>NC_058083.1:490765943-491410547 GCF_014858855.1 Bufo gargarizans
CACTAAGTATTGTTGTTGTGAACTTGACATTGCTTCCTTCTCATTGGCCCACAAACAAGAAGCAGAGAGGAATCTTGTGTTCAGATGGAAAAAATGCTGAATATTCGATATAACGAATATATAGCACTATATTCTAAATATTCGCAAATTCTCGAAGTGGCCATATTCGCGATAAAAATTTGCTATTTGAATATTCGTGCTTTACACTAGTCATTGTGTGTCCCTTGACATTGCCTTATGTAAACATGCATCTGCTGCCAACAAACAATAGAACTCTATGGGGATTAATGACCGCAGTTATGATCGTTCATTACCGGCATCCTCTGCAGCCAGTGAGGATGCCGGTAATTGGTTTCAATACGCTGGGTCTCTCTGAAGAAACCCAGGGTATTAAAGCTGCAATTCTTATTTTGGCCAGCAGGTGGCAGGCCAACATAAGAAATTAGCAATTCTGTACAAATCATGGGTCTAAAAAGACCCATAAGGATTCAGAATTAAAAAAGAACAAAAAGGGTTTTGTAGGCTAAAATATGAGCTTCAAAAAAAAAGTAAAAAATAAAAGAAAATATAATAGTTTACATTTTTCCCTTTCCGGAGAATAAAAAAAAAATACATAAATTACAAAAACATATAAACATGAAAAAAGGGTCAAAATGGCCAATTAGCAATTTTTTCATTGCTTCTCTTACCCCATAAAATGTGATAAAATGTGATAAAAAATTCACACACAAAATGGTATCAATAAAAACTACAGATTGTCCCTCAAAAAATGAGCCCCCACACAGCTTAGTAAATATAACTATAAAAAAGTTATGGGGGTCAGAATATGCTAATATAAAAAATGTTTAAATGTATTTTTACACTTTAGACATAAAAAACCTATACATATGTGGTATCGTTGTAATTGTACTGACCCCAAGAATTAAGGGCACAGGTCAGTTTTGCCACAACGGGAACCCCACTGCAGCTCAGTTAAATGACTGAATTTCATGGTATTTTCTGCAAGCTACAATGTCAAGAATAGAAAAAACTAATAGTTACACAGTATTGCACAAACTTTGCCTGTTTACCGACTACAAGTATTGCCTGACACCTTGGTGCTTTGCACCGTTGTCTCTGACCTCCATGGGTCAGCTGTCAACTACACTGGAAATGGTAGACAGCGTCCTGGGGGGTCCCCTGCAGTAACGGCCAAATCCCTGTATAAAGGGTAAAAACAAGGGGATCACCAATATAACACCTTTAGGACTAGCCCAAAGTCAAACTGGTTAGTTGGTACAGTGTGTCCACACCCACTGGCCGTTACAATAGCAAGCTATGTTGTTTATGCATTTCACCAAGTGGTGAAAACTGTGTCGGCCACTGTACTATGACTCCCATTGTTTTTAGTGACTCCTATTTACTTGTATGGGAGGCACGGAAATAGCTTGGCACAGACAGTTTGGCTGTTTGACCACCTCTGACTGCTGCATCCAGGGAGGAGGTTGGAAGGGTCCTTTCCTCAGACAAGAAAACCCCTTTAAGACATGACCAGATATCAATAGTACGTTGTGTATTTTCACAAAAACTCTTATATGAATCAGAGAATACTCTCTCAATACTTTTACATTCCATATCATTCCCAGACTCCCACTGTGGACCTTTAGAACCAAACACATATTTTAAGTTTAAATCTTACAATCTGTTATATCAATTAGAATTTCCTACTGTTGTATGTAATTAATCACTAGAGCATAGAAGACTGGACCTGTGCCCGAAATTCCTTCCATTTTTGGGTCATCTGATGCTCTTGGCTCGAGTGTTACCATATTTAATACTTCCTTTGCTATAGTCATGTTTTGAAAATTTCCTTGATAAGTCAGCCGCTCCAATTACAAATCTTTGATGGAACAAAACCTTAATTTAAAGGGGTTGTCCACTTTTTTTAAAAATATTGATGACCTATCCCAGTCAAGGCTAACCTCCGGCATTCCAGCTGTGGTGAAATTACGACTCCCAGAATGCTCCATTAATTTTTATGGAGTTCTGAGTACAGCCAAGCAAGTGTGCATCTTGGGAGTCGTAGTTTTACCACAGCAGGAGTTCCGGAGGTTAGCCATCACAGACCAATAGAGTTGAGCGAACACCTGGATGTTCGGGTTCGAGAAGTTCGGCCGAACATCCCGGAAATGTTCGGGTTCGGGATCCGAACCCGATCCGAACTTCGTCCCGAACCCGAACCCCATTGAAGTCAATGGGGACCCGAACTTTTCGGCACTAAAAAGGCTGTAAAACAGCCCAGGAAAGAGCTAGAGGGCTGCAAAAGGCAGCAACATGTAGGTAAATCCCCTGCAAACAAATGTGGATAGGGAAATGAATTAAAATAAAAATTAAATAAATAAAAATTAACCAAAATCAATTGGAGAGAGGTTCCATAGCAGAGAATCTGGCTTCCCGTCACCCACCACTGGAACAGTCCATTCTCAGATATTTAGGCCCCGGCACCCAGGCAGAGGAGAGAGGTCCCGTAACAGAGAATCTGTCTTCATGTCAGCAGAGAATTAGTCTGCATGTCATAGCAGAGAATGAGGCTTCACGTCAGCCACCACTGCAACAGTCCATTGGCATATATTTAGGCCCAGCACCCAGGCAGAGGAGGGAGGTCCCGTAACAGAGAATCTGTCTTCATGTCAGCAGAGAATTAGTCTGCATGTCATAGCAGAGAATGAGGCTTCACGTCAGCCACCACTGCAACAGTCCATTGGCATATATTTAGGCCCAGCACACACACAGGCAGAGGAGAGAGGTCCCGTAACAGAGAATCTGGCTTCATGTCAGCAGAGAATCAGTCTGCATGTCATAGCAGAGAATGAGGCTTCACGTCAGCCACCACTGCAACAGTCCATTGGCATATATTTAGGCCCAGCACACACACAGGCAGAGGAGAGAGGTCCCGTAACAGAGAATCTGGCTTCATGTCAGCAGAGAATCAGTCTGCATGTCATAGCAGAGAATGAGGCTTCACGTCAGCCACCACTGCAACAGTCCATTGGCATATATTTAGGCCCAGCACCCAGGCAGAGGAGGGAGGTCCCGTAACAGAGAATCTGTCTTCATGTCAGCAGAGAATTAGTCTGCATGTCATAGCAGAGAATGAGGCTTCACGTCAGCCACCACTGCAACAGTCCATTGGCATATATTTAGGCCCAGCACACACACAGGCAGAGGAGAGAGGTCCCGTAACAGAGAATCTGGCTTCATGTCAGCAGAGAATCAGTCTGCATGTCATAGCAGAGAATGAGGCTTCACGTCAGCCACCACTGCAACAGTCCATTGGCATATATTTAGGCCCAGCACACACACAGGCAGAGGAGAGAGGTCCCGTAACAGAGAATCTGGCTTCATGTCAGCAGAGAATCAGTCTGCATGTCATAGCAGAGAATGAGGCTTCACGTCAGCCACCACTGCAACAGTCCATTGGCATATATTTAGGCCCAGCACCCAGGCAGAGGAGGGAGGTCCCGTAACAGAGAATCTGTCTTCATGTCAGCAGAGAATTAGTCTGCATGTCATAGCAGAGAATGAGGCTTCACGTCAGCCACCACTGCAACAGTCCATTGGCATATATTTAGGCCCAGCACCCAGGCAGAGGAGGGAGGTCCCGTAACAGAGAATCTGTCTTCATGTCAGCAGAGAATTAGTCTGCATGTCATAGCAGAGAATGAGGCTTCACGTCAGCCACCACTGGAACAGTCCATTCTCAGATATTTAGGCCCCGGCACCCAGGCAGAGGAGAGAGGTCCCGTAACAGAGAATCTGTCTTCATGTCAGCAGAGAATTAGTCTGCATGTCATAGCAGAGAATGAGGCTTCACGTCAGCCACCACTGCAACAGTCCATTGGCATATATTTAGGCCCAGCACCCAGGCAGAGGAGAGAGGTCCCGTAACAGACAATCTGGCTTCATGTCAGCAGAGAATCAGTCTGCATGTCATAGCAGAGAATCAGGCTTCACGTCACCCACCACTGCAACAGTCCATTGTCATAAATTTAGGCCCAGCACTAGTGTTGAGCGGCATGTCCCATATTCGAATTCGCGAAATTTTGTGAATATTCGAAAGAATATTCGTAAAATATTCGCGATTATTCAAATTCGTTATTATTTCGCATATGCGATAATTCGAATTATCGCATAATACATATGCTATGCAAAATTCACATGTGCGCTAATGAAATCGCCTTACGAAGATTCGCAACTCAATTCAATCACTAATGTATGAATGCAATGCCCTTTGCCTCTGTTCTGGGACAAGTGTAGATATTCGCATGTGCGCTAATAAAATCGCCTTACGAAGATTCGCACCTCAATCACTTTCTAGGGAATGTGAGACTTTTGGGAATCAATCGAGATACAGTGGGGGGTGATGACAGTAGTTGACAGAGTACAGATCAATGTAATCTGTAAGGTGGAAAGTAAAATAAAAAATACGAATATTCGTAAATCGACTTTTACGAAGTTCTACGTATTCGCGAATATGGTGCTATACTATATGAATGCACAGGCCTTTGCCTCTCTGTTCTGGGGACAAGTGTAGATATTTGCATTTGCGTTAATAAAATCGCCTTACGAAGATTCGCAGCTCAATTCAATCACTAATGTATGAATGCAAAGCCCTTTGCCTCTGTTCTGGGACAAGTGTAGATATTCGCATGTGCGCTAATAAAATCGCCTTACGAAGATTCGCAACTCAATTCACTAATGTATGAATGCAAAGCCCTTTGCCTCTGTTCTGGGACGTGCCGATATTCGCATGTGCGCTAATAAAATCGCCTTACGAAGATTCGCGCCTCAATCACTTTCTAGGCAATGTGAGTAAGATCTGAGCTGTTGGACCTTTGGGAAACAATCAATTATATGTGTACTGTAATTTTGTGGGGGGGGGGGGGAAACAAAAAACGAATATTCGTTTTTACGAATATATAGCACTATATTCGAAATATTCGCGAAATCGCGAAGTTGCGATATTCGCGAAAAAAATTTGCTTTTCGAATATTCGCGCTCAACACTACCCAGCACCCAGGCAGAGGAGAGAGGTCCCGTAACAGAGAATCTGGCTTCATGTCAGCAGAGAATCAGTCTTCATATCATAGCAGAGAATCAGGCTTCACGTCACCCACCACTGTAAGAGTCAATTTTCATAAATTTAGGCCCAGAACCCAGGCAGAGGAGAAAGGTCCCGTAACAGACAATCTGGCTTCATGTCAGCAGAGAATCAGTCTTCATATCATAGCAGAGAATCAGGCTTCACGTCACCCACCACTGCAACAGTCAATTGTCATAAATTTAGGCCCAGCACCCAGGCAGAGGAGAGAGCTCCCGTAACAGAGGATCTGGCTTCATGTCAGCAGAGAATCAGTCTGCATGTCATAGCAGAGAATGAGGCTTCACGTCACCCACCACTGCAACAGTCCATTGGCATATATTTAGGCCTAGCACACAGGCAGAGCAGAGAGGTCCCGTAACAGACAATCTGGCTTCATGTCAGCAGAGAATCAGTCTGCATGTCATAGCAGAGAATGAGGCTTCACGTCACCCACCACTGCAACAGTCCATTGGCATATATTTAGGCCTAGCACACAGGCAGAGCAGAGAGGTCCCGTAACAGACAATCTGGCTTCATGTCAGCAGAGAATCAGTCTGCATGTCATAGCAGAGAATGAGGCTTCACGTCACCCACCACTGCAACAGTCCATTGGCATATATTTAGGCCTAGCACACAGGCAGAGCAGAGAGGTCCCGTAACAGACAATCTGGCTTCATGTCAGCAGAGAATCAGTCTGCATGTCATAGCAGAGAATGAGGCTTCACGTCACCCACCACTGCAACAGTCCATTGGCATATATTTAGGCCTAGCACACAGGCAGAGCAGAGAGGTCCCGTAACAGACAATCTGGCTTCATGTCAGCAGAGAATCAGTCTGCATGTCATAGCAGAGAATGAGGCTTCACGTCACCCACCACTGCAACAGTCCATTGGCATATATTTAGGCCTAGCACACAGGCAGAGCAGAGAGGTCCCGTAACAGACAATCTGGCTTCATGACAGCAGAGAATCAGTCTGCATGTCATAGCAGAGAATGAGGCTTCACGTCAGCCACCACTGCAACAGTCCATTGGCATATATTTAGGCCTAGCACACAGGCAGAGCAGAGAGGTCCCGTAACAGACAATCTGGCTTCATGACAGCAGAGAATCAGTCTGCATGTCATAGCAGAGAATCAGGCTTCACGTCAGCCACCACTGCAACAGTCCATTGTCATAAATTTAGGCCCAGCACCCAGGCAGAGGAGAGAGGTCCCGTAACAGAGAATCTGGCTTCATGTCAGCAGAGAATCAGTCTTCATATCATAGCAGAGAATCAGGCTTCACGTCACCCACCACTGTAAGAGTCAATTTTCATAAATTTAGGCCCAGAACCCAGGCAGAGGAGAAAGGTCCCGTAACAGACAATCTGGCTTCATGTCAGCAGAGAATCAGTCTTCATATCATAGCAGAGAATCAGGCTTCACGTCACCCACCACTGCAACAGTCAATTTTCATAAATTTAGGCCCAGAACCCAGGCAGAGGAGAAAGGTCCCGTAACAGACAATCTGGCTTCATGTCAGCAGAGAATCAGTCTTCATATCATAGCAGAGAATCAGGCTTCACGTCACCCACCACTGCAACAGTCAATTGTCATAAATTTAGGCCCAGCACCCAGGCAGAGGAGAGAGCTCCCGTAACAGAGGATCTGGCTTCATGTCAGCAGAGAATTAGTCTGCATGTCATAGCAGAGAATGAGGCTTCACGTCACCCACCACTGCAACAGTCCATTGGCATATATTTAGGCCTAGCACACAGGCAGAGGAGAGGTTCATTCAACTTTGGGTAGCCTCGCAATATAATGGTAAAATGAAAATAAAAATAGGATTGAATGAGGAAGTGCCCTGGAGTCCAATAATATATGGTTATGGGGAGGTAGTTAATGTCTAATCTGGACAAGGGACGGACAGGTCCTGTGGGATCCATGCCTGGTTCATTTTTATGAACGTCAGCTTGTCCACATTGGCTGTAGACAGGCGGCTGCGTTTGTCTGTAATGACGCCCCCTGCCGTGCTGAATACACGTTCAGACAAAACGCTGGCTGCCGGGCAGGCCAGCACCTCCAAGGCATAAAAGGCTAGCTCTGGCCACGTGGACAATTTAGAGACCCAGAAGTTGAATGGGGCCGAACCATCAGTCAGTACGTGGAGGGGTGTGCACACGTACTGTTCCACCATGTTAGTGAAATGTTGCCTCCTGCTAACACGTTGCGTATCAGGTGGTGGTGCAGTTAGCTGTGGCGTGTTGACAAAAGTTTTCCACATCTCTGCCATGCTAACCCTGCCCTCAGAGGAGCTGGCCGTGACACAGCTGCCTTGGCGACCTCTTGCTCCTCCTCTGCCTTGGCCTTGGGCTTCCACTTGTTCCCCTGTGACATTTGGGAATGCTCTCAGTAGCGTGTCTACCAACGTGCGCTTGTACTCGCGCATCTTCCTATCACGCTCCAGTGCAGGAAGTAAGGTGGGCACATTGTCTTTGTAGCGTGGATCCAGCAGGGTGGCAACCCAGTAGTCCGCACAGGTTAAAATGTGGGCAACTCTGCTGTCGTTGCGCAGGCACTGCAGCATGTAGTCGCTCATGTGTGCCAGGCTGCCCAGGGATAAGGACAAGCTGTCCTCTGTGGGAGGCGTATCGTCATCGTCCTGCCTTTCCCCCCAGCCACGCACCAGTGATGGACCCGAGCTGCGTTGGGTGCCACCCCGCTGTGACCATGCTTCATCCTCATCCTCCTCCACCTCCTCCTCATCCTCGTCCTCCTCGTCCTCCAGTAGTGGGCCCTGGCTGGCCACATTTGTACCTGGCCTCTGCTGTTGCCAAAAACCTCCCTCTGAGTCACTTCGAAGAGACTGGCCTGAAAGTGCTAAAAATGACCCCTCTTCCTCCTCCTCCTCCTCCTCCTCCTGGGCCACCTCCTCTTCCATCATCGCCCTAAGTGTTTTCTCAAGGAGACATAGAAGTGGTATTGTAACGCTGATAACGGTGTCATCGCCACTGGCCATGTTGGTGGAGTACTCGAAACAGCGCAACAGGGCACACAGGTCTCGCATGGAGGCCCAGTCATTGGTGGTGAAGTGGTGCTGTTCTGTAGTGCGACTGACCCGTGCGTGCTGCAGCTGAAACTCCACTATGGCCTGCTGCTGCTCGCACAGTCTGTCCAGCATGTGCAAGGTGGAGTTCCACCTGGTGGGCACGTCGCATATGAGGCGGTGAGCGGGAAGGCCGAAGTTACGCTGTAGCGCAGACAGGCGAGCAGCAGCAGGATGTGAACGCCGGAAGCGCGAACAGACGGCCCGCACTTTATGCAGCAGCTCTGACATGTCGGGGTAGTTGTGAATGAACTTCTGCACCACCAAATTCAGCACATGCGCCAAGCAAGGGATGTGCGTCAAATTGGCTAGTCCCAGAGCTGCAACGAGATTTCGCCCATTATCACACACCACCAGGCCGGGCTTGAGGCTCACCGGCAGCAACCACTCGTCGGTCTGTTGTTCTATACCCCGCCACAACTCCTGTGCGGTGTGGGGCCTGTCCCCCAAACATATGAGTTTCAGAATGGCCTGCTGACGTTTACCCCGGGCTGTGCTGAAGTTGGTGGTGAAGGTGTGTGGCTGACTGGATGAGCAGGTGGAAGAAGAGGAGGAGGAAGCCGAGAAGGAGGAGGTGGCAACAGGAGGCAAAGAATGTTGCCCTGCGATCCTTGGCGGCGGAAGGACGTGCGCCAAACAGCTCTCCGCCTGGGGCCCAGCTGCCACTACATTTACCCAGTGTGCAGTTAGGGAGATATAGCGTCCCTGGCCGTGCTTACTGGTCCACGTATCTGTGGTTAGGTGGACCTTGCTACAGATGGCGTTGCGCAGTGCACACTTGATTTTATCGGATACTTGGTTGTGCAGGGAAGGCACGGCTCTCTTGGAGAAGTAGTGCCGGCTGGGAACAACATACTGTGGGACAGCAAGCGACATGAGCTGTTTGAAGCTGTCTGTGTCCACCAGCCTAAATGACAGCATTTCATAGGCCAGTAGTTTAGAAATGCTGGCATTCAGGGCCAGGGATCGAGGGTGGCTAGGTGGGAATTTACGCTTTCTATCAAATGTTTGTGAGATGGAGAGCTGAACGCTGGCGTGTGACATGGTTGAGACGCTTGGTGACGGAGGTGGTGGTGGTGGTGTTGGTGGTACATCCCCTGTTTGCTGGGCGGCAGGTGCCAACGTTCCTCCAGAGGCGGAGGAAGAGGCCGAGGCGGCAGCAGCAGAATAGGCCGAGGCGGCAGCAGCAGAAGAGGTAGCAGGGGGAGCCTGAGTGACTTCCTTGGTTTTAAGGTGTTTACTCCACTGCAGTTCATGCTTTGCATGCAGGTGCCTGGTCATGCAGGTTGTGCTCAGGTTCAGAACGTTAATGCCTCGCTTCAGGCTCTGATGGCACAGCGTGCTAACCACTCGGGTCTTGTCGTCAGCACATTGTTTGAAGAAGTGCCATGCCAGGGAACTCCTTGAAGCTGCCTTTGGGGTGCTCGGTCCCAGATGGCGGCGGTCAGTAGCAGGCGGAGTCTCTTGGCGGCGGGTGTTCTGCTTTTGCCCACTGCTCCCTCTTTTGCTACGCTGTTGGCTCGGTCTCACCACTGCCTCTTCCTCCGAACTGTGAAAGTCAGTGGCACGACCTTCATTCCATGTGGGGTCTAGGACCTCATCGTCCCCTGCATCGTCTTCCACCCAGTCTTGATCCCTGACCTCCTGTTCAGTCTGCACACTGCAGAAAGACGCAGCAGTTGGCACCTGTGTTTCGTCATCATCAGAGACATGCTGAGGTGGTATTCCCATGTCCTCATCATCAGGAAACATAAGTGGTTGTGCGTCAGTGCATTCTATGTCTTTCACCGCTGGGGAAGGGCTAGGTGGATGCCCTTGGGAAACCCTGCCAGCGGAGTCTTCAAACAGCATAAGAGACTGCTGCATAACTTGAGGCTGAGACAGTTTCCCTGGTATGCATGGGGGTGATGTGACAGACTGATGGGGTTGGTTTTCAGGCGCCATCTGTGCGCTTTCTGCAGAAGACTGGGTGGGAGATAATGTGAACGTGCTGGATCCACTGTCGGCCACCCAATTGACTAATGCCTGTACCTGCTCAGGCCTTACCATCCTTAGAACGGCATTGGGCCCCACCATATATCGCTGTAAATTCTGGCGGCTACTGGGACCTGAGGTAGTTGGTACACTAGGACGTGTGGATGTGGCAGAACGGCCACGTCCTCTCCCAGCACCAGAGGGTCCACTAACACCACCACGACCATGTCCACGTCCGCGTCCCTTACTAGATGTTTTTCTCATTGTTATGGTTCACCACAACAACAAATATATTATTTGGCCCAATGTATTGTATTCAAATTCAGCGGGATATAAATTTGAGGCCTAGTATTTAGGCGCTGGGTGACCGGTATGGATTTAGTGACAGAATTAGACTTGGAAATGCACAGAAGCGTGTGTGTGTGAAGTTATTCTGAATGACCCAATGTGCACCTTGAATATTATATACCCTTTTAGGGATAGATTTCAAATAGCTCTGATATAGCAGAAACCACTAAATTATGAAATTGCTAAATTGGGAATTGTACTTCAACCCAGAACAAAAAATGTGCTTTGACGGACACTAAATATCTTGCCCAGCAACAACAGTACAACGGTGGGTAACGAGAGATTTAGAGGGAATTAAATTTGAGGCCTAGTATTTAGGCGCTGGGTCACCGGTATGGATTTAGTGACAGAATTAGACTTGGAAATACACAGTAGCGGGTGTGTGTGAAGTTATTCTGAATGACCCTATGTGCACCTTCAATATTATATACCCTTTTAGGGATAGATTTCAAATAGCTCTGATATAGCAGAAACCACTAAATTATGAAATTGCTAAATTGGGAATTGTACTTCAACCCAGAACAAAAAATGTGCTTTGACGGACACTAAATATCTTGCCCAGCAACAACAGTACAGCGGTGGGTAACGAGAGATTTAGAGGGAATTAAATTTGAGGCCTAGTATTTAGGCGCTGGGTCACCGGTATGGATTTAGTGACAGAATTAGACTTGGAAATGCACAGAAGCGTGTGTGTGAAGTTATTCTGAATGACCCAATGTGCACCTTCAATATTATATACCCTTTTTGGGATAGATTTCAAATAGCTCTGATATAGCAGGAACCACTAAATTATGAAATTGCTAAATTGGGAATTGTACTTCAACCCAGAACAAAAAATGTGCTTTGACGGGCACTAAATAACTTTCCCAGCTACAACAGGACAACGGTAACGAGAGATTTAGAGGGATTTAAATTTGAGGCCTAGTATTTAGGCGCTGGGTGACAGGTATGGGTTTAGTGACAGAATTAGACTTGGAAATACACAGTAGCGGGTGTGTGTGAAGTTATTCTGAATGACCCTATGTGCACCTTCAATATTATATACCCTTTTAGGGATAGATTTCAAATAGCTCTGATATAGCAGAAACCACTAAATTATGAAATTGCTAAATTGGGAATTGTACTTCAACCCAGAACAAAAAATGTGCTTTGACGGACACTAAATATCTTGCCCAGCAACAACAGTACACCGGTGGGTAACGAGAGATTTAGAGGGAATTAAATTTGAGGCCTAGTATTTAGGCGCTGGGTCACCGGTATGGATTTAGTGACAGAATTAGACTTGGAAATACACAGTAGCGGGTGTGTGTGAAGTTATTCTGAATGACCCTATGTGCACCTTCAATATTATATACCCTTTTTGGGATAGATTTCAAATAGCTCTGATATAGCAGGAACCACTAAATTATGAAATTGCTAAATTGGGAATTGTACTTCAACCCAGAACAAAAAATGTGCTTTGACGGGCACTAAATAACTTTCCCAGCTACAACAGGACAACGGTAACGAGAGATTTAGAGGGATTTAAATTTGAGGCCTAGTATTTAGGCGCTGGGTGACAGGTATGGGTTTAGTGACAGAATTAGACTTGGAAATACACAGTAGCGGGTGTGTGTGAAGTTATTCTGAATGACCCTATGTGCACCTTCAATATTATATACCCTTTTTGGGATAGATTTCAAATAGCTCTGATATAGCAGAAACCACTAAATTATGAAATTGCTAAATTGGGAATTGTACTTCAACCCAGAACAAAAAATGTGCTTTGACGGACACTAAATATCTTGCCCAGCAACAACAGTACAGCGGTGGGTAACGAGAGATTTAGAGGGAATTAAATTTGAGGCCTAGTATTTAGGCGCTGGGTCACCGGTATGGATTTAGTGACAGAATTAGACTTGGAAATACACAGTAGCGGGTGTGTGTGAAGTTACTCTGAATGACCCTATGTGCACCTTCAATATTATATACCCTTTTTGGGATAGATTTCAAAGAGCTCTGATATAGCAGGAACCACTAAATTATGAAATTGCTAAATTGGGAATTGTATTTCAACCCAGAACAAGAAATGTGCTTGAACGGACACTAAATAACTCGCCCAGCTACAGCACTAGGGACAGATTTAGCTGGATATAAATTTGAGGCCTAGTATTTAGGCGCTGGGTGACAGGTATGGGTTTAGTGACAGAATTAGACTTGGAAATACACAGTAGCGGGTGTGTGTGAAGTTATTCTGAATGACCCTATGTGCACCTTCAATATTATATACCCTTTTAGGGATAGATTTCAAATAGCTCTGATATAGCAGAAACCACTAAATTATGAAATTGCTAAATTGGGAATTGTACTTCAACCCAGAACAAAAAATGTGCTTTGACGGACACTAAATATCTTGCCCAGCAACAACAGTACAGCGGTGGGTAACGAGAGATTTAGAGGGAATTAAATTTGAGGCCTAGTATTTAGGCGCTGGGTCACCGGTATGGATTTAGTGACAGAATTAGACTTGGAAATACACAGTAGCGGGTGTGTGTGAAGTTATTCTGAATGACCCTATGTGCACCTTCAATATTATATACCCTTTTTGGGATAGATTTCAAATAGCTCTGATATAGCAGGAACCACTAAATTATGAAATTGCTAAATTGGGAATTGTACTTCAACCCAGAACAAAAAATGTGCTTTGACGGGCACTAAATAACTTTCCCAGCTACAACAGGACAACGGTAACGAGAGATTTAGAGGGATTTAAATTTGAGGCCTAGTATTTAGGCGCTGGGTGACAGGTATGGGTTTAGTGACAGAATTAGACTTGGAAATACACAGTAGCGGGTGTGTGTGAAGTTATTCTGAATGACCCTATGTGCACCTTCAATATTATATACCCTTTTTGGGATAGATTTCAAATAGCTCTGATATAGCAGAAACCACTAAATTATGAAATTGCTAAATTGGGAATTGTACTTCAACCCAGAACAAAAAATGTGCTTTGACGGACACTAAATATCTTGCCCAGCAACAACAGTACAGCGGTGGGTAACGAGAGATTTAGAGGGAATTAAATTTGAGGCCTAGTATTTAGGCGCTGGGTCACCGGTATGGATTTAGTGACAGAATTAGACTTGGAAATACACAGTAGCGGGTGTGTGTGAAGTTACTCTGAATGACCCTATGTGCACCTTCAATATTATATACCCTTTTTGGGATAGATTTCAAAGAGCTCTGATATAGCAGGAACCACTAAATTATGAAATTGCTAAATTGGGAATTGTATTTCAACCCAGAACAAGAAATGTGCTTGAACGGACACTAAATAACTCGCCCAGCTACAGCACTAGGGACAGATTTAGCTGGATATAAATTTGAGGCCTAGTATTTAGGCGCTGGGTGACCGGTATGGATTTAGTGACAGAATTAGACTGGGATATGGCCAAAAAATGAACAGACTATTGCTGGTTAAATGCACTTGGTGTGACAGCTTCACCCTGATGTAGGCTTTAGCCAAAAAACAACCACACCATTGAGGGTTAAATGCACTTGGTGACAGGCGCAGCTTGCCCCTGATTTTGTATATGGCCAAAAAATGAACAGACTATTGCTGGTTAAATGCACTTGGTGTGACAGCTTCACCCTGATGTAGGCTTTAGCCAAAAAACAACCACACCATTGAGGGTTAAATGCACTTGGTGACAGGCGCAGCTTGCCCCTGATTTTGTATATGGCCAAAAAATGAACAGACTATTGCTGGTTAAATGCACTTGGTGTGACAGCTTCACCCTGATGTAGGCTTTAGCCAAAAAACAACCACACCATTGAGGGTTAAATGCACTTGGTGACAGGCGCAGCTTGCCCCTGATTTTGTATATGGCCAAAAAATGAACAGACTATTGCTGGTTAAATGCACTTGGTGTGACAGCTTCACCCTGATGTAGGCTTTAGCCAAAAAACAACCACACCATTGAGGGTTAAATGCACTTGGTCGCAGCTTGTGCTGGCGCACCACAAGACACAAAATGGCCGCCGATCACCCCAGAAAAATGAGACTGACAAACGGTCTGTGCAGCCTAAAAACAGTGAGCAATTGAGGATCAGCAGCTCAATGATCCACAGCTGCAGATCGATCAGTTAATCAAGTCCTTTGGAGGAGTTAATCTGCCTAATCTCGCCCTACTGTCGCAGCCGCAACCTCTCCCTACGCTAATCAGAGCAGAGTGACGGGCGGCGCTATGTGACTCCAGCTTAAATAGAGGCTGGGTCACATGGTGCTCTGGCCAATCACAGCCATGCCAATAGTAGGCATGGCTGTGATGGCCTCTTGGGGCAAGTAGTATGACGCTTGTTGATTGGCTGCTTTGCAGCCTTTCAAAAAGCGCCAAGAAAGCGTCACAAAAGCGCGAAGAAAGCGACGAACACCGAACCCGAACCCGGACTTTTACGAAAATGTCCGGGTTCGGGTCCGTGTCACGGACACCCCAAAATTCGGTACGAACCCGAACTATACAGTTCGAGTTCGCTCATCCCTACAGACCAACCCTCTTTCCACGGCACCGATCCACAGGGAGCAACAGCCTGAGGAAGTTCACTGTGACACAACATCTCATCACCGCCACTACCACTCCTATCCTCTGCACTGGCTCCTCAGGGGCTTGCTACACTTCTGGGTGCATTCTCACTACCATCAATAGAAACAGCTATTCTTGTCTGTCCTCAGGATAGGTCATCAATATCAGATCTGCTGGGGGCTGACTTCTGGCACCCCCGCCGATCAGCTGTTTGAAGAGAAAGCAGCGCTCCTGCGAACGCAGCCTTCCCTTCATTATTTACCTGCTCACCGTCGCCACTGCAGTGGTGAGCAGGTGTAATTCCAGCGCAGCCGTCCCATTGAAATGAATAAAACTGCGGTTGCAACGGCGAGCTGCTTTTATTTCAAACAGCTGATTGGCAGTGGTCCCGGGTGTCAGCCCCCCACCGATCTGATATTGATGACCTATCCTGAAGATAGGTCATTAATATTAAAAAAGTGGACAACTCCTTTAAATCACACATGTCAGGGGATCACATTTTTAGGGGTCCTGAATGAGACGATCCAAGTGGTTGTTATAAGACAGCTTCTTGCTAAAACTTAAATGTGCTCTCACAACTAATTGTAAATCCTAATAATGCTGGTAGCATACCGTACATATCTGCATGGCCATGTTTCTGCAAGCCCACAAATCACCCGTCCATCCCACCACTGTCCTCTTGGACAATTGCTTGCACGTCTGTGATGACTGATGACAGAGCTGCGCCCTGCTCTTTCCTTTTCTATGAACGCACGTTATACGATAATGACGTGACTTATGTAACGCTAATGTCTACTCAGGAGTACATTTTTTCTTTATTTCAAATATTATTTTTTTTAACAAAAATAAGAAAAGAATCCAGAGCCAAAATTCACACAGCAAAAATGTAAAATTGTTACTATTACTTCCTAATTCAACGGCAACAATTTTTGGACTCCGATGACTACAATGATCATACTTTTATGAAACTGGCATCCAGCCTCCGACATCCGTAAGGCAAAGTTCCCATCTGCAGCAGAGGCTGTTGCAAATTCCTGCAAAAAAGTAAAGTGCAAAATACCAGCAGCAGTAGTTTGTCAGGCAGAATACTGGAGTCCATAATGCAAACCCAACGTACCTCATTATGGTCAAAAGGGATCTGTCAGGTGTCGGTGGTGTCCAACATATGCCGAATTTGGCGATTCCGTTTTTGATTACTATAATTTTGCCGCATATGTGAACCATTTTTTTTATTGTTGCAGTTCAGCACATGAAAAAAAAAGCAGAAGCGCATTATTTGCAGTGCTGTAGGTACAAGTTAGGCCGGGTTCACATAACCGTCTCACTTTCCATGCTTCTGATCCATCAGAAGAACAGAAAGCTACAAAAAAAACTAGATCCTGTATTTTAAGCATCCGTCATTCTCAGTTACCCACATTTTGCATCCTTTTTAGCCATTTCCCTCTGAGTCCGTTATTTTAGACAGAAAACATAGAAACATAGAATGTGTCGGCAGATAAGAACCATTTGGCCCATCTAGTCTGCCCAATATACTGAATACTATGACTAGCCCCTAGCCCTATCTAATATGAAGGATGGCCTTATGCCTATCCCATGCATGCTTAAACACCTTCACTGTATTTGCAGCTACCACTTCTGTAGGAAGGCTATTCCATGCATCCACTACTCTCTCAGTAAAGTAATACTTCCTGATATTACTTTTAAACCTTTGCCCCTCTAATTTAGAACGATGTCCTCTTGTAGCAGTTTTTCTTCTTTTAAATATTCTCTCCTCTTTTACCTTGTTGATTCCCTTTATGTATTTAAAAGTTTCTATCATATCCCCTCTGTCTCGTCTTTCTTCCAAGCTATACATGTTAAGGTCCTTTCATCTTTCCTGGTAAGTTTTATCCTGCAATCCATGTACCAGTTTAGTAGCTCTTCTCTGAACTCTCTCCAAAGTATCAATATCCTTCTGGAGATATGGTCTCCAGTACTGAGCACAATACTCCAAATGAGGTCTCACTAGTGCTCTGTAGAGCGGCAGGAGCGCCTCCCTCTTTCTACTAGTAATGGCTCTCCCTATACACCCAAGCATTCTGCTAGCATTTCCTGCTGCTCTATGACATTGTCTGCCTACCTTTAAGTCTTCTGAAATAATGACCCCTAAATCCCTTTCCTCAGATACTGAGGTTAGGACTGTAAAAACGGATCTCAGACGGAAATGGCTAAAACGTTCTTCTGCGGGATTAGAAGAATGGAAACTAAATGGTGGGCCTTAACAGGTGAAGGAGAATGAACTGCCCCCCTTCAGATCTTTCGCTGAGAGCTCAACAACTTTCCAAACTTAAGCAAGTGTGGGTCCGCTTCTGCACGCCGTCCGGTCAGGCCCGGGAACGGCATGAGCTGGCACAATGGAGATGCGGGCAGAGACTGCAGCACTGCTGTATACCCAACATGGATAATAATTGTAGACCGACTTTATTAGTTGCAGTACGAACAATGCGTTTCAGGGACAAACTGTCTCCTTCGTCAGGTTTCTGACCGTCAGCGGTGGCCGTAACCCCTGGAAGCAAGTGTATAATGAGATGGAAAAATGAATCCAGCCGGGAAAGGAGGCAATATGAACAATAACAATACATTAGTAAGTGTCTTGTATTAAAGGGGTTCTACAGTTTGTTTTAACTGATGATCTATCCTCTGGATAGATCATCAGCTTCTGATCGGCAGGGGTCCGACACCCGGGACCCCCGCCGATCAGCTGTTTGAGAAGGCAATGGCGCTCCAGGAGTGGCACGGCCTTCTCACTGTTTACCGCAGGGCCAGTGACATCACGACTAGTATCAATTGGCCTGGGCAGGGCTAAGCACCATTCAAGTGAATGTAGCTTAGCCGCGCCCAGGCCAGTAATACTAGTCGTGACGTCAGTGGGCCGGCGGTAAACAGTAAGAAGGCCGCGCCACTCCTGGAGCGCCGCTGCCTTCTCAAACAGCTGATCGGCAGGGGTCCCGGGTGTCGGACCCCGCCGATCAGAAGCTGATGATTTATCCAGAGGATAGATCATCAGTTAAAACAAACTGCAGAACCCCTTTAACTTTCTCTACGTGATAAATGCCATTTGCTGAAGTCAGAGAACCCATTTAATAAATGTCGCTATGAACAACTATGATGGTCAATGGATCTTAAATGGACAGTGAGCTGTCAAGATGAGAAGTTGCAAGTTTTATTCAGTGCACGTAAGGTTTTGGATAATGTGTAGTCTGATAGTAATCTTTTGTGCGTTCCCTGGTGAGCGAAGAACTGCTCCTTATTTATAATAGCTAGGCTTGGTGTAAACCTGGAGGGGATCCATGTTGTGCTGGTTCACATGACATCCAACAGGCATACCTCCACTAGTTCAAGCAGGGACACTGCAGAGATTTCACTTAGACATCCTGTGCTTGTGACTTAGGCCCCGTATATATATATATATATATATATATGTACATGCTCGGCTAAGATGCCATTTTGCACTTTTTTTTACTTAAAGGCTACTTTCACACTAGCGTTTCTATTTTCCGGTATTGAGATCCGTCATAGGGTCTCAATACCGGAAAAAAAACGCTTCCGTTTTGTCCCTATTCATTGTCAATGGGGACAAAATGTAACTGAACAGAACAGAATGCTCCAAAATGCATTCCGTTCCGTTTGGTTGCGTTCCCATACCGGAGAGAAAACCAAAGTATGCTGCGGTTTTCTTTCCGTCAAGGGATGCGGAGCAAGACGGATCTGTCATGACCCACAATGCAAGTCGTTGGGGACGAATCCGTTTTCCCTGACAATCTGACACAATAGAAAATGGATCCGTCCCCCATTGACTTTCAATGGAGTTCATGACGGATCCGTCTTGGCTATGTTAAGGATAATACAACCGGATCCGTTCATAACGGATGCAGACAGTTGTATGATCAGTAACGGAAGCGTTTTTGCTGAACCCTGCCGGATCCAGTAAAAACATTTTTAGAATTTTCCTGGTCTCTGGGTTACTTACGGTCACCGTAGCTGTCTAAGGCCCCATTCACACGACTGTGGGGGCACTATGCCAGTGTTGCAGACTGCAAACCGTGGGTCTACAAAACCCAGGCACAGGCTGTGTGTGCTCCGCATCGTGGTGCGGACCCATTGTATACAATGGGTCTGTGATCTGCAATATGGGTGGAGACATAGACCCGGAAGCCCAGAGAAACCCAAGTTATTGAGAACAATAGATCAGTGTTGGATTATTTGAAAAAAATATCATAAATGTTGAACATCCCACAGAGCAGTTTTCTGAACTTTTTTTTGATGGCACTTGGGTTGCGATGAGTGGAACTGATTTTCGTTTGCAAATATTCTACAACAAAATCAGTGTGAAAGCACCTTAAAAGTCCTCCTGACCCACTGGCTGACAGACCCATGAGAATGGCGCCATATAGGTCTGTTGTCCTCTTCATTCTATAGCAGGGGCGGATTAGCCATAGACCTTACAGGGAAATTTCCCGGTGGGCTGATGCCCAGGGGGCCACCAGGGCCCTCTTCACAGCCGGCCAGTGGAAGTTTTTGGGGATGTATTTTGTGCTGCTGGCGTTTTTTTTTTATGATGGACTGTGGTATTTGGCTTTGTTGTGGTGGTATAATGTGCCACAATATGGTATTGCTGGTTCTGCCTTCCATCAATTTGGACCCAACTACAAAACAGGGCAACTTTTAGGCCCCTTTCACACGAGCGAGTTTTCCGCGCGGGTGCAACGCGTGATGTGAACCCGCACTGAATCCTGACCCATTCATTTAAATCGGTCTGTGTACATCAGTTCTGCGTTGCGTGAAAAACGCAGCATGTTCTATATTCTGTGTTTTTCACGCAGCCTTGGCCCCAGGAGTGAATGGGGCTTCAGTGAAAAACGCATTGTATCCGGAAGCAAGTGTGGATGTGATGCGATTTTTCACTGACGGTTGTTAGGAGATGTTGTTTGTAAACCTTCAGTTTTTTTATCACGCGCGTGTAAAAAGGCATCAGAACGCTTTGCACTCGCGCGTAAAAAACTAAAGGCAATCGCAGACAAGACTGACTGAACTTGCTTGCAAAATGGTGCGAGTTTCACTGAACGCACCCTGAACGCATCCGGACCTAATACGTCACGCTCATGTGAAAGGGGCCTTAAAGTTCCCAGTCTGCCCCTGTTCTATAGATTCTGACATCTATAAACTATGAGCAGCTGAAGCTATTCCTTGGAAGTGGGGGGTAGGGAGTAATAGTCTTTAATAAGGTTTTTCCACCAAAAATATTCTATATTTTCCCAAAAAGAACCTGGATCTGAATAGTGTTGTAATTGCATGTGACAATGAATTCAAGCTGCCAGCTGGAAATAAATCTAGCAGAGCAATTGGAGTGCCATATTAGAGCCGTGATTTAAAGGGGTTTTCCTGGAGTACAATGTTGATTACTTATCCTCAGGATATGTCATCAATATCAGATTGGTGGGGGTCCAACTCAGTGAAGCATTGTGGCCGTACACTGTATAGTGGCTGTGCTCGGTATTGCAGCCCTGGCCCATTCACTTGAATGGAACTCAACTCTACATAGGCCAGACCGATGAACATGACGTCACCGGTCTAGGAAAAGGCCACAATGCGGCCTCTTCAAACAGCTGATCAGTGGCAGTGCCAGGAGTTGGCCCCCCACGATCAAATATTGATGAGGTATCCAGAGGACAGGTCACTAATATTGTACTGCCGGAAAAACACGTGTCGTGCAACTTATCGCAGAAAAGTCGCATGACATTTTTTATAATCATAGTCAATGGCGTTGGAGTTCTGTGCGACTGTTGCATCGCAGCACGACACCATTGACTATCATTACAAAAAATGTTGTACAATTCTTGTCGCACGACACATGTCGCTGTGTAGCTTTAGCCTAAAGGGAATCTATCGCCAGTTTTATGTTCCCCTGAGTGAGGGGAGCATAAACTGGTGACAGATCTCCTTAGCAAAACGCTAAAATCTGTATTGAACCGCTCCAGCATAAGCCAAGTTATGAAGATGTTCAGTATAGACTGTCTATACTGAGGAGTCGGCATGTTCACAAGTTCCTGGCTCTCCCCAACCATACCCTCTCCTGATTGCTATAGGAAGAACAATGGCAATTAACTTCGGGGGGGGGGGGGGGGCAGCATTTAAATGGGTGACAGATTTTTTTTAGTCCAGTAGGTGCAAGGTAAGGCCTCCATGAATTGGATACATATCAGTGAGCCGTGACCCTGTCACTGGTTCATCAGCGGTTCTTCTTTGGACACCTCATAAGCCAGTTATCTAGCCATTAAAGTCCCCCAGATCCTTCATGTGCCCATTTTTCCTACTATAAACATATTGAAGGGGTTGTCTCGTCTCAGACAATGGGGGCATAGGATATGCCCCCATTGTCTTGTAGGTGCGAGTCCCACCTCCGGGACCTGCACCCATATCGAGATCAGAGCCCTGCGAAGTGGTGACTGGAGGACTCTGGTCTGTCAAGAACACACTGACCACTTGCTGGTGATAATCCGTGTTACTCACTTCACCTGTCAGTGTCTGACTGGTGTATTTTTGTGCACGACCACTAAAAGAACATTACGTCGACTGTCCCATCTGGAAAAGTCATGTCCCTATACCCTATCAGGGCATAAGGACATCATAGGGAGCAGATCACTGCTCAGGACACCCATTTATGAGCCAGAGCAGACTCACTAGTGCAGGGGTACTCAAGCACTTTATGTAAAGGTCCACATACCTGGGTCTGTTCTAGGGGCGAAGGACTGACCTGCAAAATAAGGCAGATCAACACCAGTGGCATCAAGCAATGCATCAATATATTTTATTTTACATTAAGCCGCACCTCTAAGCCCATTTCTGCCATCCTCTTAGTGCCACCTAACAATAATGATGCCCACTTCACAGTACTAGGTCCCCTCACAGCAGGATGATCCCTTTATGACCCCCTACACTGTAAGATGCTCCTTTAGTGCCTGACACAGTGTGATGCCTCCTTAAATGTCCCAGCACAAAGTGATGTCCTCTAAGTGCCCCCCTCACACAGTATGGTCTCCCCTTAAAGGGGTATTCTGGGTGTTTCAAGTTATCCCCTATTCACAGGATAGGAAATAACAGATCGGTGGGGGCCCTACTAATGGGACCCCCACCGATAATAAGAACGGGGCCCCGTACCTCCTACGTGTGTGCGACTGCTCCATTCATTTCTATGGGCTGCAGGGGGTTTGGGGCGCTGTACTGTGCTATCTCCAGGACCCCCATAGAAATAAATGGAGCAGCCGGGCACATGTTCGACTGCCCACTCCGTTCATTTCAAGGGGACTGCAGGCTCCTGTTCTCATGATCGGTGGGGTCCCAAAGGTAGTACCCCACCAATCTAATAGTTATCCCCTATCCTGTGGGATAACAGATCAGTGGAGGTCTAACAATCGGCACACCCACCAACCAGCTGTGTTCGGACAGCCACGGTGCTGGAAACTAACAGTGTCTGAAGCAGAAAGCTCCATACACTGTGTAGGTTTTAATGCCGGCATACTGAAACTCTGCTCCCATTCACATGAATGGGAGCTGAGCTGCAGTACCTGGCATGGCCACTACACAGCATATGGCGCTGTCTGCCACAGTATAGCCATAGCATTAGGATTTCCTTTTCAGGACAAACGAGTGGCTGGGCTGAGCTTTCATGTCGCGATGAGCTAATTGCCAGGGTGCTGCATACTACAACATTTTTTCCCAGTCACAAAACCCCCTGGCAAAGGCTCCAAAAGCCAGTATGTACAGGGCCTAAGGGCATCAGTACACATATGAACGGCAGCGGCACAAAGCCCCTGATTTTTGGTTGGACCATCCAACCATCTGTGTACGATAATGGTGAAAAGTCAGGCAGTTAGGATTACAACATGCCCCTGTCCTTTTATTCTCAGCGGAGATAACCACCGCCAAAGGTCTCTGACAGCATCTTATTCCCCTCTGCCCATTGACAGCACATGCATGATCGGCCGAAGAGCACGATGTACATATGTATGGGTGGGTAGATCTGGAAGAATGCCTGCCTTGTTGTAATAAGCCGTACATTTCCGTGATGAATTGGAGCTAATGCTTTTGTATTTTTTTCCCCCTCTGGCGCCTTCAAAATTCCCGACGCACAGATCTCTATGGAACTGCGCATTTTAAACCAATCAGGATAGACGTTGCCTGTCCTTTATGTTTGTTATATGTGTAAAGGTGGAAGCGAGCGGATCAGGAACGAACGCTTGTTCCTGTGTAAAGGTGCCGCTCGTTCATCAGGTCATCCTGTAGTTCCTGCAGGTAAGTAAATTATCATTTCTGGGCAGCAGATCATGGGGACTAAACAGCGATCTGCTGCCCAGAAACAATACAGCTTTATGGGGAAGAGCAATTGCATTAGTGACTGCTCGTCCTCATCGCTGCATGCAGAGCTTCACCTTCACTGAGCGAGCAGCGTTCCTTCCTGACAATCTGCTGCTCCTCGGCAGGTGTAAATACACCTTAAAGGAATAAAAATAAAAGACGTGCACTAAAGGGGTTGTCTGACTTCAGCAAGTGGCATTTATTATGTAGAGAAAGTTAATACAAGGCACTTACTAATGTATTGTTATTATCCATATTGCCTCCTTTGCTGGCTGTATTCACTTTCCCATCGTATTATGCACTGCTCGTTTCCATGGTTACGACCACCCTGAAATCCAGCAGCAGTGGTCGTGCTTGCACACTATATAGGAAAAAGCAATGGCCTCTCTCGGGGCCAGGACCATGGAAACACACACATACAGGTGAAACTCGAAAAATTAGAATATCGTGTAAAGTTAATTTTTTTCAGTAATACAACTTAAAAGGTGAAACTAACATATGAGATAGACTCATTACAGGCAAAGAGAGATATTTCAAGCCTTTATTTGTTATAATTTGGACGATTATGGCTTACCGTTTATGAAAACCCCAAAGTCACAATCTCAGGTCCCCTTTGCTCAGGGGGTATGGATTAATTAGCTGACTAGAATGTGACACTTTGAGCCTAGAATATTGAACCTTTTCACAAAATTCTAATTTTAAGCTGCATTAATGCAATTCCTTTAAAGTTGCATTACTGAAATAAATGGACTTTTGCACGACATTCAAATTTTTCGAGTTTCACCTGTAGGCTGGTGCTTTTTCCTATAGTGTGCAAGCACAGCCACCGCTGCTGGATTTCAGCATGGTCGTAACCATGGAAATGAGCCGGGTATAATGTGATGGGAAAAGTGAATCCAGCCAGCGAAGGAAGCAATGTGGACAATCACAATACATTAGTAAGTGCCTTGTATTAACTTTAATTTATATGATAAATGCCATTTGCTGAAGTTAGACAACCCTTTTAACCACCTCACATCCGCCCATAGGATATAAACGTCCTATGGGTGGATGTTTATCTCTGCATGGACGTTCTGGAACGTCCATTCAGAGATGGCAGCTGCATACTAATCGTGCAGCTGCCGAGCGGGGGGCCCACTGTCAGTGACAGCAGGGCAACCCAGAGAGAAGGCAGGGACAGTTCACAGGTGTCCCTGCCTTCTAAATCGCTGCATACACAGCGCTAAGCGAGCGCCGGGAGAGTGCAGGAGCTGTCAGGTCTTCTACACTGCACTGAGGCTGTATTTCCCCTGTAACTGGGGCTACTATGTCAGCCCCAGTTACAGGAGAAATCAATGGTGGAAAAAAGAAAAAAAAAGTGAAGGTAAATGTCCTCCAGAGGTCTTGTATGACCTAGGAAGGGGAGACGCAAAGTGTAAAATAAAAAATGAAAAAAAAAAAAAAAGGGTTTCACATGTAAAGAATAAATAAATAAAAATAATAACTCCTCAAGTAGTTAAAAAGTCTAAAATAAATAAAATAGACATATTTGGTATTGCCGCGTCCATAACGACCGGATCTACAGGGAGTGCAGAATAATTAGGCAAATGAGTATTTTGACCACATCATCCTCTTTATGCATGTTGTCTTACTCGAAAGCCTGTATAGGCTCGAAAGCCTACTACCAATTAAGCATATTAGGTGATGTGCATCTCTGTAGAAGGGGTGTGGTCTAATGACATCAACACCCTATATCAGGTGTGCATAATTATTAGGCAACTTCCTTTCCTTTGGCAAAATGGGTCAAAAGAAGGACTTGACAGGCTCAGAAAAGTCAAAAATAGTGAGATATCTTGCAGAGGGATGCAGCACTCTTAAAATTGCAAAGCTTCTGAAGCGTGATCATCGAACAATCAAGCGTTTCATTCAAAATAGTCAACAGGGTCGCAAGAAGCGTGTGGGAAAACCAAGGCGCAAAATAACTGCCCATGAACTGAGAAAAGTCAAGCGTGCAGCTGCCAAGATGCCACTTGCCACCAGTTTGGCCATATTTCAGAGCTGCAACATCACTGGAGTGCCCAAAAGCACAAGGTGTGCAATACTCAGAGACATGGCCAAGGTAAGAAAGGCTGAAAGACGACCACCACTGAACAAGACACACAAGCTGAAACGTCAAGACTGGGCCAAGAAATATCTCAAGACTGATTTTTCAAAGGTTTTATGGACATGAAATGAGAGTGAGTCTTGATGGGCCAGATGGATGGGCCTGTGGCTGGATTGGTAAAGGGCAGAGAGCTCCAGTCCGACTCAGACGCCAGCAAGGTGGAGTACTGGTTTGGGCTGGTATCATCAAGGATGAGCTTGTGGGGCCTTTTCGGGTTGAGGATGGAGTCAAGCTCAACTCCCAGTCCTACTGCCAGTTTCTGGAAGACACCTTCTTCAAGCAGTGGTACAGGAAGAAGTCTGCATCCTTCAAGAAAAACATGATTTTCATGCAGGACAATGCTCCATCACACGTGTCCAAGTACTCCACAGCGTGGCTGGCAAGAAAGGGTATTAAAGAAGAAAATCTAATGACATGGCCTCCTTGTTCACCTGATCTCAACCCCATTGAGAACCTGTGGTCCATCATCAAATGTGAGATTTACAAGGAGGGAAAACAGTACACCTCTCTGAACAGTGTCTGGGAGGCTGTGGTTGCTGCTGCACGCAATGTTGATGGTGAACAGATCAAAACACTGACAGAATCCATGGATGGCAGGCTTTTGAGTGTCCTTGCAAAGAAAGGTGTCTATATTGGTCACTGATTTGTTTTTGTTTTGTTTTTGAATGTCAGAAATGTATATTTGTGAATGTTGAGATGTTATATTGGTTTCACTGGTAAAAATAAATAATTGAAATGGGTATATATTTGTTTTTTGTTAATTTGCCTAATAATTATGCACAGTAACAGTCACCTGCACACACAGATATCCCCCTAAAATAGCTAAAACTAAAAACAAACTAAAAACTACTTCCAAAAATATTCAGCTTTGATATTAATGAGTTTTTTGGGTTCATTGAGAACATGGTTGTTGTTCAATAATAAAATGAATCCTCAAAAATACAACTTGCCTAATAATTCTGCACTCCCTGTATAAATATATCATATGATCCACCCCGTCTCATAAACACCATTAAAAAAATAAAATAAAAACTGTGTAAAAAAAGTGCAACTCCAAGTGATCAAAAAGGGATTTTGTCCCACAAAAATGGTACCAATAAAACAGTCACCTCATCCCGAAAAAAATTTGCCCCTACGTAAGAAAATTGGTTGAAAAAAAAAATAAAAAAACTTTGATAACTATCAAAAAGGCGTATGCGCCCCAAAATAGTACCAAAAAGTCACCTCATCCCGCAAAAAATGAGATCTTACCTAAGACAAATCGGTCAAAAAATATTTAAAAAAAACTATGATTCTCAGACAATGGAGACACTAAAATGTTTTTTTCTTCTTCAAAACTGCTATTATTGTGTTAAAAAAATAAAAAAAGTTGACATATTAGGTATCACCGCATCCGTAACAACCAGCTTTATACAAATATCACATGACCTAGTATTACCCCAAGAAATTTCCTGTTGGATGACGGAATTAGGGAAAAAAAATGTATTTATATTTATCAGCCAACCTAGGCTGGAAACTTTCTGTAAGGTTTGCGTGTTTGTGACTGTTTCGACTTCTGAATTTCCCAATAGAAGAAAATCGTCTAGATATGGGAAAATTACTAGTCCCTCTTTCCTGAGGAAGGGCAAAATTTTCACTACAAGTTTCGTAAAGACCCTTGGTGCGGATGAAATGCCAAATGGAAGGGAGCAGAATTTTTTGAGAATTTTGATGTATAGGGACGTGATAGTATGCGTCCTTGAGATTTACGGACGTCATACATGCCCCCTTTTTTTATTAAAGGTACGATGGAGGAGATGGATTCCATTTTGAATTTTTTGTACACTATGGACTTGTTTAAATCTTTTAGGTTTATGATGGTTCTGGAGGATCCATCCGGTTTCTGAACTAAAAAGAGTCTTGAGTAAAAACCTTGTTTTTCCTCTGGTATTGGGACCTGTTTTATTACTCTTGATGCTTTTAGTTCTAGTATACCCCGCCAGATTTTTGAAAGGGTATTCAGATCGTGGGACGTCACTTAGAATCTTTTTGGTGGGGAAGAGGTAAATTCTATTTTGTATCCCTTTTTTACAATGTCTAGAGCCCAAGGGTTTGATGTTGTAGCTTCCCACTGGGTTAAGACATTGTTTTAACCTCCCCCCTACTGTGGCGTCATTGCTTTTCGCTTGGCTTGTTTTGGGGATTAAGAAGGAAGCCCATGCCCTTGCCTCCCTTCTGGTAACTCCAGCGACGAGACTTGCCTTTGCCTCTAAAAGGTCTGGATTGCTGACTGAAGCCCTTCTTCTTGTTGGCGGCTTTTTCTAATATTTTATCAAGTACTGGTCCAAAAACATATTCCCCCGAAAATGCTATGGAGCAAAGCTTAGATTTGGAAATTTTATCGCCTCCCCCCAGGGTTTCATCTAAAGTGCGCGCCTGGCAGAGTTTGAGAAGGCGGCATCTTTTGCAGCAAATCTAACCAATTCAGCGGAAGCATCCGCTAAAAATGCCATGGCGGATGTTAAGAGGGGAATAGACTGAAGGATTTCTTCTCTAGGGGGTTTATTTTTTATATGACATCCTAGTTCATTGAGCCAGAAATACATGGCTCTAGCCACTGAGGTAGCTGCGATATTTGTTTTTACCGTAAACATCGAAGCTTCCCAACATTTTATTAGAAGGGAACCCGCTTTCCGTTCCATAGGGTCACGCAGCTGGGATGAGTCTTCAAATGGCAAGGAAGTCTTTTTTACTACTTTTGCCACCTGAACGTCAATTTTAGAGGTATCATTGAAAATTTTGGATTCGGCAGGGTCAAAGAGTAACCTCTTTCTGAATTCTTTAGAGACCCCTAGTCTTTTTTCAGGATCTGAGCATTCATGATCATTTCTTTTATATTTTCATTAATGGGAAAGACCGTAGCTTTTTTAGTGCGTAATCCCTCAAACATCCCTTCATCCTGAACAGATCTCGTTTTTTGGACGTTTTCGATGCCCATAGTTTCCCTTACGGCTTTAAGAAGTTTATCCATATCTTCAGAGGGAAAAAAGTTTTTTTCCCCTTCCTCATCCTCTATTATCTCTCCCCATCCGACAACTGACCTTCATCAAGATAGTGTTGAAATGCTGACGCTCCCTCTTCCATGTCCTCAGAATCTGAGGAGGATGGAATGGATAACCTCGGCTTTTTCGTAGGAGGTGCACTTTGAGGGGGGTGGAGAGAGGCCAATGAGGATTGGTTTTCATCCTGAATCATGTTCTTAATTTCTGTCATGATAGACAGTTGCTCTTCCTTCAAAAGGTCGCTAATGCAATTTTTGCAGAGCTTTTTCTTATGTCCCTCAGGAAATTTTCTTTTAGCAATTAATGTATTTATAATACTTTGTTTTTGCTTTAATTTCTTTAACCTAGGTAAAAGAAGAGCAACCCCAATCAGGCCCATGGACTAAGGGAAAAAACATATACAGGTAGAGATGCAGGTTTTCCCACTAGGAGACACGCGGTTGGAGTTACTGCAGGTGGGTCTGTATATTCGCTACGGGTCCCAGGAGCCTCTGGAACCGACATCGTTGCTGCAGAGAAGGGGAGACGCTGGCTGTGCGCTGCCGCGCTTGTTTCAAAGCACAGCGTCTGACGTCATCAGGGTTCTGATGCCCGTCAAGCTCCACCACTTCCGGAAGTAGCGGTATGCAGCGGACATCCGAGCAATGCCTGGCATTTGGTGTACTTGCTCCTGCTGGTCCGCTTCCACATAAATAGGGAAGGAAGACATCTCCAGCCACAGTGAAGTTAGATCTCCCCGCATCAGAGACGAGACCCACGCTAACCTCCCCAGCCCAGCTTTGGCATAAGCTGAGGAGGAGATAAATAATAAAATAAAAAGAACATAATAAAACTTTTCAAACTCCTGCAGGAGTTTCTCTGTGCAGCCTAGCCCCATAGGGACAGGAAAAACACTGAGGGCGAGAGTGGGTGGGGGCTTCTCTGTGTAATTACTGCCCCTACAAAGGTCAATCTCATCCGTAGCCGTCATGGTGGATGAAATGGAAAAAAACATTTTTGTTACCCAACATCACATAAAGTTCAACACCAAGCGATCAAAAAGGTGTATGCCCCCTCAAAATAGTAGCAGTCACCTCATCCTGCAAAAAAATGGGACCCTAACTAAGACAATTGGTCAAAAAACTAAAAAGCTATGGCTCTGAGTCTACGGAGACACTAAAACATCATTTTTTTGGTTTAAAAAATGCTATTGTGTAAAACTTAAATAAATAAGTATACATATTAGGTATTGACACGTCCATAACAATCTGTTATATAAAAATGTCACATGACCTAACCCCTCAGGTTAAAACAACCAATGTTTTGGTCACCTTGCCCCATAAAGTGAAATAATGATTAAAAAAAATAATAATATGTACCCAAATATGGTACCAATAAAAACGTCAACTCTTCCTGCAAAAAACGAGCCCCTGCACCAGACGATCTGCAGAAAAATAAAAAATATGGCGTTCAAAAAATGAAGACACAAAAACATTTTTTTTTTTCAAAAACGCTTTATTATGTAAAACTGAAACAAACAAAGCAGACATATTTGATATCATTGCGTCCGTAACTACTTGGTCTATAAAAATAGCACATCTACCCTGTCAGATGAATGTTGTAAAAAATAAAAACAGTGCCAAAACCTTGTTTCACCAAAAATGTAATATAGCGCAATTAAAAATTATATGTACCCCAAAATAGTACCAATAAAACTGGCACCTTATACCCTAGCTTCCAAAATGGGGTAACTTTTTGGGAGTTTCTACTGTAAGGGTGCATCAGTTCAGGTAAATCTGCCTTTCAAAAACCATATGGCGCGCCTTTTCTTCTGCGCCCTGCCGTGTGCCCATACAGCAGTTTACGACCACATGTGTGGTGTTTCTGTAAACCGCAGAATCAGAATTGTTTGGCTGTTAACCCTCGATGCGTTAAAAGAAAAAAAAAAAAAAATAGATTAAAATGGAAAATCTGCCCAAAAAAATGTCAAATGTCATCTCCATTTTCCTTTAATTCTTGTGGAACACCTAAAGGGTTAACAAAGTTTGTAAAATCGGTTTTGAATAACTTGAGGGGTGTAGTTTCTACAATGGGGTCATTTATGGAGGGGTTTCCACTATGTAAGCCCCACAAAGTGACTTGAGAACTGAACTGGTCCTTAAAAAGTGGGTTTTGGAAATTTTCCTAAACATTTTAAGAATTTCTTCTAAAATGTTAAGCCTTCTAACATCCTAAAAAAATATGACAGTTCCAAAATCATGCCAACATAAAGTAGACATACGGGGAATGTTGAGTAATAAATATTTTATGAGGTATCACTTTCTGTTTTAAAAGCAGATGAATAAAAATTTTGAATTTTTCAACATTTTTGGGTAAATATTTGCATTATTTTATAAATAAAGGCGAAATATATCTACTCAAATTTACCACCGTCATGAAGTACAATGTGTCACGAGAAAACAATCTCAGAATGGCTTGGATAAGTAAAAGCGTTCCAAAGTTATTACCACATAAAGTGACACATGTCAGATTTGCAAAATTAGGCTCTGTCAGGAAGGGGGTAAATGGCCCGGATGTGAAGGGGTTAAGAAGCATTTACACTACCGGAGGAGCAGCACATTGTCGGGAAGGAAGCGTTCCTTCCGAGAGTCGGCTGCTGGCTCAGTGAAGCTCTGTATTTACATGCAGCGATCTCCTCCACGGTAGGAGGACGAGCAGTCGCTATAGACGTCCTCATACAGAATCATTGTTTCAGGGAAGCAGATCGCTGTTTATAGACGACCCAGAAGCGATGATCGGTGGTTCCTGCACGAACGACAGTTTCGGCTGCACCTTCACAAGGGCAGGAAGGAGCGTTCCCGATAATCTTCCCGGTTATTGCACCGTCTAATTCACCTATGCAGAATTCTCCACAAACACGCGCAGTAATTTTATTGCACCAGGTATATGGCGGCACATGACCCCACATCCCGTCAGCTGTGCCCTCTCCACTAAGGAGGAACCCCACACAGTAAGTTCCTAACCCAGCATTCAGACATGGGCTGTGTGTTCGCTCTCCACTATGGAGGAACCCCACACAGTAAGTTCCTAACCCAGCATTCAGACATGGGCTGTGTGCTCGCTCTCCACTATGGAGGAACCCTACACAGTAAGCTCCTAACCCAGCATTCAGACATGGGCTGTGTGCTCGCTCTCCACTATGGAGGAACCCGACAGTAAGCTCCTAACCCAGCATTCAGACATGGGCTGCCTGGTCTACACAACCCCCGGCCCCCAGATAACCCGGCCCTGCACAGCCTCCTCCATGACAGGCTACATGAGTGGCAGCTGACTTCACGCTCAGCACTGTGCTGGGGAGAGGAGAGTCACGTCCTAGGGCACTGCGTCACCAGCAAGACCTTCACCCTGCCAGCCATTACTGTTAGACGGGTGACCGCCCCCAGCACAGCCGCTGCACAGCCGCCACAGTGTGAATGACCGCAGCGGGCTGTGGTGTTTGGGGAAGTGACTGTAACACACGCACAGACAGCCCTGTTGTGTGTTCGCTCAGCACAACTCCACCCCAGCCACCATCTTCCTTCAGCGGCTGGGCTCTATGTGAGCGTGTGGGAGAGAGACGCCGCCTCTCATTGGCCGCTGGGCAGGTTGAGCTTTGCATCGAAGGCTGCGATTGGCTGCGCAGTAGGCAGAGCGTTGTGTTGAAGGTCGCGATTGGCCGGGGTGGGGGGGCAGGCTTGTGACTGAGAATCCCTCCCTCTCCTCCCCTCCCCCTCAGCTGTGTGACTGTGTCTCTGGCGGTGTCAATGGCTCCTCCTGCCGCGGACAGACGGGGCTTACGGGAGGGGATCTTTTCGGGGCTCCTGTGAGAGCTCCAGACACCGGAGTGACGGGGAGGGGGTTTGTGGACAGCTAGGAGGAGCCGACGAAGAAAGCAGCAGCGGCGGCTGGACTGTGAAGCAACCGCAGGTCGCGCACTCTCACTCGGCAACCGAACCCAGGGGCGAGCCCAGCTCTGCGAGCAGCCAGGAGCCCGGCCCTCCTCCCCCCGACAGTCAGCAAATGAACTCGGTCAGAGCAGCGAACAGGAGACCCAGGCGAGTGTCGAGGCCGCGCCCGGTGCAGCCGGAGAGAAACAACGCCGGGGAGCGGGGTAAGAGACGGGGGCGGCGGGTGGAGGAGGGGGGAGGGGGTGGATTACAGACTCCTTCCCAGGCCGCTCCGTGAGGCAGGGGCCTACTCCCTCAGCAGCCTCGGGGGGCGCTGCCAGGAAAGTGCGTGGCTTGTGCTGGGCCTCAGGCCGCGCTTTGTCTGCTGCAGACCAGAAACCGCAGAGTAACGAGCGTGTTCCCCGGGCTAGAGGAGAGCAAGGCCGGCCACCGAGCTGCCAGCCCCACGTACAAAGAGCAGCCCCCTCCCCTGGCACGGCACACAATGACCACACACTGCCAGCTCTACCTGCCCCTGTGTAGGTGACATCAGGACAATGGCCACCCCTCATCACCGCCGTATCCACCACCATAATCGCCTGCGGTTACGCAAAATTAAAACGCCAACGTTCGCCGACACAATAAACTTATATTTTTTTTTTGTATACGACGTCCGACCGAGACCGCCGTTTCTGCTTCTGCGTGACCTGCGAAATGGTTAGGACCACGTATGTCCGTTTTTTTTGCACCTCGCGTCACGGAATCCGAGGCAGACAACGGTCACGTGTAATATTTCCGCTAAAGGGTGCATTGTCCCGACACAATGGCCCGAGAGTGTGGTCGGATCTTGGGTCATTCAGAACCAACATCGGATAGATAAAAAAAAATATCTAAAGATCAGTTGGACGGCCCTTCGGAGTTTTCTCCGTGTTCAGTGTCGTTGCCAGTTTCCCGTGATAGAGATCTGGATAAACCATTGCGTGATGTAGAATCGGCACGCGGACAGGTGAACGGTGAGGTCACATCAGGACGTTCGTTAAGTCTTTGTGGAAGCTTTGGCTGAAACTTGGTTCCCTTAGTGTTTCTAGTGCCATTTCTTTTTTTTCTTTTTAAAGATTTTGGCACTAGACGTCTGTCAGCGAGAGGTTGCTGATATCACGGGGTGACTATCGCACATAGGCAGCCATCACATCAAGCATCATGTCGCTAATTAGCATTTACTAATGAGGGCAGAGCCCTGTGTCGGGTACATGGCAGGTAGTGTCGGGGGAACAATGGCCCCCAGTTACATGGCAGGTTATGGGGAGCACATTGTACGCCAGAAGTAAGGATGGGATTCCTTTGTGCTGTGGAGTGTATAAGGCGGCATAGTTAGGCTTAATGTGATATTAACTTTATTATGGCCTGATTTATTTTAAGGGCATGTATGCGTTTTATATGCAATTTCCTTTACCTTTTTTTCATTGTCATTTTCACACATTTAAAGTAAAATATAATGATAATCCAGACACCATAATTGGTGCACATTTAATAAACCTTGTAATCATAGTCAGTCTGTCAGATAGCGGCCCTGAAGAGCATAGGTTATACATGGCGGTAGTCTTAAAGGGATCTCTAAGCAAATTAAAGGGGTTATCCCATCTAAAGGATCATAGTTTAATTTGTCCACGCTGCAACAATGATCATTTTCCTAAATATAACGTTTTAAGCCAATTCCTACCCTTCTCGCTAAAAACCTCCCCCTTTTACCTCATTGTTGTACTGTGTCCTCCCTTAGTTACGGCCACCTTTCGCCGGCCGAATGCATGCGCGGCGAGCGAAACCACCTTCCAGTGTGTGGCTGCGTTTCTTCCATGAATGCGCATGCTGCCGGCCACGCATGCGCGGTTCTTCATTCCCTTGTGCTGCTTCTGAAACAGCTGCAGGATGTGAGAGGGTAGAGAAAGCGCTGCAGCGTCTCCCAGAATGAAGTTCGGCTATAACGGGAGTGCGCACTCAAGTAAGGGAGGCGGAGTCAGCTGATCAGCAGAGCGCTGACGAGCTGCCCATCAGTAGAAAGGACAACGCCCCAGGAAATGGGCGTTAGTACAGAGTGAACAGGAGACGCTGTGATGAAATTAGAAGGTGGGATAACCCCTTTAAGGATTCTCTCCTCTAGGGCTTCTCTACTAGGTGGAAATGAGTAATGTTTGGTATTTAAAGTGGATGTCGGAGAGTTTAAAAAATGACCATAGTTGATAAACTGGAAATGTGTAATGTATGTGTGAGATTATATATATATATATATATATATATATATATATATATATATATATATATATATATATAATCTATATTTTTTTTTTTTTTTTTTTTTACGCACTTGTATAGCTCTGACATATTCCACAGCTCTTTACACACTGCCCCAATGGGGCTCACAATCTAAGGTCCCTATCAGTATATCTTTGGAGTGTGGGAGGAAACATGGGGAGAACATACAAACTCCTTTGCAGATGTTGTCCTTGGTCAGATTCGAACCCAGGACCCGAGCTGACCACTGAGCCACCGTGTGTGTGTATATCTCTATATCGTCATTTACTTTGCTGCAGTGATGATGTGCCGTACCTCCATGTCACAGCCAATCATTGGCCTCAGTGGTCTTCTGCCTTATGAGCATCACCACTGAGGACAGCAATTGGTTGCAGTGGTCTGCGCTATGTCACCGCTGCAGGCAAAACATTACATCGTGGGTGCAGCCTGACGGAGAGGATAGAGCAGCAGTTTGTTGATTTAAACGTTCTCCTTGCAGATTGACCCTTAAAAAAATAAAAAAATAAAATACAACTAGGACAGTCCCTTAAAGGAAATGAGTCACCATCATTTTTATCTGCCATTTAAAACCAGATAGTAACTAACAAGTATTTTTATTTTATTTTTTTATAAAAAAAAAATAAAAAATTAGTAATTTACTTACATAATTTATTCTGCATTGTTTGTGAAGGGCTGATGCGGATCACGTGGCCCCTGACGTCATCCACCAGGCTCTGGCGGTGACAGCTCGTGTACAGGCTTCTCCCGTCTCTCTACTCGAAACGTCAGAGCCTTGTGTGCCCGCCGACCCCTCTCTCCTCTGGCTGCCGCGACTCCTGTGAGGTATCACGCCTGCGCAGTCCTTATCAGTGCCGACAGCAGGGCAGAGAGATTGAATGGTGTGCCCACTCCCTCCCTGTGATCCACTTCAGTATTCCTCTCCTTATTCATGCGAAGCGGTGCCAGGGTCGGTAAGTGTGTGCCCAGATTATTGTTGGGTGGCCTGAACCTATACCTATGCTGCCTCACACCACCATGCTGAAGCCATACTCGGTGACCCCGAAAAAAATTACATCTCCCACAAATAACATGGTAGAATTGTGTTTCCACCCCACAAAAACCTAGTGTTTCAGTATACTGGCCCAGATTTATTTATTAACAGCTTAGATACATATAGCTTAGATAGATGTAGGTCTCGTATAGCTTAGATACATATATCTGTGTATCTGCAATGTGACAGGAAGATATTCTGCATATGTGAGCTAGGAGATGATCATGTGACTGTGTTTTATGCAAAGTGCAGAGCAGGGGGCGGGGAAGTTCAGATTGTTCACACCCACAAATATTCATGAGGCTCAGGCATTGTTGGTACACGCCCCCACAGCTTTGCTGCAGCATGTAAACAAAGCATGGATAACAGAACCATGCAAAGGTGTAAGTATGGGGTTTCTCTTAAGAAATCAAGCTTGACTAATGTATATGTATGTCCTGATGAGTTTTACAAGGTGTTTTTTTATTTTTTCCCCATAACTCTGATAACCCCTTTTAACAGCATTTAGAAAGAATTGTGAAAATTGCTTTATGGGCCCCACGGGCCATAGACACAATGGTCAGGAGGGGACCTCAGTGACTCCTATGGGAGAGTTTTCTGGGCATACTCTGTGACCTGTGCAGAGGTCATTGTACAAGGGGAGAATAGATAAAGCTCTGATAGTCACCTATTGTGAATGGAGGATCCGGTCTTATCTGTACACAGAGGTGGTATCCTTACAGGCAGGGTTAGAATAACAGATAAGCACGTAACTGCAGTACAGTGATCTGTACAGACCAGGAAGTGGCGCCTATTAGGTTTAGCTGTCAGTGCAAAAACTGCAGGAATTTGTTTTTTGTTTCAATATAGATATTGACCTAGAAAATTAACGTCAACAAAAATTCTTTAAAAAAAATATCGTAAACATAAAAACGTGATTTCAACAATAGGTCATTTTCTGATGACGCATTTCCTTTAAAGAGGGACACCCAGGCGAGTGCGTGAGCTACTTCTTACTGCGGTGTATGTGTATACAGGTTGCCGCAGTGTCCGACACACTCGTGTGCCTTAATATAGTGTGTGTTTGTTTGTGTAATGGAAATGTTTCAGTGCTACATGCAGCAGCCTCACAGGAATGGGACTTGCATATCTTGACCTAAGGCCTCATGCACATGACAGTAAATAATGGTTGTGTGACGGACGTCTAAGTAACGGCCATTTTTAGCACCAATGAAAGTCTGAGGCTATTCACATGGCCGTTCTTATAACGGCCAGTGAATAGCGTCCGCCAAAAAATAGGACATTGAAATCAATGGGACCATTTTTAACGGTCGATTGTAGGGATCGACCGATTATCGGTTTTACCGATATCGGTCGATATTGAGGATTTTAACTGTTATCGGTATCGGCATTTATTTTGCCGATATTCCGATAACAAATCGGGAACACAGATCGCGCTGCTGACAGCGCTCTCCGTGTTCCCACTGCAGCACAGGGGAGAAGGAAGCAGTGTCTCCATCCCCCTGTGCTGCTGCTGCCGCTGCAGCCAATGGGAGAACAGGGAACAAGAGGAGGGGAGGAGCTATGGCCACTGCGCCACCAATGAAGATAAGTCTCTCATTTATTCATATACAGGAGGCGGGAGCTGGCTGCAGAATCACATAGCCGGCTCCCGACTTCTATGAGCAGTAGCTGCAATCTACGGTAGTTAACCCCTCAGGTACCGCGGATCGCAGCTACCGCTCATAGAGGTCGGGAGCCGGCTATGTCATTCTGCAGCCAGCTCCCGCCTCCTGTATATGAATGAATGAGATTTATTTTCATTGGTGGCTTAGTGCGCCCGCGGCCCCTACCCCCACCCCAGTATTAACTAACATTAGTGGCGCAGTGCGCCCTCCCCAAGCCCCCCTCCCCCCAAGTATTGATCATTGGTGGCAGTGGCCACAGGATCCCCTCCTCCTCCGATCGGAGTCCCAGCAGTGTAATGCTGGGGCTCCGATCGGTTACCATGGCAGCCAGGACGCTACTGAAGCCCTGGCTGCCATAGTAAGCTCCATGCTGCTGTGTGCACAAAGCACAGAGCAGCAGGGACAGTGTGAGCTCCTATTCACCCTGATGGATCTCTATCAGGGTGAATAGGACAAGGGTTCTAGTCCCTAAGGGGGCTAAAAGTTAGTAAAAAAAAAACAAAAAAAACAAACACAAATATTAAGTATAAATGAAAAATAAAGATTTACAAAAAAAATACACATTAACAATAAACATTCATTTTCATCAGGAATTATTTTTTTTTCAAAAATGAAAATTCACATAATATCGGTATAAATTATCGGCTATCGGCCTAAAAGTTCACAAATTATCGGTATCGGACCTAAAAATCAGTCGATCCCTAGTCGATTGTGTGCACCTGTCTAACAGCCGTTAAAAATGGGTACACTTTATATGGCCATTTAGGGGTTAAAAGAAAACCCTCATCCACTTGCTTGCGCTGCAGCAGTCTCTTCTCTCCATTGAGCAGGACCTGCGATATGTGTGGTGACGTAACCACGTGGGAGCGCTCAGTGACGTCATTGTGCACATCACAGGTCTTTTGGCAGGTCCTGCTCAGTGAAGAGAGAAGAGACTGATGCAGCGCGAGCAAGTGGATAAGATAAGGGTTTAATTAATTAAGATGGGGCCCTACACTGGGGGCATTAAAAACATTATTTCTATACTATGGGGATATTATTTAAGATGGGGGCATTATTAAAGCTGGGGCTGTAAAAAAAAATAAAAATATATAAAATTTCCTACACTATGGGGGACATTATTTTAGCTGGGGGCCTACCATCCTGTGGGTATTCTCAGAAGGGCGGGAGTAGAAATAACTGCCAATAAAATTCATCCATTTTTTTAATTTTTATGTCCATTTTTTACTGAATACAGAATGCATAGTACAATAGGGCTGGAGGGGTTAAAAAAATAATAATTTAACTCACCTTAATCCACTTGTTCGTGCAGCTGGCATCTCTTCTGTCTTCTTTGAGGAATAGGACCTTTGATGATGTCACTACGCTCATCACATGATCCATTACCATGATGATGGATCATGTGACGGACCGTGTGATGAGCGCAGTGATGTCATCAAAGGTCCTATTGCTCACAGAACAAGACAGAAGAGATGCCGGCTGCGCGAACAAGTGGATTAAGGTGAGTTAATATTTTTTTTTAACCCCTCCAGCCCTATTGTACTATGCATTCTGTATTCAGAATGCTATTATTTTCCCTTATAACCATGTTATAAGGGAAAATAATAAAGATCGGGTCTCCTAGCAACCGTGCGTGAAAATAGCACCGCGTCCGCGCTTGCTTGATTTTTCACGCAGCCCAATTCACTTCTATGGGGCCTGCGTTGCGTGAAAAACGCACAATATAGAACATGCTGCGATTTTCACGTAATGCAAAAGTGATGCGTGAAAATCGCTGCTCATGTGCACAGCCCCATTGAAATGAATGGGTCTGGATTCAGTTTGGGTGCAATGCGTTCACCTCACGCATTGCACCCGTGCGAAAGGGGCCCAAGAGTAGACCTCACTTCTGTCCCGTGTGTTGTAAACGGTGTGGCCCGACCCAGCAGGGATCAGTATACATGGGATATACTGTCAGTACACATCCATTTCAGGCAGACAAGTTGTGACTGATAAGCTACTGCCCTCCGTGTCCTCGCAGTAAGTGGCGCCTTCCTGTAAGGCAGTGTTCAGATGTGACAGAACTCTACAGTACCAATGTGGATGGAGACTGCAGAACCTCATCTGCACATGGCATGCTAATTCTTGTGCTGAAATCTTGTGGATTTTCAACAAATTCTACCCTTTTCATGTAGAGGGTGAAATCCACAGCACAATCTGCATGTATTTTGATTCAAAATTGTTGCAGTCGAAGCCGCAGCAGAAAAACTGGACCGAGGAAGCAGCAGATAGGCTGGAGACCAATTTTTTTCAGAGCTCTGAGCTTGAAGGAACCAGGTCTAGGTCAATGCATTCTGACTTCTGTAGAAAGTAAATAATATATGAAGGGGGTCTTCTGTGATGGATTCACTATGTTCTCTGACCAGCGTTGATCTAGTTGTCTCCCGCTGCTGGTTCCTTTAGAGATCATTGTCATGGCAGTGTGAGGTCCTTCAGAGCATGAGGTCCTCACTCGACCCCACCAATAAATATGGATCCGGAAGCAGGCACCCCGATCTCTTTAAAGTCAGAATTCCTTTATTTCCTTAGGGTATTTGGAAATAGGCTTCCTATGCCGGACCACACCTTTGGGCCTTGGTGATATGGAATCGTCCGATTTGATGTAACCGTAGTGACATTTTTCCTTTTATAATTCTTCCCTAGAAGCCATCAGGCGATATTTATCAATGCTGATGTAAAGGAAAACTGGTTTAGTTTCCCATAGCAACCAATCGGATTCTACCTTTTTATTTTTCAGAGCTTCTTTGGAAAATGAAAGGTGCAATCTGATTGGATGCTATGGGCAACTCAGCTATTTTTCCTTTTAAACCCGTTTTGATAAATCTCCCCCATTAAGATATTGTAGCGCCGCACTTTAAAGGGGATCAGAAAAATATGGCTGCTTTCACCTGTCCACGGGTTGTGCGTGGTATTGCAGCTGAGACCTATTCACAAAAGGGGTGTCCGAGTTTGGACATAAAATGTCTGGGACAGAATTGAGATAAAATTATTTTATGCAAAATGAAATCTTGTTGAACTCAATGGACGCCGCTGTGATGTCCGTTCAGTGTCTCTTTGGTCTTGTGGAAATTAAATTTTTTTTTTTTTTTTTTGTGTGCGAACAGCAGCTTGCTGTGTATGGACACTACTGCTGATTATCTATCGTGTTGAAATATTTCACATTATAATAAAATTAGTGTGTCCCATTTGCATAGTGTTTACCTGCCAACATGCTTTAGATGACGGCTAGTTCCATGTGACCCGGTGACTCCTTGCATCATCCTAAGGTGCTGTGCTCCTGACTGTCTCTTCCTATGGAAATTCTTCACTGGTAAATCCAGCTTATTGATGCAAATATAATCGACTCAGGCCTGGCTAGTCTGCATATAATGAGAACAGCTACAGTAGTATCTCAGTTCTTAAAGGGATTGTCACACAGCAAACACTTTTCCCTCCCATCCACAGGATAGGGGATAAGGGTCTTATCAGCTTCCGCCAATTACAAGAACTCCGTGTGGAGGTCACACATGTGCAGTGCTGCTCCATTCACCTCTATGGGACTGCAGTTATCGCTCAGCACTGTCCTTGGCTATCTCTGGCAGTCCCATGAGGTTGAATAGATGTATATGTCCTGGGACGGCCCCTTTAACCACTTCCTGACCGCCCATTGACTTTAAACGTCCTTGGGCGATCATTTTATCTCTGAATGGACGTTCTGGAACATCCATTCAGAGATGGCAGATGCACGCTAATCCTGCAGCTGTCAGTGACAGCAGGGCACCCCAGGGAGAAGGCAGGGACCGTTCCTGTATGTCCCTGCCTTCGAGATCGCTGTATACACAGCGTTCAACGAGCACTGTGTATACAGATCAGGTAGCGCTATGCTGCTTCCTGTCCCGACCTGGTGGTCATGTGACGGCCGGGAGAGTGCAGGAGCTGTCAGGTCTTCTGTACATCACGATCAGCCCTGCACTGAGGCTGTACAGCCTCTCTGGGGGCTCTATTTCCCCTGTTACAGGAGAAATCAATAGTGAAAAAAATAAATGAAGTTAAATATCCCCCAGAGGTCTTGTATAACCTTATGGGGGACACAAAGTGTAAAATAAAGTGTTTTATAAAAATTAAAAGTTTCACATTTAAAAAAATAATGAAATTCCCCCCAAATCCGTGATTTATTTATTTTTTCTACGCAACCAGGAAGCCAAATGTACCTTAAAACGGTGCCAATAAAAACTACAGCTTGTCTTGTACAAAATAAGACAACGCACTTCTTTTAACAAAAAAATAAGTTATTGCTTTTAAAAACCATGACAGAAAATTCCATATTAGAAAATCCTAATATCGCTCCTTCCCTTCTGAGCCCTGGAGTATCCCCAAATAACAGTTTACAACCACATTAGGGTGTGATTGTATTCTGGAGAAAGTGGGTAGCAAAATGGGGTGGGGAATATTTTCCTTATCTTTTGTGGAAAAGAAACTTTGGGCCTAAGGCACCATTTTCTTGTAATAAATAAATAAATTTCATTTTCACACCTAAATATAAAAAATTATGTAAAAAAGCTGAGTGAAGTGCTCGCTACACCCCATAAAAATTCCTTGGGTGGTATAGTTTACAAAATGTGGTCACTTTTTGGGAGTTTTCACTGTGGGGTTACCTCAGGGTCTCTTCAAATGCAACATGGTGCCCAAAGACCATTCCAGCGAAATCTGCCCTCCAAAAACCATATGACGCTCCTTGTATACGACCACATATGGGGTGTTTATGCAAACGGCTGAATCAAAGTAATAAATATTGAGGTTTGTTTTGTTGTTAACCCTTGATGTGTTCCAGGATTTTTTTTTATTAAAATAGAAAATCTGCAAAAAAAGTGACATTTTGAAATTTCACCCGATTTTGCTTTAATTCCACTGGAATACCTAAAGGGTTAACAACATTTCTAAAACCAGTTTTGAATAGTTTGAGGGGTGTCATTTCTAAAATGGGGCTGTTTATGGGTTGTTTCTATTATGTAAGCCCCACAAAGTGACTTCAGACCTGAACTGTTCCTTTAAAGTGGGGTTTGGAAATTTTCTTAAACATTTTAAGAATTGCTTCTAAAATTCTAAGCCTTCTAACGTCCTAAAAAAATAAAATGACTCTTACAAAGTGATGCCAACATAAAGTAGACATATGGGGAATGTTAAGTAATAAATATTTTATGAGGTTTCTCTTTGTTTTAAAAGCAGATAAATATACATTTTTAAAAATTGCGAGTTGAGAACATTTTTGGGTAAATTTTGACTCAAATTTATGACTGTTATGAAGTACAATGTGTCATGAGAAAAAAATATCTCAGAATAGGGATAAGTAAGTGTTCCACAGTTATTGCCACATAAAGTGCCACATGTCAGATTTGCAAATTAGGCTCCGCCAGGAAGGGGGTAAATGGCCCGGTCTGGAAGTGGTTAAAGGGGTTGTGCACCATTAAATATTGTAATGTAATATAGCTTTTGTAATTTTGTTCTGTTGCAAAGTGCTTCAGTTGTGAGAGATTATCTTTACTTTATTATAATGGCGCCCCCTGGGGTTTAATCTGTATTGTAATATGCTTGTCCACCTACTAAGGTGGTCGTACATGCTCACTTCCATCCATCAACACTCACCAGCCATATCTGCTGTTACAAGCTGTGACAGTTACAGGGAGAGAGCTGCAGCAGAAAGGGCATGCTCCCCCTGAGCTGCCAGTCTGAAGAGAGCGTCGCCGAGCAATGACCGGGGAGATCTCTGGTTCCAAGCGAGTTACAGGGCTGGTTGTAGTTTTGTAGAGTGTTTAATTTTTTTACTTCAATATTGGGATAATCCTTTTAAATATTTTTTTTTAATTTTTAATTTATTTAATTAAAATTTTTCCCCTCAGATCATGTTTTCCTTAGTATAATAGATGAGACTAGATAGTACATAATGAATTCCACAGTTCTGCCGTTCTCGGTCATGATCTGTAGGGTACTTGAAGATTGGAGTTGAGAAATACTGGTCTAGGTGACCTATTTATTATAATCTCCGCTCTGATAACTATGCTGCAGTGTTATTTACTGGCTTATCGTGGTCATCGCCTGGAGAGGACATCTGGTATTACATGCAGTCTTCCTTCTGGTTCTAGGTACGCCCCACTTGGGCCACGCTTCTTCTTTAGTGATGGGTCAGCCATTCTCTAGTTTCACAATGTGGTCTTCAGTTTTGTCTGCCCGTTTGAGAACTGCCCAAGGACTGTATCTGGCATCATGTCAGCCTCCAACAAGAAATAGACATTGTACGGTAAATGCTTAAAAGCTGTCAGGGAGGAGAGACACTGGCGTCTCCTCCTCCTGGCTCTGAATGTTGAAAATACTGGGGGACACAGCGGGCGAACGGCGCGGCGCCCAGGATTAATAGTAAGTGCACTTAGATCCCTGGGCGCCGCTCTATGTAGCCTGCTACTTGGTTCATATTCTTTGGACCCATGAAAAGTCCTCTTTAACCCATTTATACAAGTGTCGGCAGCGGTATCTCAGACCCGACACCTGGTCTCAATAACAAGGCAGGCGATCCATGGCACTTAACCACTGAGATGTGGCACCTGAGAGATGAATTGCTGTGTATCGCATGCCCCGTTATTGAGGCCGGGTCTGTGATACCGCTGCCTATACTTGTATTAATATGTTTTACATTCATTGGTGGGGCAGTGGCCACAGCTCCTCCTCCCCTCCTCCTCCCTGCTATCTCCCTATTGGTGGCAGTGGCGGCCGCGTCAAAGTGGGGAGGGATCACCTCCTTCTCCATTGTGCTAGTGAAGAGAACGTGGCGCGTGCCATGTTCTTTAACTGATACTAGGCTGCGTGCGTGGCGGTCCAGTCACAAATGGCTACAAGACTAAAAAGTCTTGTCGCCATCTGCAAATTTTAGGGCGCATTGCCGACCGTTTTGGTCGCCATCTGGAGCCCTGCACATATGTACACCCTAATTATCCATTTTATGGCCCCAACGCATAATAGATCAAAAATGGGGAAAGCTAGCAAATAGTTTCCTACTGTTTTGTCTATAGGTCCTGTTCAGACCTGTGTCCATGGTAACGGACTACAATCAAACCCTTCGTAGTCTGATGCTGCAGTCATACTTTACTTGCTAAACTACTACTAGTGATGGGAGTATGACTGCAGGGTCTGTTTGTAGTCTGTTACCATAGAAACAGAGGTCTGTGTAGAAGCTGTAGGCACAGCGATGCAGCAATCTTAGAGGTTGTCCCATTAGTCCACTCTGGTTCATGGAGGAGGGACCCCACCTACTGTGACGTCCATATGTCTTATTAGGCTCTGGACAGGGGGATAAGTTCAACAGACAACCATTTAGTAAATGGGGGGGAAAAAACTGTTTCAAAATCGACTTCATTCTTTGGGTCAATAAGAAATAAAAGCACATTGCTAGGACATTGTCTGAGATGGGAATACCCCTTTAAGGCGTGGGCTAGACAGTGACTACTGGGCTACATTGTTCTAGACTGTAGATGACACAGGTTGTCACCTAGCTAAATCGGATTGTATATACAGCATGAGCAGTATCATTCAAGAAATGTCATTCACACTTTTCCTCTCGATTGGATAGAAATTTTGTTGGATGCTTTGAGTGTTGGGTGCATGTGATCTTTGAAGATCTAGTGAGGTGCTTTGTCCTCTTGGAATGGCCCCACTCCTCGTCTTTGTCTTTCGAGGGCAGCCGAGGACATCAACCAAATAGCTGTTTTGCATAAGGCAGTGTTGTAATCACAGCGGAGAGCTCGGGGATGCTGCTCATAGTCACTAATCTTACACTTAGACCTTCTCCTCTTTAATCATGTTTCTAAAAGAAAACCTTGTTTATGTGATGCTAATTTTGTGGAGCGAGGATCTTTTGACCTTAGTTCTTATGTTAACTGTCTTTATTTGTCTGGCATGATATAATGTGAGCTTCGGTCTCACAGATGCCACTAACGTGTGTTTGTGAGTCCGTTTTAAATCGTTCTGGTCGAGTATCTGTGGCTCACCATCCGGAGGGACTACCAGGTCCACCATAGACTGCACCGATCAAGTTGAAAAACGAGTGCGAACAAGCAACTGTAGACTCTCATCCGCCATGCTGGAACACTTAGGCCGTTCATCAGCCGAAACTGCAAGTTGATGGCATGATTGGCTGAATTCAGCCGATCACTTGCCATTGTGCTCAAGCACCAGGGAGTATGTTTTTTATCATCACAAATGTATGGCCAGCTTAAAGGGATTCTATCATGACATTTGAGGCCTATAACGTAAACATATGGCCAGGTCCCTACTAATAACCTGAATCCGAAACTGTCCTTATTAAATGTGCCTGTTGCTCTATTAGCACATAAAACAGGTTTTTAGAACCTGTCATTCACCTACCTAAGGTGCCCAAGGGGACGTCGCTTCATACAGGGTGCTGCCTTCCCACTAGAAATCACCGCCCTCCCTTTCTATAGAGCCGCCTTCCTCACCTTAGCACCGCCTCCAAAATCGTCCTCTCCCTCAGCCAGATCCCGTGCGGCTGTGAAAGGATGGCTGCAATAGGGCACTTCGCTCAACGAGGCCGCTGCCAGGAGTCCGCACGGGCGCATCAGGTTATACCTAGTGCGCACGCGCGGGATCTGGCTGAGGGAGCGGACTATTTCGGAGGCGGTGCTGAGGTGAGGAAGGCGGCTCTTTAGAAAGAGAGGGCAGTGATTTCTAGTGGGAAGGCGGCGCTGGGCACCAGACGGAGATGACTGCAGCCGGGTACCCTCGATGAAGCGATGTCCCCTTGGGCACCTTAGGTAGGTGAATGACAGGTTATAAAAACCTGTTTTATGTGCTAATAGAGCCACAGGCACATTTAATAAGGACCGTTTTGGATTTATGCTATTTGGACGGACCTGGCCATATGTTTAGGTTATAGGCCTCAAATGTCATGACAGAATCCCTTTAACCACCTCCCGACCGCCGTACGCGTATATGCGTCCGGGAGGTGGTTGCTTTACTCCTCCTGGACGCATATGCGCGTCTTCTCGCGAGACGCGAGATTTCCTGTGAACGCGCGCGCACAGGCGCGCGCGCTCACAGGAACAGAAGGTAAGCGAGTGGATCTCCAGCCTGCCAGCGGCGATCGCTCGCTGGCAGGCTGGAGATCCGAATTTTTTAACCCCTAACAGGTATATTAGACGCTGTTTTCATAACAGCGTCTAATATACCTCCTACCTGGTCCTCTGGTGGTCCCTTTTGTTAGGATCGACCACCAGAGGACTCAGGTAGGTCAGTACAGTCCCACCAAACACCACACTACACTACACCCCCCCCCCCCCCGTCACTTATTAACCCCTTATAAACCCCTGATCACCCCATATAAACTCCCTGATCACCCCCCTGTCATTGATCACCCCCCTGTCAGGCTCCGTTCAGACGTCCGCATGATTTTTACGGATCCGATCCATGTATCCATGGATCCGTAAAAATCATGCGGACGTCTGAATGGAGCCTTACAGGGGGGTGATCAATGACAGGCGGGTGATCACCCATATACACTCCCTGATCACCCCCTGTCATTGATCACTGCCCTGTCAGGCTCCATTCAGACGTCCGCATGATTTTTACGGATCCTATCCATGGATCCGTAAAAATCATGCGGACGTCTGAATGGAGCCTTACAGGGGGGTGATCAATGACAGGCGGGTGATCACCCATATACACTCCCTGATCACCCCCTGTTATTGATCACCGCCCTGTCAGGCTCCATTCAGACGTCCGCATGACTTTTACGGATCCGATCCATGTATCCATGGATCCGTAAAAATCATGCGGATGTCTGAATGGAGCCTTACAGGGGGGGGTGATCAGTGACAGGGGGGTGATCACCCTGATTACCCTGATCACCCGCCTGTCATTGATAACCCCCCTGTAAGGCTCCATTCAGACGTCCGCATGCGTTCTGTGGATCCGATCCATGTATCCATGGATCCGTAAAAAATCATGCGGATGTCTGAATGGAGCCTTACAGGGGGGGTGATCAGTGACAGGGGGGTGATTACCCTGATCACCCCCTGTCATTGATAACCCCCCTGTAAGGCTCCATTCAGACGTCCGCATGCGTTCTGTGGATCCGATCCATGTATCCATGGATCCGTAAAAAATCATGCGGATGTCTGAATGGAGCCTTACAGGGGGGGTGATCAGTGACAGGGGGGTGATCACCCTGATCACCCCCTGTCATTGATAACCCCCCTGTAAGGCTCCATTCAGACGTCCGCATGCGTTCTGTGGATCCGATCCATGTATCCATGGATCCGTAAAAAATCATGCGGATGTCTGAATGGAGCCTTACAGGGGGGGTGATCAGTGACAGGGGGGTGATCACCCTGATTACCCTGATCACCCCCTGTCATTGATAACCCCCCTGTAAGGCTCCATTCAGACGTCCGCATGCGTTCTGTGGATCCGATCCATGTATCCATGGATCCGTAAAAAATCATGCGGATGTCTGAATGGAGCCTTACAGGGGGGGTGATCAGTGACAGGGGGGTGATCACCCTGATTACCCTGATCACCCCCTGTCATTGATAACCCCCCTGTAAGGCTCCATTCAGACGTCCGCATGCGTTCTGTGGATCCGATCCATGGATCCGTAAAAAATCATGCGGATGTCTGAATGGAGCCTTACAGGGGGGGTGATCAATGACAGGGGGGTGATCAGGGAGTCTATATGGGTGATCACCCCCCTGTCATTGATCACCCCCCTGTCATTGATCACCCCCCTGTCATTGATCACTCCCCCCCGGTAAGGCTCCATTCAGCCATTTTTTTTGGCACAAGTTAGCGGACATTTTTTGTTTGTTTTTGTTTTTTCTTACAAAGTCTCATATTCCACTAACTTGTGTCAAAAAATAAAATCTCACATGGACGCACCATACCCCTCACGGAATCCAAATGCGTAAACATTTTTAGACATTTATATTCCAGACTTCTCACGCTTTAGGGCCCCTAAAAAGCCAGGGCAGTATAAATACCCCACATGTGACCCCATTTCGGAAAGAAGACACCCCAAGGTATTCCGTGAGGGGCATATTGAGTCCATGAAAGATTGAAATTTTTGTCCTAAGTTAGCGGAAAGTGAGACTTTGTGAGAAAAAAAACAAAAAAAAATCAATATCCGCTAACTTATGCAAAAAAAAAAAAAAAATTCTAGGAACTCGCCAGGCCCCTCATTGAATACCTTGGGGTGTCTTCTTTCCAAAGTGGGGTCACATGTGGGGTATTTATACTGCCCTGGCTTTTTAGGGGCCCGAAAGTGTGAGAAGAAGTCTGGGATCCAAATGTCTAAAAATGCCCTCCTAAAAGGAATTTGGGCCCCTTTGCGCATCTAGGCTGCAAAAAAGTGTCACACATCTGGTATCGCCGTACTCAGGAGAAGTTGGGGAATGTGTTTTGGGGTGTCATTTTACATATACCCATGCTGGGTGAGAAAAATATCTTGGTCAAATGCCAACTTTGTATAAAAAAATGGGAAAAGTTGTCTTTTGCCAAGATATTTCTCTCACCCAGCATGGGTATATGTAAAATGACCCCCCAAAACACATTCCCCAACTTCTCCTGAGTACGGCGATACCACATGTGTGACACTTTTTTGCTGCCAAGGTGGGCAAAGGGGCGCATATTCCAAAGTGCACCTTTCGGATTTCACCGGTCATTTCTTACACATTTTGATTGCAAAGTTCTTCTCACACATTTGGGCCCCTAAATTGCCAGGGCAGTATAACTACCCCACAAGTGACCCCATTTTGGAAAGAAGTCACCCCAAGGTATTCTGTGAGGGGCATGGTGAGTTCCTAGAATTTTTTATTTTTTGTCGCAAGTTAGTGGAATATGAGACTTTGTAAGAAAAAAAAAAAAAAAAAAAAATCATCATCATTTTCCGCTAACTTGTGACAAAAAATAAAAAGTTCTATGAACTCACTATGCCCATCAGCGAATACCTTAGGGTGTCTACTTTCCGAAATGGGGTCATTTGTGGGGTAGTTATACTGTCTGGGCATTGTAGAACCTCAGGAATCATGACAGGTGCTCAGAAAATCAGAGCCGTTTCAAAAAGCGGAAATTCACATTTTTGTACCATAGTTTGTAAATGCTATAACTTTTACCCAAACCATTTTTTTTTTGCCCAAACATTTTTTTTTTATCAAAGACATGTAGAACTATAAATTTAGCGAAAAATTTATATATGGATGTCGTTTTTTTTTGCAAAATTTCACAGCTGAAAGTGAAAAATGTCATTTTTTTGCAAAAAAATCGTTACATTTTGATTAATAACAAAAAAAGTAAAAATGTCAGCAGCAATAAAATACCACCAGATGAAAGCTCTATTAGTGAGAAGAAAAGGAGGTAAAATTCATTTGGGTGGTAAGTTGCATGACCGAGCGATAAACGGTGAAAGGAGTGTAGTGCCGAAGTGTAAAAAGTGGCCTGGTCATGAAGGGGGTTTCACCTAGCGGGGCTGAAGTGGTTAAGCCCGCTGCAGTCAGTCACTGGGACCTAGAAAGGACCACCACAGGACTGTAATTTCTGTAGTATTCTAATACATTCTAAGCATAAAATATTTTTGTCAAATAGTGATTCCTTAATAGGATTTTTAAGAATATTACAAAAAATTAAAGTAAATAAAGTAATAAATAAGTGATTATATTTCATGAAATATATTTTTAGATTGACACGAAGGTTATAAATTACAAAGTAATTTATGTACTCTCAAAATAGCACAAAAAAATATATATATTACTCCCATGTAAAACCAAGCCTTGAACAGTCCTGTCCAGAGGTCGCACTAACTCCTGTACAAGCGTCATTCAGCCCATTTTACGCCCTAGAAGAGTTTTGGTACACCTTAGACTTTTCCCCTACGTTCAGCAGCACAGTGAACGGCACAGGCAGCGCAGCGATGCTGCCTGTGCCTGAAATGACCAATAGCAAAGCTCCATACAGTAAGGAGCTTTACTATTGGATGGTTTGGGCGGGTGCCGGAGCGATACAGCGCCCTGCAGCAGGGGAAGCTGGTGGGAGGAGGGGCCGTCCCCTGGGAGTTTCTACAGTAAGGAGAGTGGGGCGTGCTCCGTGCTGCATAAGGACCCCAGGAAACATGACGGCGGAGGAGCTAAAGAGGACTCCTCAGAGGTGACAAACAGACCCGGACATCATGGAGACAGCAGTGTGTAATAATCACACACATGTATACATCACACACTGATGCATGTAGTGCACTGTGTAGTGAATGCAGGCAGGCTATTATAGCCAACTGATAAAGTACAGGGTTAATCACGCTATATTGGACTGGACTTTATCACTTGGCTGTAATTGCCTGATGGTATTTAGTATTGGTCCTCTCTTGGGCCACGTTCACACCACCACTATTTATTTCTGTTGCTCTGCTCCGTTAGATGAGCAGAGCAACAAAAATAACAGAAGTGCTGGATCGGGCACGTAAGGTTGGGTTTTTGTCATACTTTTAACATACACAAAAAACATATACATAAAAAAAGTTTTTTTTTTGCAGGATAAGAAAGTGTAGTGTACCACGTTTTTCCATCCTGCAAGGTTTGGCAAAAAAACATGAAGGCTAATGTATGTTTTTTTTTTTTTTTTTTTTTTTACAATGGAACTTAGTGGTAATGGAAGCAACAGTATGGCATGAGGTGTCTGGTAACAGTTATACTTTTTTGTGTGCATTAAGGGTCCATTCGCACGTCTGCAAAATGGGTCCGCATCCGTTCCGCAATTTTGGGGAACAGGTGCGGACCCATTCAGTTTCAATGGGGCCGGAATGTGCTATCCACATTTGCGGATCCACACTTCCGTTCCACAACAAAATACAACATGTCCTATTCTTGTCCGCAATTGCAGACGAGAAAAAGCATTTTCTATGAGAGTGCTGGCAATGTGCGATCTGCAAAATGTGCAACGCACTTTGCCGGTTTCCGTGTTTTGCGGATCTGCAAAACACATATGGGAGTGTGAATGGATTCTTAATGACAAAAATGTGATGTGAGCCCAGCCTGACTGACGGGGAAGAAGCTGAACAGACTCCGCCAACTATGAAGGAGTCCGTTCAGTTTCCGTTCGGGATCCTGTCTTTTTACCAGACAAATAAAGTTCTGCATACAAGGCTTTTTTGTCTGGTCTTATGACAGAATCTGAAACAGAGACTTCATGCGCAGGCCTACGTATTATGTATTTGTATTACTGCAGCTTTCGTACTTCTCGGGTAAAAATACTCTTCAAAAATGGTCAGAGTAGCATTTTTAGGGTACTTTCACACTAGCGTTAAAGTTTTCCGGTATTGAGTTCCGTCCTAGGGTATCAATACCGGAAAAAAACGCATAAGTTTTGTCCTAATGCATTCTGAATGGAGAGCAATCCGTTCAGTATGCATCAGGATGTCTTCAGTTCCGTCCCTTTTACGGTACTTGGCCAGAGAAAATACCACAGCATTCTGCAGTATTTTCTTCGGCCAAAATTCCGGAACACTTGCTGGATCCGGCATTAATTTCCATAAAAAAATGTATTAATGCCGTCCATAAAAAATGTATTAATGCCGGATCCGGTACCAAGTGTTCAGGAAATTGCTGCATTGACGGATCCGGTTTTCCGGACTTTTAAAAATGTGAAAAAAATAAATACTGGATCCTTTTTTCCTGGTAACACCAGAGATGATAACCGTTTGCATACGGATTTCCGGATCCGGCAGGCAGTTCTGGCAAGGGGGTTAAATAAAATCCCTGTTAAAGGGCTCCATTCGGACAGGTTGTGTGGTGTGTCTGTGTACCTACCGAGCTGTACTGTCCGGCGGTCCTTTAAGTCAATATAACATTTTCTGGATTCATTTCAATTGTGCAAGTGCATGTGACGTATCAAAATGTAGATCTCTCCAGTGTCTCGTTGTCCTGCTTGACCAGGGGAGATGAGGTTGTCAGGTTGTCGTGACTTCAGCGCTCGCAGCGGCGCCTTTGCCTGCTTTGCATAGAATGGTTCCGTTGATTGTCTTGTACCCTGCACCAGTAATCTGTTGACGGCGTAGTTTGGTGGATGATGGATACGACCGCTCTAATATGAGCGCCTTATTTTAATTAGAAATTCCCCGTTTAATTGCAACCACCAACAACAATTAGCTGCTAGCATCTCACTTTATTAGTGACGGTTTCCATCCACACATTGCTATGGGAGTAGTAGCCACAGGGAGCTAGAGACAGATTATGATTTGTGTTGTACAACCAGCTAACCAAAGGCAACTGGAAACAAACACGTACTAGACAACACCGACTGCACGAAGCATGTAAGATCTGCAAACGTACTACTCAGCAGGTTGTCTGGCTTTCTCCAGGTTGGATTTGCTGCATTCACTCCTTTTTTCTGCCAGGTATTTGTGTCTCGTGCTTACGTGTATTTACTGGGTGTCAGATTCTACAAGTCTTAAATCAGTAGTGTGTTAAACATGAAGGCACACATTATATTGAAGCTTATAGGTCGGGACTGTAGGAGTTCTTACAGTGTAATGTACTGGACAAGTGTTGGCGTTTAGGAGCGGCCAGGCTACAGACGAGGAATGCTTAATCCGCTATTGATCGCACTGACAGAGTTTAATGCTGATTCGTTGGTGCAGATGTCCTTGTATTATCCTGTATATACTGTGTGTGCCTCCATTGTGTAAATTATCAGTAGAGCTCCGCGTGGATCTCTGAAGGGGGGTATTCCAGAAGCATTTATCCACTGGACAGGTGGTGTATTCTAGACCAGGTCTGACCCCCATTCCCTCCAGCCGCATGACTGCAGCTAGTAAGAGTTTGAATGGAGTCGCAGTGTCCTCTCCCTCTCTTCAAAGTACACTTTATGGACTAAAGCAGGGATGCTCAAGCTGTGGCCCTCCAGTTGTTGCAAAACTACAACTCCCAGCTTGCACTAATATCTGTAGGCTGTGCAGGCATGCTGGGAATTGTAGTTTTGCAACAGCTGGAGGGCCGCAGGTTGGGCATCCCTGGACTAAAGTATTGAGTCATTTACAGGAGCTTTGACTTTCCATTCTAAATCCACAGACACTAATATGGAGTTGGTCCCCTCTTTGCATCTAAAAGATCTTTCACTCTTCTGGGAAGGCTTTCTACAAGATTTTGAGGTGTAGGTGTGGGTATTTTTGTCCATTCATCCAGCAGAACATTTGTGAGGTCAGACATTAATGTTGGACGAGAAGACCTGGCTCGCATTCTGTTCTAGTTCATCCCAAAGGTCCTCCATAGGGTTAGGACTAGTCGGGTTCCTCCACACCAGACTTGCTCAACCACCATGCTGTTATGGAGGTTGCTTTGTTCTCTGGGGCACAGTCATTATGGAACAGGAAAGGACCTTCCCCAAACTGTTCCTGCTGAAGTAGAGGAATATAATCAGTATGCTGAAGCATTACGATTTCCCTTCACTGGATGTCGGCCAAACCCTGAAAAACCACCCATAGCAATGTCCCTCCACCACCAAGCTTTATAACTGGCACAGTGCAGTCCGGCAGGTAACGTTCTCCTGGCATTTGCCAAACCCAGACTTGAGACCACGCTGGAATTCAGGGAGATATTCAGAACGATCCGTTCCATCACAAATGTTTGTACAGTCACACTGCATGGCCGGGGGCTGGATGGAACACATGAATTTAAGTATTAAGACATGCATCCTAATACTTTTCTCCATATAATGTATTCCATAAGGGAACCAATAATTTAAAAAGGTTTTCCAAGATTTTAATACTGAGGGCCCTTGCTGATCAGCTGTTTTGAGAAGGCAGCTGTGCTCCTGTGAGGTTCTTCTCTCTGCTCGCCAAGCACAGCGCCGTACCTTGTATAGTGGCTGTACTTGGTATCGCAGCCCAGGCCTATTCATTTCTATGGGACTGAGCTGCGCCTAGGCCATGTGACCGATGAACGTGATGTCACATGGCCATGGTAAAGCTGGAGGAGGCAGCAGTGCTACTGTAAGAGCTGGTGCCTTCTTAAACAGCTGATAGGTCATCAGTAGTAAAATCTTCGAAAAACCTTTTATGGCCTCCTGCACACAAACGTATTTTCATTCCATGTCCTTTTTTTGCGGACCGTATACTGAACCATTCATTTCAATGGGTCCGCAGGAAAAAACGGAAGTTACTCCGCGTGCATTCCGTTTCCGTTCTGCAAAAAATAGAACAGTCCTATCCTTGTCTGTTATGCGGACATGTTCTATTAGGGGACAGCTGTTTCTTTCCGCAAAATACGGAATGCACATGGACGTCATCCGTATTCTTTGCCGACCGAGAAATCCATACGGTCGTGTGCAAGAGGCCTAAGGCTGCTTTTGCACGGTCAGTGTTTGATCAGTGATTTCCATCTGTGACTGTGAGCCAAAAACTAGGACTGGAGGCTCCACAGAAATAAGGTATAACTGGAAAGATCTGCTCCTGTTCTGTGTTTCTGACCCACAACTGGTTTTGGCTCACAATCACTGAGCGAAATCACTGACCAAATAACTGAGGCCTCTTGCACACGACCGTGTGCACCCCCTTGGCCATATTGCAGCCTGCATACGGCCAGTCTGCAATACACTGGGCACCGGCTGTGTGCATTCTACATCATGGATGCGGACCCATTCACTTGAATAGATTCGCAAATCTGGAGATGCGGAACCCTACGGAAGCACTACGGAGTCCTTTTGTGGGGTTCTGTTCCGCAAAAATATAGAACTTGTCCTATCTTTTTGTGTGACGGACGGATCGTGGACCCCATTCAAGTGAATGGGGTCGCGATCCACATGTGGCAGCCCCACGGCCGGTGCCCATGCATTGCAGTCCACAGCACATGTTCATGTGCAAGAGGCCTGACTGTGAGAAAGCGGCCTAACGCAAGAAAATAATGCCGTTCAGCTCTTTTGACGAAATTTGCAATGGAGGCTCCAGAGTCTGATACAGATGTACACTTGCATCAGATAAAATGGCCAAACTTGTCTTTTTCTTTTTTTTTTCTTTAATTGATCATAGCTTGTAATTTTGGTCAAAGATCCTGTTAGCCCAAATCCTTCCGTCACCTGGCATAGGGAGTGGCTGTGTCAGTCATTGAGCGTCCGCCTCTTCTAACGACTGATCAGCGGGGGTCCCTGGGTCAGACTCCCACCGATCTGATATTGATGACCTATTCAGTGGTATAAATTCCCAGATAAACCCCTTTAACACTCCTTATTATAGTTTTTTTTTTTTTCTAAAATGTAGCAGTTGGGCAGCATAAGCTTGCTGATGGGTTCCATTTAAGAATGTTTAAAAGCACCTTTTTTAGTTTCTTGTTGGTGTGGAAAATGTTGAAATAGAATTTGTCATTTATGTTGTGATCTGTGATCATTTATTTATTTTACAAACTTATATACCGCTGACATATTCCGCAGCTCTTTATAGATATTATCACGCTGCCCCCCCAGTGGAGCTCACAATCTAAGGTCCCGATCAGTATGCCTTTGGTGAGTGGGAGGAAACCCGCGCAATCACGGGGCGAACATGCAAACTCCATGCAGAAGTTGTCCTTGGTGGGATTCAAACCCAGGACCCCAGTTCTGTAAGGCACCAGTGCTAACCACTGAGCCCCCGTGCTGAGCGATTCCACTCCTCTTTGCATTTTCATTCATTACGATGAAGGGAGCAATCACTCCCGTTGTAACCAGGAATTCTCTGTCATGACTGCCGTATGTTTGTTAGAATTATGTATGTTGGGTGCTTAAAGGGTTACTTCAGGTTAAATCAAGTTATTCCCCATCTGCAGGAAAAGGGGTTAACTTAAAGCGGTGAGTGTCTGACCACTGAGGCCTCCACTGATCACAAGCAACCCAGAAATGAGTGGAGCAGTACTCTGTTCTCATTTTTGGTGGGGGTCTGGTGGACACCTGCCGGAAAAGATAAACGCCAGTGTGAAGCTAGCCTAAAGCAAACTCTGCAGGGGATATTTTCCCTTGCAAATTCCATTCCATATGGCTGTACCCTTAGGCTAGTTTTAATATTTTCACCTGTAGGAAGATACCTTATGTCCTTCCAGTCCTGGCTGTTTGGGACCTCGATGTGCTTTAGGTTGGTTCTCTCTGAATGTCTGTGATCTGGTCGATGACCATGTGTGAGGCACCATGAGAAGAAGCATGAACCCTCCTTGTGCTGCGGGTGACCTGTTATCAATACAAGTGGTTTACCTTGCTTGTTTTAGGTACGCTACAATTAGAGACGCATACCTCTTTCTATTTGTGCTAAATCTCTGCAGGTCCATACACCAAAGCGAGGGAACTGGCATAGATCTGCTCTATAATCTGTCCTAGTTTCCTGGTGTAGATTATAAGGGCTCATTCACACGACCGCATGATCGCTGTGCCCATGTTGCGGACTGGAAATAGTGGTCTGCAATACACGGGCACTGGCCATGTAAATCCCATATTGTAGCACTGAGCCATTGACTTGAATTGGTTCCCGATCCACAACATAGGGCAAAAGATAGGGCATGTCCTATCTTGTGCGGTGCAGAAGCATGGACCCGAAAGCCCTTCTGAGTGTTTCCATGGGCTTCAAATCCGTTCCTCCACTACGCAAAAGATAGGACATGTCCTCTTTGTCATATTTTGTGGATTGCGCACCCATTCAAGACAATAGGTCCACATCTGCAGCACAAAGTTCACACGCCCATTGCCAGTATATATTGCAGAACCGCTGCTTGCGGTATGCAATATAGGCTTCACTGCCATATAGTTGTGTGAATAAGCCTTAAATGTGACAGGCCCCCTACTCTGGACTCACCTCTTGTTACTTTGAAAAGTGGCAAGCGGCGCCTAAAACCCCATCAAAAGTTGAAAAATTTGGCACAGTGCAACTTTTTGGCGCCTTTTTTCTGGTGCAGAGCGGATGATAGATTCCACCCTAAGGCCTCATGCACAGTACGATTGCAGCCCGCAGACAGTGGGTCCACAATATAAGGGCACACTGTATAAGCACTGCCATGCTTCCGTGGGTTTTCTGTCCATGCCTCCACACTGCAAAAAAGCAGTGCATAGTTTTGGCCAAATATTCACCATAAATTAGCCAGTCATTGTTTACGTGATTGCGAAAATTGCCAATGTAATGTATTCGCGATTAGAATATTCAGCACTATTCGAGAATACAATTATATAGCGCTATATTTGCAAATTCTCCAAGTGGCGATGTTTGCGATTAAAATGCAGACCAGTGCAGACCATCTGTTGCGGGTCGCAGACTCCATTCAAGTGAATGGGCCCGGCGTCCGCATATGTGCATGAGGCCTACGACTATCTTGACACCTTGATCAACTGTCGGACCTTATGGGTAAAGGTTTGGAAATAGTGCCCGGTGGCCAAAAACATTTATACCCTGTTCGCCATCTAATAGTCCAGTCCTCCTGACTAATTCAGGAAGCGCCACCAGAAAAGAGTGGACAAACAATCACAAAATAAGGAACGAATGAGCTTCACGTCATCGTTTTGATCTGTGGAATAAGGAAATGCTAATTCGTATTTGTAACAAAAGGCTTGTTCCTATAAATCACATATTGAAGAGTAAAGGAAGTGCGGATGAGTAATGTGGAGTGTCGGAGCTCCTATATTAGGACTAGGCCACCATCTGCACTCCAGCTGTCGCCGGTTCATCCCCCCATCTTCCTATTCCAGTCACTGTCTGGAAATAATGGTGGTTGTAGTTCAGAAACACAACAGCTGTCTGTCTACAGTCTATACATAGCAGCACGCTGCATCTACCTTCTCTGTACATAGGCATTTGCATGAATTTTTTCTTTTTAGATGGCCTTCAAATGTACGGTATATTTTTTTTAAATCTATTTCTGCAGATACGTGGGCTTTTGTCAATGGCCTACGGAGACAAATGTCTTCCCAGCCTCCCCTTGCCTTGTGTTCTTCTGTGCTCCCATCCCCCACAGAGTCTTGGCCCTTGCTGTGTTGTCTTTTCAGACCCCGTGTGTTTCTTGTCCAATGGCCCATTGTCTGGTGGGGATTTTGGATTATACTGGGGTTGGCTTCACCTTTTCAGGCAGTTTCTTGCTTCCTAGCCCTCCTACACGAGCTAACCCAGAAACCTTACGTGGCCTTCACATCTCTGAGAAGGAGACGTATATCTGGTAAAGCATTAAATTGGTGAGTCGGTAATCCTGATTCTTACCGCGGTGACCGCTGCGACCTCCGCTCTCTTTTTATGTCTGTGTTGCTATGCGGTTTTTCCTTTTGTCTTCCTGAATCTTGCATTATATTGTTATTCGTTACTTTGTGTGATGCCATGTTGGTGGATTCTTGCACCATTTTTTCCCTCCAGCTATTGATGTCGAATAAGGCAATGTAGGGCTTATTTTGGGTTTCTTCCTTTGTTTAAGGGAACCTGTCATCAGTTAAAAAATTAGTGACAGAAATGCTGATCTCAGCGGTGTGTTACTCATGAGCTAAAAGTAAGTGGTTGCTGAGAACCAGCATCATAATCATTGCAGCACAGACCTGGAAAAGAGTCAAATCTACCTGAGAAGAGTCCTGGTGATACATAATCTCCTGCTCTCTCGCCCATCTGCTGATGATTGGCAGTTCTCTCCTAGAGAGGAAGAGAGAAAACTAGGTAGAAGACTGTCAGCCATCAGCAGGTGGGCAGGAGAGCAGGAATTCATGAATAACCAGGACTCTTCTCAGGTGGCCATGACTCTTCTCCAGGCCCAGTCTGCAATGATTGTGATGTCGGTTCTTTTCAATAACTTACTTTCTAGGCTACTTTCACACTAGCGTTCGGGCGGATCCGTTCTGAACGGATCCGCTCATAATAATGCAGACGGAGGCTCCGTTCAGAACGGATCCGTCTGCATTATTTTTAGCATAGAACCGCTAAGTGTGAAAATAGCCTAGTACGGATCCGTCCATCCGTCCAGACTTTCAATGTAAAGTCAATGGGGGACGGATCCGCTTGAAGATTTAGCCACATTGTGGCATCTTCAAACGGATCCGTCCCCATTGACTTACATTGAAAGTCTGGACGGATCCGCACGCCTCCGCACGGCCAGGCGGACACCCGAACGCTGCAAGCAGCGTTCAGCTGTCCGTGCGGAGGCGAGCGGAGCGGAGGCTGAACGCCGCCAGACTGATGCAGTCTGAGCGGATCCGCCTCCATTCAGACTGCATCAGGGCTGGACGGCTGCGTTCGGGTCCGCTCGTGAGCTCCTTCAAACGGAGCTCACGAGCGGAAACCCGAACGCTAGTGTGAAAGTAGCCTTACTTATAAATGACAGACCGCTGAAATCAACTGTGTCTACTTTATTCTGCGGTTAGTATGGGCTGCATAAAGTTGATGACACGTTCATATGCAAGAGGCCTTAAAGGGAACCTATGTGTTTCTTTACATGCATTGGTAACCGCAATTTGTGGTCCCTGATGCACGGAGAACGTTCGTGCAGCCTCCAGGACGGATCCAGACCCATTCAACTTGAGTGCGTCCATGATCCGCCTGTTCCGCAAAAAGATAAACTTGCACTATCTTTTTGCGAAACTGAAGTATGGAACCCCACAGAAGCACCCCGTAGTGCTTCCATTCCGCACCGTTACGCATTTCTGGATTTGCAGACCCATTCACGTGAATGCATACAGAACGGTGTCCATTTATACGGAAACGGAACACATACGTTCGTGTGAAGGAGGCCTAAGGCTGAGTTCACCCAGTCAGTGTTTGGTCAGTGATTTCCATCAGTTATGAGTCTTTCCATTATACCTTATGTCTGTAGGCTTCACTGCTGGTTTTGGCTCACAATTTTTTTTGTTTTGGAGGTGATTCAAACATATTTTTGGGTTTTTATTTTTTAATAACTTTATTAATTAACTATTAGGGCTCTGAAACCTAGTATCTTTTGATCCCTTGTCCTATTCACCCTAATAGAGATCTGTTGGGGTGAATAGGATTCTTACTGTCCCTGCTGAGCTGTGTCTTGTGTATAGCGCCGCAGGAAGCTTACCATGACCAGCCTGGATGGTAACCAACTGAAGCACGGCTCTGATTAGAAGGCAGAGGGAGCTGCGATCAGCGTTGAATGTAGCATCTGAAGGGTTAAATGACACGGTGTGGCGTGATCGACATTCCCCGTCATTGTGGCCGGGTGCCTGCTGTATGATACATCAGTCACCTTCTTCGTATGGAGCGGGCTGAGCGCAGCAGCCTGCTCCATACAAGTGCGGCTGCATAATGCCGTACATACGGAGGTGTTGCACCAAGTTGATGTAATGGATAGATGGAACAAGAAATACTGCCTCTGCAATACATGTCGTGTAATGGATCGCCATATAATGCAGTGTTACACTGTTTTGATATAGATGAGCTTTTATAGAAGTAGATGCGGTATTTTGTGCGCTTTCTTAGATTATAAATGTGTTCTATCCTCTAGAATGGTGATGGATCCTTCCTGGCTGACATCTGGTTTGGGGGTGACATCTGTGTGCCCAAAGTGCTAATAGAAAAGGAGTTGGCCAGGTGGACCTAAATGATTTTGGTCGGGAGTCTCCCTTATTCTGCGGTGGTCAGCCTATATTGGTATTGGAGTTTTCAGGTTATTAGTGAGTTTGTACTTGTGAGAATATTACTAGCATGAGGACGTTTGAGCATCTTTGCTAAGTTTATTTGTTGGATATACTATGCTGAGGGCTTTTCCTTGTGAGGCAGGGACTTGTCATAGTTTTGGGATGTTGCCAACATGCCGTTCATGAGTAAACGGTACAGGTTTCCAGAAGGGCCCGTTCACACGTAGTTTTGTGGCGCTGATTTTGGATGGTTTCTGCCTCAAAATCGTTTCCAAAAAAATCTGCCATACATTTTGGTCGCAAGTAGCACTTGATTTTTATTTTTTATTTTTTTTAAACGCATCAAAAAAAGAAGCAGCGCGCCCTATCCTGAGGCAGAATCAGCGCGGACTCTCCCATTGAAATTAATTTTAAAATCTGTTGTGTGAACTGGTCCTAAGGCCTCTTTCACACGAGCGTGACGGATTAGGTCCGGATTTGTTCAGGGTGCGTTCAGGGAAACTCTCCCCATTGTGCAAGCATGTTCAGTCAGTTTTGTCTGTGGTTGCATTCAGTTGTTTTCACCTTGGTGCAATGCGTTTTGATGCGTGTGTTTTAAAAAACTGAAGGTTTACAAACAACCTCTCCTAGCAACCATCAGTGAAAAACACATTGCATCTGCTGCACTTGCTTCTGTTTAAATTATTTTTTTATTCGAATTTTCAGGTTCAAAGAACAAATTAATATTACAATAAAATGATAGTGAAAATCAATATTGTATACGCAAATCAGAATGGTGAACATGTCATGACATATGTTACCACAAAAATATATAATAAGCAAATAACGGTATAAAAGTATCAAGTTTTCTATAGCGATTGAACCTATAGCCCTTAATGCTGAGGTGACAAACCAACAAATAGCAAATTAGGACCGCAGTCTTTATTAGGCTACTTTCACACTTGCGTTCAGAGCAAGTGTGAGACGGATCCGCTCATATAATGCAGACGGTGGCTCCGTTCAGAACGGATCCGTTTGCATTATATTGTTAAAAAAAAATTCTAAGTGTGAAAGTAGCCTGAACGGATCCGTCCAGACTTTACATTGAAAGTCAATGGGGGACGGATCCGTTTGAAGATTGAGCCATATTGTCATCTTCAAACGGATCCGTCCCCATTGACTTACATTGAAAGTCTGGAGGGATCCGCACGGCCAGACGGACATCCGAACGCTGCAAGCAGCGTTCAGGTGTCCGCCTTCTGAGCGGAGCGGAGGCTGAACGCTGCCAGACTGATGCATTCTGAGCAGATCCGCATCCACTCAGAATGCATTAGGGCTGGACGGATGCGTTCGGGGCCGCTTGTGAGCCCCTTCAAACGGAGCTCACAAGTGGACACCCAAACGCTAGTGCGAAAGTAGCCTTACCTAGATGATAGCATAGTTGCCATTTGTTATACTCTTATGTCACTACAGTTGCCCAATATTGCAGAGTTTGTGTTTTTCACTGAACCCCCTTTCACTTCTATGGAGCCAAGGCTGCGTGAAAAACGCAGAATATAGAACATGCTATGTTTTTCACGTAACGCAGAACTGATGCGTGAAAAAAACGCTCCTGTGCACAGCTCCATTGAAATGAATGGGTCTGGATTCAGTGTGGGTGCTATGCGTTCACGTCACGCATTGCACCCGCCCGGAAAACTCACTTGTGTGAAAGGGGCCTAAGGCGGTGTCCACATTAAGTTTTTGCCACCCGTTTAATGTATACAAAAAAGTATACGTTAATGGGTGCCATACTGTGTTCTATTGAGGAAAAAAAAAAAAAATATATATATATATATCTATCTATCTCAACACATATACATATATACACACACACACACACTGATGTGTATTTGATCTTCTTTTTTTTTTTTTTTTTTTTTTTTTTCCCCCCCTCTGCACTGTAAGATAGTACTTGGAATCATTGTGGATGGAAGGTATGTGTCACAGAGTCCCTCCCTCCCCACTGTGTGCGGCTGCCGCTGACCACCAATGAGAGCAGAGAGGAGGAGGAGGAGGAGGAGGAGGAGGGGAGGGGCTGTGGCCACTGCGCCACCAATGAATATAGTTAATATGCCTGAATACAAACGTAGCCTATATGTGCCGGCCATATCCCATACCTGGCCTCTATTACTGCACGCCGTGGTCCGCCATAATTAACCCCTCAGGTCCGGAGGGGTTAATTGCGGCGGATCACGGTGCGCAGTAATGGAGGCCAGGTATGGGATATGGCCAGCACATGCAGGCTACGTTTGTATTCAGGCATATTAACTATATTCATTGGCGGTGCAGTGGCCACAGTCCCTCCCTTCTACTCCCCCTCTTCTAAGTATAGTATTAATTGCGGGAACCCCCCCTTCTACACGATTAAATCATTGGTGGCTGCTCTCCTCCCTCTGGACGCGTCTACTAAGAAAACGTCCAGGGAAGGACGTTTTCCAGCAACCGGCTTCCTCACCGTGACGCATTGAGCGCTGCACCTGCGCCGAATACTGGACAGGACGGCGCAGGCGCAACATTTTCTTAGACATGGCCAGCAGGAGGAGAGAAGCGCTTCCCTGGCCCTGTCAATCAAGAGAAGAATAGCGTGAAAAGGTGGGCAAACGGCACCGCTAGGAGCAGGTGCAACGCCCCCCGCTCCTAGAGGCTTATTAGCATATTATAAAAGTTTGTTTTTCTCAATAAAGGCTTCGGGCAGTGAGGTGGCTCTAATATAGTTATGTTCAGCAGCTGACATTGGCACATCGCTAATGTCAGCCAGCTTAATGCCCATTTTTCAGGTGACAGAAACCCTTTAACGGAGGCTGCCATAGAGAAAACTGCCTTCATCACATGTGACGCCCGACTTCAATAGGGAGTTTGTGGAACAGACAGATGCCTTCTAAGTAGGCCTCGGTGCTCTACTCTCTCAGGAAGTCAATGAGCATCCCGTTGTCTTTAAGCCACAAGCTCACCCCAGCTGAAACCAGGTATAGCATAGTGGAGAGTATGCCTGGCTATCAAGTGGGCACACTAGTCTCTCCGCTACTATTTCTTGGGGAGAAAGTTCTACCTGGTGACTGACCACTCTCCTCTCAAGTGGATGAGCCAGGCCAAAGAGAGAAATGCCCCAATCACTAGGTGGTTCCTATCCTTACAGAACTTTAAGTTCTCCATGGAACACCGGGAAGGCTGGTTGCAGGGAAGCGCAGATGCCCTGCAATACTGTATGACAGGTGTTCACCCCCTCAGGGTTGAACAAACAAAGGAGGGGGATGTAAGAAGGTACCTGGAATCATTGTGTATGGAAGGTATGTGTCACCGAGGTTCCTGGCCTTGGTGAAGTAAGAGCCGGTATTTTGTGTCAGCAGCAGCTATTGCTAATTGACACCTAAAGATTTAGCATGGCTGTTACAGCTGATCCGGGACTGTTCTTACTAGGAGAAGTCAAAGTGCTGGGTGGGTTTTGCCAGGCATAAAAACCAGCCAGCACTGCCAGGTGTGTGGATTTACCTCCCTCTAGCACTGGAGCTCAGGAGTCTGTGTGCTGTGAACTGAGGGCTGTGCTGGGATTTGAGGTTTGAGCCAGTGTTCCATGAAATTTCCCTACCATCGTCACTTCCTGTTGTGACGCGACCGCACCGGACATGACGTTCCCAGCTTTGGAAGGAGGTGTGCCGCGCTGCTCAGGCGCACAACAACGGAGTAGGGAAAATTCACCCAGAGTTGGGGAGAAGGGGCCACCTAATGTGCTTGCGCCTTACCTCTCAGCTGGACACTGGCTGACACTGTGCATGCGCCAGGAGCCTCAGCAGCGGTTAGAGGGTAGGGAAAAATTACGGGCCAGTGCGCAAGAGCAGCTAACTACTGTCGGGATACAAGGTCGGGAAAGGTAAGACGTAAGCGCATTACTTGGCCCCTTCTCCCCAACTCTGGTATGAAATCATGTCCGGTGGTACACCTTATTTGCATTTTGTTATACACCAATGTGTTCCTCAAAATACAGAATGTGCACGGATGTCATCTGTATTTTTTGAGGATCCGTTTTTTGAGGCCTTGGGCCTTTTTTTTTTTTTTTTTTTTTTTTTTTTTTTTGCGGATAGAATGCGGACCCATTCATTTCAATGGGTCCACAAAAAATGCGGATAGTACAGTGTGCTATCAGTATGTCCGTTCCGTAGCCCCACTTTTTTTTTTTTTTTTTTGCGGACCGCAAAACACATACGGTCGTGTGCATGAGGTCCTATTCTCAGGATAGGTAATCAGTATCAGATCTGAGGGGGTGCAACACCCGGGACCCCCGATGATTAGCTGTTAGAAGAGGCCTTGAGCACCGCAGCCTCTTCCTAGGCCGGTGACATCACTGTACATTGGTCACTTGGCCTAGTTACAGCACAGCCCTATTCAAGACAATGGAGCTGAGCTTCAATACCACGCACAGCCACTATACGATGTACGGCGCTGTACTTGGAAAGCTGCCGGGTGCCTGCATCACTCATCTTAGGGTACTTTCACACTTGCGGCAGTGTGATCAGGCGGGCCGTTCCGTCGTCTGAACTGGCCGCCGGATCTGTCGCTGACAGAAAGCATTTGTGAGACGGATGCGGCTCCGTCTCACAAATGCATTGCAAGGACGGATCCGTCTCTCCGCTCTTCATGTGGACAGACGGATCCGTCTTGTATCTTTTTTCACACTTTTACCGATCTGCAAATGCGCAGACCGGAAAGACGGATCCGGCATTCCGGTACATTCCTATGGGAAAAAATGCCGACATTCAGGCATGTCTTCAGTTTTTTTTCACCGGAGATAAAACTGTAGCATGCTACGGTTTTATCCTTTGCCTGATCAGTCAAAACGACTGAACTGAAGACATCCTGAACGGATTGCTCTCCAGTCAGAATGCATGGGGATATGCCTGATCAGTTCTTTTCCGGTATAGAGCCCCTGTGACGGAACTGGGTGCCGGAAAAGAAAAAACGCTAGTGTGAAAGTACCCTTAGGACTCATGCAAACGACCATTGTTTTGGCGGCTCCGTGTGCTGTCCGCATCTGTGTCTCCGTTCCGCGGCCCCGCAAAAAAACAAAACAAAAAAAAAAACATAACATGTCCTATTCTTGTCCGCGCTATGCGGACAAGAATAGGCATTTATATTGCCGGCTTCCGTTCCGCAAATTGCGGAAGGTAACACGGACGGCTTCCGTTTTTTGCCGATCCGCGGTGCATGAGGCCTTAGCGTTTGAGTTCAGCGGCGCCCTGTAACAGCTGATGGACAGGGGTGTCGGGACTTGGACCCCTGCTGATGTGAGAATGATGACCTATCCTGAGGATAAGTCAGCATTATCTTTTCCTGGATAACCCAAGGGGAAAAATTATTTGGAGCTGGTTGAAAACAGTCATGACTTTAACGCTAATCCCTTGGTTTTTGCTCTTAAGGATGTATATCGCCATCTGGTGACCCCATAAAGAATAGACAACACAGTTGAATTTCCAGATATTGCTGATTTCTATGTGGGTCTGTAGAAAGCTGGGTGATGGCCCCATGCAAGCTGTGATGGCAGCACTTGTGGTCAGGGACCTCTCCCTAGATACTTTCTAGGACTATATTATAATCAGGTACCTATAGGACAGGAGCATTTCTAGTCTGTAACCTGGCACATTAGTGGTTAATAAGTCGGCGTGGACAGTGAGCTTGTGTCCTCTCTGCAGTGAAGGCATCTTCCTGCGGCACGGCTCATGCTCTCCTCGACTTTTACCTCCGGTGACACCGTATGGCGCCTCATTCTTAGTTTCTATGCACTGTCATTTTCTTGAGATGACGGCTTCATCAACAAGATTGAAAGCAGCCTTATTTACTGCATTGTTCAGCGGGTGCTTTTATAATAGACGGCGGCAGGTTTTTCCCTGCGTTTTCCCCGGGAATCGTGGCTTGACTGCAGTTGAGATTATCCGAGGTAACGCAGCTAAGCGTCGGATAATTATAGCATTATTACGGTGTACATGCCATACCTTCCACAGTGACATACACGGCATAGAAAGCGATGGGAATTTTACTTGTAAATGGGTGCGGTGCTAGTTTGTGTGCGCTGTTTGTTTTTTTAAGTTTTTTTTTTTTGTTGTAGTAAATGTTATTAGATTTATGTAAATCTCACAAGCTTCGTCATTCAGTCATGTTGTTCAACTCTTTCATAAATGTGAACACATTACATTGTCAATCAAAACAAAACAAAAAATACTCCTATTTTTGGTCATCCATGACAAGGACCAAAAACCTAATTTTGCTAGAACGGATTAGTACATTATGCCTTTAGGCTTTTATTTCTAGGGTGTTCTGATAAATGGCCTTTCAGTTAGCCCAAAATGTCAAAGTAGAACTTTTTGTAATATACTTCCCTGCTCTGATGCTCTCCATTGGGCCCTTTAACTGGTACTTCAGAAAATGGCCTGACGATGTTCCTCAATTGACCGCCACTGAATTACATTACCCCCCATGGCTGAAGACTCTCAGTGGTCTGATTCCTTACTGACCACCCACCACTCCTCTATCTAAACCTTCCAGATCACTCTCTAGTCTCTGTACCTCCTGATCCCTCATGACATAGATATGACACTGCAGCCAATCACTGCGATTAAATGGGTTCTCTGGGATTTTAATATTGATGAACTATCCTGGACAAGCCATCAATATCTGGTGGGGGTCCGACTCCCAACAATCAGCTGTTTTGAAAAAAAAAACCATGGTGCTCCAGTGAGTGGCACAACCTCTTCCCAGGCCTATGTGCAACTCCGTCCCATTCCAGTGAATGGACCTGTGATGTAATACCAAGCACAGCCTCTATACCTGTGGTGGCTAACCTCATTGATGGGGATAGGCAATCATTATCAAAATCATTAACTAATCCTCATCCTAATAAAATCCTCATCCTAAAAGAATATTGTCTGCTTGCCAGCCGAGCTAGCTGAAGACTTTCAGTGAGTGAAATGGAGTATAAAAAAGGTATTTAGTAGCTCCCCCTAGTGGCAGCTGCAGGCAGACAGAATTTAATTCTACAGCTGAGGAAAAGCAGGCGATTTGGGGCTGTCTTTAGATGAAAGAAAAGCAATAAACAGCTCAGGTGCTACCCAAAGATATTTATCATGAAATTAATTTTGTACCCATTTAGATTAAAAGGAAAAAAACTGGTCTCCAACATGATCTTGGAGTGTGCACAGTTAGTGATTTTATTAATTATTAAAGTAGGAATACAGACTCGACGCCATCAATTACTGTTTTGTAAATGCGCAGAGCTAGCCTGCTGCACATTTAGTGATAGTTTTTAAAATGAAGATGTCCCCTGCTGTTGTGAGGACGACTTGGACATCTTAATTATAGCGGTTTGTTTCAGCAGACGGGCGCATACTCGATGATTTAAAGACATTAAGGACTCTTTCATACGAGCGTGATGGATTAGGTCCGGATGCGTTCAGGGAAACTTGCACCATTTTGCAAGCAAGTTCAGTCGGTTTTGTCTGCGATTGCGTTCAGTTTTTTCCGCGCGGGTGCACTGCATTTTGATGCGTTTTTCACGCGCGTGATAAAAAAAACGGAAGGTTTGCAAACAACATCTCTTGGCGTCCATTCACACCTCCGTTGTGTGATCCGCAATACACCCGGCCGGCACCCCACCATAGAACTGCCTATCCATGTCCGCAATTGTGGACAAGAATAGAACATGTTGTATTTTTTGCGGAGCCGAAGCACGGAAATGCGGATGCGGAGAGCAGTGCCCAGACCCCATGCCATTACCTTACAAAATACAAACATCCCTTTAAGGGTATGTTCACACTGCAAATATTTCCACTGCTAAATCCATAGCTAAAACCGGAGTCTGAACCTCATTTTTGCATTTTGAATGTGGCAGATTTTCCTGCAGCTTTAACCCCGTTCATTGAGGCTAATCCTTCGAGGGGACACTCACTATGACGTGGTTCCGTGATGCGGTTGGGAAAACTGCGTGGAAATCGCTGCGGTATGCATGGTGGATCAGACTCCCATTAATAACAATAGGAGACAGTTTCCATCTGCAGAAAAGACCTGGGTGTGATCTGGCCTTTGTTTATTTAGGACTAACACCATTCAAGAAAACACAGGCTATATAATCGTGAAAATTCCACCAACAGGGCATTTGATGTCCCAATCAGTACCTCCTTATGTTATTGGGACTGATCCTGCTTGAAAATGAGCAATTCTGCTGGAGCTTTCCCTCAGACTTTTATAGGACCAGTTTTTCCCATTCCTAATACAAATGCATTTTGTGCCTTTTTTTACGTAGTTTGTGAAATTTGTATCTGTCTGGTTCTGGTTTAAAGAGGTATTTATTTGATGCATGTAGTAACACGTTTTTCTTTCTTTTAGATGAAGTGCCTGCAGACATGGTTGCAGAAGAATCAGGTCCTGGTGCACAGAATAGTCCATATCAACTTCGCAGAAAAACTCTCGTCCCTAAAAGAACAGCCTGTCCAACAAAAAACAGTATGGAGGTACAGTCATGCTGCTTTTATTTTATTTGTGAGTTTGAGTAAAATGGGTGATTGTCTTAATACGTCCTTCGGCATTTGAAGTTCTGAAACCGAAAAATGAGGCCTGGTCACACTAAACATATATGAAGTGTGAGAAAAGCAAGGTGACAAATCTTGGACATTGAGTGTAAAGCTGGCCATACACATTCAGTAGCTGCCGGCCGAATGACCGATTCTACCGACAGCGATCTCTCCCGTCTCCCTCCCAGCTTCCCCATACACAATCGACTGTGGGGAGAGCGGAGAAAGCTGCTGCGATACAAAAGGATCGGATGAAAATATTAATGATGTGTCAGGGGAGAGTCGGAAGCTCCCCACACACTAGTGTTTTGGCTGAATCCGCCATTTTTGGGGAGGTTCTGCTGACAAAAGTATAATGTGTATGGACAGTTTAAGGAATGAAAATCTGTTACTTGGGATTTTTGAGGAACATGGAATGAGTAGTCTGCGGGAGGCTGTTAGAGTAAGGCTACATGTAGAGTTCTTCCATTGCAGATTTCATGTAAAGGAAATGTGTAATTAGAAAATGACCTATCTAAATTAAGTTTTACTTAGAACTTTTTTTTTCTTTTTCTTTTCAGTTTGTTTTTTTGTTTTTTATATATAATTTTCAATGTCACTATAATAAAAAAAAAAAAATTATGTATATAATAGTGCAATTTTTCTCACTGGTCTCTTTGTCCGATGCAGGAATTGGCAATCTTCAGCACCCCAGCTGCTGTGAAACTACAACTCCTAGCATTCATACTTGGCTGTATTTGTAACTCCAAGAGAAGTCAAAGGAGGGTTCTGGGAGTTGTAGTTTCGTAACAGTTGGAGTGCCGGAGGTTTTTGATCCCTGTTCTAATAGGTCATGATTTCCTATTATGTACAGGTGGCTTTTCAGTAGCCATTATGAACACAGGAAGAACTACAATGATAAGTAACACCTCTATATATAGATAACACAGGATCCACCATTCACAACAGGTGATATCACAGCTTATCTCCTCCATCCTGACCTCTGCATAGGTCAGAGCATGCCTAGAAAAATCCCATAGAAGTCAGTGAGGTCCCCTCCTATTCATTGTGTCTATGGACCATGGGGCTGCTCTCAAAAGACCGGAATTTTAGGCCTTTTTTTTTATTTATTTTTTTATCCCTCCCTGAATGGCATCTGTCAGGGTCCATTCACACGTCCGCAAATGGGTCCGCATCCGTTCCTCAATATTGGGAATAGGGTGCAGAACCATTCATTCTCGGTGAGGCAGAAATGTATGTGGAGAAATGTATGTGGCCCCGAACTTCCAGGCTTCGGCTCCACACAAAAAATAGAACATGTCCTATTTTTGGCTGCAATTGCGGACAAGAATAGGAAGTTCTATGGGGGGGGGGGGGGGGGGGGGTGCCGGACGGTTGTATTGCGGATCCGCAATATACTACGGACGGGTGAATGGACCCTCAGCGTGATCAGTCCTATTAAAGTAGGTCATATGCATAAATATAAAAACTATTCTATTATTTCGTGGCAGCTATAAAACCGAGTGACAAAAGGGTTTCATTTTACATGATCAACCCTACCAGAAAGTATTCCTGGTTTAATAAGGCTGATCATGCTGACAGATGCTCTTTAAATATAGTGACATGGAAAAAATAAAAATAAATCACCAAAAATTCTTAATTTTTTTTTTTAAGGGAACCTGTGATCAGATTGTGGCTATACAACAAATGGCATGTTACTGCCCAGCACGTTAGTTTTCGAATTTTGTTTCCTTAAAAATAACCATAAAGCTGTTTTGCTGATATAAGTTAGGTCATTGTGGTAGAACTGGAATCCCCTAATCACAAAGTCACCTCCGCCAGCCCTCTCTGATGTTCCCTTGACTTCCCGATTTCAGCGCAAGCCCCTTTGAAATCTTTCGCCTGTCTTTGATCACTGGGCTTCCTCCTCACATGCGCAGTGAGCTATTGAAATTGAGGTGTATGCACCTTAGCTCACTGCGCATGCGAGTGAGGAGGAAGTTCAGGGCACGAGATTTCTGAGGAGCTAGCGCTGATGTTGGGAAGCTAAGAGAATGTCAGAGCAAAGTGGGCTAGCAGCCGTGATTCGGGGATTCCAGTTATACGCCCCGATGACTCTTGTTCCCACAATGACTTCAGGTTAGGACAAAATACTAACTTTTAGTTCAGCAAAATGGCTTTATGATTAGTTTTTTTTTATAGAAAATTACCTATTGTTTAAATCACATTTTTACGTATAACATATATTTTTAAACAGTTCTTGATTTTATTTATTTTTTACATTTTCCAGGTCAATATCCATATTTAAACAAAACCCTTAAAATCCTGCTGTGTTCGCACTGGCCGCTAAGGCCTGTTTCACACTTGCGTTTTGGTTTCCGGTTTTGAGATCAGGTTCTCAAAACTGGATCAAAACCGTTCCAGCTTACGGCGGTTTTGTGTCTGATCAAAACATGGAACGGAATGCATCCTTTTTAAGTTTGTCCCCATTGACAATGATTGGGGACAAAACAGAAGCTTTTTGGCCTGGTTTTGATATCCTAGGCCAGATCTCAAAACTGGAATAACACGACGCAAGTGTGAAACAGGCCTAAACCTATTAATAGGCGCTACTTCTTTACGCTCTGTACAGATAACTGTAGTAAAGTGATCTGCTTATATATACACAGAGGTGAGCTCATTAGACAGGATTAGAGTAACAGATAAGACAGGATCCACCATTCACAATAGGTGACTCAGAGCTTATCTATTCTTTCCTCGTACAATGACCTCTGCACAGGTCACAGAGCATGCCCAGAAAACTCTACCATAGAAGTCAATGAGTATCCCCTTACCATTGTGTCTATGGCCCATGTAGCTGCAGTAAAGCAATTCTAAATGCTGTTAAGAACAGCTCAGGCAAGATGGCCGCCCCTTCATCATGTGCAGGAAATAGGAAAACAAAATCCGATTAGAAGAAAAGAATGTGTTAGATTTACTTTTAACTGGCAGCTAAAACTTTTGGTGACACATTTCCTGAGCAGGGTTGAGCCATTTGCGGCAAAGGCGCAATCTGACAGGATTCCTTTAACATAAGTAATATTAACAATAGGTCTTTTTCGGATGACACACTCCCTTTATTCTTTATTATACACACTTGTATAGCGCCACTATATTCCACAGACATTAGCATCACACTATCCCCAATGGAGCGCACAATCTAAGCTCCCTATCAGTATGTCTTTGGAGTCTGGGAGGAAAATGGAGAACCCGGAGGAAACGCACAAACATGGAGAGAACATACAAACTTCATGCAGATTTTGTCCTTGGTTGGATTAGAACTCGGGACCCCAGCGCTGCAAGGCTCCAGTGCTAACCACTGAGCCACCGTGCTGCCCCATTTAAATCAAGTGAATGAGAATGGCCATCAGAATATGCTGCTGCTAATGACTGATCGTGGGGGTGTCTGACCACCACTCATCTGATATTGATGACCTATCCCTGTGATGGCTAACCTCCTGCACTCCAGCTGTGGTAAAACTACAACTCCCAAGATGCACACTTGCTTGGCTGTTCTCAGAACTCCATTGAAATTAATGGAGCATGCTGGGAGTTGTAGTTTCACCACAGCTGGAGTGCTGGAGGTTAGCCATCACTGATTTCCTATGGAAATATCAGTCATCAGTGTTGTCCCAAAGTTCGGATTTTTAAAGGTTTTGCCATTCGGAGATCCTTTGTCCAGATAATGTATACTATCGGTCTCTGTTTATGAAGCGAGCACTAGGTGCTCCCATGAAATACATGAAGCAGTGTACTGGAAGAGACGTAGGTGGGGATATTGCACATACAGTAGCAGTGGAGGAGTGTGCTGGAAGGTTCTGGCCACCGCGGTGTGAGTTATGTTGGGTGGAGCAGAGGCTCGGGGCTGGCTGCTCATGCATTGAAAATACCAGTGGTAGAGACTAAGGGAAGGTGGGAACTTAAAGCTTGTTGGATTTGTGATATTATCTGGCCATAAACATTGGGTGAAGCCACTGATTTCATCGGGTTTGGCTATTTATTATATATGGGAGCCCCCACGCCTTCCCTGACAGAATATGTCGGAGGAGATCCGGGTTGGCTTTCATCTTGCCTGATCATTTTGTTCTTGAGCTGCCCACTGCTGTCTCCCAGCTCCCATGCTATGGGCTGAATAAACATTTGGCTGGCAGTTCTCATTTGTCTGACTTAGGGTTGTAGCAGGTATTGAATTATTGGTACCCTTACCCAATTGATACTTTTGTACTGGTATCTATTCGATCCTGCAGGGCTCGACAAATACCGGGTGCCAGGTCGCCATGGCTATCAGGAATTTTGTCCTGGTGCCTGGGTATTTGCCCTCACATGGATGTTACCCGGATCCGCCCTGCCCGCTCACTGGATGCTGCTCGTGGCTAAGGCCAAGTGGGGTGGTGTGACCCGTGGGCGGAGAGCGGGGTTGACAGGGTGGCATCGGGGGGAGCGGAGGAGGTAGGAAGGACGCAGTGGTTCTGCATCATGTGCTCCAGGGCGACTGACCGTGCGGATGTGTGTGCGACTCTGTACACTGCCGCTGTATATGTTGTTAGTGCCGTTCTGTACCCTGCCGCTGTATATGTTGTTAGTGCCGTTCTGTACCCTGCCGCTGTATATGTTGTTAGTGCCGTTCTGTACCCTGCCGCTGTATATGTTGTTAGTGCCGTTCTGTACCCTGCCGCTGTATATGTTGTTAGTGCCGTTCTGTACCCTGCCGCTGTATATGTTGTTAGTGCCGTTCTGTACCCTGCCGCTGTATATGTTGTTAGTGCCGTTCTGTACCCTGCCGCTGTATATGTTGTTAGTGCCGTTCTGTACCCTGCCGCTGTATATGTTAGTGCCGTTCTGTACCCTGCCGCTGTATATGTTAGTGCCGTTCTGTACCCTGCCGCTGTGTGCGCCGTTCTGTACGCTGCCGCTGTATAGGTGGTAATGCCCATGTTTTGGTTCTAGACGTCTTTAGATGATAATTTAAGAGGTGTTATTTTTGTCGCTGACAATAAGGCTTTATAAGGTAAAAAAATAAAAATAAACTGCTCCTAACTTTTTTTGCTGGCTCCTAGATTCCAAGGAATTTTGTCAAGCCCTGCGATACCGGGAATTGACGTTTACCGATACTAGGCTGCACCTACTGCGCAGCCTAGTATCAGAGAACCTGGCACGCACGCTGCTCTCAGCGTGCGCGATGTTCTCCTCAGCAGCACAAGGTAAAAGGAGTCACTCCCCCAACCCCCCCGTGCTGCTGCTGCCGCCAATAAGAGGGAGGGGCTGAGGCCACTGCACCATCAATGATAACTCGCCCATTAATACAAATACATGAGGGCGGGTGCCAGCAGCAGAATCACATAGCCGACACCCGACCTCTATGACGGGGCGCTGTGATCCGTGGCAGTTAACACCTTCAGGTGCACCTGATTCTGCCGCTGGCACCCGCCTCCTGTATTTGTATTAATAGGTGAGTTATCTTCATTGGTGGTGCAGTGGCAGCTTCTGATCGGAGCCCTAGCAGTGTAATCCTGGGGCTCCGATCGGTTACCATGGCTACTGAAGCCCTGGCTGCCATGGTAATCTCTCTGCTGCTGTGTGCACAGGGCAGCAGGGAAAGTGTGAGATCCTATTCACCCTGATAGAGCTCTATTAGGGTGAATAGGACAAGAGATGAAAAGGTCCCAGGTTCTAGCCCCTAAGGGGGGAAAAGTTATTACATAAAAAGGAAAAAAAAAACACATCTTTTCCATTGCGCCCATGACAGCACCCTTGAGAGACCGCCTCCATCCAGGACAAGGAACAGGAACTTTCGTGGAGAGCTCATAAGGAGGAGCATGGCCCCGAGACCACCAGTTCCTGTTTCCTGTCCTAGACAGAAGACTGTTCGTGGAGAAGAGGAAGAAGCTAGGCTGCAGGGCCCCGGAGGATTTTTATCAAAGTGGGGTTACCTGTTCCGGCATAAGTCTCCTCTAGGAGCCGCCGGCCGGAGTCTGGTGCCTGCTGCTGGGGTCTGGCTTACGCCGCGCTGGCCGCTACTCTGCAGTCCCGGGCTCACCGAGAGGTGCGTTCGGCACGCTGGTCCTTCCTGGCAGTGTTCAGGCGGGCGGGGCCTCCTCCTCACCTCGCGCTCGGGGGGGGGGGGGGGGGGGAAGAAGAGAGAACAAAATCGCGAGATCCGGGTCTCGGTAGAGACTTCCGGTATTTGGAACGCATGTAGCGTGCTTTCCGGAAGTAGGAAGTGCCTTCTCCTACTTAGGCCGCAGAGAGTTTTCAGCAGGACCCGACCGAGGGGATTGGACCCACAGGCGCACGGTCAGCATTATAGGAAGCCAAATTTCTTTTGGATCCTGGCAGTCACTCTATCCCACAGCAGCATGGAGGAGGAGAGTGTCCAACGCGCCGATCAACAGGAGGGTCATGAGAGCAGACCGGTACTCCTGGTGGGGTAAGGGGGATCATTCCCCATCACTTATTTCCTTTTAGTTAGGCTAAATCTCCTTTCCCTCTTTTTTCTCCTGCTTTTTAGACTGTAAAAGAGGGCCCTAGAAAGGCAATTTCAAAGACCAGAGGGAAGGAGTGTGCCGTCTGTAAAAAGAAACTGGCCCCCTCTTGGTTGAAAAAACTATGTCAATGTTGCATTGAGAAACTAGTGGAGGAGGAGTCCCCATCCCTTCTGCAGAGTATTAGGGAGATGGTGAAGACAGAGGTCTCGGATTCCCTGAAAGATTTCAAAAAGAGCTTTCCCTCTGTAGCCTCTACCTCCCTTGGAACCAGATCAGGCACGGCTAATAAATCTGACTCGGATCCTTTAGAGGATAGTGATACAGGAGAAATCCTAGATAGCCCAGACTCGTCCCAGGATGAAGAATCCACGGGCAGGCCACTTTTTTCCCTGGATGATACGGAAGCTTTACTAAAAGCAGTTCGTGCGACCATGAAAGTAGACGAACCCAAAGACCCAAGATCCGTTCAGGATATCATGTTTGGTGACCTCGGGCAGAAAAAATCTAGAGTATTTCCCGTAAATGAGAATATAAAGTTTTTAATACAGAGGGAATGGAAAAGACCCGATAAAAAAAAATTTGTCCCAAAAAATGTGAAAAGGAAGTATCCCTTTGACGAGGCAGACTCAGTAAACTCAGTGGGTTTGTCTCCCACCCACCGGACAGATTCAAAATTACGAATTTTCTAGGAAACCCGGGAAAAAAATCTAGCGTTACAACAGGAGATTGCTTCCCTACTTCGAAAAAATGTTCTAATTCCGGTGCTGGAGGCGGAGAAGGGCAGGGTTTTTTACTCTTCCCTTTTTCTGGTCCCCAAACCGGATGGAACATTCAGAACTATCATAAATCTAAAGGATTTAAATCAATTCCTCTCTTACAAAAAATTCAGAATGGAGTCGATCCAATCAGTTGTAAAACATCTTTTCAGGGGCTGCTTCATGGCTACGATAGATGTAAGAGATGTGTACTACCACATCCCTATTCGGCTAGACTGTCAAAAATTCCTCAGAGTCGCTGTTTCAATAGGAGGTCACATTCAGCACCTACAATATACAGCCCTTCCCTTTGGGATTTCTCAAGCTCCCAGACTTTTCACGAAAGTCATGGCAGAAGTCATGGCTCATGTAAGGGAAAGAGACATTTTAGTGATTCCTTACCTAGACGATCTCCTGGTGGTAGCGGAGTCAGAATCCCTTCTAGAAGTACACCTCAAGAAAGTAGTGCAGATCCTAGAAGACCTCAGCTGGCAAATAAATGGGGAAAAATCACATCTAATACCTTCCCAAGTTTGTGTCTTTCTGGGAATGATGCTGGACTCAAAGAAACTACTCTGTATTCTACCCCAAGACAAGATTCAGAGATTAATACAACAGGTTCAGTCCCTGATATCGACAAAGAACCCTACTATCAGACAAGCAATGGCGGTCTTGGGCAGAATGACTTCCACTATACCAGCGGTCAGTTGGAGCCATCTTCACTCATGACCCCTACAGTGGCAAATTCTGAAGGAGTGGCAGGGTTCCCTCCGCCCGTTAGATACACCTCTCACACTCACCCCCCAAGTGATCCAGTCCCTTCACTGGTGGCTGAATCCTGCAAACCTGTCTCAGGGGCTCCCTTGGATCCAACAAAATTTTGTTACCCTTACCACTGACGCAAGTCCTTCCGGTTGGGGGGCCTGTTGCCAAGGGTACTTAAGACAAGGTGTTTGGGAAAGAGAGCAGAGTCTAGACTCCCAAAACATGAGGGAACTGAGAGCGGTCTTTTTCGCCTTAAGAGTTTCTTCCTTTACTGCACGGAAAATCTATAAAGGTTTTTTCGGACAACGCCACAGTTGTCTCCTATCTGAACAAACAAGGAGGAACCAGATCAGAAAATCTTATGCAGTTAACAACGGATATCTTTTCCCTTATAATTCCTTCTGTTCCGTCCCTTATGGCAGTACATCTAAAAGGTACAGAAAACAAGGTGGCAGATTTCTTAAGCAGAAATACACTAGACCAGGGGGAATGGTGTCTGAACCAAATGGTGTTCGATCAAATAATTCAACTTTGGGGTCGTCCTCATCTGGACTTATTTGCCACCAGAGAAAACAAAGTATCATCTTTTCTTTTCCCTCAGCGAGAGAGATTCACCAACAGGAATAGATGCCTTCTCCCTTCACTGGCCGAACCAGCTCCTCTACGCCTTTCCTCCATTAAGACTTCTTCCAAGATTCTTACAGAAGTTGAGACAAGAAAGAACGACAGTGATCTTAATTGCTCCTTTCTGGCCCAGAAGAACCTGGTTGAGGAAGCTATCCTTGACGGACCCTTGGATTCTCCCGGAGAGGCAAGACCTTCTATCCCAAGGACCAGTCAATCATCCGAGTGTGAAGCAGTTACACCTAACAGCATGGCTCTTGAGGGGGAGATCCTAGAAAGTAGAGGACTCTCCAAGAATGTAGTTTCCACTTTACTATCCTGCAGGAAGGATGTCACCTCCTCTATTTATCTCAGAATTTGGAACACCTTCCAGAAGTTTGCCAAAGATCCGGTGAATCCTTTTAAATCCCCCACCTATGTGTAAGGTTTTAGATTTTCTGCAAGCTGGAAAATTTGAGGCCAAGTACTCTTAAAGTACAGGTATCCGCTTTGAGTGCATTCTTTGATTCTCCCATCGCTAGCCACCCGTGGGTCCGAAGATTCTTTAAAGCCATCAGCAGGCTTAGGCCTATAACTGGACCTTCAATTCCCCCCTGGGACCTCAACTTGGTCCTCACTAGCCTCACAGAACCTCCCTTTGAGCCACTTAAACAGTTACCCATAAAAATCTTGTCCTTCAAAACAGCGTTTCTTGTGGCAATTACCTCAGCAAGGAGGGTTGGTGAGATTTCGGCCTTCTCTACCTCGCCTCCTTACACTAACATCCTAGATGATAGGGTACTCATTAAACCAGACCCTTCCTTCTTACCGAAAGTGGTTTCTATGTTTCATAGAACACAGGACATTATCCTTCCTTCCCTGTGTCAAAATCCGAGAAATGAAAAAGAGGAAAAACTGCACTGTTTAGATGTAAAAATATACCTATCTCATTATCTAGAGGTTACTAGTCAGTGGAGGAAAACCTCAAAACTTTTCATTCAATTTAGTGGGAAAAATAAGGGTCTCCCAGCCTCTGCTAAAACCCTTTCCAGATGGATCGTGAGAGCCATTAATTTGGCCTATTCTTCAGCTGGAAAGGATCCCCCGGGGGGTTTTGGTGCCCATTCCACAAGATCAGTCTCCACCACTTGGGCAGAAAGGGCTGACGCTACCTTAGAACAGATTTGTAGAGCAGCCACATGGCAGTCGCCTGGCACCTTCTTTCGTCACTACAGATTAGACCTAGGCAATAGAGAACAGCTAGCCTTCGGTAGGAAAGTCCTCCAGGCGGTAGTCCCACCCTAAGAAATAAAGGGATTTCTATTCTAGTCGTCTCTCAAGGGTGCTGTCATGGGCGCAATGGAAATTTAAGATTACACTTACCGGTAATCACTTTTCCATAAGCCCATGACAGCACCCGGGTTTATTCCCACCCTGTATAGAATTAATGCAGGAAAAAAAAAAATATATATATATATATAAAAAAAAAAGAGAAAATATATATAAAAAAAAAAGAATCATATATACCAAAAAAAGAGTGTGGTCTAGGACAAGTTCTTGCGATTAACTGGTGGTCTCGGGGCCATGCTCCTCCTTATGACCTCTACACGAAAGTTCCTGTTTCCTGTCCTGGATGGAGGCGGTCTCTCAAGGGTGCTGTCATGGGCTTATGGAAAAGTTATTACCGGTAAGTGTAATCTTAAATTTCCCTAAAAACAAACACCAATTTTACATATAAAATATACAAACAATAAATAAACATATTGCCACGGCCAAAAAAAGTGCAAACTATTAAAATATAAAAAATAAAAAATATCTCCTATGCGGTTAACGCCGATTTGCAATTTTTTTTTGTCACTTTGTCCCGTCCCCCCCCCCCCCCCAAAAAAAAAAAAAAAAATGGACTGTTCCATAAAATGCAGAATGCACACTGCTTTTTTGGTGGTTTATTTTCTCCGCGTGATATCGGATGGTATCGAATCGGAATTTCGGTATCGAAACAACCCTAGTGCGACTTTCTTATCTCAACTTTGGAGTAATAGTCTGAGTTGAAACGCGTGTTCTCCTGTGACATATTAGCCTACAAATTTTTATACTCAATTGTGCTTCAGAGCTGAAATCTACCAGCATTCCATGTTGGTTTCATTTTCATTCTCTGGGGTTGTCCAGCTTTTCTGTACTTGTTTTTTTAAACTGTGGCTAGCGGCAGCCTGTTGTGTCGGAGGAAAGAATCCTACTCGTCTGCTCCTGCTGCTCTGTTCCAGCTTCCCTACTGAGTAATTCCAGTGGAAAAACTGCTCCATGAGGTGACATTAGTCACTGGAAATGCTGATCTTTGTCATGCCGGGGTCACCCGGTTGCCTCTCTTCACCACGTAGCACTCATTGGCTTTCTCTGACTGCTTGGGACTCAACCTACTGCATATATTTTGCAGAAGCTTCAAGCCTGCAGAGTATGCTTTCAGTGGCATGGGTTTAAACCCCTCAAGGTGTGCTGGACATTTTCGGTGGTCCTGGTTTAACCACCTCCCGTCTGCCGATAGGATATAAACGTCCGAGAGGTGGATCTCTATTTCTGAATGGACGTTTTAAAACGTCCGTTCAGAAACTGCAGCTGCACGTTAATCGTGTAGCTGCTGATCGGGTTGCCCGCTGTCAGTGACAGCAGGGCAACCCTAAGAGAAGGCAGGGACAGTTCCCAGGTGTCCTTGCCTTCTAGATCGCTGCATACACAGACCTCGATCAGCCCTGCACTGAGGCTGTACAGCTCTGTATTGCGCTGTACAGCCTCTCTGGGGGGTGTATTTTTCCTGTAACTGGGGCTACTGTTTCAGCCCCAGTTACAGGAGAAATAAACTGTGAAAAAAAAAAAAAAAAGAAAAAGTGAAGTAAATGTCCCCCAGAGGTTTTGTATGACCTTATGGGGGACGAAAAGTGTTGGAAAAAGAAAAAAAAAAAAAAAGGTTTCACAGGTAAGGAATAAAATTTTTTAAAAATATGTCCCGCATATGTCCCACAAAATGGTACCAATAAAACAGTCACCTCATCCCACAAAAAATGAGTCCGTACATAAGAAAATCTCTCAAAAAAAATAAAAAAAACTATAGCTCTTAGAACATGGAGACACTAAAACATCATTTTTTGGGTTTCAAAAATGCTATTATTGTGTTAAAGTGAAACAAATAAAAAAAAGTATACATATTAGGTATTGCCACGTCCGTAAAAACCAGCTCTGTAAAAATATCACATGACCTAACCCCTCTGGTGAACACAGTAAAAAAAAGTGTCAAAATGACCAATTTTTGTCACCTTACATCACAAAAACTGCAACACCAAGTGATCAAAAATGCACATATCCCACTAAATGGTACCAATAAAACCGTCACCTCATCCCGCAAAAAATGAGCCCCTACATAAGAAAATCTCTCAAAAAATTAAGAAAATCTCTTAAAAAAATAAAAAAAACTATAGCTCTCAGAACATGGACACATTAAAACATAATTATTTTTGTTTCAAAAATGCTATTATTGTGTAAAACTTTAATAAATAAAAAGTATACATATTAGGTATCGCTACGTCCGTAACAATCTGCTCTATAAAACTGTCACTTGACTGAACCCCTCAGGTGAAGGCTGTAAAAATAGAGACTGTGCTAAAACAACCCATTTTTGATCACCTTGACCCATAAAGTGTTATAATGAATGATCAAAAAATCATATGTACCCCAAAATAGTAGCAATTAAATTGGCACCTTATCCCCTAGTTTCCAAAATGGGATCACTTCTTGGGAGTTTCTACTGTAAGGGTGCATCAGGGGGCTTCAAATGGGACATGGCATCTAAAAACCATGTGGAGTTCCTTTTCTTCTGCGCCCTGCCGTGTGCCCATACAGCAGTTTATGACCACGTGTGGGGTGTTTCTGTAAACCGCAGAATCTGGGTAATAAATATTGAGGTTTTTTTTGGCTGTTAACCATTGATGTGTTAAAGAAAAAATTGGATTAAAATGGAAAATCTGCCAAAAAAGTGAAATTAAAAAATTTGATCTCCATTTTCCTTTAATTCTTATGGAATGCCTAAAGGGTTAACAAAGTTAGTAAAATCGGTTTTAAGTAACTTGAGGGGTGTAGTTTCCACAATGGGGTCATTTATGGGGGTATCCACTATGTAAGCCCCACAAAGTGACTTCAGATCTGAACTGGTCCTGAAAAAGTGGGTTTTGGCAATTTTCTTAAAAATGTTAAGAATTGCTTCTAAATTTCTAAGCCTTCTAACGTCCTAAGAAAATAAAATGACATTTCCAAAATGATGCCAACATAAAGTAGACATCTGGGGAATGTTAAGTAATAAATATTTTATGAGGTATCACTTTCTGTTTTAAAAGCAGAGAAATTGAAATTTAGAAAATTGCGCTTTTTTCAGAATTTTTCTAAATTTGGGATTTTTTCATAAATGTGAAATATATTGACTCAAATTTATGACTATCATGAAGTACAATGTGTCACGAGAAAACAATCTCTGAATGACTTGGATAAGTAAAGGCGTTCCAAAGTTATTACCACATAAAGTGAGATATGTCAGTTTTGCTAAATTAGGCCTGGTCAGGAAGGGGGCAAATGGCCCAGATGGCAAGTGGTTAAACCCCTCATGGTGTGCTGGACATTTTCGGTGGTCCTGGTTTAAACCCCTCATGGTGTGCTGGACATTTTCGGTGGTCCTGGTTTAAACCCCTCACGGTGTGCTGGACATTTTCGGTGGCGCAGGTTTGAACTCTGCTGCATACATTTTCAGTGGCATAGTTAAACCTGCCCCGCACACAGTGCACCAGACATTTGTGGCGATACAGGTTTAAACCCCTCACGGTGTGGCGGCCATTTTCGATGGTCTAAGATTGAAGCCCTCCCGGTGCGCAGAACATTTTCGGTGGCATAGGTTTAAACACTGCACGGTGCACTGTATCTTTTACCGCAACTTTCTATAATGGCCGCCTTTAATCTAATGTGAGGGAGCACCTTTAGCTGCAAGGTCATGGGACGTCGGTGCTGTAGTGCAGCGCTGGAGCCTTCAGCCGGGTGATGCCAGTGTGGGACTGAATGCGTTGGGTGGCTCGCCTGTGTAATAGGTAGTGTTTAGCTTGGGCCGATGCTTGGACACAATGTGTCACTGGTTAGCATTCATTAGCTGGTACACAGTGTTTTATACATCCAAACAACTATGGACTTTCACGTCCGTAAATGATTTGACCTATTTGTTGGTGTGTAAATCCTGTGTCGTATTTAGATTACCTAGCCCCCCCTCCTCGGTCGGTTGTTCCCTCCATGAAGACTGATTGCCAACAGGGCCACATGCTCTCGTTGCATCATGGACGCAGAGAGGCGCCTGAAAATTGGATCCATGCGTTTGTCCTTTTGATTTTTCTCGTTTCCACTTGATCTTTTATTTGTCATGTACTGGTCGGTATGAAGAAGCAAGTTTCCATTCTTCCTCCGTAGTAGCTGTTGTTTTGTAGTCATATGACGTGGTGTTTTGTATACATAGCTCGTCCTTGATGAGCAAAACCTGCCATAATTTTACTGTACCTGTATTTTACTGTAATTTTACTGTACTGGCTGGGTGATTTTGCCGTAAAATACATATTTTTTTTCCCCAACCCTATGGACTATTTTAAATATAAACTTTGAGGCTTTTTTTTAAATTAAACTGAAAAATACCAAGACATATATATATATGTATATGTCTTGGTATTTTTCAGTTTAATTTAAAAAAAACTCAAAATTTATATTTAAAATAGTCCATAGGGTTGGGGAAAAAAAATATGTATTTTCCGGCAAAATCACCCAGCCAGTACAGTAAAATACAGGTGCAGGGGGTTTACTACATACGTATAGATCGGCAGTGCAGGGGGTTACTACATACGGGTCAGGTGGGGTGGGCCAAATCTGTTTGACGATTCTAAATTGTAAACAGTCGTCAGAGGCTTCAAGGGCGAATTTGATTACTGTATTCGCCCAGCTCTACCTGAATCCTATACTGTCTTATATTGCATAGATTAGGTGCTAATTGAAGAGAAACTCTGCGTCTCTAAGGTAGGAGGCTGTTGATTTACACATTGCATTTGGTTCACTGTGTTATTAGGTCGTCGCTTATTATTATTATTATTTTTTTTTTATTATTTTTTTAACCACTTCCAGACTGGGCCATTTACCCCCTTCCTGACAGAGCCTAATTGAGCAAATCTGACATGTCACTTTATGTGGTAATAACTTTGGAACACTTTTTTATTTATCCAAAATTTTGAGTGTTTCTCGTGACACATTGTACTTCATGTCGGTCATAAATTTGAGTCAATATATTTCACCTTTATTTATGAAAAAATCCCAAATTTACCAAAAATGTTTTAAAAATTCATAATTTCTTTGCTTTTAAAACAGTGATACCTCATAAAATATTTATTACTTGACATTCCCCATATGTCTACTTTGTTGGCATCATTTTGTAAATGTCATTTTATTTTTTTAGGACGTTAGAAGGCTTAGAATTGTAGAAGCAATTTTTAAACCCCACTTTTTAAGGACCAGTTCATTTCTAAAGTCACTTTTTGGGGCTTACATAGTGGAAGCCCCCCATAAATGACCCCATTGTAGAAACTACACCCCTCAAGTTACTCAAAACTGATTTTACAAGCTTTGTTAACTCGTTAGGTGTTCCACAAGAATTAAAGGAAAATGGAGATCAAATTTCAATTTTTCTTTTTGTACATTTTCCATTTTAATTCATTTTTTTTCTTTAACACATCGAGGGTTAACAGCCAAACAAAACTCAATATTTACTACCCTGATTCTGCGGTTTACAGAAACACCCCACATGTGGTCGTAAACTGATGTAAGGGCACACGGCAGGTCGCAGAAGAAAAGGAGCGCCGTATGGTTTTGCGAAGACTTTGCTTTGTTCTAGATGCCATGTTCCATTTGATGCCCCCCTGATGCACCCTTACAGTAGAGACTCCCTAAAAGTAACCCCATTTTGGAAACTAGGGGATAAGGTGCCAGTTTTATTGGTACTATTTTGGGTACATATGATTTTTAATTGCTTTAAATTATGTTTTTTGTGAGGCAAGGTTTTTCTTTTTTTACGGTGATCACCTGAGGGGTTAGGTCATGTGATATTTTTCTAGAGCTGGTTGTTACGGACAATTTGATACCTAATATGTATACTTTTAGAACAAAAAAATTTTTTTGGAGCTATATTTTTATTTAATTTTTTTTAGCGATTTTCCTTATGTAGGGGCTCATTTTTTGCGGGATGAGGTGACTATTTTATTGGTACCATTTTGTGGGACATATGCCTTTTTGATCACTTGGTGTGGAACTTTTTTGTGATGTAAGGTGATAAAAATGGCTTTTTTGACACTATTTTTTTTATTTATTTTTTATGGTGTTTAATGGATGGGGTGGATCAAGTGATATATGTATAGAGCCAGCCATCACGGACGCGGCAATACCAAATATGTCGTTTTTATTTTTAAAAAAATCTATTTTTAACATTTTACACTTTGCGTCCCCCATAAGGTCATACAAGACCTCTGTGGGACATTTAAAGGGGTTGTCATTGAAAAAAAGATATATATATTTTTCCTCATTTCCCTGGTTCTTTTCTGGCCCTTGTTTACATGCAATAAAAAACAATCTCTGCCCCTCCCCCTGCTCTGCTAAGGGAGTGAATACAAGAGCTGCCCTGAGTGACATGTCTGCCTGCTGGAAGACTCTGCAGCATGTTGTATGTGTAGGACTACAAGTCCCAGCTGTATAATGACACTGCTAAGGGAGTGAATAAAAGTACTGCCCTGAGTGCTGGGAGAATCAGCAGCATCTTGTAAGTGTAGAACTACAGGTACCAGTTGTATGATAACACTGCTAATACACACAGGATCTTCCCCCTACCTTCTTGTGCAATGCTCTCTCTAGTCTGTCAACTCCAGTGCCCAGCATTGTCTCCTCACTGCTACAGCTGGCCAGTCTGTGCAGCAGGGGTTAAGAATCCTAGGCAGTGAAGGGGGCGTGGCCAGCACAGTGACTTCTTGTTTACAGGCTTGTAAACAAACTTTATCAGAGCAGGGAGAGAAGCTAACATCACAGGTCATGTGACCCTCAGTCAAATCTGATAAACCAGGCACTGCAGATAAAGTGAGTTAATTTGAAAGCTGTTACATTTGCCTAGTTAGGAACATAGAAAGAACAAAAAAATAACTCGGACAACCCCTTTAACTTCACTTTATTTATTTTTTTACTGTTGATTTCTCCTGTAACTGGGGCTGACATAGTAGTCACAGTTACAGGGAAATACACCCCCAGAGAGGCTGTACAGCAGTATACTTTGCTGTACAGAGGTCTGTGAAAGACCCGACAGCTCCTGCACTCTCGGTCACATGACCGCCGGGACAAGAAGCGCATAGCGCTGTGTATACAGCGATCTAGAAGGCAGGGACATACAGGAATGGTCCCTGCCTTCTCTCTGGGGTGCCCTGCTGTCACCGACAGCGTGCCCCCTGCTTGGCAGCTTCAGAATTAGCGTGCAGCTGCCATCTTTGAATAGATGTTCTGAAACGTCCATTCAGAGATAAACAACCGCCCAGAGGACGTTTTATAGTGTATGGGCGGTCATGAAGTGGTTAAGTTGCAGTCTTAGGGCTTAGTCACACAGCCATAAGTGTTTTGCGGTCTGCACATCGCAGATCCGCATAACACAGATCCCAGCCAAGTAGAAGCCACCATTTTTTTTTTTTTTTAACTTCTCTAAAAATGTCTTATCCTTGTCCGTAAAATGGACAAGAAATAGGACATGATGTATATTTTGGCGATGCCGCAGAACGGATGCGGACAGCACATGGGTGTGCTATCCGCATCTTTTGCAACCCCGTGGAGATGAATAGGGTCTGCATCCTGTATGCAAAAAACGTGGATGGGATGCGGACCAAAAGAGAGGCCATGTGCATGGGCCCTTACTTAAGATGTTTGATAAATTTGGTGCAGATTTCGAAGTAAAACTGACCTATGGCTCATGCACACGACCGTATGTATTTTGTGGTCCACAAAACTCTGATCCACAAAAAATACGGATGAAGTCCGTGTGCATTCCGTAATTTACGAGACAGCTGGCCCCTAATAGAGCAGTCCTATCCTTGTCCGTTATGCGGACAATAATAGGACATGTTCTATTTTTTTATTTATTTTTTTAAGGACTGGACACAAGAAAACATCATTTTTTTTTTAAATAAATGGTTCTGCATACAGTCTGCAAAAACACAGAACAGACACAGAAATAAAATATGTTTGTGTGCATGAGCCCTTTAAGGCTATGTTCACCTTTTGGGGGTCAATTTTTTTAAAATTATTGCATTATATTCATTTTCAGCTAAATCATTTTTTCAGTTGATCTTTATGGAGAGTATTGAACCCTTGTCTATGTGCAGCCTTGAGTTTCTTTAGCAGCAGGATCTGAATTTTCACTCTGTTCCATCAGGCAGCTCAGCTGATGACTCCGTATTTCTGATCTGACATCCTAAACATTCATTATATCTCATTTCTAGAGATGAGGTTTATAAGATGACCAGCGCAAAGTGAAAGAACCAGTCACACAGCTAGAAAAACGGTTAACCCTTTGTGACAGAACTAAATATTTTTTATAAAGACCAATTGAATTATTTTTTTTGCCTAAAATGAGTAAAATTCATTTTTTTTAAAATTGCCCCCAAAGGTGTAAATAGACTTTAACCCCTTAAGGACTCAGCCCTATTTCACCTTAAGGACTTGGCCATTTTTTGCAAATCTGACCAGTGTCCCTTTAAGTGCTCATAACTTTAAAACACTTTGACTTATCCAGGCCATTCTGAGATTGTTTTTTCGTCACATATTGTACTTCATGACACTGGTAAAATGAAGTAAAAAAAAATATTTTTTTTTGCATAAAAAAATACCTAATTTACAAAAAATTTGGAAAAATTTGCAAATTTCAAAGTTTCAGTTTCTCTACTTCTGTAATACATAGTAAGGCCCCATGCACACGGCCGTTGTTCACGGCCGTGTGCGGGCCGTGGAACCGCGGCCTGGATCCCTTCCTGTGAGCTGGAGCGCACGGCGTCACTGGTTGCTATGACGCCGTGCGCCCCCTGCTGCCGGCACAGTACAGTAATACACTGGTATAGATCATACCAGTGTAGTACTGTATTGCGGCGGCAGCAGGGAGCGCACGGCGTCATAGCAACCAGTGACGCCGTGCGCTCCAGCTCACAGGAAGGGATCCAGGCCGCGGTTCCACGGCCCGCACACGGCCGTGAACAACGGCCGTGTGCATGGGGCCTAATACCCCCAAAAATTGTGATGACTTTACATTCCCCATATGTCTACTTCAGGTTGGAATTATTTTGGGAATGATATTTTATTTTTTGGGGATGTTACAAGGTTTAGAACTTTAGAAGCAAATATTGAAATTTTTCAGAAATTTACAAAAACCCAATTTTTAGGGACCACTACAGCTCTGAAGTAACTTTGCGAGGCTTACATAATAGAAACCACCCAAAAATGACCCCATTCTATAAACTACACCCCTCAAGGTATTCAAAACTGATTTTACAAACTTTGTTAACCCTTTAGGTGTTGCACAAGAGTTATTGGCAAATGGGGATGAAATTTGAGAATTTCATTTTTTTGCCTAATTTTCCATTTTAACCCATTTTTTCCCACTAACAAAGCAAGGGTTAACAGCCAAACAAGACTGTATCTTTATTGCCCTGACTCTGCCGTTTACAGAAACACCCCATATGTGGCCGTAAACTACTGTACGGCCACACAGCGGGGCGTCGAGTGAAAGGTACGCTGTATGGTTTTTGGAAGGCAGATTTTGCTGGACTGGTTTTTTGACACCATGTCCCATTTGAAGCCCCCTGATGCACCCCTAGAGTAGAAACTCCCTAAAAGTGACCTCATCTAGGAAACTACACCCCTCAAGGTATTCAAAACTGATTTTAAAAACTTTGTTAACCCTTTAGGTGTTGCACAAGATATAATGGAAAATCGAGATACAATTTCAAAATTTAACTTTTTTGGCAGATTTTCCATTTTAATATATTTTTTCAAGTAACAAAGCAAGGGTTAACAGCCAAACAAAACTCATTATTTATGGCCCTAATTCTGTAGTTTACAGAAACACCCCATATGTGGTCGTAAACTGCTGTACGGGCACACGGCAGGGCGCAGAAGGAAAGGAATGCCATACGGTTTTTGGAAGGCAGATTTTGCTGGACTGGTTTTTTGACACCATGTCCCATTTGAAGCCCCCCTGATGCACCCCTAGAGTAGAAACTCCAAAAAAGTGACCCCATTTTAGAAACTAAGGCTGGGTTCACACGGGCGTGTCCGGATTAGGTCCGGATGCGTCCCGGTGTATTGCGGCAAACCCGCGCGATTAGGTACGCAATTGCAGTCAGTTTTGACTGCGATTGCGTTCCGATGTTCAGTTTTTATCACGCGGGTGCAATGTGTTTTGCACTCGCGTGATAAAAAACCGACTGTGGTACCCAGACCAGAACTTCTTCACAGAAGTTCAGGTTTGGGTTAGTTGTAGTGTAGATTGTATTATTTTCCCTTATAACATGGTTATAAGGGAAAATAATAGCATTCTGAATACAGAATGCTTAGTACAAGGTCAATTGAGGGTTAAAAAAAATAAAAGAAATTAACTCACCTTGTCCTCTTCATTGTGCAGTTCCCGGTCTCTTCTGATGAGCTGTTGGCTAAAGGACCTTTGGTGACGTCAGATCACATGCTCCAATCACATGGTACATCACCACGGTGATGTACCATGTGATTGGAGCATGTGATCTGACGTCACCAAAGGTCCTTTAGCCGACAGCTCATCAGAAGAGACCGGGAACTGCGCAATGAAGAGGACAAGGTGAGTTAATTTCTTTTATTTTTTTTAACCCTCAATTGACCTTGTACTAAGCATTCTGTATTCAGAATGCTATTATTTTCCCTTATAACCATGTTATAAGGGAAAATAATACAGTGAATAGACTGTCACCTAGCAACCATGAGTGAAAATCGCACCGCATCCGCACTTGCTTGCGGATGCTTGCGATTTTCACTCAGCCCCATTCATTTCTATGGGGCCTGTCCTGCGTTACAAACGCAGAATATAGAGCATGCTGCGATTTTAAAGCATTGCAGAAGTGATGCGTGAAAAAAATCGCTCATGTGCACAGCCCCATAGAAATGAATGGTGCCGGATTCAGTGCGGGTGCAATACGTTCACCTACCGCATTGCACCCGCGCGGAAATCTCGCCCGTGTGAACTCAGCCTTAGGGATAAGGTGGCAGTTTTCTTGGTACTAGTTTAGGGTACATATGATTTTTGGTTGCTCTATATTACACTTTTTGTGCGGCAAGGTAACAAGAAATAGCTTTTTTGGCACCGTTTTTTTTTTTTTTGTTATTTACAACATTCATCTGAAAGGTTAGATCATGTGGTAATTTTATAGAGCAGGTTGTCATGGACGCGGCGATACCTAATATGTATACTTTTTTTTATTTATGTAAGTTTTACACAATGATTTCATTGTTAAAACAAAAAAAGTTTTAGTTTCTCCATAGTCTAAGAGCCATAGTTGTTTCAGTTTTTGGGCGATTATCTTATGTAGGGTCTCATTTTTTGCGGGATGAGATGGCTGTTTTATTGGCACTATTTTGGGGTGCATATGACTTTTTGATCGCTTGCTAGTGCACTTTTTGTGACGTAAGATGACAAAAAATTGCTTTTTTTAAACCGTTTTTATTTTTATTTTTTTACGGTGGTCATCTGAGGGGTTAACTCATGTGATATTTTTATAGAGCCGGTCGATACGGACACGGCGATACCTAATATGTATACTTTTTTTAATTTATGTAAGTTTTACACAATGATTTAATTTTTGAAACAAAAAAAATTATGTTTTAGTGTTTCCATAGTCTAAGAGCCATAGTTTTTTCAGTTTTTGGGCGATAATCTTGGGTAGGGTCTCATTTTTTGCGGGATGAGATGCCGGTTTGATTGGCACTATTTTGGCGTACATGCGACTTTTTTGATCACTTTTATTACCTTTTTTGGGAAGTAAGGTGGGCAAAATTTAAATTTTCTCATAGTTTTTATTTTTTTATTTTTATGGCGTTCACCGTGCGGGGAAAGTAACATGACCGTTTTATAGATCAGGTCGTTACGGACGCGGCGATACCAAACATGTGTAGGGAATTTTATTTTTTTCATTTTTAATTAGTGATAAATGTGTTTTTTGATTTTCACATTTTTTGCACTTTTTCTTACTTTTTTTTTGACCCAGACCCACTTGGTTCTTGAAGATCCAGTGGGTCTGGTGTCTGCATAATACAGTACAGAACCTATATAGGGTTCTGTACTGTATTTTACTTACACTGAACAGATCTATGCTTTCAGCACAGATCTGTTCAGCACCATGGACAGCAGGACGCCTGAGCAGGCGTCCTGTTGCCATGGGAACCTTCCCCGTCTGCCACAACTTCGCAGACGGGGAAGGGTAAGGACTGGGGCTTCGGGGGGCTGTCTGGGGGCTCTCTCCCTCTCCCATCGGGGGGCTGCAAAGGCACAGCAGCCCCCCGATGGGAGAGGGAGGGAGCCGCATCTTACTGTTAACTCTTTCCATACAGCGGTCCGTACGGACCGCTGTATGGAAAGGGTTAAACGGCTGACATCCATTCACAGATGTCAGCCGTTTATACCAGGGTGCCAGCAATGTGCTGGCACCCTGGTATACCCACTAGAAGCCAACGATTATTCGGCGGGAGGCGGGCGGGGGATCGCGATCCCGCCTGCCGCACCGCCCGCCTCCCGCACCGCCCACACCGCCCGCAACACCCCCCCCTGCACCTCCCACCAGGCTAAAATCATGCAGGGGTGCAGGGGGGGTGATCACTATAGAGTTGAGCCACACTAAAGTTTCTGATCGCCGCGGTCAGGGACCGCGGCGATCAGAAACAGCAGAAGTAGCAACAAACCGCAGGTCTGAATTGACCTGCGGTTTGCTGCGATCGCCGATACGGGGGGGTCATATGACCCCCCCAGGCGTTGTGACAGGATGCCGGCTGAATGATTTCAGCCGGCATCCTGTGCGGATTAACCCCTGGGGCGCCACAATCTCAATTTAAACTCATGACGTACCGGTACGTCATGGGTCCTTAAGGACTCGGGAAACATGCCGTACCGGTACGTCATGGGTCCCTAAGGGGTTAAATCACCTCATGGTAAATATTCCCCAGTGAGTATTGTAGCTGACACAATGTGGCAGAATTATCTTAGCTCATCAACGAAATGGGTCAGTGGGAAGGGCGTTATAAGTTCTTGACGAATAGGCACTGCCCAGTCAAGCAGATTGCAGCCAAATACAACACTGGGGCTCCAACTAACATAGCCATATGCAGAACTTTTCTTAGCATGGATGGGCTGTAACGGCAGATGACCAGTTCTAGTGTCGCTGCAATGTAAGGAAAACAAAGGCAAGTCTTTAGTGTGCAAAGGTTGGACCAGTGGAAAAATATCAAATGGTCAGATGAACCAAGATTTGTGTACCATGCTGAAGTCATTTTGGCACACTCGTCCTGAACCGATGACCCATTACTGCCAGGTGTCAACAGTTCAGGCTGGTGGAGGTGAAGTAATGGTGTGGGGAATGTTTTCTTGGCACACTGGCTCCTCTAATACCTTTGATGGACATTTCGACAGCAAAGCTCACTTTATGGCATATGTCTTAATCTGTGGCAGGACAGTCATGGACTGGTTCCAGCTTTCCTTGCTTCCCTGTCCCTTACAGTCCCCAGATCTTAATCCTGTAGAACCGGCTTGCTCAACTTGCGGCCCTCCAGCTGTTGTAAAACTACAACTCCCACCATGCCCTTCTGTAGGCTGTCTGGGAATGATGGGAGTTGTAGTTTTGCAACAGCTGGAAGGGCCGCAGGTTGAGCGTGCCTGCTGTAGAACATCTCTGGGTCAAGGTAGAATGAGGCGTTCACAGTCTGTCAGTACCTTCATCTAAGTGGTGGCAACTGCAGGAAGCTACCTTGTCTGTATGGGTTACTATTCCTGAAGGTCAGAGGAGGTCCAATGTGCTACTAGATGAGTGTCTCCTAATAAAGTGGTTATTCAGTGTGTGTATACAGAGAGATAGAGATGTGTCAGTGTCCTTGCTGTATAAGGAGAATACTGCAGCTTTAGATCACACTTACATTCTGTACCTGTTTCCTATTTTCTTAGGGTGCTTCAACGTCGACAACTGAAAACTTTGGCCATAGAGCAAAACGTGCAAGAGTGTCTGGGAAATCCCAAGATTTGCCCGGTAAGCCTACTTTTTATTTCTTCATTTGTCTTGAAGTGTGGAGTCTGTTTGCTTTCTTTTGTCAGCATTAAGAAAGAAAAGCTGAATAAAGATACAATAAAGCTTTGTGCTGGTCCCATGCGTGACCAGATGGGACTGTACAACCTGCGGCTACCAATCTTGCAACTTTATCAAGCAGTCATTATAGGTTAAAGAGTTTGAGCATCCTCATCATGTATTTAGCTTTCTGTGTTGCTGGAATGTCATGGCCACATTGAAAGTTAAAGGGTTGTCCAGCTTTTTTTTTTTTATTGTAGTGCTGGCGTGGCCTCAGGATAGGCTGATCATCTGGGGTCTGATACCCCGCACCCCTGCCGATCAGCTGTACACGGCACTGTCATCACTGTAGTGGACCACGCTCACAACTTCTGCGTTGCTCCCATTCACTTCACTTCACTGGGAGCAGCATTTGTGAACTATGTCCACTACAATATTGATAGTGCTGTATAGTTCCAGTGCTGTCTTGTAGCTACTCGGAGCAGCTGATCAGACCCCCACTGTTCAGCTAGTAGTGGCCTATCTTGAGGATCGGCCATCCCTTAACCTCTTTCCGCACCATGCCTTTAAATGTACAGCATGGCAAATAGCTAGTTCCCTCAACGCCTTACATTTACGGCATAGTGATAGCTGCAGTTCAGGAACTGAGCCGTCATCATCAGCAGCAGGTGTTGGCTGTACTGTACAGCTGACCCCCTGCTGCAATGGCTGAGATAGGAGCTAACGCCGATCCCAGATGTTTAATCCCTTAAATGTTGTGGTCAGTAGCATCCACTGCATCTAAGTTTTTTTTTATAGAAGGATGGGGCTCGCTCTCTACTCTAATGGGCCTCCTGCAACATGATTGGAGGGTCCTGAAAGTCGGTATCGCAGGCGGAGGCCTCCAGGTCTGCCATGTAAGGAAGCCATCAAGCCCTGCCAGAGACGAGCTGTTATGGGCGAGGTGTCAGTGTAAAGCTGACAGGTACAATACACTGCAATAAATAACTATTGCAGTGTATTGTATCGGCAATCAGACCATTATTTGTTCAAGTCCCCCAGTCAGACTTTGAACTTACATATTGTTAACATGTCATTTTTTATTTTTATGCCTCAATTGTAGTAAATTCTATGAACTGAAATCGACTAAAATTTACCACCAACATAAAGTACAATGTGTTCTGAAAAAACTATCTCGGAAACGCTTTGATAAGTAAAAGCATTCAAAACTTACTATGCATAAAGAGGTACTTAGTAAATTTGTAATATAAGGCTGTGTCCTGAAGGCCAAAATAGGCCTGATCCTTAAGGGGTTAAAAAAGCCTGGACAAAGGGGTTCCACTAAACGTTTATGCACTCCTGTACAGAGCCACTAAAGTATGACTGTGGATAACGTAGTGATTATGGGGGTGAGGGGCCATCCAGGGGTGGGCTCATTAATAATACCATTGATAAATGCTATAGTCACCCTCCCCCTTCCTGGAAGAAAATAATAGATAGCATTAAACTGCATAGGACAATGAGATGGGATATAAATGTTTGGTGTAATGTCCCTTAGGAGCCTTATCATGGTCCCAAAATTTGAGGCCATGATGCTTTTTGCGTTAAAAAATAAAATTCAATTTTCTGTCATGCTAGGCAGCTCTTCAGCCAGGGAGGGATCTTTCCCCCTTGCAGTTGTACTGTAGAAGTGACAATCGATGGGATTACGTTTTGCGCAGTACAGCTTACACTCGCACTGCACAATCCCACACTGCAGCCGGGGTACAATCACTGCTGCTCTCTGAATTTGACTGCCATACAACTTCAATGATCATTCGGCCAACAGCTACCTCTCTTGACTCCCTGCCAACTCCTCAATATACATCCACGTTCGGTTTGGTATGAGTATTCTATGGGGAGTGTGGAGAAAGCCTCTACCTGACACTTCTCCCTAGAAAACTAAAGGATCAGGCAAATCATCAGGTGCTTCCCACACACATTAGATGGCCAAATACAGTGTTCTCAACAGGTTCAACCGTCAATTTGCTAACGTGTATGATGGCCTTAAAGGGGTTCTCCACTTTTGCTATATCACATAGTAACAGGATATACTCAGGGTAGGTCATAGGTATGAGAATGGTGGGGACCTTACTTCGGGGATCAGCTATTTGAAGAGAACGCAGTGCTCACCGCTGTAATTTATCCATAGAGCTATTGCTCAGGTAATCCCCCTCTTCCCTAGTTTCTCCTCTGCCTCACGCCTGTGCTGGTCTCTTCACTGGCTCCCCATTGGCCAGTGGTTTCATTTCAAGATACTAAAGTATAAAGCGGTCTACAACCTGCCCCCTCCTTACATCTCTGACCTGCTTCCCAGATACATCCCCACACGTAATCTCTGATCCCCCCCCCCCGGGAACTCCTTCATTGTTCTCCTCTTGTCAGTCTCTCGCACAATTACTACAGGCCTTCTCTTGTGCATCCTCTGTACTTTGGAAGTCTCTACCTCAGCACATCAGAGACTCCCCCCAACATCCAAGCCTTCAAAAGCAACCTGGAAAGCCAACCACCTACAATCAATGAGCACACAGCCAGATGAGCAGCGTCTACCCTCACCTATTGTGTCCTTCCCCTCTCCCTTATAGATTGTAAGCTCTCAGGGGCAGGATCCTCTTCTCCTCTGTACCAGTCTGTTACTAAGGTTATGCACATTTTACTTGTGTGTTATATTATGCATGTATACCCCCTTTTAGATGCACAGCACCCTGTGGAATAAATGGCTCTTAAATAGTATTAATACACATGCATGCTCATCTGAGGTTGGGGAGAAGGGAGAAAGCTACTGCTTTTCGACCCCAGGTGCAAAAGAATTGGGCGTATTGAAATGCAACTGCCCAAGTCTTCTCCCTGAAATCTGCCATCAGGGGAGAGTTAGGGGTCCCCACAGGTTAGATGGGTCGGCCAAACCTATCAAAATCTGGAGGTCAGCTGGCATGCATCTCATTTTTATGGCCAGCGAAAATGGAATTGAAGTCTTGTATCCAGTTGGAGGACTATGGAGTAGAGTAGGGTCCTCTAGAAGTCTACGGGGGTTGTGTTATAGTTTGGTACAACTCGGCTCTACCTCTTTATGTGGAAGCAAAGATTCGCTATAAATGCTTTCACATAAAGAATGTAAATGCCATACGCTGCGACAGGCTTACTACGACTGGAGTAACACTTGACGTTTACTTGTGTTTTATGGTTTTGCCTTTTTTTTTTTTTATAAACTTGTTTGTTTGACGTTATTAACTTGGTTTTCATTTACTACTACCGCAGCTGCGCCAGCAGAACAGTATCTTCAAGAAAAGCTGCCAGATGAGGTGGTATTGAAGATCTTCTCTTACCTCCTGGAGCAGGACCTCTGCAGAGCGGCTTGTGTGTGCAAGCGTTTTAATGAACTCGCTAATGATCCCATTTTATGGTAAGCGAAGAACAATATGATTATGGATTATGGATGATAAAAATGGTGCAAAGGAAAACTAAAACAGCTGCCCATATGGTAACTGGGGACATGGAAATAGTGCCTGGATGCTATCTGCAACTACACCAGTATATTGGATTATTTTATTTTTTTATGTCCGTTTGGTCATAGTTCCAGCAGTATTTAATGATCAAAGTGATTGACAGAGAGATGGATAGAAGATTAGAAATGCCCATATCGTTCCATTTGTCCGCCCTGTCTGGCACGGAGATGCATAGGGAGCATACTGGATGGTACAGTTGTGAAAGAAACTTTGCAAAGTCACAGACCCTCTTAGAAAAGGAGCCACACGTGAGACTCTTCAGAAGCTGTACACCCCAGTCTGCTTCCTCTGTCCACCATTAGGACCTATCTGGGAATATAACATTTACGTGAGAAATCTACTAGCTTGTGTGGTGTTAGTGGTGTTTGTTTGCTGCGATTTAGTATATATTTTTTTTGCACGTAATTGATACGTTGGCAAATCATCCATATGGTCTTCCTGTAGGTCTGGGTAAAGATCTCTATTTTTTCAAGGCAAACTGTAACAGAGTGGTGACTGGAACGGTGGGTAAATGCTACTTACTGTCGTGGCCAAAAGATTTGAGGCCAACACAAGTTTTGGTTTTCACAAAGTTTACAGTTTCAGTTTCTATGGTGGAAATCTGCATTAACTGTAGATTATTATGAAGAGCAATCAGATGAACAAGGTCATTCCTTGCCATGAAAATTAACTTAAGCTAGGTCTATACGGCGACATTTGTCGCACCAATGCCACGCAACAATTTTTATAATGGCAGTCTATGGTGTCGCACTGCGACATGTGACATACTGTGATGCCACAGTCACAAAAAATCCATTCAAAATGTATTTTTCTGCAACGGTCGGGTCGCAGTGCGACACCATGGACTATCATTATAAAAATTGTCGCACGACAAAATGTTGCTCGACAAATGTGGCAGTGTAGTTGTGTCCTATGTGTCGCGTGACTCGTGTAGTCGTGTAGACCTAGCCTTAATCATAAAAAAAAAAAACATTTCCACTGCATTTCAGCCCTGCCACAAAATTGACCTGCTAGTATAAGTTAATTTATCTTCTCGTTAGCTTAGGAGAAAGTGTTAATGAGGACAAGGCAGCTGATATCACTCTGCCATGCTGGTTAAATTAGAAGAGCGGACTAGAGGTGGTGGTGGTGCTTGAAATCATTGTCTACTTCTGTTAACCTGGGAAACACATGCAGTTATCATTGCTTTGCATCAAAAGGGCTTCATAGGCAAGAGCATCGCTGTTTGTAAGATTGCACCTAAACGATTTATCAAATCATCAAGAACTTAAAGGAGAGAGAGGTACGTTTGATATGAAGAAGGCTTCAGAGGGCTCAAGAAAGTCCAGCAGTTGCCAGGACCATCTCCTGAAGAGGATTCATCTCCAGGGTTGAGTCGCCACCAGTGCAGAGCTTGCTCAGGAGTAGCAGCCGACAGGTGTGGTTGCATCAGCAGTACAGTGAAGGTTTTTGGAGGATGGCCTGGTGTCAAGAAGGGCTGAAAATAAGCAACTTCTCTCCAAGAAAAGCATCAAGGACAGACTGACATTCTGCTGGATATACGGGGATTGGACTGCAAAGGACAGAGGTCAAGTTAGAATCTCTGATGTAGCCCCCTTCACACTGGGACATCTGGAAAATGATTGGAGAAGAAAAGGTGAGTGTAACCATGAGTCCTGTGTCATGCCTACAGTAAAGCATCCTGAGACCATTCATGTGTGGGGGTGCTTCTCATCCAAGGAAGAATTTTGCCTAAGGGCACTACAATGAATAAAGAATGGGATCGAAACATCCTCCAAGAGAAACAACTTCCGACCGTCACGGAGCAGTTTGGTGATGAACAACGCTCTTTCCAGCATGATGGACACCATGTCACAAGGCAAAAGTCATAACTTAATTGCCTTGGTGAACAAAACATTGACATGTTGGGTCCATGGCCCGGAAACTCCCCAGATCTCAATCCTATTGAGAACCTGCGGTCAGTCCTCAAAAAGCAGGTGAATAAACTAAAACAAACTGTGAGAAATTCCAAGCACTAATTATGCAAGAATGGGTTGTCAGCAGTCAGCCCAGAAGCTGATGTCCGAATTACATAAGTCTTGATAAAAGAAGGGTCACCACTGGAAATGTTGAGTCTTTACATTAATTTGATGAATTTGTGAATAGAAGTAAAAAAAAAGTATGCCTATCATTGTATTTAAGTATACTGTAGAAATATCTGACAGATCTAAAAAACACTGGAGCAGCAAACTTTGGGAAACCACAAATTTGTGTCAGTCTCAAAACTTTTGGCCATGACTGTAGATCTGAACATAGACGCTTACACCTCCCGGGACAAATGACTTGCACAATGATGGTTTTTGTGTTATTTAAATATTCTCTTGTAAGGTCTGTACTTACTAATGCAGTGGTTTTACTTGCAGGAAACGATTATATATGGAAGTGTTTGAGTATACACGCCCCTTGATGCACCCTGAACCTGGCAAATTCTATCAGATTAACCCTGAGGAATATGAGCATCCAAACCCATGGAAGGAGAGCTTCCAGCAGCTGGTAGGAACCTTTCCGCTTGTTTGACTTTATAGTTGTAGTACTGTGTAAATTAAGGCAATAGTTTTTAATCTTTGCATTAAAAGGGTTTTCCGAGATTTCAATACTGATGACCTATCCTTAGCTCCTCAAACAGCTGATCGGTGGGGGTCTCGGGTGTCCGTCTCCACCAATCAGATACTGATGACCTATCCAGAGGATAATAGGTCAACAGTATTAACATCTCGGAAAACCCCTTTAAGGATATATTCTTTGTAGCTGTAGGCTAGATGTACCCCCTCTTCCACACCTCCCTACTGTGCTGGAGAGGTTTCGCTGCAGTTACCCCTCCCTACGTCCTAGGGATCAATGTGCAGATTTGGTTTAACCAAATATTTGTGTTAGTTCACACCTCTCTCTCCTTTTAGGTTATGTTAACACAGCAGAAATACAGAGCAGTGGAATCCACAGCAAAAATGCAAGGGTTACACTCTGGCTTCTGCTTCAGATTTGCATCTACAACTGCTGCGCGTCCACACAGGACTAGTCCCGATCAATGGGTTTAGTTTGCATGTGGCTAAAGGCCGCTTTACATTGGCCAAGCATCGGGGGAGATGATCGCTAACAGGCGATTGTAGGAACGCTAGTTAGTGATTATAGGCCAGTGTAAAGGTGCCGCCAATTACCCGATGAATGAACGAATCGCTCTTTCATCGGGTTATGATTGTGAGGTCGCCTAAATAATTTTTTTCTGGCAGAAGATTGTGCCGTCTAAACAATGATTCTATATGAGGATGAGCAATGGCGTTAGCAATCGCTCCTCCACATACTGTGGAGGAGATCACTGCATGTAAAATCAGAGGTCTCCTCCACTGATGAGCACACGGTTGTCCGGAAGGAATCCACAAATGTGGTGTGTTTTTTTGTGAGTTTTTTTATTTTTAATTTTTTTTTTAAACCAATGGATGTTCACTTCAATACAAAGCTGCATTTTCAGCTTAGTTTTTAGCGCCGAATTAGCGAGTGCTGCTTTCTATTGACCTGAATAGGAGGCTGTTTTGAGGTGGTTTCTGGAGCTGATTTTGAAGCAGAAACACTCCCAAAACGCCGAACTGACCATAAAGAGTAGCAATGCGTATTCCCATTGCTAACAGGTCTTGTTCGGCAACAAATTCCGCATGAGAATACTGCTGTGTGAACATACCCTTATACTAAAAAGTCCAATGGGAACTGGTTTATAAACTGATCCTATTTTCAGTCAAAATGCATTTTTGCACTGGTAGTGAGTAAAATTGTCCAGTTGCTTTTTTTTTTTTTTTTTTTTTTTTGTACAGTCAGACACAAATTCTCATGCCTGAAAATCGTGATCTTTTGGTGGGTGATGAGTGATATTAATTCTATATGCTTGCTGCAGGTTGAAGGCTCCATTTACATTACTTGATAGATTCTCCATTTCTGTTGGGTATAATCTGAGTAACCCATTGGACCTCATTAGTCAGTGAGATCCCTGGGGGTTCACATAGGGCTCCCTGTTCTCATAATTGCTGGGGATCTAAGTGGTCGGACCCTCCATAATCCTACATTTTATAAAAAATCCTTTGAATAGGTGCTAAATGTTGCTTATTGGCCAAACTCTTTATGTAATCATTTATTTTTTTCCCCTCAAAGTTCCAAAAGCCATGGGGGGCTTTTTTTCTGTTCTGTTTGGTGTGGGATGAGTTGTATTTTATATGGGACTAGATATAATGTACTGATTTTACTAATATCACCATTATTTTTGGGGATTTATTTTTATGGTGTTTGGTATAAATAATGTTAAAGGAAACCGGTCATCGTGAAATGCAAACTGCAGGCAGCATGTTATAGAGCAGGTGGAGCGGAGCAGATTGATATAGTTTTGTGGGGAAAGATTTAAGAAATTGTAATTTCTAACTTTAAATCTCTGTTCCATTGTTCAGGGGGAGGTGTTAAATCGGTGGCTGACAGCTATCTCTATATACAGAGAATGCTAGTAATCGCTGATCATACCTCCCATGTGAACAATGAAGGAAAAGCTGAGATTTAAAGTGAATCTGTCACCATTGGTTCTGGATAGTGTTGAGCGAACTTCTATTTTAAAGTTCGGCATACAAGGTTCGGGTTATCTAAGAATTCCGTTATGGTTTCCGCTACCACGGACCATAACTTATGTTCCATGGTAACGGAATCCATAACTGAATTCTTAGATAACCTGAACCTTGTACGCTGAACTTGAAAACAGAAGTTCGCTCATCCCTAGTTCTGGACTATTCTCTGCAGTTGATACTTTAGTACTGCACATGAGTCCAGATCACTTTTCTGTTTTCCTACTACCTCCCCGCTGTAAGCTTTCAAAGCCTTCATTTTGGACTGCTCTGATGTGCTGACCGAATGGCGAGGACTCCTGTGCGCATGCGCGGTAGTCCTGAAACTGCATTTTGATGCAGCTCTGAATGCTGCAGGGGAATGGGGGGCAGTAGTGAATTTATTTATTTTTAAAAGTACTATATTTTTCGTGCATTAGACGCACCTAGGATTCTAAATCTTCTAAGGAAGAAAATAAAAATATTTTTCATCAGACTTCCATTCCTCATCAGGCCCCCAACAGATTAAAATATATAAATATATTTGCCTCTTCTGCTCCAAATGGCCTGTGGCTCTTCCTGCACTCGCCTGCTCCCTGCTCTTTTCTGGGCGCCTTGCTGCACTGTGCCCTGACATTGCACAGCGTCAGGTCATAGTGCGCACGCTATGTCCTGATGCTGTACGCAGTCGGGACAGTTCAGTGCGGTGCCTGGAGAAGACCTGGAAGCGCTTACTAGTATTTACTCCTTAAGGCGAACTGCCATTTCTATACCCCACACACACACTCTCCTTCTCTCCCCCCTTCCATCGAGTAAAGTTCACAGAGACTAAGATGACTCCTCCATCTGGGACTGCACCTTGTGTACACAAGACAAGAATCCTGGGAAGGGAAGACCACCTTATATGGAACCAGCCAATCATGAACTGCCTAATGTACTATAACACATTGCCTATGTAAACCTATGTTGTGTGTCCAATATAAGGCATCACCCCGCCCTATTAAAAGAGAGAATCTTGGAAGTGCTCAAACTGAACAGTGTGTGTCAGTGTGTTCTTCCGGCGTGCACGCATTCTACTAATTAGGCTCAACGGCAGATCACCACATACGGTCTGAGTTTGACCAAATCCATATCAGTTTGGCGCCCGAAACAGGGACTCTGAGTTGTGACCAACAACTAGCCGACCGAGAGGGACCACAACACCATCTAAACCCGGACGGGGACGGAGCCTGATCACCTCCGAACACTGTAAGAGATTCTGTAATTTAGTTTCTTACCTGTGTATCCCCGTGGTGTGGTTCGGTGGGGTCGTAGTCTTGTCCGGCTGTTGAAGGTCACCAAAGACAGCTAAATGTACTTACTCAGAGTCTACATTGAATCTACCTGTCATCTAGGGTCATCTGCCGGTTGATTTGTGTGTATATTGTCTGCTGTTTCCGAGGCCGTCAGTGAGGGCGACAGAGTCCTTGCCAGAAGTTAAGTAGTAAGACTGTCTCTGGTTTAAGAGAGGGTGTTGGAATAAAATATACGTGCCATAAGTGGTAGCGGGGATAAAATATACGCGCCATAAATAAGTGGCAGCGGGGAAATAGACAAACTGTGAAAGTTTGGGAATACTCCTGACGAACTTGAGAAAATAGCATGTCATGTCCTGAATGTGTTTGCGAGTTAATGTTTAGTGTATATAAGGAGGGCTGGGGATTAGTGAAGGTTGATTAAGGGGAATATCAAAACCACACATAGGGTTAAGTTATTAAACCAGTAGCCCCAAACCTTCAGGTAATTAGATTGAACATTTATAGTCAGGTGGAGGAACCCCCAGGCCAGTCAACAAAGGAGGTGTAAGAGCGAGAAAGAGAGGCTGGACAAGACCCTATAGATTGCCCTTGGTGCCACCTCAAACAAGAGAGTAAGAAAGCTGGATATATAGTGAATTAAATAATTAAACTGAGGATTGAAATGATGGCTTTGAATTTTCTTCATTTTGTTTACTATAGATTGTAAACAAGAAGAATCATACTAATTATTTTTAAGGGGTCTGTGTGGAACTGAGTTCTGACCTTGTGTGTTCCAAAAAGATTTGGGGTAGTACTCAGTGGTTGTGCACCCTGTAACCATAGGCTCTACAATTGTTCATGAACAGTTGGGGCTGCAGATGAATCTGTTAAAAAGCGGCAAGTGCTCCATGCGGTGTCTGACATTTTACCAAACCAAACACCTTTCCAAGGTTAGATTAATCAGATATGAGGTTTCATTTCTCTTACCCTCCAATCTAGTTAATTGTCGCAATATTCTGAATCCAACCACCTTGCTGCTTGTGTAGTTGGAAAAGGGGGGATAGCGTGGAGAAAGCGGAGAACAATTTGACATCCGGTCTCTAATTTTCCAATTGGTCAGTGAGGAATGGCCAGGTGACATGACACAAAAATATGATTGTATTGATGGGTATGAAAACATTCCTGGTGTACCACTCAATAGTCCTTCTGCTGAGTATTTTGTAGATGGCTCGAGATCATGGGACAAAGACAAAGGAAGATTTGTCACGGGTATGCCGTAGTCAAAACTGGTGAGGCAGTGATACAGAAACGACTCCCTTCTAGTTGCTTGGCACAAGATGTGGAGATGAAGGCAATCACTGCAACATGTAATCTGGTGAACATCCATATGGACTTGAGGTACGCGTTTGGTGTAGCACATGAATTTGGAGCCATTTGGGGGAGCTGCAGTTTCTTGAGCTCTGTAGGTAAACTTAGAATGCTGAGGTTGTATGACAGTTATTAAACTGATATTACATAAAAGGGCAGCCGTGGTGAAGGTGGCAGCATACACCAAAGAGCAGACCCGCTGAAACTCTGATAAAGACATTGTCGGATCAGGCAACCAGAAAGGCAGCATTACTCCCCTTGATGGTGGCTGCCCCATCGGCCATGCCTGCAGTAGAAGTAGAACTGATATGGACCCTCCAGAACCAGACATCCCCTCATAAGTATGGATGGAGGGAGGTGCCATACAAGAAGAAGGAGGGTCCTGGCGTATACGCACTAAGGTCTGTCTGCCCTGTTTGTTTTTCATGATGGTCGCCTTGTCCCAGTCAGTGGTCCATAACTTCATACCTTCAGTTAGAGAACTAGTTTACCTCAGGGTTTCAGAATGCGGCTGAGAAAGTTGTATAGGTATGCCTTACATGTGCAAGGCATAACCCTGGTAAGCCTACCCAAGTACCCAGGAAGAGCATCACGAAACCAGATTACCTGTTTCAGAGATTGCAGGTGGACTACATACAGATATCTGAAATCCAAATAGTCCTGAAGGGAGCCACTCTTTGGAACCAGGATACTGGGTGGTCCTGAGGAGACATGTCAGGAAAAGCCTTGACCCCCAATTTGATGAACCCTTCCAAGTCGTCTTCACAACTGCCACTACAAGTAAACAGATTGGGTCCATGGATTTCAAGAACGTTTCGAGTGTTGATGCCTCTCATTCCGCTTGTGTGACTATTGATCTTGGTGCCAAGAATATGGACTCTTAATTGAGATGTTGAGGGGGGACTGGGACAATAAGTTTCTTAAACATCACCAAATATTGCATAGAGACTTGAATCTTAGGAATTGCTGGATTTGTACCCATAGCCCTGTGAGCTCAAGGACTATGCCTTTTCTTGCAATTCCTCAAAAATGTTTATGAACTTGCCCATATGTCTTGCTGGCCATTTGCCTCAAAGAGGAGATGGGGGCAGGATGACCAAAAATATAACTCCACAGTAGTGGTCCTTCCCATAGCTGGGTGGGTAGAGGCCCCTTGGTGGCAAGCAAATGTCACTGCTCAGAAGGATGGAACATGCACCCTGGTCCAGCTAACACATGCCACTTTTATCTTACCACATGACAAAGTATGTGGTCCCCAAGCACACCCTATATAAGAAGGCAGCTGGGAATCATGCCAGACCAAGTGGGAGGCCACATGTAGTGTTGATGGGGGAGGCAAATAGATTTTTCGGGTCACTATTCTTATATCCTATGGTGATGCATGTAATTGTGATGTAATTTGCAGGATGCTCAGAAGGGAATCAGGTGAAGAGATAGCAAGTCCTGGATGTGTGATTAGCACATGTCAATGTACCTCCTGAGTTATACCTGAAATTATTCACAAAAAGGGGGAGGGGGGGGGGGGAATCATGTATTTTGTATACTTGTTCATCTTATATCTGTTTAACCTGCACTTACACAAGAGGGGGATTTAGCCTTGGAATGCAGGAATACAAATTCCACAATGGGCCCCTACTCCCCCTATGCGCAGGCAGACAGCATCTGGAGGATAGGGAAGAGACTCTGCCCCCCATTATACCCAACGGTGGTCCAGTGGGCACATGGGGCTACACACCTATCTAAGGGATTGATGAATGACTTGATCAACAAACTTTGTGGCCCCTGGGATAACTTCAGTGACAGACAGATACTGCAAGTCATGTGCCATATGTGCAAAATGCAAGCCAGGTCGCACTGAGGAACATTTGGCCAAACCAAGGACTGGGACGAGCATGGACCTTACACTAAACATAGAAAACCCCGGTCCTGGGGACGCAGGTACATATATTCTTGGTGCTTGGATGGCAGGGGGAACTAGAGGCAGACAAGGGAAGTTTCAGATAAAAGATATGTACAAATCTTCAGACTGGCAACCCAAGACAACAAATGCACCTGTTAATTCCCTAGAACCTCGCGTCTCCACTTTCAAAGATATGATAGCCATAGCAGATCCCACCTTTAAGGACATTATGGCCTCAGAAACAGGGTATTTAGATATCAACCTGTGGTTGGAGTGGATGAAATGCAGTGCGAATTCACACAACCAATCCAACTGCTATGTATGTGGAGGAGCACGCCCCCACCTAGGTACAGTACTCCTGAACTTTCCCCGGGATAGAGAAAGCTGCTTCCTCAGTCTTTACACAAACACCTCAACTAATCACTCTGCCTGTGAGGATTGGAAGGCTAGATACCCCATAGTTACCAAAACCTCGAAGCCCAGTGAAGGTCTGACCATATACCCCGGTAATTAAACCTGCTACACAAACTATGGGAAAGGGAAAAGGTTCTTAGGAAACTTTACAATAGGGTGCTGTTCTACCTACAGTAACCTGACAGGAGAAGAAACACAGAATCAGGTGCAATCCCTTGGTGACATCTATTGGATCTGTGGGAACATGAAAATCAGAACCCGGTAAGAAGGTAACTGAACTGGTGAATGTGCTTGCACATCATAGGAGAGAAGGCCCCTAGATAGATAGATAGATAGATAGATATAGATACTATTGGAGTCCCGGGGATCAGGTAAAGGCAGGATTTGAGTCCTTAATTCCTATAATTACCATTAATAAAAATGTTGATTGGATAAACCAGCAGAGGTTTGTGAGCTACACTAGGGATGCTCTGAAAGGCCTAGCAGAACAATTGGAAGCCACCTCACGGATGACATTTTAAAATAGATTAGCTCTAGACATGGTTTTGGCAGAGAAAGGTGGGGGTCTGTAAGATGCTGGTGTATGCTGCGCGTACTGTATGTTACAGACAATACTGGTCCAAATGGGTAGGTCACTCTAGCCATTAAAAAGTTGGAGGATTTGTCAATAGAACTAAAAAAGAACTCAGGGATTATAGACCCCTGGGACCAGTACTTTAGTTGGATGAATGGGTGGCAGAAGATTCTTGCCCAAATAGGTATTATGGTTGTAATAATCCTGGTTATCCTAGCATTGGTAGTGTGTTGTGTCCTGCCTTGTATCCGGAAGGTGATGGAGAAGACTGTTGAGGTAACCACCCCCACCTTCTTCCAATATGATGACGCAGAAACAGAAAAACCCTACACTCCCCTACAGTCTCTTCTAGTTAATTATCGAGTCATTCAACCATGAGGGATAGACATTTGACTATTCTATGAGCAAAGTCTGTAACAAGGGGGGTGATGGACAAGCCATCACTCGTCTAACGTGCAGCATTAGGAGTTCCTAGGCACATAGAGACAGATGTGGTAGGACAACTCATCTAGGGACAGTAAAATGGCATTTTAAGGGGGGACTGTGAGGGAATTATAAAATGCTGATTTCTCTTGTTATACATTCCTTATTTAAAATGGCTGCCAGCTCCTTCTCTCCCCCCTTTCATCGAGTAAAGTTCACAGAGACTAAGATGACTCCTCCATCTGGGACTGCACCTTGTGTACACAAGACAAGAATTCTGGGAAGGGAAGACCACCTTATATGGACCAGCCAATCATGAACTGCCTAATGTACTATAACACATTGCCTATGTAAACCTATGTTGTGTGTCCAATATAAGGCATCACCCCGCCCTATTAAAAGAGAGAATCTTGGAAGTGCTCAAACTGAACAGTGTGTGTCAGTGTGTTCTTCCGGCGTGCACGCATTCTACTAATTAGGCTCAACTGCAGATCACCACATACGGTCTGAGATTGACCAAATCCATATCAATGCCTCCATTGTCTTATAGATGCGGGTCCCACGGCTGGGACCTGCACCTATATCGAGAATGGAGCCCCACAATTGAAAGAGGGCGCACTGCGCAGCCGCCCTCCATTAATTTTCTATGGGGCTGGCAAAAATAGCCAAGAGCTGGCTCGGTTATTTCCGTCGGCCCCATAGAAATGAATGGGAGCGGGGGCCGCACATGTGTGGTATGCTACCATTCACTTCTATGGGGAGACAGTTTGGTGGTGGCCAGACCGGAGTCCTCCAGCCACCACCTTGTTGGGCTCCGTTCTCCATATAGATGTGGGTCCCAGCGGTGAGACCCGCACCTATAGGAGGCATATTCTAGCGATCTGCCCCAAATGTCCTTGATGAGAAAACCCATTTAAGTTGATTCTGTGGTGAGAACGATTACGGTGATAAAAAATATTTTACCACTCTTTCATAATAAAAACTTTTTTTTTTTAATGAAATTTTTGTCTTTTTAATTTAAGACCTAGGACATGACACGGTCATTTTGGTTAATTTGTTTTTTTTTTTTTTTTTTTTTTAGTTTTTTTTTTTTTTTTTAGTTTTTGGGAGGCATGATAAAGTAAAAGCTATTCTGGCATTTTCTTTTATTTCTAGATATGAGCAGCATTTACTGTGCAGGATAAATAATGAGTTAACGCTATAGTGTGTGTTGTTACTCATGCAGCAATGTTATTATTGGAGAAAAATAATGGAAACACTGTGCACGCTATATGATTGACGCAAATGGCGCCTAACAGACTCCATTGACTATAATGGGTTCTCCATAGTGCGACCTAGGACAAAATAGTGCAACCGTGCAGCTGTGCTGTTTTATCCTGCATTTTTTTATGGATATGAGGCCTCCACCACAGCAGTATATGGATATTTTTTCCATTAATAAAATGTTAAATTTTTGGACATTTTTATTTATTTTCCTAAACACATTAGTCGTTGTGTTGGAACGATATACCCCCCCTGTTCTGTACCTAGGGACAGTCCAATAATTGCCATTGTTAAGGTGATGCCGATCATCAGGTGAAGGCATTGCTGCTGCGATCACCTAAATAATCATTTCTGGGCAGCAGATTGTCCTGTTCATCGATCTGCTGCCCAGAAACAATGTGTGTGTGTGTGGAGACAAGCGATAACACTAGTGATCGCTCATCCCTGTACAGCGGAGGAGATTGTTGCATGTAAATGCAGCTTTCACCTACTGTAACGAGCAATATGGTCAGTGGGCAATTTCTGAATTTTTTTTATGGTATGAAAATGGCATAATTGAAGAGTGACTACTCACCTCACATGTTCCTGCCGCTCTGGTTCCAGCGCTTCCCCAGTCCCCGCAGGTCTTTACTTTCTGGTCCTTCTCAAAACACAGAAAATGAAGGCTCAGCCAGTGACCCTCCACAGCGATTGGCTGAGTGGTCATTTTCTCTCTGCGGAGAGGGACCTGAGACCAATGAAGACCCAGGAAGCGCCAGAACGGGAGTGGCAGGGGATAGGTGAGTAGTGCATATTTTTATTTTTTTTAACCTTTCTGTAATTTTACTGGCTGAACAGCTCCTTTTTAAGCATTATAAATTGCCAAAATCCACATATTATGCATGGATCTCCTGCTTTTAGTCATTTTATAAACGGTCTGAGGCCTTTGTATACTTTTTGATCAAAGTACATAATCCCACTCCCTCTTTCATGGGGGGTCACTATTCTGATTTGATGCAGCACCACATAGCAACCACTGCCGCCGCAACACAGCGCCTGCAGGCGGGAAGGCCCAGCAGTCCAACAGCACCCCTGCTGTCAGGCGAAGCCCACGCTAACCCACAGGCACAGCACTGCACAGTGTGAACAGATCTCAGAAGCTCACCTTTCAATGTGGTCTCAGAAGCTAAACAGAGACCAAGTAGGTATTAACCCTTGTGCAGCCGCCTGCTGATCAGAAAGTGTACAAAGGCCTTGAAGATTGTTTATAAATGATGCTGAGAAGCAGTAAATCAATGGATAGTATGTGGATGTGCATTAGTTTTAAATGAACCTGGTAAAGGCTTTTAATTATAAATCTCCATGTCCTTATGTAAAGTTATAATTAGTTTAAAATATGGATAAACTGCTTTTAAAAATAACTAATGTGTGGATTTACCTTACAGTATAAAGGAGCACATGTTAAACCAGGTTTTGCAGAACATTTTTACAGCAACCCAACCAGATATAAAGGCAGGGAGAATATGTTGGTGAGTATCTGTCTACGTATGTACAGAAGATGTTTGGATGGTGGTTAACGAGAATGTGCCCCCGATAATTTTTCCTGCCAGATAAAACCGGATAGCGACACGCATACTTTTTTCAAATTGGTTTGAATTTTTTAATTATAGAATTAGATGTTATTTATTTTTTATCTCCTGAACAAGATTGAGGGCAGTCATTTTGCCTGAGCTGGGCCTCATTGACTTCCATGGGAGAGCTCTGTGCCATCGCTCGTGCTTATACAGATTGTTTCTGGCCAGCAGATCCCTGTTTACACAGTAAGGGCTCATTCAGACGACCGTGGGGCCGCAAAAGATGCAGACAGCTCACTGTGTGCTGTCCGCATCCATTGTTCCTTTCCGCGGCCCCGCAAAAAAGATAGGCCATGTTCTATTCTTGTCTACAATCTTGGACAAGAATAGCCATTTCTATCATAGTGCCTGCCATGTGCTGTTTTTCATGTGTGTTTTGTAGATCGCAAAGTACTATGGCCGTCTGAGCCCTAAGAGTACGATCTGCTGCCCAGAAGCGATCATTGAAGCATCCACATAAATGGACATTTCACGATGAATAAGCATTTTGATCATTCATTGTCTAACCTAACAAATTCAGCCCGACAATTGCCCAGTGTAGACCCACCAATAGTGGCCATTGCAAAAACTGCAAGATTTAAAAAAAAAATCGTGTCCGGAACCTACTACTTACCCTAGCAAGTCCCTGACACAGAGAGAGGTCCCATCACCAGAATGTAAATTTATAGGCGAGTCCGTCAGGAATATAAGAATACAAAACATCTTATATTAAGCTATAATCATTATTCTAGATTTGTATACATCATCCAGAGGTATGCTGGAACATATCATGTTCCTTACATATCACAGTTGTTTCCACTGAATCCCTAGTCCCAACACGTTTTACTGTGCCAGAGGCAGCAGCTCTTCAGGGGACAGAAAAAAAGGGGGTACTCTCCCAGATAGATAAGGTGTAAATATAGATATGTTAATTTAACGCGCCGATGTATAGGTAGGTATATTAAATTAAGATATATATATATATTATGTGTATATGTTCACTGCATCCAAATAGCATATTGATAGTGTTTAAACCACAGTCCATCTAGATCTCACCCCCCAATAAACTTTGAATCAATATAAATGTCATGCCAGACCACTAGAGTTTAAATACTTGCGATATTGCAGATAAATGTGCCTGATGGAGGGGGGAGGATGTTGAGCGGTCCCTGTTTGCGGCCCGGAGGATTGCGGCATTGATAGCAAGCGTGTGCTCCTCAGCCTTATTATTCCCGTTTCAGTTGCACAGCTAGATGCATTTCTCTCAGTGTGTCTTCCTTCTATGGAATCTACCAGTACTATACTGAAGTGACATCACTTTCTTTACTTTCCACTATATTTGTTTTCTTCTAGGGAGATTAAAAAGCTGGGGGAGATCAAACTTAGACACACAGGAGCTTCTCTGTTCTTCAAAAGCTGTGTAGAGGCAGCACATCCATCAGGCCCATGAGCTCAGCTGTGAACCTGTATGTTACTAGAGACAGATCTAGCCTAGCAGGCAGTGGACTGCATACTAGGAGGAAGTGAGACCCCTAGTGGCCATGACTGTACAGCTTTTTTCAGGTGGACGCAGGCATATTTTTTAACCTCTTAAGGACTTATGATGTACCGGTACGGCATGTTTCCTGAGTCCTTAAGGACCCATGACGTACCGGTACGTCATAACTTTAAAACTAGATTGCGGCGGGGGTTAATAGGAACAGGATGTCTGCTGAAATCATTCAGCGGGCATCCTGTCACAACGCCGCCGCCCCCCGTATCAGCGATCGCAGCAAACCGCAGGTCAATTCAGACCTGCGGTTTGTGGCGGTGAACGGCGGTGCCATCGGGTCCCTATGCGGCTGTAGGGGGGACCCGATGGCATGGAAGGCATCGCGCTGCCTTCCTGTGACTAGCCTGTGAGATCCAGCCCCCTGGATCTCACAGGCCGGAAGCTGTCTGAGTAATACACACAGTATTACTCATACAGCCAATGCATTCCAATACAGAAGTATTGGAATGCATTGTAAAGGATTAGACCCCCAAAAGTTCAAGTCCCAAAGTGGGACAAAAAATAAATAAAGTGGAAAAAATAGTTTTCCCCCCAAAAAAATTAAGTTTTAAGTAAAAATAAACAAAAAGTCATTTTCCCCAAATAAAGTTTAAAAAAATTGGTAATAGGGGTTTGCCCACCAAAATAACACCAATCTGTCACCTCATCCCGCAAAAAATGAGCCCCTACCTGAGACAATCGCCCAAAAAATAAAAAAAAACTATGGCTCAGAATATGGAGACACTAAAACATCTTTTTTTGTTTTAAAAAAAAAAGCTGTTGTGTAAAACTTGAATTAAAAAAAAGTATACATATTAGGTATCGCCGCGTTCGCATCAACCGGCTTTATAAAAATATTACATGACCTAACCCTCAGATGATCACCGTAAAAAAATAAAAACTGTGATAAATAAACTATTTTTTGTCACTTTACGTAATAAGCAAGCGATCAAAGTCACACGCACCCCAAAATAGTGCCAATCAAACAGTCATCTCCTCCGGCAAAAACTTATACCCTACCCAAGGTAATCGCCCAAAAACTGAAAAAATTATGGCTCTCAGACTAAAACATGATTTTTTTATTTATTTTTTTTCAAAAAAGAAATAATTGTGTAAAACTTAAGTAAAAAAGAAAGTATACATATTAAGTATCGCCGCATCCGTGACAACCTGTCAGATGATTGTTGTAAATAACAAAAAATAAAAACTGTGCCAAGACAGCTATTTCTTGTTACCTTGCCTCACAAAAAGTGTAATATAGAGCAACCAAAAATCATATGTACCCTAAACTAGTACCAACAATACTGCCACCCTATCCCACAGTTTCTAAAATGGGGTCACTTTTTTGGAGTTTCTACTCTAGGGGTGCATCCGGGGGGCTTCAAATGGGACATGGTGTCAAAAAAAACAGTCCAGCAAAATCTGCCTTCCAAAAACTGTATGGCATTCCTTTCCTTCTGTGCCCTGCCGTGTGCCCGTACAGCAGTTTACGACCACATATGGGGTGTTTCTGTAAACTACAGAATCAGGGCAATAAATATTGATATGGCTGTTAACCCTTGTTTTGTAACAGGAAAAATGGGAAAAAAATTATTAAAATGGAAAATCTGCCTAAAGTGACATTTTGAAATTGTATCTCTATTTTCCATTAATTCTTGTGGAACACCTAAAGGGTTAACAAAGTTTGTAAAATCAGTTTTGAATACCTTGGGTGGTTTCTATTATGTAAGCCTCGCAAAGTGACTTCAGACCTGAACTGGTCCCTAAAAATTGTTTTTTTTTAAATTTCTGAAAAATTTCTAGATTTGCTTCTAAGCCTTGTAACCTCCCCCCCAAAAATAAAATATCATTCCCAAAATGATCCAAACATGAAATAGACATGGGGAATGTAAAGTAATAACTATTTTTGGAGGTATTTTAGAAGTAGAGAAATTGAAACTTGGAAAAAATTATTATTTTTTTTATAAATACTTCATTTTACCAGTGTCGTGAAGTACAATATGTGACGAAAAAACAATCTCAGAACGGCCTGCATAATTCAAAGCGTTTTAAAGTTATCGCCACATAAAGTGACACTGGTCAGATTTGCAAAAAGTGGCCAAGTCCTTAAGATGAAATAGGGCCGAGTCCTTAAGGGGTTAAATGAAGTGATTTAGAAATGTACTAATTACCGCTCTCTGTTAGTGTGAAAATACAGTGACTATTTAATATTTAAACTTGGTTTAAGCAATAGGTAAATTTCTGATGATACATTTCTTTTAAGTTATTTTTTTTTCCCTTTCACCTAGTATTATGATACAATTGAAGATGCATTAGGTGGTGTACAAGAAGCTCACTTTGATGGACTCATTTTTGTCCATTCTGGCATCTACACCGATGAATGGATCTATATAGAGTCTCCAATTACTATGATCGGTGCAGGTAATGATTTTTCTTTTTATCAATGCTACATGTTAATATTTTACTCTTTGCACTGTGGATCTTTGCATACACCATTGCCATGTATTTACAAACTTGGTACAGTGGCTTAGGGTACTTTCACACTAGCGTTTTTCTTTTCCAGCATAGAGTTCTGTCACAGGGGCTCTATACCGGAAAAGAACTGATCAGGCATATCCCCATGCATTCTGAATGGAGAGCAATCCGTTCAGGATGCATCAGGATGTCTTCAGTTCAGTCTTTTTGACTTATCAGGATGGAGATAAAACAGTAGCATTCTGCAGAATTATCTCCGGCCCAAAAAACTGAACACTTGCCTGAATGATGGCATTTTTTTTCCATAGGAATGTATTAGTGTTGGATAATGCGCAGACCGAAAAAAATTTGAAAAAAATAAATGCCGGATCCGTTTTTCCGGATGACACCGGAAAGACGGATCCTGCATTTCAATGCATTTGTAAGACTGATCAGGCTTTTTTCAGTCTGATCAGGATGCTGATCAGTTGGCATACATTTTGCCGGCAACGGAACTGCTTGCCAGATCACTCTGCCGCAAGTGTGAAAGTAGCCTTACAGACAAGTTATGAACTCATTATGCATGCCTTATAGAGTAACTAAACTAAGTTTTTTGTAAAATGTCCTGAATGCTCGAATACTTTTTCTAATATACTTTTATTAATGGATTTAGAATTTTTTTTTTTTATAGTTTTCAGTCTCTAAAGCTCACCTTTCCTGTGCGCTTTAAAGGGACACTGACAGGCCGAATAAGCATAATTAGCTGTATATATGTATGCACAGGTCTTCTGATGTGTAATAAAAACCTAAGTCTAACCCCTGTCCACCTTATAAATACTGTAAAATGATGTTTTATAACCTGTTAGAATTGCTCGTCTTTCTGCCCAAGGGGCGGCGTTTCTGCTTCACTTCTGCCCAGGCAGCCGCCCCCCAACCGCCATTCTGAAGCGCCGCCCAGCTCATCAATATTCACTTCGCTGGGTGGCTTCTGCTGTTTCCGACATTACAAGATCAGGGGCAGAAGTGGAGCAGAAACGCCGCCCCTTGGGCAGAAAGACGAGCAATTCTAACAGGTTATAAAACATCATTTTACAGTATTTATAAGATGGACAGGGGTTAGACTTAGGTTTTTATTACACAATAGAAGACCTGTGCATACATATATACAGCTAATTATGCTTATTCAGCCTGTCAGTGTCCCTTTAAATTCACTATTCTCCACAGTGCTGACTTCTCAGCGGTGTACGGTGTCTACACTTTGAGTGGCGCCGCAGTGCATGGAGTACGGGCAGGAGCGCACATTCCTGCTCCTGCCTGCATCCCCCAAGGTCTACTGACTCCTGGCATAGTACATGGGTACCCTGTAACCATGTGCTATGCCAGGATTAGATGAGCAGAGCGGGCTCCTGCCAGTGCCTGCTTCGCTAAACTAAAAGTCCTGCGTGTCAGCTTTTAGCGAAGCAGGCACAGGCAGGAGCCGCTCAGCTAAGCCTGGCATAGCACATGGTTACAGGGTGCCAGGATTTAGTAAACATCAGGGGGGTGGCACATGCAGGAGCAGCAATATGCGCTCCTGCCCGTACTCCCTGCACTGTGGCCCCATTCATAAAGTGTAGACTTAGTACACCGCTGAGAAGTCAGCGTTGTGCAGAAAAATTTATTTAAAGTGCGCAGGGAAAGGTGCTTTTTACAAAAAACTTCATTAAAAAGCTTAGTTACTCTTTAACAAACTGTCCTGCTTCATGGGATCTCCAGAAGGTTCTATAGTTTTATATTTTCACCTAAAAGCAATACCTCGGGGGAATATCATTGTGCCTCATTAAGGCTACCTTCACACTTACGGCAGAGTGATCTGGCAAACAGTTCTGTAGCCGGAACTGCCTCCTGGATCCAGCAATCTGCATGCAAACGGACAGCATTCGTAGATGGATCCGGATGCGGATCTGTCTTACAAATGCATTGCAAGAACAGATCAGTCTCTCAGTATGTCATCGAAACGGATCCGTTATATATTCTTTTTACATCTTTACTGGTCCGCGCATGCGCAGACCGGAAGGACGGAGCTGGCATTGCAGTATTTTTAATGCTGGATCCGGCACTAATGCATTTCAATGTAAATTAATGCAACTGATCTGGAATTTTGGACGGAGATAATACCGCAGCATGCTGCAGTATTTCCTCCGTCCAAAACGCCGTTCAGTGACTGAACTGAAGACATCCTGAACAGATTGCTCTCCATTCAGAATGCATTAGGATAAAACTGATCAGTTCTTTTCCGGTATTGAGCCCCTAGGACGGAACTCAGTGCCAGAAAAGAAAAACCGCTAGTGTGAAAGTACCCTAAAGTTGGGTCCTGTAGCAGGCGGCTTCTTGGGCCTGTGTTACACCAACAGATTATCTGACAGGTTTTGTGACCAATCGTTGGTCAGATGGCCAATTACAAACACAGATCTTTTGGTGTACACTCAATCTATTGGTCTGATTGGACAGATAGTGGTCAGATAATCTGTTGGTGTCATACAGCCCTTATCTTTACATTGTCTGGTTTGAAGGTAGCGCCTCCAAGAATGCAAATCGGCAGAACACGCTGAAACGGCAGGGTTTGCTGGAAAGAGTTTGCAGAATTTTGAATGCACTTGTGTTTGACTGAGATATAAGGTTTGATGTAGCGGACGATAGTAGCAGATTATTCAGCATTGCATGTTATCTAGATGGGGAGGGCTTTGAGAGGAATATGTTCAGTATGGACGGCAGGGGAAGGAAGCTGAATCACTGAAAACTGAGATCTGGAATAATGTTTTATTCACACTGGCATTTTACTTTATTGTATCGCAAGTCTCTCTGTTGGACCAGGAAGACTTTCTTCCCCTTCGACGAGCAGAATAATGTAGCTTACTCTCCTCTCCTTTCCTTTACAAGAAAAATTAGAACCTGACTGAGTGACATTCATCCTTGAATTCCACGTAGAAATGCAAAGGTCATCTGAGTTTCCATCATTAATGGATATAACCATGATGCATTGCCAGGCTTTCCATGGCGACAGATGGACTCCCTTGACTTATAATGGAGTTCATTTGGCTTCTGCCATGGTGTCCGTCGCGTATGCAGCACTATTCTTCCCATCAATGTAGATAGAGCATGTGATGGGGCGTTTTTATACGTGCAGTATTACATAACAAGGAAAATATCTTTTGCCTGCAAGAAACTGATCTGTATTGGTTTAAAGGGGTTTTTCTAGGAGAACATTATTGATGACCTATCCGCAGACTAAGGCATCAGTATGCAGCCCCAGAGGGTCTGAACTGGCACGCCCGCCAATCAGCTGCTTGAAGAGGCAATATCGCTCCGTGCCGTGACCGCCTCACAGCGTACCAATCACAGCACCGCGCGTTGTTCAGTGGCTGTGCTTGATATTGCAGATCAGGCTCATTCAGTTAAAGGGGTTGTCCGCTTTACTTTTAATGATGACCTGTCCTCGAGTCGGCATATGTCACAAGTATCCGATTGGCAAGAGTCTGACACCCGGCACCCCCGCCGATGAGCTGTTTGAAGAGAAGGCTGCGCTCTGTACGAGCGTTGCCTTCTCTTCATTGTTTACCTGCTCTCCGTCATAACCACAGCGGTGAGCAGTGTAATTGCAGCTCAGCCGGTGGACGGCTCTTTCCTGTTCAAGTGAATACTACAGAGCCGTCCCATTGAAATGAATGGGACGGCTGAGCTGTAATTGCACTGCTCCTGCTCACCGCTGTGGTTCCGACGGAGAGCAGGCAAACAATGAAGGGAAGGCAGCGCTCGTGCGAGAGTGGCCTTCTGTTCAAACAGCTGACGTTGATGATCTGTCCTGATGATCTGTCCTGAGGATAGGTCATCAATAAAAATAAAGTGGACAACCCCTTTTAAATGGACTGAGTTGCACATATGAGCTATGTGAACAATGAACATGATGTCAGCGGCCTAGAAAGCTGGTCTGCAGGGGTGCCAAGACTCCGACCCCCACCAATCTGACTTTGATGACCTGTAGTCAGCCATTTAGTATTTTACTCCTGGAAAACCTCTATAAAAATACAATCCTTTTTTCTCTGTTGGTCTAAACAGCACCAGGAAAAGTCGCGGACAAAGTGATCATTGAGAACACTAGAGACTCCACGTTTGTCTTCATGGAAGGCTCAGAAGATGCGTACGTTGGGTATATGACAATCAGGGTAAGATTTATGTAGATGTTTTACCTTGTGTGTGAGACCCTGACTTAACAATAGTCACTCTCCTATATACCCCCCCTGCTTTCCCTAATTCAAACACATTCCTTCCCGTGCCCCTAACCTGAATTATTGTCTGTGACCTCCGTTGGCTCTGGTGACCGAGGTAGGTAGTGAACGCATAGCACCCGCACTGAATCCTGCCCCATTCACTTCAATGAATCAGTGAAAAACGCATAGCAACCGGATTCCTTCCATTTTTCACTGAAGCCCCATTAATTTCTATGAAGCCAGAGCTGCGTGAAAAAATGCTGAATATAGAACATGCTGTGAAAAAAATGTGTGAAAAACATATATTATCATGTATTGAACCATGATAGAAAACCGGGCCTACATCAGCACTGCGGTCTTGTCCTTCGCGGAGACCGGACCTCCACCAGACATAAGATGACGGCATATCCCAGCAACTGTCCTCACTTTTATAAAATGGGAAAATTATTTTTTATAGCCTTTGTTCTCCAACCTGAGGGAAAGTGGCATTGAAATATCTGCCTGGTTATGACGTGACTTTTTTTTTTCTCACCCAGTTTAACCCTGATGACAAATCTGCCCAGCACCACAATGCCCACCATTGTTTAGAGATCACAGTAAATTGCAGTCCGGTCATCGATCACTGTATCATCCGCAGCACTTGCACAGGTATGTGACCCAGTTCCTGATATGCCGCAGATGCTCTGAAACTTACATCCGTGTATTGTTTGTCAGTAATGATCTTTTTACATGTATTCCCTTCTTTTGCAGTCGGCTCAGCAGTATGTGTGAGTGGTCAGGGTGCTTGTCCCACCATCAAACACTGTAACATCAGTGACTGCGAAAATGTAGGACTCTATATCACGGACCACGCAGAGGTGACCAGTGTTGACTGAATCTCCTTTTATTTTATTTTTTTGCTGCATTGTTTTTAATGCATTTTGTTTTCCTTTTAGGGTATTTATGAAGACAATGAGATCTCCAATAACGCTCTAGCTGGGATATGGGTTAAAAATCATGGCAACCCAATCATTAGGAGAAACCATATTCACCACGGCCGGGATGTTGGCGTGTTCACGTTTGACCATGGCATGGTGAGTTCTGTTTCTGTCCCTTTCTGCTATTTTTTTTTTCTTTTTCTTTATTATTTCGTTAACCCTTTAATGACCAGGAAGGTTTAATGATCATACCTTTTTGTGATTTACCCCTAACTTTATTTGGTGGCCTATTCATCATTTTTGTGATGTTTTTGACTTGACACTTTGGGCTCTTTTTAGATGATTTTTTATTTCTCCTAATAGTTATTTGAGAATTACATGGGCCGTTTTATATAATTTTTTTCTGTGGTCAGTCCCTCCTTCGCTGCTTTTATTGACGTGGCCAGGCAGTGGGACAGCAGTGAGGGAAGGGCTGGCCACAGAAAGCAGAGGAGCTTTGGTGTAACAAGAACAATGGCAACGCCCTCATTGCACTAGATGCCTAATTTGCACATTAAGAAATAGTGTCATAACTCAGGAATGGAGCCTCAGATCAACCAAATTAAGTGTTTCCACCCTTTCACTACCGGAGGTATTTGCTTTTTTATTTTTCTTCCCTATTTTCCTTGAGCCATAACTTTTTTTTTTATATATATCCATTCACATAGCTATATGAGAGAACTCCCCTGCATAACGGAAAGAGGACTGATCCGTTTTGCAGCCTATAGACTTATATTATGATGGAACGAATATGCATTCCGTCATGGAATTGTCATGATCCGTGGTAATGGAATCCATAGCACAATTTTCCTTTTACCAGTAAACAAAGCGTGAATGAATTTCATGACCTGAAATTCGCTCATCTCTACCCATGATGTTTATATTTTTTAAATTATACGGAAAGGGGGATATTTTAAACTTTTTCATATAATTTTTATTTATTTTTTTACATTTCTTTATTTTATTTTTTTTATCATGCTTTTGAAACTCAAATATGAGCCTATAAATTATTTTTTTTATTTTGTTCTATCAGGGATTTTTTTTTAATGTGATTTACACTGAAAATTGCTCATTTCTTATCCTGGCCTGCCATCTGGTGGCCAAAATAAGAATTGCAGCATGAACACTATCAGCCTTGTCAGCGAGGCTTGTAGTGTTCAGCGCAACTACCAATGCCTCAATTGGCCGCATGGGGTATTGGTAGGAAGCCCGGAAAGCGTGACCACGGCATCTAAAGCCTTTAATTACCGCGATCGGCATTATTGCCAGTTACAGTAATTAGCCGCAGATCTCTGCTGTTTGAAACATCAGAGATCTGCCGGCTATGACGCCCGCTGCATATGCAAGCGGGTGCCATGTTTACACATCGCTCCAACGCCGTACATGTACAGTGCTAGTAGCTAAAGGATTAATCTGGTGAACCACAGCTATGTGCTTGTGTAAACCGTTTAACCCCTTAAGGACCAGGCTCATTTTCACCTTAAGGACCAGGCCATTTTTTGCAAATCTGACCAGTGTCACTTTAAGTGCTGATAACTTTAAAACGCTTTTACTTATACAGGCCATTCTGAGATTGTTTTTTCGTCACATATTGTACTTCATGACACTGGTAAAATAAAGTCAAAAAAATTAATTTTTTTGCATAATAAAATACCTAATTTACCAAAAATTTGGAAAAATTTGCAAATTTCAAAGTTTCAGTTTCTCTACTTCTGTAATACATAGTAATACCCCCAAAAATTGTGATGACTTAACATTCCCCATATGTCTACTTCATGTTTGAATTATTTTGGGAATGATATTTTATTTTTTGGGGATGTTACAAGGCTTAGAAGTTTAGAAGCAAATCTTGAAATTTTTCTGAAATTTACAAAAACCCAATTTTTAGGGACCACTACAGCTCTGAAGTCACTTTGCGAGGCTTACATAATAGAAACCGCCCAAAAATGACCCCATTCTATAAACTACACCCCTCAAGGTATTCAAAACTGATTTTACAAACTCCGTTAACCCTTTAGGTGTTGCACAAGAGTTATTGGCAAATGGGGATGAAATTTGAGAATTTCATTTTTTTGCCTAATTTTCCATTTTAACCCATTTTTTCCACTAACAAAGCAAGGGTTAACAGCCAAACAAGACTGTATCTTTATTGCCCTGACTCTGCCGTTTACAGAAACACCCCATATGTGGCCGTAAACTACTGTACGGCCACACAGCGGGGCGTAGAGGGAAAGGTGCGCCGTTTGGTTTTTGGAAGCCAGATTTTGCTGGACAGTTTTTTTGACACCATGTCCCATTTGAAGCCCCCTGATGCACCCCTAGAGTAGAAACTCCATAAAAGTGACCCCATCTAAGAAACTACACCCCTCAAGGTATTCAAAACTGATTTTACAAACTTCGTTAACCCTTTAGGTGTTGCACAAGAGTTATTGGCAAATGGGGATGAAATTTGAGAATTTCATTTTTTTGCCTAATTTTCAATTTTAACCCATTTTTTCCACTAACAAAGCAAGGGTTAACAGCCAAACAAGACTGTATCTTTATTGCCCTGATTCTGCCGTTTACAGAAACACCCAATATGTGGCCGTAAACTACTGTACGGCCACACAGCGGGGCGTAGAGGGAAAGGTGCGCCGTTTGGTTTTTGGAAGCCAGATTTTGCTGGACAGTTTTTTTGACACCATGTCCCATTTGAAGCCCCCTGATGCACCCCTAGAGTAGAAACTCCATAAAAGTGACCCCATCTAAGAAACTACACCCCTCAAGGTATTCAAAACTGATTTTACAAACTTTGTTAACCCTTTAGGTGTTGCACAAGATTTAATGGAAAATAGAGATACAATTTCAAAATTTCACTTTTTTGGCAGATTTTCCATTTTTATATATTTTTTCCAGTTACAAAGCAAGGGTTAACAGCCAAACAAAACTCATTATTTATGGCCCTGATTCTGTAGTTTACAGAAACACCTCATATGTGGTTGTAGACCGCTGTACGGGCAAACGGCAGGGCGCAGAAGGAAAGGAATGCCACATGGTTTTTGGAAGGCAGGTTTTGCTGGACTGGTTTTTTGACACCATGTCCCATTTGAAGCCCCCCTGATGCACCCCTAGAGTAGAAACTCCATAAAAGTGACCCCATCTAAGAAACTACACCCCTCAAGGTATTCAAAACTGATTTTACAAACTTTGTTAACCCTTTAGGTGTTGCACAAGATTTAATGGAAAATAGAGATACAATTTCAAAATTTCACTTTTTTGGCAGATTTTCCATTTTTATATTTTTTTTCCAGTTACAAAGCAAGGGTTAACAGCCAAACAAAACTCATTATTTATGGCCCTGATTCTGTAGTTTACAGAAACACCTCATATGTGGTTGTAGACCGCTGTACGGGCAAACGGCAGGGCGCAGAAGGAAAGGAATGCCACATGGTTTTTGGAAGGCAGGTTTTGCTGGACTGGTTTTTTGACACCATGTCCCTTTTGAAGCCCCCCTGATGCACCCCTAGAGTAGAAACTCCAAAAAAGTGACCCCATTTTAGAAAGTACGGGATAGGATGGCAGTATTGTTGGTACTAGTTCAGGGTAGATATGATTTTTGGTTGCTCTATATTACACTTTTTGTGCGGCAAGGTAACAAGAAATAGCTTTTTTGGCACTTTTTTTTTTTTGTTATTTACAACATTCATCTGACAGGTTAGATCACGTGGTAATTTTATAGAGCAGGTTGTCACGGACGCGGCGATACCGAATATGTATACAATTTTTTTTTATTTATGTAAGTTTTATACAATAACTTCATTTTTAAAACCAAAAAATTGTTTAGTGTCTCCATAGTCTGAGAGCCATAGTTTTTTCAGTTTTTGGGCGATTATCTTGAGTAGGGTCTAATTTTTTGCGGGATGAGATGACAGTTTGATTGGCACTATTTTGGGGTGCATATGACTTTTTGATCGCTTGCTATTACACTTTTTGTGACGTAAGATGGCAAAAAATAGCTTTTTTTACACCGTTTTTTTTTTTTGTTTTACGGTGGTCATCTGAGGGGTTAGGTCATGTGATATTTATATAGAGCCGGTCGATACGGACGCGGCAATACCTAATATGTATACTTTATTTTTATTTATGTAGGTTTTACACAATGATTTTATTTTTGAAACAAAAAAAATGATGTTTTAGTGTTTCCATAGTCTAAGAGCCATAGTTTTTTCAGTTTTTGGGCGATTATCTTGAGTAGGGTCTCATTTTTTGCGGGATGAGATGACGGTTTGATTGGTACTATTTTGGCGTACATGCGACTTTTTTGATCACTTTTATTACCTTTTTTGGGAAGTAAGGTGGGCAAAATTTCAATTTTCTCATAGTTTTTTTTTTTTTTATGGCGTTCACTGTGCGGGGAAAGTAACATGGCCGTTTTATAGATCAGGTCGTTACGGACGCGGCGATACCTAATATGTGTAGTTTATTTTATTTTTTTAATTTTTATTCAGTGATAAATGTTTTTTTTTTTATCTTAACTTTTTTCACTTATTCTTTTTATTTTTTGACCCAGACCCACTTGGTTCTTGAAGATCCAGTGGGTCTGATGTCTGTAAAATACAGTACTGTACTCTATATAGGGTACTGCACTGTATTTTACTTACACTGAACAGATCTATGCTTTCAGCACAGATCTGTTCAGCACCATGGACAGCAGGACGCCTGAGCAGGCGTCCTGTTGCCATGGGAACCTTCCCCGTCTGCTCAGTTATGGTCAGAACTTCGCAGACGGGGAAGGGTGAGGACGGGGCTTCGGGGGGCTCTCTGGGGGCTCTCTCCCTCTCCATCGGGGGGCTGCAAAGGCACAGCAGCCCCCCGATGGGAGAGGGAGGGAGCTCCCTCTTACTGTTAACCTTTTCCATACAGCGGTCCGTACGGACCGCTGTATGGAAAGGGTTAAACGGCTGACATCGCATCAACGATGTCAGCCGTTTATACCAGGGTGCCAGCAATGTGCTGGCACCCTGGTATACCCACTGTACACCAACGATTACGCAATAGGAGGCGGGCGGGGGATCGCGATCCCGCCTGCCGCACCGCCCGCCTCCCGCAACGCCCCCCACCGCCTGCGACACCCCCCCTGCACCACCCGCCGCCATCAACTCATGCAGGGGTGCAGGGGGGGTGTACTATATTGATTTTAGGCACTCTAAAGTTTCTGATCCCCGCGGTCAGGGACCGCGGGGATCAGAAACTGCAAAAAGCGCAGCAAACCGCAGGTCTGAATTGACCTGCGGTTTGCTGCGATCGCCGACACGGGGGGGGTCACATGACCCCCCCTGGCGTTTTAACAGGATGCCGGCTGAATGATTTCAGCCGGCATCCTGTTCAAATTAACCCCTGCGGCGCCGGAATGCCGATTTTAAAGTCAGGACGTACCGGTACGTCCTTGGTCCTTAAGGACTCGGGAAATAGGGCGTACCGGTACGTCCTATGTCCTTAAGGGGTTAATAGGGAGATTGGTGGTGACAGATTGCCTTTAAACTGGCCTCACAGATGTAGGGCACTCTGGATTAAAGCTCTGCACCATACATGTGACGCATGAATCGGGTTAATATCTTCTGATATATGCCGTTATAAATGCTTACTGTCTCGACTTATCCCAGCACGCCTCTCATTTCACGTAACAGATATTACTTGCTCTTCCATAAATATCCCTCTCAGCAGCTTCACCTCAAAGTCTTTACTACCTGATTATTTTGGGATTAGCGTGTTCTATATAGACAATATTTGTCTGTGAGCACACCCTTTCTGTGGATTAGCATAATCTGATTTATAACCCATCGTACAGCATGTGAATGACTAGCAGTGTATGCTCTTAGGCCTTAAAGGGGTTGTCTGCTTTTGTAATATCAGTGACCTATTCTTTGGATCGGTCACCAATATCAGATCTGTGGGCGTCCCACGTCCGACACCCCCCGCCAATCAGCTGTTTGAAGAGAATGCAGCGCTTGTACAAGCACTGCGTTCTGTCGCTTGCTTGGTGTCGGCTTTGTAGTAGTGAGCAGTGTATTTACATTACAACTCAAGTGAATAGGACGGAGCCTTTCCATTGAAGTGAATGGGAAAAGCGGAATTGTAATTACACTGCTCGCGAATGACGAGAACACAGTAATGGTACGAGCGCTGCATTCTCTTCAAACAGCTGATCAGTGTGGGTGCTGGGTGTCAGACGCCCGTAGATCTAATATTGATGACCGATCCTGAGAATAGGTCATAGGTGTTTCAAAAGTGGACAATCCCTTTAAAGGAATTTAGTGAATCTGTCACCAATTTTTTTTTTTTTGTTGTTGCCCTACCTGAGTGGTGCATGAACCAGTAACGGAGACCCTGACTGAAATGCTGGGACCCCTACCTTTGGCCCTATTGGGCAACTGCAGGGCCTGCGTCAGATGGAGCAGCATAAGTGGTGACAGGTTCCCTTTAATGCAGCCATAAAACAGACACTAGTGTCGTCATAAAACAGACACTAAAATGAGAACGCAATATCGCTGTCCTAAACCTGCCTAAGTATGTTGGCTTATTAATTGGTGTAAGCGTTCATAAAATAAAGATTATATTTTGTATATTGATATACTCTTTCCTTATGTTTGCAACCTCTGCTTGCTGTCATTAGTAGGACCCTCAATTGTTAACTTCCATTGGATAAAGATTTGTCCTGGTCATGTGACAATTTGCACAATTTCCTATAACAAGCCGTGGACCTGGACAGATTTTTATCCACTGAAGTAAAACATTGAGGTTTTCTACTAAAGGACAGCAATTGGAGATCTTGAAATACGTGAGGAATTGAAAAATTGGGGGTCATTTACAAAGAAGCTTACGCTAGTTTTTGCCATAAAAAAAAAAAGCCATAAACCCCCTTTGTGTGACTTTTTAAATGCCCATGCAACACTATTTTGTTGGACAGGCATATTTACACTGTCCTGGCGAGTGGTGGTGTCCAGGCCATGGCCCCACCAAACTCACTAACATGTACGCCTGAAAACTACTCCAGTCTGGGCGCATGGACTGCCGGATGATACACCCAACTTATGATGAGGTGTGCACCTTGTAATAAATTAAGCTCATCTTCTGGCAGTGTAAAACGCCAGGCATTGATAAATGAGCCCCACTGTGTAATTGTGAATAACCTCTATCTGCAGAAACGGTAATACCAGGTTAAAGGGGTTATCTGATATTAAGAGTGACCCAGACCTGCCTGACCCAGGGTGATGCTCACCTGGTCCCCGCAGCTGGATCCAGTCTGTTGGGCTCCCGGGACAGTAGGTCGGCTCCCACATGTGCCAAAGACAACATCCGTTGATAGGGGCACATGTGACAACAAGAGTGACCTGCTCACCTTGCATCATGCATGACGTCACATGCAAGCAGGTCACTGATGCGTCCTGTGGCTGAAGTAGTCACACGTGCCTCCATCGACAGATGATGTCCTCAGCGCACGTGGGAGCGGAACAGCCGGCCCAGGTGCCCAGCAGGATGGATCCAGCAACGGGATCAGGTGAGAATCACCCCCACCCTTGTTCAGGCTGGTCTGGGCCACTCTTTTGGTATCGATAACCCCTTTAAGGACCACTCCTGTTCTTGATTTGACTAGTAGCAAGCATATTAAGGCCTTGTTCGCATCACAATATCAACCTTCATTTAGCGTGTACCTCAGATGGAGGGATTGTCCTTGTAATCTTTAACATGGCTTCAAGACAGAGCTACCCCTTACTGTAGTCGGAGCCTGGGTTTCTTTACTACATGCTTTAATCCTTTCTTGAATTTGAAGTCAAGTAAATTAACTTTTAGGTTATTTTAAAAAAATATATATAACATTCTGATTACAGGGCTACTTTGAAAGCTGCATCATACATAGAAATCGAATAGCCGGCTTTGAAGTAAAAGCCTATGCCAATCCCACAGTGGTCAGATGTGAAATCCACCACGGCCAGACTGGAGGAATTTACGTCCACGAAAAAGGGAGAGGGCAGTTCCTGGAGAATAAAATCTATGCAAACAATTTTGCTGGTGTTTGGATTACCTCAAATAGTGACCCAACCATACGGTAAGTCTATCCATTTGTCTTTTACACATTTTATTCTAGTCTCCTGCCTGGCATCAGTGACGTCAAGCTGGAGAATTCGTCCAAATATACTGAGATTTATACACGTGTGAAAGCTGATCCTGGTTATGTTTATTGAAGCTTGTACAGGATATGCTTACACATCTGTTGTGAAACTATAACTCCCAGCATGCCTGCACTTGTCAGGGCTTGATGAGTCAGTTTCTCCACAGCCACAGGTTGGAGGCGGCTCTAGTAGATTATCTTGTGCGCCGTTTGCATCAACATCTCCACGGATGACTATGGCTGGGGCTACATAAGGGAAAAAAAGACAATGCAGCAGCACCCTGCAAATCAGATAAAGTACAATAGTGCTAACGCTACGCTTATTTATAAAGTGAGATGCTTGGCCAATGCATTTTGTACAAAATCATCTTAGCCCGTCTGCCGTATGTCAAGGCGATCTCTGTTAGACGGGTGCTAACACTAAATACTACCTGTTATGCGCCATAATGGCCGCCATAAAGTTCAGGGAGTGTTGGTCTTTGCCATGGCAGCGTGCTGACTAACCCCCTTTTTTGGGGGGGCTACATAAGGACGTCACGTCATGCAGCAAAAGATTGCAGCATTGTGATACTTACTGTATGTCACAATATAATGCAAGTGAACGGGTTAGCATTGTGACTGCAAGTTACCGCAACCTTATTTAACTGATGACCTATCCTCTGATCAATGTGGGTCTGACATCCGGGATCCCTGCCGATCAGCTGTTTGAGAAGACATCGGTGCTCACATTAGTGCTGCAGCCTTCTCTCTCCTCACTAAGCTCAGTGCCATAGATCGCATCGCATTGTGCTTGTTATCGCAGTTTGGCCTCATTCACTACAGTGGGGCTGAGCTGTGCCTAGGCCATGTGACTGATGTACGTGACTTCACATGGCCTAGAGAAAGCTGCAAGAAAGCCATGGTGCTACTGCAGGTGCCTTCTCAAACAACTGATGGGCAGCGGGCCCAGGTGTCGGATCCTCATCAATCGGATACTGATCTGAAGAAAAAATAATCCTGGAAAACCTATTCAGGCCTGTTTCACACTGCCGTTAGAGCATTCCGGCAGGCTCCTCCAGTATAGAATGCTGGGAATCGGTGGTCTTTGTCCGGCTGATTCTCGTAATATTTGCCGAATCTCCGCTGTCCCCATTATAGTTAATAGGGCTGGATGGCGTTCTAGCAGACTGTTCTCAAACGGAACAGCCTGCCGGATCTGTGAACTCCAGTGTGAAACTAGCCTCAATCATGAGATCATATTAAATTGTAAGGCAGGGTTCACATCACGTTTTTCCCATCTGTTTAACATATGCAAAAAAGGTAAATGTTAAATGGATGCCTCAGACTGATAGATTCATTGTGTAAAAAAACAAAACAAAAAAAAAATACTTTTTGAAAGCAAATTTTTGTATCCTTTTTTTTTTTTCCCCTCAAACTGATGCATAAAATGTGATGTGAATTTACCCCGAGACATATACCATCTTCTGTAGGGCTCATGAACGTATTTTCTTTCCGTGTTCATTCCGTTTTTTTTTTGTGGACCTTATGCGGGCAAAACCATTCACTTCAATGGGTCCGCAAAAGAAAACCAAAACGGAAGCTACTCTGTGTGCATTCCATTTCTGTATGTCCGTTCCGCATCCCAGAGGAGACACATAATGGGTAAATAGACTGTTTATTGTATGAGATGGTTATATGTACTTGCACTTTAGTATTATGTACTATGTATAATACGGATTGAGTCACCATTTGTGTCTCCTGTTGTGGATGTCGCCTTTCTCCTGCACTTGAGTTTATGTATGGATTGTCATTTGTAAATTGTGTTAATAAATGATACTTATATTTCAATCTTTATTGGCATACGTGTACTGTTGTCCGCATTACGGACAAGGATAAGACTGTTCTGTTAGGGGCAAGCTGTTCCGTTCCGCAAAATATGGAATGCACACGGACGTCGCCTGTATTTTTTGCAGATCCGTCTTTTGCGGATCACGAAATGCATGCGGTCGTGTGCATGAGCCCTTAGCCTGTGCAGCAGAAAGTTGGAGTTGAGGTTTGTCTTGTGGTTTTTGCCGCATGTGAATATACCCTCGCACTGATATCCTACTGGTCGTCGTGTTACTTTGTACCATCCACACGTGACAAAATATTTTTTTTCCCTGTTTTTCCAGGGGAAATGCAATTTTTAATGGACACCAAGGTGGAGTGTATATCTTTGGTGACGGAAGAGGCCTTATAGAAGAAAATGACATATATGGTGAGTTGTGGTGTTACCGGTAGGTTATTCATTTGTCTTGCGTTTTATATCAGTATCGTCATTTTTTTTATTTCTTTCCCTTTATCTACAGGCAACGCTTTAGCGGGCATTCAGATCCGCACAAACAGCTGCCCTATTGTCAGACACAACAAAATACATGACGGTCAGCATGGCGGCATTTATGTGGTGAGTGTTTTATAAACCCGCATCTGATTAGGCTGAGGAACGGGCTATTATCATGAATTAACCACCTCCGGACCGCCTAACGTAGATGTGCGGTCCGGAGGAGGCGGCGGCGGCCCTGCGCAGAGTCACGCATATATGCGTCATCTCGCGAGGGCCGGGATTTCCTGTGAACGTGCGCTCACAGGAACGGAAGGTAAGCGAGTGGATCTCCAGCCTGCCAGCGGCGATCGCTCGCTGGCAGGCTGGAGATCAGATTTTTTTAACCCCTAACAGGTATATTAGACGCTGTTTTGATAACAGCGTCTAATATACCTGCTACCTGGTCCTCTGGTGGTCGCTTTTGTTAGGATCGACCACCAGAGGACACAGGTAGGTCAGTAAAAATCATACGGACGTCTGAATGAAGCCTTACAGGGGGGGTGATCAATGACAGGGGGGTGATCACCCTGATCACCCCCTGTCATTGATCACCCCCCTGTAAGGCTCCATTCAGACGTCCGCATGTGTTTTGCGGATCCGATCCATGGATCCGTAAAAATCATACGGACGTCTGAATGGAGCCTTACCAGGGGGGTGATCAGGGAGTCTATATGGGTGATCACCCCCCCCTGTCATTGATCACCCCCCCCCCCCCCCCCTGTCATTGATCACCCCCCTGTCAGGCTCCATTCAGACATTTTTTTTGGCCCAAGTTAGCGGAAATATATATTTTTTTTTGTTTGTTTTTTCTTACAAAGTCTCATATTCCACTAACTTGTGTCAAAAAATAAAATCTCACATGAACTCACCGTACCCCTCACGGAATCCAAATGCATTTTTAGACATTTATATTCCAGACTTCTTCTCACGCTTTAGGGCCCCTAAAAAGACAGGGCAGTATAAATACCCCACATGTGACCCCATTTCGGAAAGAAGACACCCCAAGGTATTCCGTGAGGGGCATATTGAGTCCATGAAAGATTGAAATTTTTGTCCTAAGTTAGCGGAAAGTGAGACTTTGTGAGAAAAAAACAAAAAAAAATCAATTTCCGCTAACTTATGCAAAAAAAATAAACATTTCTATGAACTCGCCAGGCCCCTCATTGAATACCTTGAGGTGTCTTCTTTCCAAAAGTGGGGTCACATGTGGGGTATTTATACTGCCCTGGCTTTTTAGGGGCCCGAAAGTGTGAGAAGAAGTCTGGGATCCAAATGTCTAAAAATGCCCTCCTAAAAGGAATTTGGGCACCTTTGCGCATCTAGGCTGCAAAAAAGTGTCACACATCTGGAATCGCCGTACTCAGGAGAAGTTGGGCAATGTGTTTTGGGGTGTCATTTTACATATACCCATGCTGGGTGAGAAAAATATCTTGGTCAAATGCCAACTTTGTATAAAAAAAATGGGAAAAGTTGTCTTTTGCCAAGATATTTCTCTCACCAAGCATGGTTATATGTAAAATGACACCCAAAACACATTCCCCAACTTCTCCTGAGTACGGCGATACCAGATGTGTCGCACTTTTTTGCAGCCAAGGTGGGCAAAGGGGCACATATTCCAAAGAGCACCTTTCGGATTTCACAGGCCATTTTTTACAGATTTTGATTGCAAGGTACTTCTCACACATTTGGGCCCCTAAATTGCCAGGGCAGTATAACTACCCCACAAGTGACCCCATTTTGGAAAGAAGACACCCCAAAGTATTCCGTGAGGGGCACGGCGAGTTCCTAGAATTTTTTTTTTTTTTTTGTCACAAGTTAGCGGAAAATGATGATTTTTCTTTTTTTTTTTTTTTTCCTTACAAAGTCTCATATTCCACTAACTTGCGACAATAAAAAAATTCTAGGAACTCGCCATGCCCCTCACGGAATACCTTGGGGTGTCTTCTTTCCAAAATGGGGTCACTTGTGGGGTAGTTATACTGCCCTGGCAATTTAGGGGCCCAAATGTGTGAGAAGAACTTTGCAATCAAAATGTGTAAAAAAATGGCCTGCGAAATCCGAAAGGTGCACTTTGGAATGTGTGCCCCTTTGCCCACCTTGGCAGCAAAAAAGTGTGACACATCTGGTATCGCCGTACTCAGGAGAAGTTGGGGAATGTGTTTTGGGGTGTCATTTTACATATACCCATGCTGGGTGAGAGAAATATCTTGGTCAAATGCCAACTTTGTATAAAAAAATGGGAAAAGTTGTCTTTTGCCAAGATATTTCTCTCACCCAGCATGGGTATATGTAAAATGACACCCCAAAACACATTCCCCAACTTCTCCTGAGTACGGCGATACCAGATGTGTCACACTTTTTTGCTGCCAAGGTGGGCAAAGGGGCACACATTCCAAAGTGCACCTTTCGGATTTCGCAGGCCATTTTTTTACACATTTTGATTGCAAAGTTCTTCTCACACATTTGGGCCCCTAAATTGCCAGGGCAGTATAACTACGCCACAAGTGACCCCATTTTGGAAAGAAGACACCCCAAGGTATTCCGTGAGGGGCATGGCGAGTTCCTAGAATTTTTTTATTTTTTGTCGCAAGTTAGTGGAATATGAGACTTTGTAAGAAAAAAAAATAATAATAATAATAATCATCATTTTCCGCTAACTTGTGACAAAAAATAAAAAGTTCTATGAACTCACTATGCCCATCAGCGAATACCTTAGGGTGTCTACTTTCCGAAATGGGGTCATTTGTGGGGTTTTTCTACTGTTTGGGCATTGTAGAACCTCAGGAAACATGACAGGTGCTCAGAAAGTCAGAGCTGCTTCAAAAAGCGGAAATTCACATTTTTGTACCATAGTGTGTAAACGCTATAACTTTTACCCAAACCATTTATTTTTTTTGCCCAAACATTTTTTTTTATCAAAGACATGTAGAACAATAAATTTGGCGAAAAATTTATATATGGATGTCGTTTTTTTTGCAAAATTTTACAGCTGAAAGTGAAAAATGTCATTTTTTTGCAAAAAAATCATTACATTTTGATTAATAACAAAAAAAGTAAAAATGCCAGCAGCAATGAAATACCACCAAATGAAAGCTCTATTAGTGAGAAGAAAAGGAGGTAAAATTCATTTGGGTGGTAAGTTGCATGACCGAGCGATAAACGGTGAAAGTAGTGTAGTGCCGAAGTGTAAAAAGTGCTCTGGTCATGAAGGGGGTTTCAGCTAGCGGGGTTGAAGTGGTTAACCAAACGTTCATGAACATTGCCTGATTGTGACTGAAGATGCGATCACTTGTCCCATACGGGTTGTTTGCTGGCAGCACATCCCGGTTTACACAGGAAGATCTGCTGCCAGCAAGCAATGATTTTTATGTGCTGCATAAAAGATGCGCCCGATGAACGAGGGCTCAGCACATTGCCACATCATAACAGCTATAACGGCACTGTGAACAAAATCTTGAACAGTCTTAATTTGGGTATCATTTTAATGTCGGGGTTGATTGTGGTTGATTCTTTTCATTCCCAGCATGAAAAAGGGCAGGGCGTCATTGAAGAGAATGAAGTGTATAGCAACACCTTGGCTGGTGTTTGGGTGACAACAGGAAGTACTCCGGTGCTACGGAGGAACAGGATACACAGCGGAAAACAGGTACGTATCCGACTGTTCTCTACTGCGGCGTTCTCCTCTAAATATCAAGATGGCTCTTCCGTGTGTCGTTGGATCCTCCACATTTTATCCCAGAGCTCTGTAACATGAAAACTGTAGGTGGACTCTGCAGCAAATGCCCTGCAAAATAGAGCATGCCGTCGATTTTACTGCAACTTCCTCACCTTCCTCCAGACCAACCAAAATCTTGTGACCTGTCACAAGTTTTGATTGGTGGGGGTCGGGGTACTGAGACCACCACTTAATGCTAAAATGAAGGGGCAGAAGAGCCAAGCTCGAATAGATCATATACACAAATAATTCTGGGCTCACCCCTGTTTTCAGTGTTTAAAACAAAAAAAAAAAAAAACTGAACTTCGTGCTGGTTTTTTGTTGCCTTTTATTTCCACATTTGTACACATGTTTTTTTTTTTTTAAAGTCCTATAGAGAAACCAATGGGGAAAAATGCCAGAAAATAAGGCCATGCCCCTAGTGTACTGCATTGAGGAATAAAAACACTCAAAGTGCCACCATAATTCTTTGTGTGTAGTGCATTTTATATTTTACTATAGATTTTAGTGTACTATCTGGCTAGTGTTTTTGGCCTAAAAAGTGTTAAAAAATTAAAAATCTATTTCTGCTCTTGCTTGGTAGGTTGGAGTATACTTCTACGACAATGGCCATGGAGTACTAGAAGACAATGACATCTATAACCACATGTATTCTGGTGTTCAGATACGGTAAGATTTACAGTCAGTTTTCTTGAGGAATATATTATATTATCACAGAGGTACACTTACAGTGTAATACATCCAATTTTCTGGTATTCATTTATTTCTAGAACTGGAAGCAACCCTAAAATTAGACGAAACAAGATCTGGGGAGGTCAGAATGGCGGGATACTAGTCTACAATTCTGGTGAGTCGATACAATGTGACCGTGCAGCTGGCAGGTTTTTCTAAACCAGTTTTTTAACCGCAGTGCCTCTTACACAGGGCTTGGATTTATTGAGGACAATGAGATTTTTGACAATGCAATGGCTGGAGTTTGGATCAAAACAGATAGCAACCCAACGTTACGGCGAAACAAAATCCACGATGGACGAGATGGCGGCATCTGTATATTTAACGGTGGCAGAGGTAAAGCGATTGCCCTTTTATGTAGTGCACATAAGGTTACTCGTGCCGGTTCTAATGAAATAAGCATATGGGAAGCTTATCGAGGAGCAAGTTAGAGCATTGGCTAAATAGAATAAGGTGCCACCTAGTGGTGGTTTTATTTTATGCGCTCCTAAACCTGTTTGCATCACAGAAAGCAGACAACGGAATCTATTTTGTCACTACATATAAACTGCACATTCTGATAACTTGGTCATTGTGTGTGTGGCAGGGTTGCTCGAGGAAAATGACATCTTCAGGAATGCTCAAGCCGGCGTGCTAATTAGCACCAACAGTCACCCTGTCTTACGGAAAAATCGGATATTTGATGGATTTGCTGCAGGTTGGTATCATGGAATAATCACTGACCCAAATTTGAGGCTGCTGCCGCACGTTCTGGTTTTTTGGTGCAGTTTTTGAAGCCCAAAACCAGGAGTGGATCTAAAAAAAAGTATCTGTTACTAATATTTTCTCAACACCTGATTTAGGCTTCAAAAATTGCAAGAATATGCCAGGGTTACATCACTGACTAGACTTAGCTGACATGGCTCCATTATACCAGAAGCCATAACTATGGTGTGAATGTTTTTAACCATCTTATATTGGGTGTCATTAGCTTTAATAATGCAGTGAAGCAATCATTGTGTATTAGGGAAGTGTGTGTACAGCATTACCCCAAGGCGCAGAGCACCCTATTATTCCTCCTGTTCTCTCAGCACAAGTGAGCAGCTCAGCAGAAAAAGACTGTTTTTACAGCAGTTTGTCTGCTGCATGTTAAAGGGAACCTGTCGCCTTGACCATGGTGTTTATAGAGCAGGAGGAGCTGAGCAGATGTATAGTTTTGTGGGAAAAGATTCCGTAAAACATGTGATTTTATACATTTAAATTCCTGCTCCCTCTGTGCTATGAAGTCTAGGAGGCGGTCCTATCGGTGATTGACAGCTCTCTGTATACACAGTCATAGGGAGAAGGCTGTCAGTCACTGAGCAGGAATCTAAATGTATAAAATACAAATTACACTGAATCTTTTCCCACAAAACTATATATCAATCTGCTCAGCTTCTCCTGCTGAGGGTACACGGAACGTTCATGCTGACTGGTTCCCTTTAAGAGTACAAGTTGCCGTAGACAGTGGCCCATATCCTGTTAACTTGCAGGACAACAAGCAGGGAGATGAGTTTTCCTTCCTTTCCCTGTTCTAGACTTGAACTGGTCCTTCTCCTACAGAAATCCTGATATTAGAGCATTGCTGGAAATCAGCTCTGTTTCCTGTATAGCATAATAGCCGCTGAGACACGGGCTGCTGATGTATTGAGGATTGGGGTTTACAGTTTTCTTCATGTCTTATTCGTTTGCAGGTATTGAAATTACAAACCATGCGACTGCGACCCTAGAAGGCAATCAGATATTCAACAACCGATTTGGAGGGCTATTTCTGGCATCTGGTGTTAACGTTACTATGAAAGGTATGTGCCGCCCGTGGCTTATCACACCGAATGAGTGGTGCTACACAGGAGATGCCTGCTATTAACCAACACAAGTTATTACTTTCAGTCATGTAATATTTTGTGGAGATTTTTCAGATAGATGTTGGCTGACATTTTTTGTGTCTCTATATTTCACCTGTCCACATAACCCACTATAGGTTTTTGATCCCAAATAAGTTTCTACTAAGTTCCCTTTTTTCCCTATAAGATTGTTTTTATCTGTTGGTTCATACCCAAAAACCAATGATATTGCATTCAGAGTTCAGACTTGAAGACAGCAGGAGGTGCTACTGGTGGAAGACTTTATCTATTTCTCCTTCTGTGGTCTGCTAGCTGGCAGGGTAGAACACTAGGTGCCGAGTGTACTGGAAGTAACTTGTCCAGCTTTGCACTCGGTGGTAACATGGCCAATACTATTTTATACCAAACTGTATCACAGAGGAGCAGGAAAGTCTTTGTAAGGGCACAGCCACACCTTGCGAGCCTGCGAATAATCTGCAGTGGTAAAAAAATGCACCAAACCGTACAGATTTTGCTCTGGGTTTTAGTGTGGTCATACTATTAACTCACTCACTTCAATAAAAAATGACCTTTATCATGTAGCTGTTAAAGGGGTATTTGGGTTGTTTCAAGTTATTCCCTATCTTATCTCACTATTAGAGCGCTGGAACCCCCCACTCATCATGAGAATGGGGGCACTGTACCCCTTGAAGCTGCTCTATTTATTTATATGGGCGTTCTGGAAATAGCCAAATATAGTGCTCCACTATCTCCAGAATTCCCATAGAAATGAATGGATCCGCCACTCTGTGCATTTCAGGGGGGATGTATCTGGGGCTGCAGGGGGTACTTGGCCCCCGTTTACGTGATTGGTAGGACCCAATCTAATAGTTATCTCCTATCCTGTGGATAGAGGATAACGTGAAGTAACCAGAATACCCTTTTAATACAGGGCACTTACTATTGTATTGTGATTGTCCATATTGTCTCCTTTGCTGGTAATTTTTCCATCACATTATACGCTGCTCGTATCAAGGGATTCCGGCCACTCTGGAATCCAGCAGTGGTGGTCGTGCTTGCACACTATAGCAAAAAGCGCTGGCCTATGTGCAATCCTGGCAACCAGAGAGGCTGGTGCAGTTTCCTATAGCATACAAGCACAACCACCGCTGCTGGATTGCAGGGTGGTCATAACCCAATGGAAACGGGCAGCGTATAATGTGATGGAAAAATTGATCAAGCCAGCAAAGAAGGCAATATGGATAATCACAATACAACTGAAAACTTTCTCAGCATGATAAATGCCATTTTCTGAAGTGACACCCCCACCCCCCTTAAGTTAAGGAAAAGTTTGGAAACGGTTTCCCTGCTTTTCTGACAGATTCCAATCTGTACTTTGGCATGAAATATTGGTTGTTCATATAGATCATTCAGATTTCAGTTAATATGGGCTGCTTAGTGTAAGCAGCTACATTATTTTCTAGTCTGCAATGGGCGAATGTTACCATGAAGTATTCCGGTCCTATTTTTGTATTTCTTGCAGATAATAAAATAATGAACAATCAAGATGCCATAGAAAAAGCAGTCAATAGAGGCCAGTGTCTATATAAGATATCAAGTTACACCAGCTACCCCATGCATGACTTTTACAGGTAACATTCCATTTTGCTCTTATGCGGTCACAGCTAATACCTTTACATTGCAGATTTCTAGATTTGTGCTACTGCTTACTATACAGTGTGGATGCTGCAATTGCTCACACTTCCTGGTACACTATTAAAATGACTTCCCCTGTGAAGATACATTTTATGTTCAACTGGAAAGGTTTTCATTAGTGCACTAGTAAGGGATCTGAAATGTTAGCTGATTTGGTATGCACTGCAATCAGACGCTATTATAGGAGGAAATACTGCAGGATAGGTGAGGAAAATAAAAGAAATTCTGTGGTTGCCTTGGGACCCATCTGCAGACTTTTGGGTATGGTCACACGGTCAGGTTTCCTGGTGCAGTTTTGGAAGCCAAAATTAGAATTCAAAAGTGTACAGGATATTTGCCACTTAAAAATAAATGAATATATATATATATATATATTCTCTCCTTTTTGGGGTTTTCAAAACTGCATTATGTGGCTGTACCCTAAAAGCAACTGTTTATGGAGGTCTAAGAGGCAGAATAGGTCTGATGGAAGATACGGCTGCCCGACTATAAAGAATGGAGATGTTAACTCCCAGTCTCCAGGCCTGGGGGGAATGTGACACTTGTGGGCAGATTTGGTGGATTTTGGAAAAATGTAGGGCATTGTTTGCCTCTACTGCCCTGAAGGTTACTAGTATTATCCGCTAGGAGAGCAGGGAGTATGACTATAGTGTTACAGATTTATTAACCCCTTAGTGACTAAGCGTTTTTCATCATCTAGTTACTAGAGCTATACCTTTATTTTTCCATCTATATAGCTTTATGAGGGCTTGTTTTTTGCAGGACAAGTTGTAGTTTTTAATGGTGCCATTTTGGGGTAGACATAGCTTTCTGGGAGGGAGATGGGAAAAAGAGTAATACTGCCACTGCATTTTTAAATTATAAATTTTATGGCGTTCATTTTTCTGTATAAATAACAATATCTGGGTGAGTACGATTACAGTGAAACCAAATACATAGTTTTTTATTTTTAGAAGAAAAAAAAAGTTTTTGCATTGCTGCTTTCCAAGACCCGTAACATTTTTCTTTCTATGTAGTGGTGTGAGGGCTTGATTTTTTTTTTTTTTTACGGCATTCACCGTTGGGGATAATTTATGTAGTCCGGGTTGTTACGGATGCATCAATACCAAACATATGGGGATATTTATTTTTTATTGAAAAATGTATTTTCAGTGGGGAAAAGCGTAACCTTTTTTTAATAGAATTTAATTTAATAAATGTATTTTATTTATTTTTTACCACTTTGTTAATAGTCCCACAAGGGGTAGCTGACAGTATTTTGATTGCTTTTAAAATGCAATGCATTATCCCTATAGTGCATAGCATTTTAATTGCAATTCTATTCTAACATTGACCAGGGCGCTGCCTGCTGGAAATTACTGAAGGCTGGTCTGGGGCCTAAATCAGACCCCTGCCAGCCTTCACACACATCGGCACCCCGTGATCGCATTTGCGGGGTACGGATGGGAGACAGAGGGAGTCCACTCCCTCTGTCAGCAGTTTGCATGCGGCAGGCGCCATTGTCTGCAGCATGTCAAGTGTTAAACAGCCCGTATCGGCACACCTGCTGGTCTGGGCTGTGAGAGCCGGGTCCCCGTGAGACCCATGCAGCGCTTAGACTGGGCCGCTGTAAAAAAGCAGTGGTGGCCCAGCCTTAAGGCCCTTTAGTGACCAATGTAAAAATACGTATGGGTAGTCATTAAAGGGTTGAATAGGTTCTTGTGGCATTTTAGCAAATCGGTCCTTTGCACTATCCTGTGGAAGAAAGATAAGTTAGTAAGATGTCTTCTCTTCAGCTGCATTTACTATTATGCAGCTGAATAGGAAGAGAAGGGCACACATCCGGTCAGCACCCAGGCTGAGTACTAACTAAACAATTTTTCTTCCACAGCATTGTACTAAGAACTGATTTCTTAAAATGCCTGGAAAACCCCTTTTAAAGAGGTCTAGATGGGGGCAGTCTGAAGATAGACTGTTTATCATAGTGGTTCTGGAGCACATTTGTCGGCTTACTTTACAAAAAAAAATAAAAAATATTGTAGCAAAATGGTGCATCTAGGGAGGCCAGGATTGTGTGTGCTGCTGCTGCAGGGTTGTCAAACACTATTTGCCAGGTTTTCAGATCTTGCGATCAGCTCATTGCCAGGTGACTCTACCAATAAAACCTAAAGGGGTTGTTCACTTTGGAAAATCCTTTAACACACTGCCTTTAAAAGGAGCTTGTTACAAGAGCTAGGACTCTTCTCCAGTCTGGGCTGCAATGTTTACAGTGACCACTGAACTGTCTGTCACCTCTGTACAAATAAAGTTGGAAACACCTGTAAACATGGGGTTGGAATCTGAGTTCTTTATACTAATAATGAGACATACAGATAATGTCTTACACTTTTCTTGGTTTTCAGATGTCACACCTGTAACACCACAGACCGCAACGCCATCTGTGTGAACTGCATTAAGAAATGTCACCAAGGCCATGATGTAGAGTTTATTAGACACGATAGGTAAGTCTACACTGCCTCTATTGTCAGATTGTTGATGGTGGTCAGTTCATTAATGCACTTTTTTTTTTTTTTCTTTGTCCAGGTTCTTCTGTGACTGTGGTGCTGGAACACTGTCTAATCCTTGCACATTAGCTGGAGAGCCCACACATGACACAGATACATTATATGACTCTGCTCCTCCTATAGAATCTAATACTTTGCAACACAACTGAACTTAAGAAGGGGAAGTCCTGCCATTGTAACAGATATGTTTAAAGTTTTTTGTTTTCTTTTGGAAAAAATTTAAAAGAAGAAAGCTGAACAAAAAAATTGCCCACTTCTGGAAACCAGTTGATGTGATGATATTCAACCTGCCAAAAAAAAGGAAGCAGAGCTGGAGGAGGCAATATGTTGTTGACTCAGGATCTAAGGAGGAACTGGGCATTTTTTTTTAAGCATTACTCAGACTTTCAGAAGTGAAGAGAAAGAAGCTACTGTTTGTATAGAGGCAGTCTCCTGCTGGTGGTTTTACTCCTGGCGGACAGCCTAATGTGCAGTAGTCCTATTCTGTAGACAGGCAGCAGTTGTTGCTGCTGTACACACGGACATGGGTACCAATTGCTTTTGTAACATGGTAAAATGTGAGCTAGCACTTCTGCATTTCTTTTGATTTTTTTTTTAACACGTATTCAGATTGAAATATTTTAATGCTTTAATCTCATGTAGTTTTTTTTATTTAATTTCAAGCAAAGTTTATTGTACTTGAAAGTGTCCTGTTTTGTTAGCACACCATAGCATTGCTGTAAACTGTACTCATGTCCCAGTATCTATGTTCTTTCTATGAAAGAGGAAAACACTAATCTTAATCCAGCAATTTTTCTGGTATCCTTTTGGAAAAGTTAGAATGTTGTTTCCTTTCCTCTCCTACCTTCCCCTGCAACAGTTTTCATGTCCATATCTCCCCCAAGCAGAGGACAGTTGTGAGGAGTCTCCGAAGCTCCACGTTTAAGCTTCTATCACTCCCTCCCTGGGAAGTGGCAGGTGTTGACTTTGGTTGAAAGTTTACTGTAGTCTCCTCCGAGCGCTCCTGTATGTTACTGTTCATTTTTTGTTTGAACAGCCTGGAACTTGTACACTGCTGGAAATTGTGAGATTTCCTGCTTTATGAAGCTGAGACAAGCATATATAAAGTTTCATAGCTTTTTATTTTTTGTTTCTCTCCCCATTTATATGTATTGGTGACAGTGGGTAATCAAACAGCCTGAAAGTGTATGCATGTACCATAACATCTAGACTTAATATATTGTGGAGTATTCAATAACCATTATGTAGAGGGTAGGTATGAATTAAAAAAAGGGGTTTAATTTCCTAGGAAAGAAAATGGAAATATGGTCATTTTTAAAAAATAAAGTTTATTAGATCATAATGTGTGAAAACCAGCCTTGTGAATAAACACCAAAAATCACTGTTTGTACTTTTGTTATTACATCATCGCCAGGAGCTTGCCAACTGCTTGTCTGTCCAAGAGGTCTCTTTCCAGTAAACCGCAGAGCTCCCTGCACAAAGCAGACCAAAAGTGTCAAAATACGGTTCATTGTAAAACTGCACCTGATTTAGTTATCAGCCTTTCATATTCACAAACTATAAAAAAAAAAACTGCAACAATGGCAAGTGCACACAATGTAAGGGCTCATGCACATTCTCTGTTCTGAAAAAAAGAACATGCCAGCTGTCATTTGTATTTTTTTTTTCAGACCGCAAAATACATAGTTGTGTCCATTAGCCCTAAAGCTAGAGTTCAATGAGAAACTTGTGCGAGTTCCGTTACCTAATGATCTGTGATCTTAATAGGCCAATTCATATGACTGTTTGGGGCCACATAAGATGCGGATAGCACTCAGTGTGCTGTCCACATCCGTTCTGCAGACAAGTATAGGCAATTTATAGTGCTGGCTTCTGTTTTTTGCTGGTTGCATGAGGCCTTTTCTCCTATGAACTGAGTTGTAAGCTGGGGGGGGGGGGGGGGGGGGGGGGGAGAACCCGAAATTCTGCATGTTTTCAAAGTCATAATGCTGTATCCCTGAATTACACTGTAAGCATCAGTGTAATACAATAGATTCCATGTTTTAGGCTACTTTCACACTAGCGTTCGGGCGGATCCGTTCTGAACGGATCCGCTCATAATAATGCAGACTGAGGCTCCGTTCAGAACGGATCCGTCTGCATTAAAATGGCAAAAAAAAAAAAAGCTAAGTGTGAAAATAGCCTCGGACGGATCCGTCCAGACTTTCAATGTAAAGTCAATGGGGGACGGATCCGCTTGAAGATTGAGCCACATTGTGGCATCTTCAAACGGATCTGTCCCCATTGACTTACATTGTAAGTCTGGACGGATCCGCACGGCCAGGCGGACACCCGAATGCTGCAAGCAGCGTTCAGCTGTCCACCTGTCTGTGCGGAGGCTGAACGCCGCCAGACTGATGCAGTCTGAGCGGATCCGCTCCATTCAGACTGCATCAGGGCTGGACGGCTGCGTTTGGGTCCGCTCGTGAGCCCCTTCAAACGGAGCTCACGAGCGGACACCCGAACACTAGTGTGAAAGTAGCCTTACATGGACACAGATTTATAAATCATCATGCTGTACAATCCTGTCAGAGCGCAGAGGTCAGAACAGGAACTCGCACAGTGAGTTTCTCATATGGAACAGACTCGTCTGTCTAACCTTTGTGCTCTAATTAACACTTGGGCTCCTTTCACACAGGTGCAATGTGTGACGTGAACACATAGACCCATTGAAATGAATGATTCAGTGCAGGTGCTGCGTTGCATGAGAATCGCAGCATGTTCTATATTCTGCATTTTTCATGTAGCCCTGGCCACATAAGTGAATGGAGCGTCAGTGGAAAACACATTGCATCTGGATGTAATTCATTTTTCACTGATGGCTGCTAGGAAGTGTTGTTGGTAAACCTTCTGTTTTTTTCACTCGAATGAAAAACGCATCAAACCAGATTGCAGACGTATGGAAAAAACTGAAATTGATTGCAGACAAAACTGAACTTGCAAAATGGTGCGAGTTTCATGAGCCAATCAGTATCATTTGGGTTAAAGGGGCCTTATGGGGTGAGAGCTCAGCAGTTCCCAGTTTTGTAGTATATGAAAAAAAAATAGCGATACCACTTTCCCCTCTTGTCATGCCCATAAGTATCTGAGATCTTATAAATAAAACAAAGTGTTTTGTCTTGAATAGAGCACCCACTGACCACCAAATCAGGCCTCATGCACACAGCCTTTTTTCCGGTCCACGGCGTTCCATGTGTTTCCTTGATTTTTGGAGGTCAACTTTGCCTTTGAAATGATAGGAAAAAATGGACGCGGATGACAATCTTGTGCGCATCCGTGATTTTTCACAGGACCCATTGACTTGAATGGGTCCGTGAAAAAAATAAAATAAATAGGACAGGTCATATTTTTTTTCACAGACTGGAAACACAGATCACGGACGCCAAACGGTGCATTTTCCGATTTTTCCACGGACCCATTGAAAGTCAATAGGTCCATGGAAAACGGAACAACGGTCGTGTGCATGAGGCCTCAGGCTGTGATAGGAGTCTAGATTTCCAGAAACAGCTGGAGTTACAGAAATTGAGACTCTGGTTCTGCTGGCTAGGTTTCCAGAAACAGCAATCAAGTGAAGGTCCCCTGTGTAGCCTAGGCCATAAGTGTCTGAGATGAGAATTATCCCTTTTCAGGTACATCCAAACTTTAACTAGGTCAGCAGTTGAAAATTCACATCATGAGTGCAACAAATCCTTAGATCATAGAAACCTACCTGAATATCTTGACAGACAGAATGTTACACTCAAACTCTTGTGCCTTCTTATGACCAGTGTGAATGATATCATCAGGAATGTTGGCGAGTCTTGCGGCGTTGAATCCGTAGCTTTTTGGACAAGCTCCCTTAATAAACTTGTAAAGGAACGTTATTGTCTCCTGGCTGGGATCCTCGCATTCATTTTCAACCATGCAAGCCTAAAAGAGATGTTGATCTGCTTAGTACAAAGATTTTGAAATTCTGAAATCTCCCCTCTTCAGAAAAGGTCAGAAGCTGTGATTTACCATATGCCCGAGGCGCACTGCTGTCGTATGAGAATAATCTTCCACTAAAGAATGATAATGTGTTGAAAACAGCGTACGGCACTTAATCCTTTCAGAGAGCTCTTTAACCACAGCACTGGCTATAGCCGTCCCGTCAAACGTAGCCGTGCCCCTGCCTGTGAAAGAATCAATGGGATTGCATGAGACAAATATGCTGTGGCCAAGACTTAAAAAACCTGTGATCAATGCGAAATTCTGAAGTGTAAAATTGGCCTGCAGTGCAGATGTCAACATTAGTTGCTGATTTACTGTAACAGTGTACCTCATCTGCCTCAATCTGTGTGAAACGCAGGCAGATTTGCTGCCAGCAGCAATGTATATCATTAATTATTGCACTACTATATTCTGCAACACTTTACAGACCTTAGCATCACACTGTCCCCAATGGGGCTTACAATCTATGTTCCCTATGTCTTTGGCGTGTGAGAGGAAACCCACAAACTCCATTCAGCTGTTGTCTTGATCAGATTTGAACCCAGCATTGCAAGGCACCAGTGCTAGCCACTGAGCCACAGTGCTGCCCTATTATAGTAAACTTGTAGGAGCTCTGACATTTTAATACTATTGAGCAAATTAAAGTTTGGATTGCTGTATGCCAGGGATGCTCAACCTGCAGCCCTCCAGCTGTTGCAAAACTACAACTCCCAGCATACTCTGACAGCCTACAGCAGGGCATGGTGGGAGTAGTTTTACAACAGCTGGAGGGCCGCAGGTTGAGCATGCCTGCTATATTCAAACCAGATTTTAAAAACTAAGAATATGGGCTCCAGCCTACTGTAATACATGTTGCCTCCCTGGCGTTCTCTCTCGCAATATTTGCTGAAACTTCAGACTTATTTTGTTTCGCCTCTTTCTTTTCACTTCAGTTATTCTTCGCATAAATTACTTTATCAAAATACTAAGCCTAAATCAGCTTTGTGCCTCATTAACGAAGACGCGAACTTCAGAAAGAGCTCCGGAGGACATATTCTTTAAGTGTTTAAAAGAATAGTTTGGATACAGCAACTCGAACTCTATTTGCTCAACCCTACCAATGATCTATTCTTCGATAGGCCATCAACATCAAATGAGTTGTTCCTAGAAGCCATGGCTCTTGCTGTGAGGGTGCAGCCTCATCCTTCTTCAGTACACCATATACTCAGCTTTGACCCATTGATCTGATTGGGGCCATCATGAATATTTGAATCTAGGCACTGGTCAATACATAAAGTGAAGCAAATGCCAGATATTACTTCCCTGTGGCCATGAGCTTTCCAGTGGATACACTGAACATAACGTTAAAACACAAAGTGTTATAGATATAACATACCAAGTTCATCCAGGAGCACGAGGGAATGCTCAGTAGCGTGCTGTAGTATACTTGAGGTTTCACTCAGTTCCACAAAAAAAGTGCTTTCACCTATGAAAATGATAAATATACTGAAATAAATACATTTGGCAATAATGTCCTGGAATCTAGTCTTACTGCAGTTGTCAGTCAGGAATTGTACAATAGAGGGTGCCTCCATTCAGGATCATTTATTAGATTCACATCTCTGGTAACCTGATCCGGCAGAGGACATCCTGCCGCCATTGCCAATATTATTCTGTTCACCACCAGACCCTATAGATTATAATGGGATCAAGCCACGTTACGGCATGAGTGCAAAAAAAAAAAATGCATGCTCTGCTATTTTCTTATGCCAAGGCGTATCTCCCAGAGAAAGAACTCTCTCGCTGGCGCCACTTTTTAGAAGTGGCTCCCTATGAGTCAAGTCAGATTTTTTAACAAGCCTTGGGACATGACAAGGGAATTTAGCCAAATATCCATCTGTAGAGAGCCGATTCAGGGTGCTTGCTCCTCAACAGTACAGAGTAGGATTCTGGCTGGCTGAGTGCAATGCCTTGGATGCAGCCTAGGCAGGCCACTTCCAAAAGGTGGCACTAGTGAGATAGTTGTCTTTCCCTTGCGAGAGACCTCTTTGCATATCTTCCCATTGAACATTGCCAATAAAGAGACGACCTGTGTAATGGAAACTTAAGGGAACCCGTCACCGGGATTTTGTGTATAGAGCTGAGGACATGCATTGCTAGATGGCCACTAGCACATCCGCAATACCCAGTCCCCATAGCTCTGTGTGCTTTTATTGTGTAAAAAAAATAAATAAAACAATTTGATACATATGCAAATTAACCTGAGTCTTGTCTGGGACTCATCTCAGGTAAATCTGCATATCAAATAGTTTTTTGACACAAAAGCACACAGAGCTATGGGGACTGGGTATTGTATATGTTCTAGTGGCAATCTAGCAACCCATGTCCTCAGCTCTATACACAAAATCCCGGTGACAGGTTCCCTTTAACCTCTTATGGACACAGGGCGTACAGGTACGCCCTGATACAAATCATTGAGCAGGCACCTTGGGTCAATGCCGAGGGGGGGGGGGGGGGGGGGGAGCAATCATTAGATTGCTATTCTCACAGACCCCAATGCATTAGCATTGGAGTCTATGAAAAATGATGATTACACTTACTGGTAATCAGATTTTCCAGACCCCAAGACAGCACCACAGAGAGAGGATCTGCCTCCAGGGACCAGAAACCTGCTCTATAAACCAACCTCAGTGGTTTACAGAGCATGAGTGACTCCAACCTGGGTTAGAGATATATATGGCTAGTGAACTCTTCGAGTCCGCCTTACCCTTATTTGCCAGAAAAAGGGAACAAAAAGCACAGGGGACTTTCGCCAATCCTTCGTTACCCCTAGGTAACGTATAAGGCATCTCCTAATGTCCAGATAGCGGCAACTTATTCCTTTTGATTCCTGGACTTATCAAAAGTGCTCGATAAGTAATCAAAGCTTAGAATACCCAGATGGAAGCATGGGGAATCCAAAAGCCAACTAAAGGTCCGACCTTAAAGAGAAAGGATCGGATCAATCACATCCTAGGAAATTTTAATACCGGACATTATACTTAATCTAGTATCTTATAAAAGAAATCTCATATGGGTTTCTCATCAAGTGTTTATCAAAATCATCATTACAGATTTTAACAAAACCTCTTAGAGAAGCACTTATCTTGACAAAGAATGATCAAAACACTGATTCCTTTGGTGGAGAATATATTGCGAGACAGATGCTTTGATCCAAGATCCACTGGAGGCCTTGTGTTTCATTTACCAGAAGAACTTTAGATGTCAAATCTCCAATTTTCCTCGCAATTTGGCATCCATGATGGAAAAACTACTGTGGCACCCATCCCCCAGAGCAGCTCACAGGTCTGCCAAAGAGTCCACTGGACTCTTCAGCCTGGGAATTCTAGATCGGCGACAAGTATTTATAGAGTTTGCTGGTGCACCAGACCTCCTGTAGGCAGTCCATCTCATTACTCCCAACCAGGAGCCATATAGGGCTTTATCAATACACCATTCATACTGTAGCCCATCTTCTCACTCATCAAGAGCATTATAGGGCTTTGTTGGAGTGCTATGTCTGTTTAGACTATTAAACTGCAAATTGACAACGAAACAGTCACAGAACTACTTCACCCTGCATGCATAGCCACCAAAAACATGGCGGCACCCCAGGTCACAGACACTGCAGCATGAGTGGGCAACAGAAGACACCAGCCATGCAGACACAGCCGCCAGAAGCCGTCCCCCATGCATACCCGGCCGCAGAATAAGTCAGCCATGGGGAGCTGTCTGCCGAACACCACAACCGCACTAGATAAAACCTGAAGCAGAAGCAGACAGCAAGAGCAGTCAATCCAGCAAGCATAACACAGAAGCAATCAGCTCCCTAGGTACATGAGGCCAAGCAGGCAAATACTAAAATTCAGTCAGCCCCAGGCATAGACCCAACAGGCACAGGCTCAAAAGGCAGGCAGCCAGACAGGCATAGTCTCCCAGACAAAAAGATTCTACAGGCGTTCAGCCGACCAATAAAGCAGGTATATATGCAAAGACATTTAGCCATACAGGCATCCGTAATATATATAAAAAAACAAAAAAAAAAAAAAAAACACAACATAACGACAGACGGTCAGCCAGGAAGGAGCGGGCGCCATCTTTAAAGACCCGGCCAGTGCTGTACTGGTACAGCGCTGGTTGGGAAGGAGTTAAAAGTAGTGTCATCATGGAATTCGCTATTAAACTAGACCATGCCTTGTACGGCTTGCTTAGCTGAATGTAATTATACTTTTGACTAAGCAATCTGTTAATTCATTTGGGAGAAAAAGTACTTTTTATCCCCAATTTGTGCACCCTTGTTCCTCCTGCTGATCTACTGGATAGTTTCCTTACAGACTTATGCCTGCAGCTTTAATGGATGAACATCACTATGACTGTGTGACTAATTAAAATATTAAATCTGAAATCCATCTGAAAGTATGAGATCAAGCCACGTTACCTGCCATGATTCTGTCTGATGCACCCAGTCTTGTGAATACTCTGTCCACAGGAGTGAGCTTGCATACCTCTGCAGGCACGTAACAGCCCAGCTGTGCCATAACCACGATGAGACCAGCCTGAAAGAAGAAAATTTCTTTAGACCTGCCTGGCAAAAAAAAAAGGACAGACGATGTGACTCTGCAGTCACTATAACAAGTGGACACAAGATAAAACACTCCTGTCCTGCTGCAGTCACTCTTTAGGCTACTCTCACATTAGCGCTTTCCCCTTTCCACTATTGAGATCTGTCATAGGATGTGTTTTTTGGTGTAAACTGCTGTTTTAATACAATAAATAGAATTCTATGAAGTATTTGGGCCTAGCAATTAGAGTAACCCATAATAGAAGGTAAAATTGTATAAGAATCATATATCATATATATATATATATATATATATGTCTAGACATGTAGACATATGAACAAACTCAACAGGACGAGCTCAAAAGGAAATGGAGATGGATGGGGTAGAGCCCGCCTCTGGTCGACCATCAGAGGGTGCCCAAACTAAAGAAAACCAAAACGCTCTGCATCGAGTCCGCCCGGTATTAAGGAGCCAAAGTCAAAAATGAATCTGGATTCCAAGCATGACATCAGCTTAATGAAGACACTCCCTTCTCCAATGTGGACCCACACTTTCCAAAGCCATATACGAAAGACCTTTTGGGTCTTGGTTATGGCACTGTTTGAAGCCGTATGGTTTTTAAAGCCATTCCTTATATTCGTTAGATGTTCCGAAACTTTTCTTTAGAGTATGCCTAGTGCGACCACCCGCTCTGGTCCTCCCTCGTCCGGGGGCCTCCATCCATCTCCATTTCCTCTTGAGCTCATCCTGTTGAGTTTGTTCATATGTCTACATGTCTTATATGATTTTACCTTATATTTTGGGTTACGCTAATTGCTAGGCCCAAATACTTCATAGAATCTATTTATGGTATTAAAACAGCAGTTTACACCAAAAAACGCATCAAAACCGCACCAGAGTTTAAATTTTTTGGCATTTCTTGATTGTCAAATCATAACTGGTGTGTATTTTTTATTGTGTATGTTTTTACCTTTTAGTTTTTATTGCCATTTCATTTTCATTCCATTTTAGCACTTTCCAGTGTATTCCATTACAGGCTGTATCCACATTTTATGTTTGACCAAGATTGGCTATATATAAACAGGGAAAGTTCACCATTTGGGTCACTACTCAGGAAGGGGGCAGTTGTATACCCCGAAACACATTTGATTCTAAGAGACCCATCCTGACATGTCCGTTTGAGAATCCCTGGATGAATCAGAACTTTGTGCTATTTTTATATACCATTAGATGGTTATTTCATTGGATTTACTTCCTCCTTATTTGATTGAGGATCTCAGGATCCTCATGACCTGTGATACATCACGTGACAAGCCAGCATTTTCTGCTGACACATCACATGACAAGCCAGCATTCCCTACCTTCGTTTGGTGTGGCCTTTGTTTGGGCCAGTAACAGCAGGACGCATTACTTACTGTGAGGACAGTATTTCCATCTGAAGACCTCGGGACAGGTAACAAGCGGTGTTGGTCTCGCACAGCCGTGGGACGCCTCAGCATGTGGGTTATCATTACCGCACCACATTTACCGAACTTTCTTTGGATTTAACTATTGCTGTGGGTCCTTTTGACTGGCAGGTTTTTTCAGACTCAATCTGTGCACATCCGTGGTGTTTTATATGCATCAGCCCGTTTGAAGTTGTATTGACTTTATTTATCGTTTCAGGACGTTTTATTCTCTTAGGAAATGCCCTCAAGCACTTTTTATAGAGTATATTTCCAACCAAGCCCCCCCTTGGTCTGAGTTATTTTTGTTTTCAGTTTTTATATTTTATTGTATTCTGATGTTTATTAAAAATGTTTTTGCTAATGATATTCGTTCCTTATGCGAGTGCTCGGACTATACTATATTTTAATATTTTTTTCCCATGTTGACTAGGCGGGTCAATTTAGTTCTTGTAGCACCACTGCACGATTGAGGCTGGGTGAGTATCTATATAGAGAGATACAAAAGTTCAGGGCAGCACACCTGGTGGGATGATCAGTAACAAGGGGTGCCAGCGGTATTTCACTTAACCAAAGTGATAAATCGATGAAAAATAACACACCGCAGCACTTCCAATAGGTGAAAATAGTGGGATCCTTTTATTCACCCATGCGGGCAACGTTTCGGTCCACTTGTTGGGACCATTTTCAAGCAATACATCTCAGAACAAAGTGCCGTTACTCTATAGGGAAAAATGGGGGGGTTTAAATGTTGAATACAAACCCTGGTTATTTATATAATCCCTTGCCCACCTGGTCTTTGTCAGCCGAGGTATTGAAAAAGGAGATTTTTGTGAAACTCACCTGTAAAATCTTTTTCTCGTCTTTTCCATTGGGGGACACAGACCATGGGTATAGCTTAGAGGTATTACTAGGAGGGACACTATGCAAAACGAAACTCCTCCTCCTCGGGCTATACCCCCAGACACCTCCAGGAGGACTTCAGTCGTTGCAAAAGCAGTAGGAGAAGGAGAACTGAAAAAAAAAAACAGTGGAAACCATCACACCAACACACCCTGAGCATAAACGAAAAAAGTGGGCGGGAGCTGTGTCCCCCAATGGAAAAGACGAGAAAAAGATTTTACAGGCGAGTTTCACAAAAATCTCCTTTTCTCGTACATTCCATTGGGGGACACAGACCATGGGACGTCCAAAAGCAGTCCATGGGGTGGGAAAAACCAACACCGCCAGGAGAAAAAACGTCCAACCGTTAAACGGGCACCACGGCCTGCAATACCCTGCGCCCGAGGACAGCATCAGCCGAGGCCAGCGAGTGCAACTGATAAAACTTTGTGAACGTATGCAAGGACGACCAAGTGGCAGCCTTACACAACTGGGAGGCGGAGGCGCGATTGCGTCTGGCCCAGGAAGCTCCCACTGCCCTTGTGGAGTGAGCGGTAATCCGCGACGGGGGAACCTGACCACGAGCGCGATAGGCCGCAGCAATAACGGAATGGATCCACCGCGCCACAGTAACCTTGGAAGCCGCCAGACCCTTACGAGACCCCTCGGGAACCACAAAGAGGGAGTCCGAACGACGAAAGGAGGCGGTGGCCCCCAGATACACTTTCAGGGCCCTGACGACGTCCAGGGAGTGGAGAGCACGTTTCTTGGGGTTCGCCGGAGAAGGACAAAAAGAGGGGAGGACAAGATCCTCGTTAAGGTGGAACGGGGAAACCAACTTGGGCAAAAAAGAAGGAACCGGCCGTAGCACCACCTTATCCTGGTGGAAGACCAGAAAAGGCTCCTGACAGGAAAGCGCGGCCAGCTCCGAAACCCTCCTGATGGAGGTAATGGCCACCAGAAAAACCACCTTCCAGGTGAGGAAGACTAGGGAGACCTCCCTCAGAGGCTCAAAAGGCGCCTCCTGAAGGGCGCGCAGGACCAGGTTAAGATCCCAGGGGGGTAAGGGAGGAACATACGGAGGAACCGAATGCGCCACCCCCTGCAGGAAGGTTCTAACAGGCCCCAAAAAGGCAATAGACCGTTGAAAAAAGACCGCCAAGGCCGAAACCTGACCCTTCAAAGAACTGAGCGACAGCCCCACCTCAGCGCCGGACTGTAGAAAGGCCAGCACCACCGGAACAGAGAAACGAAGCGGCGGAAAACTCGACTTCTCACAAAAGGTTAGATAGGCCCTCCAGGTGCGATAATAGATCCGCGAAGAAGCCGGCTTCCGAGCTCTGATCATGGTTCTCACCACTGCATCAGAGAAGCCTCTCCTTCAGGATGTAGGTCTCAATAGCCACGCCGTTAAACGCTACTGACGTGAATTCTGGTGGAAGAGCGGTCCCTGAGATAGAAGATCCTCTCTGTCGGGAAGAGGCCACGGAACGTCCGCTAACATTCGGACGACGTTGGAGAACCAGGCGCGGCGAGGCCAATCCAGAGCGATAAGAATGGTCGGTATCCCCTCCGCCTCGATCTTGCGCAGCACCTTCGGCAACAGAGGAAGTGGAGGGAAGACAGAGGAGGTCGAATCGCTGCCAAGGAGACACCAGCGCGTCCACTCCGCACGCCCTTGGGTCCCGAGCGCGGGCCAGGAACACCGACACCTTGTTTAGCCGGGACGCCATTAAATCCACGTCCGGACGGCCCCATCGGTGGCAGATGTCCTCGAACACCTCCGGATGTAGGGACCACTCTCCCGGATCCACCTTGGTGCGGCTCAGAAAATCCGCCGTCCAGTTGTCGATGCCCGGAATGTACACCGCCGACAACACTGGAACATGAGACTCCGCCCATAGGAGGATCCTCGCCACCTCCTGCATCACTGCCCGACTGCGCGTTCCGCCCTGATGATTGACGTAGGCCACAGCCGTGGCATTGTCCGACTGAACACGCACCAGCCGAGCCGCAAGGAGGGAAGTCCAGAGGGGGAGGGAGTTGAAGATAGCCCTTAGTTCCAAAACGTTTATCGGAAGACGGGATTCCTCCGTCGACCAGACCCTCTGAACTGTGAGGTTCCGGAGAACGCCTCCCCAACCGATGAGGCTGGCATCGGTGGTGACTATCGTCCAGGAGTACGGAAGGAAGGACCTCCCTGATGAGAGATTCGGGGAGGCCTGCCACCAGGGGAGAGACAACCGAACGTGCCGGGACAGGCGGACGGGAGCGTCCAGACCCCGAGAGGTCTTGTCCAATAGGGCAAGAATCCACTGTTGTAACGGTCGAGTGTGGAACTGGGCATACGGAATCGCCTCGAAGGAGGCGACCATAAGGCCCAGAACCCGCATGCACTCTCGAATGGTGGGACGAGGAACTTGTAGAAGGAGCGACACCGCCCTCCGAATCTGAGAGGACTTGGAATCCGGAAGAAACACCCGAGAACTCGAGGTGTCCAAAATCATCCCCAGGAAGGAGAGTCTCTGGGAAGGGTGCAGAGAGGATTTTGGTAGATTGATCAGCCACCCGAACCGTTCTAGAGATTGAACGGTAATTCGGACGCTGTCCTCGGCCTGTGGAAGAGACGGGGCTTTTATCAAGATGTCGTCCAGGTAGGGCAACAACGAGATGCCCCTGGTGCGAAGAAGCGCCACGAGAGGCTCCAAAACCTTGGTGAAAACGCGAGGGGCGGTCGCCAACCCAAAAGGCAGGGCGACGAACTGGTAATGACGACCCCAGATGGCAAAACGCAGAAAGCGATGGCGAGACTTCGCAATCAGGACGTGTAAGTAGGCATCTTGAATGTCCACAGACGCGAGAAATTCCCCCGGAAGCAGAGAAGCAATAACGGAGCGAAGGGACTCCATGCGAAACTTCCGCACCCTTAGAAACTTGTTCAGAAGCTTCAGATCCAGTATCGGGCGCACCGACCCCTCCTTCTTCGGAACGACGAACAGGTTTGAGTAAAAACCTGTTCCCTGTTCCTCCGGGGGAACGGGAAAAATGACAACCCGGTCCAGAAGAGAGGAGACTGCCAAAAGGAGGTCCGAGGCCCTGGCTGGATCCCCCGGAACGCGAGACGGGAAAAAGCGTTCCGGCGGGCTGGACGCGAACTCCAATTTGTAACCGGACGTCACAATCTCCAGAGCCCAGGCGTCCTGAACGTGAGCCCTCCAGACCTGCTGAAAGGAGAGCAAACAGCCCCCCACCACGAGGGGTGGGGGCACCCCTTCATGCGGAGGGCTGCTTGGGAGCAGGGGGACGGGTTGACTGTGCCCGTGGTCGCCAAGAGGGCTGGGGTTTGAAGAAAGGCTTCTTGCGGGATTCCTGGGATCCCCCAGCCGACGAGGACGAAGACGTCCTGGCTGTGGAGAAGCGACGAAAGGACTGGCCCCGGAACCCTGAAGCCCGAGATCGAAAGGGCCGTTTGGATCTGGGTTGAGGCAGATGAGTACTCTTGCCCCCCGTTGCGGCAGAAATGAATTCGTCCAACTGGGCTCCAAAGAGTCTAGATCCTGCAAATGGAAGGTTAGCGAGGGAACGCTTGGAAGAAGCATCAGCATCCCACACCTTCAACCAAACCTCTCTACGCTGAATGACCGAAAGGGCCGAAATACGGGCAAATAGGGAACCGATATCCATTGAAGCCTCACAGAGATATTTAGAAGTCTGAGACATTTGGAGAATAAATTCCAAAGTGTCTGCAGGGGCGCCCTGTTCCGTCAGATCCTGGTGGTGGCGCTGCAACCACGCCGTAAGGGCTCTGGCAACCCAAGCCGACGCAAAAGCCGGTCGCAGGGAAGCGCCCGCTAGAGAGAAGATGGACTTGGAAAGTGAATCCAGGCGTCTGTCCACCGCATCCTGCAGGGAGGAACCGTCTAGGACAGGAAGGGCCGTGTTCTTGGCCAACCTGGCCACCGGAGGATCTACCTTAGGGGAAGAAGTCCACTTTTCCACCGAGTCAGAGGGGAAAGGGTAAAGCGTATCCATGCGCTTGGTGGCCGAAAATTTCTGATTGGGTCGGTCCCAAGCCTTTGATATGACCGCTGTGAATTCCTCATGAACGGGGAACACCGCGGATTCGGGCCTTTTGGGCGGAAAGAGGGAGAACTCCCGACTAGTGGAGGGAGTGCAATCTCCGTGGATATTAAAAGTGTCACGGACAGCCTCCACCAATTCGGATACCATGGTGGAAAGCTTAGGCAGGGGTTCCCGCTCCGTGGCCTCGTCCGATCCGGACAATTCCCCTTCGGATTTGCGCTCCCCACGAGAGGGAGAGTCAACCGGGCATGCCTCAAGGCGTGGGGGAGAAGCGGAGTCATCCGATGAGGAATGCTGCCGCTCACGCTGCCTCTTAGACGTCAGACGCCCCCTGTGAGAATCACTGAGAGGAGATGGAGCGGCGGACGCCACTGGAGTAGTAGCTGCCATACGCTCCATGAAGGACATGGCTGCCTTGGCAACTAGGGCCAGATCCGCTGCTGCACTAGACATGGCGGAAGCCCAGGCGGGTACCGCCGGTTCCGCAGGCGCAGAGGGAGGACTGGGCTGAGCAAGAGAAGGAGGCTGATCCTGTCCAGGAGCAGGGCACGAGTCACAGGTGCCAGAGGCAGAAAAAGGCAGAAGGCACACCTTGCATGACCCCAAAAGAGCCTGAGAGGCCTTGGCAGATTTAAGTGCCCCAGGCTTTGGCATGATGGAACCCCACAGTAAAAGATCTCCTACCAGTTGCTGCAAAGATCAGGAGCAGAGCAAGCTGTTTTCCTACCACCCAGGCAACGCTAGCAGAAGTCTCCGATGTAGAGAGATGAGGAGCTGCACGGCCGTGAGCAAACAGTCTCCGGAGAGTCAGAGCGGCATGCCGAGGCTCCGGCCCCCCGAACGCGTCATTATGGCGCGAAAAAAGCGCGTGAAATAAGCGCGCGCGCGATTTAAACAAACACCCCGACTCCCCTCACGTGGTGCAGCAGGGGTTAACGAGGCCATGGAGGAGCGGCCTGCCGGCGGGCGCTGAGAGAGCGCAGCAGCCAAGGCCCGACGAGAGAAGCGCTGAAGCCCACAGTTTAAGGGGGAAGAGATGCCAGTACTCCAGTTCAGGATCCTTCTTCAAGCTCACCCAGGTAGCCACAGACAGACACAGAGGGAGGGGGAGGGACTGGGCAATACTTATCTGCTCAGCATGCTCCCTCGATGTCCAGACCAGCAGGGATGCGCCTCTTCAGACTTCTGACGCCAATCCAGGAGAACAGTGCTCTGGAGGAGGGTAGGCAGCAGGCGTCCCAGCAGCTGGTGGGATGCCAGAGCTGACATGTTGAGCCTGGATCCACTTTTCTTCTGTGGGGGGATGGGAGGTAGCCAGGCACGTCGAAAGACGGTGGCAGACACTCCACGGGGGCCAGGAAAGCGCAATGCTGACCTGCGTCCCCATCTGAAAACAGAATAAAATAACAAACAGGAGAAGAGTAAGCGTCACCTCCTTGGACAGACACTAAGCAAAGACTGAAGTCCTCCTGGAGGTGTCTGGGGGTATAGCCCGAGGAGGAGGAGTTTCGTTTTGCATAGTGTCCCTCCTAGTAATACCTCTAAGCTATACCCATGGTCTGTGTCCCCCAATGGAATGTACGAGAAAAATAATTTATTCTTCTTTTAATATATTTTTAGTATCATTTTTTTAACTTTCACTACTTTAGGATAATTGGATGGCGAGGTCTAGCTCACCAGTTGGATGGATGATCTCTTGGATACTAGCGACGAACTGTTATATTGAGGCATCTGTGATGGGTTTCGCAACATACTGCGCTTTAAGGATGGTCTCATCTTTATTATATTTACTATGGCCACCTAGGACACTATTGCCTGTTTTAGGTTAGCCAACGAGTGGGCGATACATGCCGAGAGCAGCTGACACTCGTCTCTGCATGTTTTTCACCTACATGTATTGGAGGAGGGTGCGTCAAAAGATAGCACATCCTCTGCTACATTCCCTTCGTGTGAATTGTCCTCAATTTAGGCTGGCTTTTTACTGTTATTACTTTGTTTACCTTTACCTGACTCTTCGCTCATGTGATTGATCATGTGACCGGTCACGTGACTGCTCCGAGTGACATCACTGTCATGCGCAGTTCGACATCCAGAACGCTGTATCCTCGAGTTTCAACTCCATCATGCGAAGTTTACTGATAGATGAGCGCGCCCGACTCCATCCCTGGCCCTCCTCTTTTTTGAATACACAGGTGAAGATTAATCACTATTAATTACCCCTTATGAAATACGTTGGTGTTTTTTTCAATACTGAAGTATATGGACAATTTCCTTATATTTGTCTATGTGCACAATGATATTTATTATACAGCACTATGTTTTTTGTATAACTCAGCTCTTTTAGTATATTTTACTATGTATATTTGATTGACACTTTTATGCAAATATGTTGTGACCCTATAAATATGCACTTTGTACTGAGATGTATTGCTTGAAAATGGTCCCAGCAAGTGGACCGAAATGTTGCACGCATGGGTGAATAAAAGGATCCCACTATTTTCACCTATTGGAAGTGCTGCGGTGTGAAAATATATATATATTTTCATTCCTTATAAAGATACATACAAACACACTATAAATAGTGCGGGTTTGTGTGAGAGTTTGGCCTCATGCACACGGCCGTGTTCCGCGGCCGAGAGCGGACCGTGGAAACCCGGCCGGGATTCCTCCTGACAGCATGAGCGCACGGTGTCATTGGTTGCCATGACGCCGTGCGCTTCATGCAGCCGCTGCTGTACAGTAATACACTAGTATTACAGAGTTGCAGAATGGCTATGTGACATCACAGGCTGAGAAGAGGACCTTTCCAAAAGCTTCCCCCGATTCTGATATTGATGAGCTCTCGCGAGCATAGGTCATCAGTAGTCCTGGCTAACCACACTGAAGGTGACAAACTTCATAAAATGATACATGTCCGTTAAGGTCACACAACACAAAGCTTACCTGTCTTAACAGAGTAGACTTGCCACCCATGTTTGGGCCTGTAACCAGCACACAGTGGGCACTGCTTTCATCACCTTCCTCGTCCTTGCAACCAATTACAATATCATTCGGGATGAAGTCATCTCCAAAAAAGGTTTTTGTAATGCAAGGGTGACGGGACCCGCGGAGCTCTAAGAATGGTGTGATGTCATCAGGTAACAAAATGTCAGGTCTGCAAACCGGTCCATCACCACCTCGGCTGTACTGCGCCAAGCATATAAGCACATCTGCAGCAGAAAGATCGTAACTGGTGAGTGCAAAGAAACATCAGAGAAAGGGCTCCCCGGCCTTGTGCCGACAGGATCCTAAAGCCATACCAACTACTGCAGCCGTCTGAACGCAGCCAAGAGAGGAAGCTGTTGGGTCAATGACCGGAGCTTCATATTCTACACTATTTCAAGAGATGATCTAGAGCTCGAGGTGTTAAAGGGATTGGGTCATCAACATCTGATCGGCGGCGGTCTGACTCGACACTCTTCGCCAATCAGCTGTTTGAAGAGGCGGATGCACGTCATGCGAGCGCTGCTTCCCCTTTATTACACTGCGCTTCGTCTCCCTTATAGCGGCTTGCAGTGTAATAAGTACTCGCTGCATTCAGGTGAATGGAGAGAGTACTTGTAATTACGCTCGCTTCTAAGACAACAGGCAGTGTAATGAAGAGGAAGTAAATTTCACACTGAGCGCCACTTCCTCTTCAAACAGCTGATCCGTGAGGAGTGTCGACTGTCGGACCCCTGCCGATCAGATATCAATGACCCATCCTGAGAATCGGTCACCAATATAAACCCCCGTACAACCCCTTTAACTGCCAACATAGACTGACTAAACATTTGACAGAGCTAGGCTACAAACCATGGTTTATACCAGATTGAGCAACCAAAATCTATTTAAAGGGTACCTGCTGCTTTAAAGGACTTTAGGCAGGTCAGAAGTTTTGAATGGAGCTATTCTGGCTGTCGAGAATATTGACATTAGTATATTGATAGGTCCAACACTGGGCTCCCCCGCCGATCAGCTGTTTGGAGATGACGTGGCTCTAATGAGAGCGCTGTGTCCTCTTCACTGTTTAAAGTATAACTCATTTTTTTGGGGGGAGTATTGGATTGTGGTGATTAATATCTCCTTGGTGGCCCTATTTCAACTTTTCGCTGTGTACTCAATTACCCCTTAATTCCACAGTTTTGTTCCCTGTACTGCCTACTTTTACCTCTGCTTAAAATCAGGGTCTCTGTTGAAGGACAGAGGACACAGAGTGCAAGGTCACATTACTGACAGCCAGGGACTGTAAGTAAATGATTAAAGCCAGGTCCTCCCCAGCAGCTGATAACAGTGCCTGGGCTGTGTGCACTTCTCCCTGTCCCTGTGCTTGGCAGACGCTCCCTCACTCAGCAGAGCTGGAGAATGCAGAGCCGAAGCAGCGCAGACCAGGGAAGGGAGATCTGCCGCCTGCTCAGTGTATAAATGAAAGCAACATGTGGTAAGAGGACCCCCTTGTGCTGCAGGAGATTAACCCTTGAGGGGGAGGGCTCTGGTTAGACACTTTTGGGGGGCTATTGTTACTGGCTAGTCCGTTCAGTTTTTTGTGGCCCGTATGTGGAACCATTTATTTCAATGGTTCTGCAAAAGAACGGAAGCTACTCCGCGTGCATTCCGTTTTCGTATGTCCGTATTTCCGTTCCGCAAAAAAATAGAACATGTCCTATTGTCCGCATTACTGACAAGGATAAGACTGTTATATTAGGGGCCAGCTGTTCCTGTTCCGCAAAATACGAAGTGCACAAATCATCCGTATTTTTTGTTGACCGCAAAATACATACGGTTGTGTGCCCGAGCCCTAACCCGTAGCAATTACAACTGCTCTTCACATTTAAGTGAACAGAACGAGCAGCTGTAGTTACACCGTGCTGCCGATACAAAGTAGGCGGTGTGCAGTTGAACAGTGAAGAGGACGTAGCGCTGGCACGAGCCCCATGGTCTCTTCAAACAGCTGATCACAGGAATGCTGGGAGTCCACATCTGCCTATCTGATATTCATGACTTGAAAATGGCAATCTGGACTCCTTCCTTATCTGCAGTACTACTCCTGTTGTACTGCAGATACTAGTCCAAGATCATGGTTACAGAATCCCTTTCAGTTTCTCCTGCCCCATTTAACCCTTTTCTACCAATACAGCATCAAGGTACTCACCCAATACAGCAAAGCACTCCACTGCCGTTTGCCACTCTTTGTAATTTTTATCAAAGTTATAGAACAGTCTCCTCATACAATCTTTAAGGGCTGCATCTCTGCGCTCCTCTGCATTTACCAGTTCACCAAACATCTTTTCTATGGTTTTTGTCCAGTACCGCTTGAACCCCTTCTTTGTAGATTTTAATTCATACTCCCCTGGTAAATTGCGTTCCGTGACACTCTCCGGGATTTCCATCTGGTAACGGTTTTTTGCAGTCCCCCAATAAACTATACTCTTGCATCCCAATCTCTTCCGCTGCTTATCCAAATAATCAGCCAGACACTGCTCTGTCGTCTTAATGTCCCTCAGGGCTTCATCGTAGTCTGGATCAAAACCCGCTTTTGGGGTGATCACCCCAGTTTTTTTAGCTTTCTCATGGTCAAATGAAGTATCCCAGCGCTTTAACTCAGTGGACAGATCTGGAAAGTGCCCTTTGGGATTTTTTTCTTTAAGAATAAGCACCTGTTTGAGAATATTGGACTTGAAATCATCGATGGTGTCTTCCATTATCGTTATGACTTCGCGCATCACCTTAAAACCTTCCAGGGCAGAAAGGAAATCTGCTATCTTCTTCTTGCTGTAGGTGGTCTCCTCGTACATGACAGCTCTGCTATCTGGATGGTTTTGGCTTTTGAGTGGAGAGCCAATGCTATGAATTTTGCTCAGTAGTCTTTCAAGATCTGGAAGTTTTTTCAGCAGTTCCCCAACCTCTGATACTTTCCCCGGAGTAGCCATTAGATCTTCAACCGCATTAAGCCGATCATTGATTGAAAACGGGTTGCATAGTGGAGCACAAAGCCACTGCTTTAAAAGACGCTTGCCAAAAGGAGTAAAACATGTGTCCAATTTCTCCAGTAGGGTCCCTTCTGTGGAACCGTTTGTCCCATTTTGAAGAATCTCTAGGTTTGTCAGGGTGACTCCATCAAGGACCATTCGCTGGCTTGTTTTAGCAAAGAAACTGGTCGAGGTTTGGGCCCTTTCAATGTCAAGGTCAACAGGAACGTACTCTTCAAAGTTTGCCATAGAGAGCAGCTCTTGATCAATGAGACATTTTTTGAGATAAAAAATGCAAGCCCCGAGCGCAGAAAGAGCAAGCTCGTGGTTCTCGCCAGGTGTTAGCCCTAAAGAGTCACTGTCTGAAGTCATTGCTTTAAGAACTGGGGGCAAAGCGCCGCTCTCTTGGCCTTCCTTGGAGTCTTTTACAAAATAACCTTCTTCAGCCAAGAGCTTTAGTGTTTTAGAAGCTTCCCAAAACTGAGAAGGATTTAATCCCTCTTGAATGGACGTGGAGAGGCAGCTTTTAAGAACTTTCTTTGTATCCAGCGATGGATTATACTTCTCAAATAAGATCTGTACTGGGGTATAATGGGAAACCAAGGTTCTAAAACGTGAACAATGGCGGTCATCGTGAAATTGGCCAACATAAAACTTCCCCACTGAAGTGTCCACAAAGCAGACACCGTATGTTCTCTGCTGGTTAGAAGAACCGTTCATCTTTTCTTTTAAGCACAACAGGTATTTACTATGACTCTCTGAAGGACTTCCATCTAACACGCTGTAGGTCTGAGTCCCTTTGGTAATAATCCTGCAGATTTCTCGTCTCACAACTTTGTCAAACTTAGTGGCGTGAGACATGGATTTGCAGCGTGCTTCCATCATCTCTGGCGTTTCGGTCTGCTCTACCCTGGCTACCTTATAACCCTTCTGAACTAGAACATCTGAGAAACGGCCAAATGCAATCTCAGGGAATCCAGAGTGAGCCCAGGTGCCTTTCATGAACATCAGGCCCAACTCGTTCACCCCGATAACAGCATCCATGTGGTAAAGTTCATAAAACTTCCCGACCTTGTAAAATATGACAGCGTCAAAGTGCTGAGATTTCAGTTGCCACCACTTTCTCACGCCTGGGGTGCATTTATTGAGGAAATCATCTGGAATATACAGTGTGCCAGGGTCATAGTCTTCATCAGTTTGCCTCTTCCGTTTTGAGTCTTTCCTCCTCCCATCTTGAAGCCACTCAAACTTTTCATGGTCCCACGTAGAGACACCACCAGTACCTCCAGCATTTGACTGTGATTCAAAGGATTCTGGTGCAGAAAATGACGACAGCTTTGACTTGGCTTCTGTGGAAACACTGACTGTTCTTTTTGGAGTTTCTGGAAGATCAGACTGCAAATTCCTAACAGGAGGCTTTGACACACTCCCTCTCTTGCGTTTGATAGGGACCTTGACTGGGCTGTCCTCTGTTTCAGGTGCAGACACATCATCTTCATCTACTCCACTGCTGCCCTCATCACTGCTTGCAGAATCCTTAGTGTCTGGCTTGAACTCATCATCAGAGCCCTCCTCACTGTCTGACGCCACTATAATTCTCCTCCTCTTGGCCTTTCCATCACTTCTGGCCTGACGTACTGGTCTGTTTTTTCGCTCGGGAGTTGGTTCCTCACTTAAAGAATTTTCTTCTACCTGAAAAAAAAAAAAAAAAAGGAGATTATGAAGAACACACAGAACCAACTCAAAGATTACACAGTATAGGGCAGTGGTGGCGAACCTATGGCACGGGTGCCAGAGGCGGCACTCAAGAGCCCTCTCTGGGCACCCGCGCCCTGGAAAAAGTCTATGGTGTACCAATATGCCTTTTCCTGCCATGCATCAGCACAGGGCGCACTATGAACAGCGCAGGCAGCGCATTGAATGTAGGCAGGCTATTATAGCTAAAGGAAAAAGTACTTGGAAGATATACTGTATGAGTAGTCAGGTTAAATTGCTGTGTTGGCACTTTGCGATAAATAAGGTGGTTTTTGATTGCAGTTTGGGCACTCTGTCTGTAAAAGGAGATTTTTCAAGCAACCCTCCGGGTAAAGGGAATTTGTCACCAAATGTCTGGAAATAAAATCGGACTGTGTAGATGAAAGAAACGCACTTGGTCTCATGTTGATGTGGCTCTCAGTATACAGTAATAGAAAAAAATCGGGCTGGGCATAACATTTTCAATAGATGGTTCAGAAAAAACTGAACGGATACGGAAGACATAGGGATGCATTTCCGTGTGTGTTCTTTTTGCGAACCCATCGACTTGAATGGAGCCACGGAATGTGATTTGCGGCCAAATATAGGACATGTTCTATCTTTCAACGGAAACGGAAAAACGGAAACAGAATGCATACGGAGTACATTCAGTTTTTTTTGCGGAACCATTGAAATGAATAGTTCCGTATACGGAACACAAAAAACGGCCCGTACACTCGCAAAAAAAACAAAAACGTTATTAGTGACCCTCTAAGGCAGGGGTCCTCAAACTACAGCCCGCGGGCCACATGCGGCCCGCCGAGGAATCTGATCCGGCCCGCCGGGTCTGTTTAACAGTTAACCTTTAAGCATGCTCAGGGCCTGCGCACCTCTGCTCTCCTCCTCCTGCGCCATGGCTCCCTCCAATGTCAGCTCTGCTCCGGCGGTACGTGACTGCTCACTGATGTCACTCGCCTGCTCCTCTCAGGCGACGCAGGTGACGCTGGCGCGTGACCTACAGTGAGCGAGTTGCCGCCGCCGCCTGCTGTCTGCTTCTCATATCACCGCCCGGAGCAGAGAGAAGAAGCCTCAGGCTCAGGGACAGCCTGGTCAACTGTGGGTGCGTCAGTGTGGCACTTAACATTTTAATATTAACAATGGGGAGACAGTGTGTGGTGGGCATTTTTTACAATGGGGGGGGTGGCGGCGCCGATGCGGGGGACATGAAAATGGCGGCCACTTGTCTGTGGGGGACATGAAAATGGTGGCCACTGACAGTGGAAAAAAAAAATAAAAATGGGCATTTATCTGGGTTGGCATGCTCTCATTTCATATTCAAAGAGACTTGGATAACAAAATGCCAGTCTGCCTGTCAACAGGTCAGTCAGAGTGACACTTGGATAATGAAATATCAGGGTGCCAGTCTGCAGAATCTGACCTATTGAAATGCAGACTTGCAGCCTGATATTTCATTATCCAAGTCTCTTTGGGAAACAATTGAGAGCATGCCAATCCAGCCAACTGCCAGTTTTCTTTCCATGGGGCAACCATGATAATAAAATAGCATCCTACTTTTATACGCATTTCCTTTTAGGCCCGTTATATAGGGAGAACCCCGTCCGTTATATAGGGAGAACCCCGTCAGGGACTGATCTTGTCTTCATAGAAAAGACTGCAAGAGGTAAGTGTCCACGTGGGGGGGGGGGGGGCAGAGGCCTGTAAGTGGGGGTTCTGGTTTGGAATGGCTATATAAGCAGGAAGATCCTATTTTAGTGTCATGGTTGTCCCATGGAAAGGATCTTCCTGCTTATATAGCCATTCCAAACCAGAACGTCAACTGAAGTGTAAAATAGATTACTGATTAAAGGGGTCTCCTTGATAGAAATACTAAGATTTGATAAGTAGTGATGAGCGAACTTCTGTTTTAAGTTCGGCGTCTAAAGTTCGGGTTAGCGGAGAATCCCGATATGGATTCCGAATTCCGTTGTGGTCCGTGGTAGCGGAATCAATAATCGGCCATTATTGATTCCGCTACCACAGACCACAACGGTATTCGGAATCCATATCGGGATTCTCCGCTAACCGGAAGCCGGACTTTAGACGCCGAACTTAAAACAGAAGTTCGCTCATCTCTATTGATAAGCATTTCCTTTTCAGTGTTCGGATTTAGAACGTATCAATTTGGCCCGTTATATAGGGAGATATAACAGAACCCCATCAGGGACTGAGCTGGTCTGCATAGAAAAGCCTGCAAGAGGTAACTGTCCACACTGCCCCCATTGTCCTATAGGTACAGGTCCCACCACTGGGACCCGCACTGATATAGAGAACAGAGCCCCGAAAGTGAAGGAGGGCGCACTGCGCATAAGCAGCCGCCGTCCATTCATTTCTATCGGGCTGCCGAAAATAGCCGAGCGCTGGCTCGGCTATTTCCGCCAGCCTCATAGAAATGAATGGGAGCATGGGCAGTGCATGCGCAGTACCCTCCCATTCACTTTCGGGGCTCCGTTCTCTATATAGGTGCGGGTCCCAGCGGTGGGACCTGCACCTAACGATATTCCCCTATTGTCCAAGATGGGAATACCCCTTTAAAAAATATAGTCCGGCCCTCCAATGGTCTGAGAGACAGTGAAGTGGCCCCCGGTTTAAAAAGTTTGAGGACCCCTGCTCTAAGGCCTAGTTCACACTAACACTATTCTTAACAAATGCAACTCTGCGTTTATCACTCAAGATGATATGTAAGAACTAGTAAGACTGAAAAAAAACAATTTAGGTACAGAAATTACATGTATGATAGGATTTACTAATAAAATACAATAATCAAGAGTACACCGAAGGACCCATATGGAAACAAGCTGTAACTATTTAGCCACCTCCTCCTTTACTTATATGGCCAAAAACCGGTGATCTCATAAAGAAAGTAGAGAAGAAAAAAAAAAAGTCCTCTAAAAGGGGTAGTCTCAGTACAGTAAGTAATTTATCATGTAGAGAAAGTTAATACAAGGCACTTACTAATGTATTGTTATTATCCATATTGCTTCCTTTGCTGGCTGGATTCATTTTTCTATCACATTATACACTGCTTGTTTCCATGGTTACAGACCACCCGGCAATCCATCAGTGGTGGCCGTGCATCCATAATATAGGAAAAAGCACCAGCCTATGTGTGATCATCCACCCGCCTCTCATTTCCAGAATGGCAGAGCGGCAGCACATTGCTGACACTCTGCTTAAAACGGCTCCCATCTGTGCTGGCAGATGGCAGCCGTTTAACCCCTTCCATGCCGTGGTCCGTAGGGACCGCAGTATGGAAGGGGTTAACAGGTAGGGAGTTCCCCCCCCTCTCCCATCGGGGGCTGCTGTGCCGTTTCAGCCCCCCGATTCTTGATTGGATCACAGATGGAGGGGGGCCCCCCTCCACATCACCCCCTGCTTTTAAACAAATTAGCCCCTACATGAGACAATCGCCCAAAAAGTAAAAAAAATATGGCTCTCAGACTATGGAAACACAAACATTTTGTTCTAAAATGCTGTTATTGTGTTAAAGTAAAATAAAAAATAAAAAAACTATACATATTAGGTATCGTCGCGTCTAAGAACCTGCTCTATAAAAATATCACATGACCTAACCCTTAAGGTAAATACCGTAAAAAAATGTAAACAAACGATAGTGTAAAACCTAAAAAAAAAAAGTACACATTAGGTATTGTTGCATCCGTAAAAACCTGCTCTATTAATATAACACATGACCTAACCCCTCAGATGAACACAGCCAAAAAAATTATTATAAATACTGTGTCAAAAGCCATTTTGGTCACCTTACATCACAAAAAGTGTAATAGCAAGCAACCAAAATGTCATATGCACCCCAAGATGGTGCCAATTAAACAGACAGCTCATCTTGCAAAAAATGAGCCCCTACATAAGAGTCGCCAAAAAATAAAAAATGGCTTTCAGAATGTGGAGACAAAAAAACGTTTTTTTCAAAAATGCTTTATTATGTAGAACTGAAACAAAAAAAACCAAAAAGTGGTCATATTTGGTTGTCACGTCCATAACAACCTGCTCTATATAAATAGCACACGATCTAACCTGTCAGATCAACGATGTACTAAAAACTGTCCCAAAACAGCTATTTTTTTGCAAATTTCCCATTTTAATTAATTTTTCCAGTAACAAAGCAAAGGTTAACAGCAAAACAAAACTCTATATTTATTGCCCTGATTCTGTAGTTTGCAGAAAGACCCCATATGTGGTCGTAAACTGCTGTATAGCCAAATGGCAGGGAACGCCATATGGTTTTTGGAAGGCAGATTTTACCCCATGTCCCATTTGAAGCCTCCTGATGCACCCCTAGAGTAGAAACTCAAAAAAAGTAACTACACCCCTACACCAAAAATCATATTTACCCTAAAATAATACCAACTATTGGGCGTGTCTCGAAGCGGCAGCTACCAGAAAGTACACGCCCAACTTGCTGGTAGTGAAGAAACTTGCATATGATAAAAGTATGATTTTTACAAGAAATAAGCCACAGACAAAAGGTAGGACATGTATGATTGCACTCAGCTGACATTAGCAAATAGCTAATGTCGGCTAATGAAAATTGCACAATTTGGGGGGGGGGGAGACAGAAACCCTTTAAAGTGAAAATAAGCCCGATCCTTAAGGGGTTAAGGAGGTTCTCTAATGATAGTGACTGTATGAGGCCTAGTTCACACGAATGTACGGCTTTCATTGTTTTTTGCGGTCCGTTATTCACGGATCCGTTGTTCCGTTTGAGTTCCGTTGTGTTTCCGTTTCTCCGTATGCCATGTACAGTATACAGTAATTACATAGAAAAAAAATTGGGCTGGCCATAGCATTTTCAATAGATGGTTCAGAAAAAACTGAATGGAAAACATACGGATGCATTTCCGTATGTGTTCTGTTTTTTTTTTTTTTTTTGCGGACCCATTGACTTGAATGGAGCCACGGAACGTGATTTGAGGGCAATAATAGGACATGTTCTATCTTTCTACGGAACGGAAACTGAATGCATACGGAGTACATTTAGTTTTTTTGCGGAACCATTGCAATGAATGGTTCCGTATACGGAACACAAAAAACGGCCCTTACACTCACAAAAAAAAAAAAAGTGTGTGTGAACTAGGCCTGAAAAGCAGGTAAAAGTATCCAAAATGGTGAAGCACTGCTAAGATGGTCTTCACACACAAGACTTACAAACACCAGATTATAAAACTGCATATAACACAATCCCTCTTTGGGGTCGGCCCAGGTTTCGCTCCTGGCACAGTTTTATGAGATTTTATTATCTGATGCTCCCAATGTATTTGGCAAGAATCTCAAATTTACTAAATAAGCGTAGCATTAGAACCAGAATAACTTCTATTTCTATGTACTTTATTTGGTTTGCAGAGTGCTGCTGCATTGTACTTTTTTTCTTTGCGTTTCCAGCCATGGCAGCGTGCACCTGCGCATTGGGATGTGCTGACTGACCCCCCTTTTCTTTGCCCAAAATAAAATTAATTTTGTATGCGAATACCATCTTAGCAGCGCTTCACTATTTTGGATACCTTTACAGGTCTGTTGGGATTATTTGATTCCTGAAGGACATTATGTAATCAGAGGATCCTCGGCCTGAGTGCGAAGTGAGCAGCGCGGATCCATTTATTTAACATGGTGATCACAAAGCAATTGGCATCAGCAATGCAAACCTAAATATAATTATGCACCTTATAAAAATATATGGATGCCAGTCGTAATGTCTACTTCCAGGCATAATGCCCTTTATGATGGGGCATTAAAGCATATAAACCCTGGAAAGAAACATATTGCAGTTGGCATCTATACAATTGGGTGCGCAAAAATATTTACCATAGGTTTCAATAGCAAACAGGTGTCGATGCCAATTGCGGTTAGGAAATTACAAGTTTTATAGGTCATCAATATGAGATTGGGGGGGGAAGGGGTGTCACACCTGGCAGCCCAACTCACCAGCTGTTAGCAGCAGCCGCCGGTGAAGTAAACAGTGTACAGAGCTTGGATACTGCAGCTCAGCTTCCATTCACTTCAATAGGAGCACTAGCTGCAGTACCTAAGAGACGCCACTGTATGGAGGTGTGTCGCTCTGGCTCTGTACACCGTTTTGGTCCCAAACCTGCAGCTAATAGCTGGTGGGTTGAGGTGTCAGACCACTAAGGATCTTATATTTATGACCTAACCTATGAATAGGATATTAAGTATGCTGGTATTGGAAAACTCCATGAAAACTGTAAACCATCTAAGGCTACTTTCACACTCGCGTGTGGTGCGGATCCGTCATGGATCTGCACAAATGCCTCCGTTCAGATAATACAACCGCATACATCCATTCAGAACGGATCCGTTTGTATTATCTTTAACATAGCCATGACGGATCCGTCTTGAACACCATTGAAAGTCAATGGGGGATGGATCAGTTTTCTATTGCGCCAGATTGGGTCAATGAAAACGGATCCGTTTTGTCAGATGGACACCAAGACGCTTCAAGCAGCGGTTTGGTGTCAGCCTCCAAAGCGGAATGGTGACTGAACGGAGGCAAACTGATGCATTCTGAGCGGATCCTTTTCCATTCAGAATGCATTAGAATGCAAACTGATCAGTTTTGGACCGCTTGTGAGAGCCCTGAACGGATTTCACAAACGGAAACCAAAACGCCAGTGTGAAAGTAGCCCAAGGCCTCTTTCACACGACCGTATGGCTTTTTAAGTGTTTTGCAGTCCGTTTTAAACGGATCAGTTCAGTTTTTTTTGTTTCCATTGTGTTTCCGTTCCATTTTTCCGTATGGTATACAGAAATTAAAAAATTTATATATTAAAGAGGGCTCACCTATTGATCAAGAGTGGTATGGGTGCTCCTACAGAGAGGATTCCCCCAATCCTCTAAGGATATTGAGAACAAGAATAAAAATAGTAGGGCACACCAGTATTTGGTTCCACACGGACACTTAGTATAACAATATTTATTGATCGTGATATACAATACTAAATAAACAATACTCAATGAACATGTTAAAATTACACTCTAAAATTAATAGAATTAATAAAATGTTAAATACAATAAATATTGATGTTTTCTGTATTTTACCCAGAGTTTCAGGGTCTATTAAATGGTATAATAGTGTCTTTTCAAAAGGGTTAATTAACCCAATCAGTATCCCAGTAAGCAATGTTTCAATAGTAGAGGTAGACTTGATATTTATGTACAGTCTTTTTTAAATAGTCACTTGTATCGTTGCGACTTAATAGTCGCTTCACATATTATGTTGCTGCAATGTTACTGCCCGTTAGCGAGAATAAGCCGAAGCTGTTTTACTCAGTTTTAGATGGAGTGGTGTCGGCTTTTATTGCATCACTGGTGGCGTCCCACGTGTGATAGAGTTCTCTACAGGCTGCGATGTATAGAAGTTTAGTTTCCACAGGATTTATGCGGATTCAGGATCCTCGGTGATCGTATACAGCCGTACTGTATTGGAGGTCAGCTGGTAGTGTATTCCTTCTGCGCTTAGTTGATATCTACCTCTACTATTGAAACATCGCTTACTGGGATACTGATTGGGTTAATTAACCCTTTTGAAAAGACATTATACCATTTAATAGACCCTGAAACTCTGGGCAAAATACATATACAGTAATTACATAGAAAAAATCCGTCTGGGCATAAAATTTTCAATAGATCGTTCCGCAAAAAAGGAACGGATACGGAAGACATACACATGCATTTCCGTATGTCTTTGAACGGAAAAACTGAAACTGAATGCATACGGAGTACATTCCGTTTTTTTTTTGCGGAACCATTGAAATTAAAGGGTTTCTACCACCAGAAATACTGTTATGTAGCTGACTGACATTAGTGATGCGCCCATGTCAGCACTACATAACAGTATATTTCTAACATTTGTCCCTGCAGCCGTTTTTGTAAAATACACAAATTTTATAATATGCCAATGAGCCTCTAGGTGCTACGTGGGCGTAAAATCAGCACCTAGAGGCTCCGTCCACTCACGTTTTATCCCGCCCAGGTCCCCTGTTCTGCCCGCCCAGCTCCTCTTGATTGAGGTCACTGTTCCCTGCATCGCAGACAAAATCCCGCGCCTGCGCCGTTCACTTCTGTATTAGGCACAGGCGCAGTAAGTGAAGGCTGCTCTCCTGATGCTGGCTTCCTCACTGTGACGTAGTCGGCGCAGGCACAGTGAGGAATTCGGCACCAGGAGCGCATCATTCACTCACTGCGCCGAATACAGAAGTGAACAGCGCAGGTGCGGGATTTCGTTTGCGATGCAGGGAACAGTGACATCAATCAAGAGGAGCAGGGCGGGCAGAACAGGGAACCTGTGCGGGATGAAGTGCGATTGGACGGAGCCTCTAGGTGCTGATTTTACACCCACATAGCGCCTAGAGGCTCATTAGCATATTATAAAAGTGCTTATATTACAAAAACGGCTGCAGGGACAAATGTCAGCACTACATAACAGTATGTTTCTAACATTAACGCATCGCTAATGTCAGTCAGCTACATAACAGTATTTCTGGTGGTAGAAACCCTTTAATGGTCCCGTATACAGACCGCAAAAAACTGCCCGTAAACGGGGGGGGGGGAGTCGTGTGAAAGAGGCCCAAGTAACACTGCACGAGAAAAAATAATTCACGGGATAGAGTTTTTACATGGGACTCCCCAGTATATTCTTAAAGCAGTTGTCTCACTTCAGCAAATGGCATTTATCATGTAGATAGTTAATACAAGGCACTTACTAATGCTGGTATCAGCAACCTTCGGCACTGCAGCTGTGGTAACACTACAACTCCCAGCATGCACACTTGCTTGTCTGTTTTCAAAACTCCTATAGAAGTGAATGGAAAATTCTGGGAGATGTAGTTTTACAACAGCTGGAGTGCCAGAGGTTGCTGACCTCTGTACTAATGTATTGATTGTCCATATTGCCTCCCTTGCTGGCTCGATTCATTCTTTCATCACATTATTATGATGATGAACGGTTGGCGCTTTTCCCCTATAGTGTGCAACCATGACCAGAGCTGCTGGGTGGTCGTAAACCTTGGAAACAAGCAGTGCATAATGTGATGAAAAAGTGAATTGAGCCAGCAAAGTAGGCAATATGGACAACAACAATACATTAGTAAGTGAAGTGCCTTGTATTAACTTTCTCTACATGATATGTGCCACCTGCTGAAGTGAGACATCCCCTTTAAGATCAGCTCTAAAAGTACCTGCAATGTGTTATGTTTGGGTCTCAAGAAAAGTGAATAAAATGTAGCACACATCTGTTTAACGCAGCTGCTTAAATCGCCCTCTTCCCCCATAACTTTTACCTCCATTTCCTCCTCTGAATCAGAAGGTTCAGTGCACACCGCCAGAGACAGTCTCTTCTCCTTGTCAGCTGTCATTGCTTCATCTGCCATTTTCATTGATCTTACTATCTCGGCTCTTGTGCTGAAAAACATCCCTCCCTTTTGGGCATCTGCAGCTGTTGAACCTAAAATAAAAAAAAAAAAATAAAAAACATTCAGAACACAGCTTGATAACACTCATATCACATACACACTGAAGGGCGTAACGGATCACTAGCGGGCCCTTTACACCGCTAGATTTATCAGATGATTTTTGGGAAGGAACACTTCCTTCCCGACAATCGCTTGCTCGTCAGTGGAGGAAACTGCTGCACTTACATGCAGCGATCTCCTCCACAGCATGGGGAGGAGCGATCATCATGCCATTGCTCATCTCCATACAGAATCATCTGCAGAGCATGTTTAGACAACACAATCTTCATATCAACGATCATATTACCAGACGATCAAGTGCTTTGCTCGTTCATCAGGTAATCGGGGGCACCTTTACACCGGAGGATTATCACTAACTAGCGTTCCAACGAACACATCTTATTTAATTGTCTGGCCGATTCTTGGCCAGTGTAAAGGGATCTTAAGAGTAAAGTCCAAGTTGACAAAACCCTGGGATCCCTTACCAGCCATTGTGCAACCAGTCTCTTTAGAAATGAATAGGAGTTAAGTAAAACAGCAGAGTGGTTACATCACACAGCTTTAGATGTCTCAATGTAATTGTACAGTGAGTGGATGTGCAATTATAGCCAACTCTTTAGCCTACAATGATGGAAGCCACCGAGGTCTGATCCCCACCCATCAGGTTTTCCATCTTATGGTCAGATTGTGAACATCTTTAAAAAAAAGTTGTCCACTTTATTTATACTGATGACTTATCCTCAGGATAGGTCAATATGAGACTGTCGGGGGTCCGATTCCCTGCACCCTGGTCGATCAGTCGTTTGAAGAGAAAGCTGCACTCCGTGCAAGCACAGCCTTTTCTTCATGGTTTACCTGCTTGCTGTCGCAACCACAGCGGTGAGCAGTGTAATTACACATAACCCATCCCAATAACGTCTATGGGATGGCTCCTTCCTACACACTTGAATACTACAGAGCCGTCCCATTGAAGTGAATAGGACAGCTTCTTGTAATTACAGCTTCTCACCGCTGCGGTTGTGATGGCGAGCAGGTAAACGATAGAGAAGGCAGCGCTCGCATAGAGTGCAGCCTTCTCTTTAAACAGCTGATCAGCAGGGGTGCCGGACCCCCGCTGATCTGATACAGGTTACCTAAATCAGTCATGAAATGCATACCTGAATACCTCTTTATATACTTTGCTCCCACCCATCCTCTGGTCACAGGTTCATCAAAGAACTGCACATGAACATGGAGGGACTTCCCTTTTCCTCTCAGATGCGTGTCTTCTCCGGGATGGTTGTACACCAAGGACGGCCACCATGGGTGACCTGGCATCTTGGCCCAAACCAGGTCTCCAGGTGTAAAATCGCAGACAACGCTGGAAAGAAAAATAATGAAGAAATTTAATTTCGAGTCATGAATGCAACAAAATTGGAAGAAAGTAACTTCTATAACGGACGGAGGCATTGAGCACATTAAGCTTTAGGCTGAGTTCACACGGGTGAGATTTCCGCGCAGGTGCAATGCGGGAGGGGAACGCATTGCGCCTGCACTGAATTCTGACCCATTCATTTCAATGGGTCTGTGTACATGAGCGTTGTTTTTCACGCATCAGTTCTGCGTTGCGTGAAAATCGCAGTATGTTCTATATTCTGCGGTTATCACGCAGCCCTGGCCCCATAGAAGTGAATGGGGCTGCGTGAAAAATGCATTGCATCCGCAAGCAAGTGCGGGTGCGATGCGTTTTTCACTGATGGTTGCTAAGAGATGTTGTTTGTAAACCTTCAGTTTATCACGCGCGTGAAAAACGCATCAAAACGCATTGCATCTGCACGGAAAAAACTGAACGCAATTGCAGACAAAACTGACTGAACTTGCTTGCAAAATAGTGCGAGTTTCACTGAACGCACCCGGACCTAATCCGTCACGCCCGTGTGAACTCAGCCTTATTCTTTTACACGGATAGATTTATATTCACAGGCTTGAATTATGTAAATGTCCAATTACTATCAGTCACGGGAAAAATAATAAAACAGAAGTGCAGGATCCGTCACATGATGGGCACCAACAGCGTCTGAGGGACCCTACTGACTAATAAGATCCAATCAGTTTCCATAATTTTTCCAGAAAAAGACAGGGCAGCATAGTTTGTGTTTGTTAGTTTTTTTTAAAGAAACCTGAAACGGAGGCTGCAACACAGATTTTGCATATTAAAGGGGTTCTCTGCTCTGAATAGCTTTTTTGTTAGACGGGTCCCCCCAAAAGATGAGCAGATCATAGAGTAACAATCTATGGAAGAACCTGGCAGCAAGTGTTCAGCAATCAAGAAGGGAAGTAATAAAAAAAAGAGATGTGTCAGAAACTCCAGGGGTAGCAGACAAGGAATTTGAAACGGGGGACCAAGACGCACCCCCATCAACGTAGAATTCCTTTATTCTGTATTTGATAGACAAGCCGTTTCTGTAAACAAACCCTCCTGACAGCAGTCTGCTGGATCAATTGTATGACGGACACTACTGCCACCGATGGAACCCACTGACTTAGTTCTGGGTCCGCAACCGTTACGCAGTTTTGCGGAACGGGTGCAGACCCATTCATTTCAATGGGCCTGCAAAAGATGCGAGCAGCACACCGTGTGCTGTCTGCATCCGTAGTTCTGTTCCGCGCCCGCCGCAAAAAAGATAAGAGCATGTCCTATTATTGTCCGCAATTGCAGAGAATAGGCATTTCTATCAAAGGGCCGCCCAGGTGCAGTGGAAGTGCAAAATGTGGAACGCAAAACACTTACGGAAGTGTGAATGGACCCTTATGGCCACTGCAATCTCTCTTGCTCATACAGATTCATTGTTTTTGTGCAGCAGATCCCTGTTCACACTGCACAGTCTGCTGCCCAGAAACAGCGATTTTGGCATCTATTCCACCGGAGTAAGGAGAGTTTAAGGTGATCGGCCTGATAATAGTCCAGGGCAAGAGGACCTTTAATCTCTGATGGGAAGAACTGCACTGTAGCAAATCTGCAGAGACTGCCAACGAAAGCAGTGTGAACAGGGCCTCAATCAATTCCTAAGTATTTGTTCAGGCCTCATTGATGTCTAATGAGAAATCTCTATGGGGTTGTCAGAACTAGCCGAGTGATCAGTTAGGCCGCCTCTCCATTCATCCTACAACGGGTTACGACAGCCGCCTCACCGGACAGGACGCCGGTGCCAGGAGCCCAGTCATAAAGATAGAAACCCACATCTTTCAGAATCTATGACAGAGGTGTACTCCTTTAAACCCTTAGGCGCGTTCCTACGCGCTGTAAAACGCACAACAGGCAAGAACCAATGATTCCCTATGGGAATGGTTCTCACCTGGGCGTTTTACAGCCCGTACGATCGCGCTGTAAAACGCCCGACGCTCAAACAAGTGCTTGAGCTTTTTTTTGGGCGTTTGTCGCGCGTTCCCGCACATAGAAATTCGGGAACGCGCGACAATGTGTGAACGCCAGTCTCTGTATGCGCGATTGTAAACACCCGTACAATCGCGCATACAGAGCGCTCGTTTCAGAACGCTCAGGTCTGAACCCAGCGTTAAGGACCGGGGTATTTTCCATTTTAGCATTTTTCACTCCCCGCCTTCCTATAGCCCTAAACTTTTTAATTTTTCTATTCACATAGCCTTATAAGGGCTTATTTTTGGGGGGACAAGTTGTACTTTCTAATGGCACAATTTACAGTTGCATACCATGTAGTAGGAAGCGGAAACAAAAAGTTCCAAATGGGGCAGAATTGGGGAAAACGCAAATCTGATCAAGGTTTTTTTTTTTCTCTATTATTGGGTAGTTGAAGTTATGCCATTAATATTGTTATATTTTAATTGAATGGGCATTTTTTCGCACGTGGTGATGCCCGCGATGTTACCGTATTTTTCGCCGTATAAGACGCACTTTCCCCCCCCCCAAAAGTGGGGGGGAAATAGCAGTGCGTCTTATACGGCGAATGTAGCCGATTTTGCTTAGTTTTCAATGATACACCCGCCGCGATGCCGTGCGGCAGGTGTATCAGCTGTGAGGGAGGAGGGGCTGGGGGCGGCATCTGCATTTATAATGACAGCGGGGCCCGTGCAGTGACTATTCTACTACACGGGCCCCGCTCACTGTATAATCATATCCCTAATACCGTAGTTAATTGTTGTGTGCACTGCATGTAAAAGCATAATGAGCGATAATGATGAGCGCTATTACTTACAATTAGAAGCGCTCGCCGTTCGGAGCAGAGAGGAGGGAGGAGGCAGGCCGGGAGGACGGGCGCTGGCAGCGTGAGTCATACGTCACGCGCCTGCTTCATTCTAGGGGGTTATGGGCCACAGCACACATGCACCTGCGATCCTGACGCCATACCGTTAAAGAGCACTCATCACCTCTCCGGACACGTATGGTTTAGTAGCTACTTGTTCCCCCACACCACACACGTTATATTTGAAGCATCTATTCTTATGACCATAACGTGCAATTTCTTTTTTCTTCCGTAGTTATGAATAAATTGGTAGCAGTCAGCAATGAAGGTCCAGATGGGTGTCACTAACTGACAACCCCTTTAATCGTCTATTTATACGTTTAGGCACACTAACTGACAACCCCATTAACAAAACATTAGAAAGTATTGGTTGTGATGAACGACAAGCACAGGGTTATAAGGGGTTTTCTGATCGGTGGGGCTCCAACACCCGACATGTCATCAGTATCAAAATGTCAGGAAACCCCTTTAAACTTGCAGGAGAGCAGATGTGCATGTATTCAGCAGTCAGTGAATAGAAACCCTGCACGGGTCCTGCACACGCTATCTGCTTCTAGGAAAGCTGGATGACTGCTGCACATGGCCATCATCCACTACAATACCACATCACTGCAGGTAACACTGGGGAGCCAGGAAAAAGACACCCAGCTTTCCCAGAAACAGATACAAAGAAGGCCATTACTTGATATTCTACCATAGGGCCGAGGAAAACAACAAGTCCCAGCATGCTCGGGGCGCACAGAGTGTAGTTATCAGCAATCTCCAGACTAATACACCAACACAGCTCCACGCGAGTCTGCTGGGCGTTGTAGTCCCTTAATAACCCGGCGGCGGTACCTCGGCGTGGCAGCTCTGGGGGTCTTCCCTCCATGCTTTGGGGCCCCCGCTGACTCTTTGGGAGAAGAGTTTGACTTGTGGCTGGTGACGGAGGGCACATCCGCCTCTGTGGGGGAGCCGCTCTTTTTGGCGGTGGTTTTGCTGGTGGTCCCGGGAGGGGACTTGGTGAAGAAGCTGAAGAGAGTGCTCTGCTTGGACATGGCGCCGCTCACCCCACTCCCAGCATCAGCAAGTAACGCGGGACACAGAGGTGGCGGGAAAATCCATCTCCGAGGGAGAAACGTCACGCACCGGAAGTACTGAGCGCCGACGCAGCCAATCGGCGAACGAGACAGCAGAAGGGGGCGGGGACGCTGGGAGAGCACGTGTGGAGCCCCAGCTGTTGTCATGGTGACCGGGCTGCTTGTTGTTGAAGTAAAATCTATGGGAAATGCCTGGCGGGAGTCACGTGACCTGCAGCCTCGCGTTTTATCTTACGTAAAAAGTGTGGTGAGGGGCGGATTCTGTATTTCTGGAGCCCTAAGAAAAGTTATGTATGGGGGCCCATTCTAAGCTCCACCCCCAGGGCGCCACTAAGCCCTGGCCCATCACATCGCCGGACTGTAGGGTACTCCTGCTGCTGCTCCACAGCTTGGATGGGCCCCTATTCCAGCTGAATGGATGCACAGACAGTATGTTTTTTTTAATGCACACGACCGTATGTATTTTACGGTCCACACACAAAAAAAAAAAAAACGGGTGACAATCTTGTCCTTGTCTGCAAAACGGACAAGAATTGGACATGTTCTATATTTTTTTGCGGAACGGTCGTGCGGACATATGGACACAGAATGCACACTGAGTCATTTCCGTTTTTTTTAAGCCCCATTGAAATGAATGGTTACACATACAAACCTGTAAAAAAAAAACAACGGAACGGAAACAAGAGAAAAATACCTTTATGTGCATAAGCCCAATGGGGTGTTCCCGTTGTTTGAAGTTATCCCCGGCCCCAGGATAGAGGATAACTATTAGATCGTAAAGAACGGAAGGTCAGGCACACGGGTGCAGTGATGGTCAGTTCACAGTATTCGCCATCGAACACATGCGGGCTGCCATCTTTAGTAAGGTAGACTCACCCGTCCGGCGGGGGCCTTCCGAGAACAGCTGCCGGGGGCCTTCATCGGGCTGTTCTCGGAACTGCCTGCTCCTGGTGACCGCATTTGATTTCAGACCGGCTCCCGGCACAGGTAAGGGCTTACCTGTGCATCGCCGGACGGGTGAGTCTACCTTACTAACGATGGCAGCCTGTATGTTTTGGCCAACACTGCGAACTGACCATCACTGCACGGGTGGCCGCTCCATTCATTTTTTATGGGAGTACTGGGGATAGCCGAGTATTTCACATGGAAATCAATGGAACGGCCACACGCATGCCTGACCTGCCTTCTGTTCATTTAAGGCTGTATGGGGCACAGGGCCCCCATTCTCTAGATCGGTGGGGGTCCATGCACGATAACTGCGCCAAGAAATGAAGAAGACTTGTACATTCTTGGTGCTGTCTTGACAACCATGCGGCCGTCAGCTGCATGAACTGCTGTGTGGCTTACCATTGAAAACAGCGGTTTTCGATACAGATTCTGCGCTGAAACTGCACCCAAAATCTGAGCTAGTGATGAGTGAAGCTTCGTTCATAACTTCGGATTAATACTGTATGGAGATCCGTCTCCGTACAGTATTAGAATGTATGGGCTCCGATGAGCCGAAGTAAGTTATTTGCGAAGTCGCGTGTGACTTCGTTGAATAACTTCGGTAGTTGATTTTTAAAGTTGAAAACCAAACCACTTGGAGGCTACTTTCACACTTGCGGCAGAGGATTCCAGCAGGCAGTTCCGCCGCCGGAACTGCCTTCCGGATCCGTCAAAACATATGCAAACAGATGGCATTTTTCAGACGGATCAGGATCCTGATCCGTATGACAAATGCATTGAAATGCCGGATCCGTCTCTCCGGTGTCATCCGTAAAAACGGATCCAGTATTTATTTATTTTTCACATTTTTTTGCAGCCTGAGCATGCGCAGACCGCAATGCCGGATCCATTTTGCCGGAACACTCAGGGCCGGATCAGGCATTAACGCATTTCAATGGGAAAATATGCTGGATCCAGCATTCCAGCAAGTGTTCAGTTTTTTTGGCCGGAGATAAAACAGTAGCATGCTGTGGTATTATCTCCATCCTGAAAAGTCAAAAAGACTGAATTGAAGACATCCTGATGCATCCTGAACGGATTGCTCTCCATTCAGAATGCATGGGGATAAAACTGATCAGTTCTTTTCCGGTATAGAGCCCCGAGGACGGAACTCAGTGCCGGAAAAGAAAAACGCTAGTGTGAAAGTACCCTAAAACTTGAAACCAAAGTCAGCTTCGGTTTCAGCTAGTACCTTGGAATCAGAGTTCGGTTTCAAGTTTTAAAGTGGTTTTGAACTTTAAAAATCAAGTACCAAAGTTATCCAACGAAGTCACACGCAACTTCGCAAATAACTAACTTCGGATCATCGGAGCCCATACATTCTAATGCTGTACAGAGATCTGTCTATAAATCCGAAGTTATGAATGAAGCGACTTTGAATGTCACATCTGAAACTCGCTTCACTCATCTCTAGCCTGAACATACACTTCTAGGCAAAATTAGATGTGAATCATAAAGGGGAGAAAGTAAAAGGAGCGAATCAACTTCTGGTTTTGGTTTCGAAAACCGCATCCGAAACTTGCCCTAAAGTCTTTATCTGGAATGGAGGGCAGCAGGAGTCTAACAAATGTTAGTGAGAACACTTGCCGATGGCCCTCCACTCAGGACATTTTTCCATCTTAAATAACGGATCTCTGATAGAAAGATGCTAAATGTGGTATTTTTTACAGAATCCATTTTTTTTCTCTTTATTTTTCTGTTCTTCTGACAGATCAGAAGAGTGAAAACATAACGGTGATGTGAAATCCCCCATTGAATTCCCTTCCCCTCCATCTTTCATATTTCAATGCCCCTTTGGAAAATGAAAGCTGGACTCTGATTGGTTGCTATGGGCAACTAAGCCAGTTTTCCTTGGCACCAGTTTGATAAATCTCCCCCAGTGTTTTTATACTGGTTTCGACTGCGTCCATTCTCGTCAGGTGATGAAAGTCAGAGGGTTGGTATAATTTTGTCTCTTCTTAAAGAGGACGTGCAATCCTGGGCTTTTTCTCTGCCGCCCGGTTCTCTGGCCCTCCGGTCGGTGGAGGAATTTTTCAAAGCCCTGGGATTGATTTACGATGACCCAGATCGAGTTGCGATGGCAGAATCTAAATTGCGTAACTTATTACAGGGTGAACATACTGCAGAGGTTTACTGCACATAGAGTTTAGGAGGTGGGCTACTGAGTCAGAGTGGAACGACCCCGCGTTACGTAGTCCGTTTTGTCAGGGGTTATCTGAGAGGTTGAAAGATGCCCTGGCTTCCGGATACTTTAGAGAATGCTATGTCTTTGGCTATACGGTTAGATAGACGTATCAGAGAGAGGAGTAAGGCCGAATGCACACGGCCGTGTTTGCGGCCGAGAGCGGGCCGTGAAAACTCTGCCGGGATTCCTGCTGACTGCTGGAGCGCACGGAGTCATGGGTTGCTATGACGCCGTGCGCTTCATGCAGCCGCTGCTGGACAGTAATACACTAGGGATCCCTTCTGCGTGTGGTTTCGTCTCACCTGCTGCCCAGGGTGATACTACTTATAGCTCTGGGGTAGGGGAGGAACCCATGCAGTTGGGTCAGATATCTTTCCGTTTGGATAGGAGAAACTTTAGGAGATTACATAAACTATGTTTCTACTGTGGAAAAAGTGGTCATTTTGTTTTTGCTTGTCCTTTTGTTAAACCGCATGATGATAAGAAAGAAACCGTCCTGACTCTTGGTAGCGTGAATGGAGTAGTGGAACAAGCAGGTATGCAAGCTCCCTGTAATTCTCATTTTCTCCTTCCAGCTATGGTGTCGCTAGACTCAAGACATTTTTTGTTGAGGTATTCATTGACTGTGGTGCTGGGGTAAAGCTTATTGACTTTCTTTTTCTTCAAAATCTGGGTCTAAGTACTTGCACTTTAGAAAGAGAGATTCCGGTGTTTGCAATAGATTATTCACCTCTTTCTCAAAGGAGTCTCACTCATATCGCACATGGTATTCAGTTAAGGGTGGGTGATTCACATATAGAGTTTATATCTTGTTGTGTCATGAGGGATTTGCCTGCTCCCATAGTCTTAGGTTTACCGTGGTTGACAAAATATAATCTAATTATTGATTGGCAAGCAAGACAAATTATTGGTTGGGGAGAATTTTGTTGGGAAAATTGTCTTGGCACATCTATCTCTGGTGTGTCCACTGCGGTTCTACCTTAGTATCTCTCAGACTTTGCGGATGTCTTTTCGGAGGGTGGGGCTCAGGAATTGCCCCCTCATCGTGACTATGATTGTCCAGTTAATCTTATCCCAGGGGCTAAGTTGCCAAAGTCTTGGCTTTACAATCTTTCCCAACCTGAAAGAGAGGTCATGCGAAAGTATATCGCCGACAGTTTGGCAAAAGGTCATATTAGGCCATCTAAGTATCCGGTGGCAGTAGGTTTTTTCTTTGTTAAGAAAAAGGATGGATCGCTGAGACCGTGTTTGGATTTTCGGGAATTGAACCATATTACGGTCCGGGATCCGTATCCCCTTCCTTTGATCTCAGACCTTTTTGATCAGATTGTTGGTGCCAGGGTGTTCTCCAAGTTGGATTTAAGAGGGGCCTACAATCTGATCAGAATCAAGGAAGGGGATGAGTGGAAGACGGCCTTCAATACGCACGAGGGTGGGGCTCAGGAATTGCCCCCTCATCGTGACTATGATTGTCCAGTTAATCTTATCCCAGGGGCTAAGTTGCCAAAGTCTTGGCTTTACAATCTTTCCCAACCTGAAAGAGAGGTCATGCGAAAGTATATCGCCGAGAGTTTGGCAAAAGGTCATATTAGGCCATCTAAGTATCCGGTGGCAGTAGGTTTTTTCTTTGTTAAGAAAAAGGATGGATCGCTGAGACCGTGTTTGGATTTTCGGGAATTGAACCATATTACGGTCCAGGATCCGTATCCCCTTCCTTTGATCTCAGACCTTTTTGATCAGATTGTTGGTGCCAGGGTGTTCTCCAAGTTGGATTTAAGAGGGGCCTACAATCTGATCAGAATCAAGGAAGGGGATGAGTGGAAGACGGCCTTCAATACGCACGAGGGTCATTTTGAGAATCTGGTTATGCCTTTTGGGTTGACGAACGCGCCAGCAGTATTTCAGCGATTCGTCAATGACATTTTTCATCACTTGGTGGGGAGGTTCGTGGTAGTTTACTTAGATGACATTTTAATTTACTCTCCTGATCTGAAGACCCATTAGGATCATGTGAGACAGGTTTTGACGATCCTTCGGGATATAAAATTATATGCCAAATTGGAAAAATGTGTGTTTTCTGTGCAGGAGCTTCCGTTTTTGGGATATCTGCTTTCCGACTCTGGTTTTCGTATGGACCCCGAAAAGGTTCTGGAATGGGACCGACCAGAGAATCAGAAAGCTTTGATGCGGTTTTTGGGGTTTACTAATTATTATAGAAAATTTATTCTGAACTATTCCACCATTGTTAAACCTCTGACTGATATGACAAAGAAGGGCGCCGACGTCTCTGTTTGGTCGGAGGAGGCATTGCAGGCCTTTTCGACTATTAAGGAGTGTTTTGCGTCTGCTCCCATTCTGGTGCAGCCCGATGTGTCTCAGCCATTCGTGGTGGAGGTGGATGCATCAGAAGTGGGGGTGGGAGCAGTGCTGTCGCAGAGTTCTTCTACTGGCAAGTGGGTCCCGTGCATTTTTTTCCAAGAAGCTCTCGGTCGCCAAGAGGAACTATGATGTGGGAGACAGAGAGTTACTGGCTATAAAGTTGGCCTTTGAGGAATGGCATCACTGGTTGGAGGGGGCTTCTCACCCCGTTACTGTTTATACGGATCATAAGAATTTGGCTTACTTGCAATCTGCCAAGCGTCTGAACCCTAGGCAGGCCAGGTGGTCACTGTTTTTTACCAGGTTCAATTTTGTTGTTACTTTTTTGTCCGGGGGTTAAAAACATCAAGGCAGATGCGCTGTCTCGCAATTTTCCTGGGGGAGGTGATTCAGAAGATCCTGCTCCGATTTTGGCTGATGGGGTTGTGGTTTCCGCCCTGTATCCCAAATTGGAGATGGAGGTGTTGGGAGCCCAGGAGGGGGCTCCTGGTTCTTGTCCCCAGGGAGGTTTGTTCCTGAAGAACTGCGATACAATGTTTTCAAGGAACATCACGATACTGTCCTTGCCGGACATCCTGGTGGTAAGTCCACCTGTGACCTTGTGTCCCGGAGGTTCTGGTGGCCCGGGTTACGTTGGAGCATTGAGGATTACGTGGCAGCTTGTGAAACCTGTGCACGATCTAAGGTTGCTCATACTCGACCGGCTGGTTCACTCCTTTCTTTATCTATTCCGTCTCGTCCTTGGATGCACTTGCCCGTGGACTTTATTATGGATCTACCGAGTTCTTCCGGGAAAACCGGTATTTTGGTGGTAGTTGACCGTTTTAGCAAGATGGCTCATTTTATATTGTTAACTAGTCTGCCTAATGCCAAGACTTTTGCGCAAAATTTTGTTGATAATATCGTGAAATTGCATGGTATTCCTTCTGATGTGGTTTCTGATAGGGGTACGCAGTTTGTCTCCAGGAGGTCACTCGTAGAAGGGGGGGTACTGTCATGCCCTGTTCGGACGGTCTGCGGAGGTCTGTCAGATTGGCAGCACGTGTCTAATCACTTGTTTTGTTTTGGAATCATGCTGGATCTGCCTTCCTTCAGGTGCTCTGGGTGGGGTAATTGGCTTAAATTGCTTTCACTCCCAGAGGGCCGTGCGGGTTATAGAATTCAGTCTGGCCTTGGATTCAAGGAAGGAAGGATTTTCTGTTCCAGCTCAGATAAGTTTGGTTTCTGTTTTTGTTATTTGCGGTCTAGGCTGTTTGTGTGTCTTCTACCCCTTTTCCCCTTTAACCATCTCAGGGATTCTAGGGTATTTGCAGTCCAGGCACGAGGACACATTATTCCTATCTTCAAGGTCTGAATGTGGGCTTAGCAGCATAGGGAGAGAAGTCAGGGATTTGCTAGGAGGTGACCTTTCCCCAGCATTTCGCCTAGATACTTGTTTATTTGGTTGTCTGTGTATCTGAGATCCAGTCCGCCGTGACAGTACCCCTCCAATGCTCCATACATGTAGTAGCAGCTAGCACCCTGTACCCCTCCACAGCTCCATACATGTAGTAGCGGCTAGCACCCCGTACCCCTCCACAGCTCCATACATGTAGTAGCGGCTAGCACCCCGTACCCCTCCACAGCTGCATGCATGTAGAAGCGGCTAGCACCCCATACCCCTCCACAGCTCCATACATGTAGTAGCAGCTAGCACCCCGTACCCCTCCACAGCTCCATACATGTAGTAGCAGCTAGCTCCTCGCACCCCATGCTTGGCTGTTCTTTTAAATCTCATGGAAGTAAATGGAGCATTCTGGGAGTTGTAGTTTCAGAACAGCTGGAGTGCCAAAGGTTGCTGATCCCTGCATGTAGTAGATCGTAATACCAGGCACAGGCGCTACTAAAAGTACTGCTCAGTACCTGGTAAACAACTGCAGCGACCAGGTCCGCAGGGGCAACATGTGAGGCACAGTGGGCTGATGGGGGTAGTAGTATTTTTAATCACGGTTAGCAGAGCTCCCTGGCCCGGCGTGCAGTGAAGGGAAGGACAGCACCAGTTCCTTCAGGGGCGCTCTCTGTTTGTCCAGGGAATACCGCGAAATGGTGTTTGAGGTGCCCTGAGTGGAATGGGTTTTTAGGTGCCTTAGAGGCAGGGTCCCTGGTGTTCATGACGCCAGCATCGTTAGGTGCAATGGTTGGTGGTGGAAAAGATGAGGAGTCAGTTGTAGTAAAACAGTTGAACTTTTACTTAAATCACTTGTCTCCATGTGGTCAGTACAGTTCCTCTATATGGCATAAAGATATGACTCAGATATTGGTTTAGCTGTAATCCTTGTAACAGGCTGGATAGTTGTCAGTTAAAGGGAACCTGTCATCGTCTTTATGCAGCCCATACTAACAGCATCATAAAGTAGAGACAAATGAGTTGATTTCAGCAGTCTGTCATTTCTAAGTTAAAAGCAAGTGGTTGCCAAGAACCAACATCATTGCAGACTGGGCCTGGAGAAGATTCAAATCTACCTGAGAAGAGTCCTGGTTATACATGGATTCCTGCTCTCCTGCCACCTGCTGATGGCTGACAGTCTTCTACCTAGTTTTCTCCCTTTCTCTCTAGGAGAGAACTGCCAATCATCAGCAGATGGGTGAGAGAGCAGGAGATTAGGAATAACAATGACTCATCTCAGGTTAATTTGCATATGTATCAAATCGGTTTTTTTACACAATAAAAGCACACAGAGCTATGGGGACTGGGTATTGCAGATGTGCTAGCGGCCATCTAGAAACCCATGTCCTCAGCTCTATGCACAAAATCCCAGTGACAGGTTCCCTTTAACAGGTAAGAAAAAGGCTCTTTCTTATATAAATCTGCACTAAATCCATTCTCTAGCACTCAGGTACTGAATATAATAACTCTTACTGGTCAGTAGCAATCCACAGGCCGGTCTCCCTAATGGCAGGCATCAGTCTTCTGCTCCATTCTTTGGAAAGGATGCTCACTGAAGAATTACGGTCCACTATGTCCATAGAGGCATGCAGTAAAGGATAATTCTGCGCACTAATCATCCGGCTGTGTCCAGGTACTTTTAGGTTCCTCCTGGTCACTGGTGCTTGTGAAGTCCATTGGCTAATTTAGCTCTAACCTCCATTAGACTTTCTCTATATCCAGATGCAGACTCACTGGTCTGTGCTATGCTGCTGTAATACTGTTATCTGTGCTCCCTTAGCCTGGCCAGAGCCAAGGGGCTAAAATAGCAGCTACATTGTAGACTAGGCCCGTTGTGCTCCTCCATTGACTTTCTACCTTCTCCTTTGTTGTTCTACACTGATCTACTTCCTGTCTGTATTAGCAAACCCCAGGATATATATTTAAGTGGTGCCAGCACCACCTAGGGGTTAATAGATGTAATGACACTCTAACAGCCTGGTAATGGGAATTACAGTTTACACCGAAATACATTAGATAGGCATATACAAAAGTTTGAAGTGCCCACGACCATCACTGAGTGGGACACTGCACAATGAAGGGGATGTAGTGCTTGTCAGGTCTCTTCACACAGCTGATCGCAGGGAATGCTGACAGTAAGACCCTCACAGATTTACAGGGCTGTTCACACCTCATGTTTATTGTACGTCAAGCGGACACATTTGTAAACCAAAAACGTATAGAAACGTATTACTCAACGTGCCCATAGAGCTGTGATGGCTAACCTCCGGCACTCCAGCTGTGATAAAACTATGACTCCCAACATGTACATTTGCTTGGCTGTTCTCAGAACTCCATAGAACCCCTAATTTGCATACACACACCGCAACATGTTACGGTTCACGACCAAGGGAAATGGAAACAGCACAGACCTGTTATGGGGGAGGGGGGATATCTTAAATGTGGTTAAAGATGTTCTGCATTATGACCCATGTAGAAGAACAGGTGCACAATGCAAAATGTAAGGTCACGGTCAAAATAACTCGTAACGACACACGAGACAGGGAGCTCGGGCAAATTTAAAGGGGTTATCCGGGAATTACTATTAATGACCTGTCCTCTGGATAGGTTATCAGTGTCACATACTTTTCATGGGTTAACCCCTTTAAGATAATTGGGAAGGCGGGGCCTTAACAGATAGATGTACCTACAAAAGTATAAGGGCTCATATAGCGGCCCACACTATGCCATGCAGTATTGAAGGTGCTGCGCAGCCATTAAGGCCCCTTTCACATGAGCGAGTTTTCCGTGCGGGTGCAAGCGTGACGTAAATGCATAGCACCCGCACTGAATCCTGACCCATTTATTTCAATGGGTCTGTGTACATGAGCGTTTTCTTTCACGCATAAGTTCTGAGTTGCGTAAAAAACACAGCATGTTCTATATTTTGAGTTTTTCACGCAGCCCTGGCCCCATAGAAGTGAAAGGGGCTTCAGCGTAAAACGCATTGCATCCGGAAGCAAGTGCAGATGCAATGCGATTTTCACTGATGGTTGCTAGCAGATGTCGTAAACCTTCAGTTTTTTATCACGTGTGTGAAAAACGCATTGCACTCACGCGGAAAAAACTGAACAACTGAACGCAATCGCAGACAAAACTGACGGAACTTTCTTGCAAAATGGTGCGAGTTTCACTGAACGCACCCTGAACGCATCGGACCTAATCCATCACGCTCGTGTGAAAGAGGCCTAACAATGCAGACCGACTAAATAGTAGTTAAATCAGAGCCTGCTGGGGCCCATACGGCTGCTCAGTAGTCAACCGCGCCATATGTGTCAAGATCTGTCTAAGGAAAAACTGATGGTTTTGCATGCATGTTTAATCAGTTTTGTCTACGATTATGTTCAATGTTCCAGTTTTTCCCATGTGGATTCAATCTGTTTTTGATGCGTTTTACATGAGCGTGAAGAAAAACTGAAGAATTAGGGTACTTTCACACTAGCGTTTTTCTTTTTCGGTATTGAGTTCCGTCCTAGGGGCTCAATACCGGAATAAAACTGATCAGTTTTATCCTAATGCATTCTGAATGCAGAGCAATCCGTTCAGTTTGCGTCAGGATTTCTTCAGTTCAGTCACTGTACGTTTTTTGGATGGAGAAATTACTGCAGCATGCTGCAGTATTTTCTCCGCCCAAAATTCCGGAACACTTGCCGGAATTATTTTACATTGAATTGCATTAATGCCGGATCTGGCCCTAAGTGTCCCGGAAAAACGGATCCGGTCTGTAAAACGGTATACACACGGCCAATGCTAGTATAATGCGGACCTGCTGTTTACAGGACACAATACAGGCACGGCTGCCACACGTTCGTGCGCATGAGCCCTTAGGGCTCATGCACATGAACGTATTTTCTTTTTGATTCCGTTCCTTTTTTTTGCAGACCGCATGTGGAACCATTCACTTCAATGGGGCTGTAGAAAATACAGAAGTTACTCCATGTGCATTCAGTTTCCGTTTGTTCACATGGCCATTCTGCAAAAAAGTAGTGCATGTCCTATTACTGTCCGCAAATCACGGTCCTAGGCCCCATTCAAGTCAATGGGTCCCCAAAAAATACAGAACGCATACGGAACACATCCGTATGTCATATGTATTTCGCGGATCTATACTGTAGAAATGCTATGCCCAGCCCATATTGCTAATGTGTTTGGTGATTTATAAGTTACTGTTTCTGTATACGATCCACAAAAAACGGATCAAATACGGAAACCATACGGATATGTTTTATGCAATAACGGAACGGAAGAGGACTTAAAGGGAACCTGTCACCAGGATTGTGTGTATAGAGCTGAGGGCATGGGTTGCTAGATGGCCGCTAGCACATCCGCAATACCCAGTCCCCATAGCTCTGTGTGCTTTTATTGTGTAAAAAAAACGATTTGATACATATGCAAATTAACCTGAGATGAGTCCTGTCCCTGACTCATCTCACTTACAGGACTCATCTCAGGTTAATTTGCATATGTATCAAATCGTTTTTTTTACACAATAAAAGCACACAGAGCTATGGGGACTCGGTATTGTGGATGTGCTAGCGGCCATCTAGAAACCCATGTCCTCAGCTCTATACACAAAATCCCGGTGACAGGTTCCCTTTAAATGAGAGAAAAAAAAATCCTCAGATACGAAACAACGAATCAGTAAAAAAACAGACCTCAAAACAACAACGGCCGTGTGCAGGAGCCCTTACTGATGGAAATCACAGACCAAACATGGTGTGAAAGCTGCCTAAATAAATTTTCCTTTCTTCTGATCCTTTATTTTGAGCATCTGTTTTTGTCAGTTCCGTCAGAGATCTGTTATTGTAGACCAGAGAAAAAGTCCTGCATGCTTTGTATGAAAGCTGCATAATTAAAGGGGTTTTCCGGGTTCAGAGCTGAACCCAGACATACCCTTATTTTCACCCAGGCAGCCCCCCTGAGGCTAGCATCGGAGCATCTCATGCTCCGATGCGCTCCCTTGCCCTGAGCTAGATCGCGCAGGGCACGGGCTCTTTTGTGTTCAATAACACACTGCCCGGCAGTATGTTCAGTGATGTCACCGGCTCTGAGGGGCGGGCTTTAGCTCTGCCCTAGCCGTTTTACTGGCTAGGGCAGCGTTAAATCCCGCCCATCAGTGCCGGTGACATTACCGGGGTTCCTGGCAGCCCCATGGAGAGCCCCGGTATGTCACCAGATCTCCAAAAAATTACTTTGCCCTGCGTGATTTAGCACAGGGCAAAGGAGAGCATCGGAGCATGAACTGCTCCAATGCTCAAGCTCTGAACCCGGACAACCCCTTTAAGAGATCACAACGTAGGAATACATAAAAACTTTCTAGAAATATTTTTGTGAAGTTTTTTTTTTTTACTATAACGGAGCCTTTTTTTAATTTATTTTGGTACTAAATATACAACATGGAGCCGCAATAAAGTGATGGACTAAGCCCTATTATATGGGTTTTCTGAGATTCTGATATTGATGACCTATACACAGGACAGGTCATCAATATCGGATCAGCAGAGGTCAGACACCCAGCATCCCGCCGATCAGCTGTTTGAGGAAGCCGCAGCACTCACCGGAGCTCTGGTGAGCACAGTGACCTCTTCGTAGCTTGCCATGCACAGCACCATCCATGGCCGGTATTGCCGTTCAGCACTATTTACTTGAATGGGACTGAGCTGCAGCTAGGCCACATGGCTGATGAATGCGACTCCCAGAACCCTCGCCGATCTGATATTAATGATCTATCCTGAGGATAGGCTATCAATATTAAAGTACCAGACACACCCTTTAATGTTATTTCTCATTCTCTGAATAGCAGTTCCTCACAGTTTCCACAAGAGGTCGCTCTAAAACTGAAGAATCTCTTGTCCTTGTGCTCTTATAGTCTATGTTACAGATTTGTAACACTCTGGGAATATAATGGTGTTGATTGATTCAGCTGCCATAATGCCAGTGCACTGTGCGTGAACCTAATTAGGCCTATTGTAATGTTACATTATAAGAATGATATATACTTTTTCTTCAACAATGCAATAGTGTTTTAGAAGACTCTCCTAATCCTGCAGTACAGTCTTTAATTATATTGCACACTAAAGTCCTGATCTGTAAGTACTTATGTATTCAAAATAAAGGTATCATATCATATTGTGTGATCTATCGTATCACATCCTATCATATATATACATTCAGCTAAAATAAAATAGAAAAAACAGTCTCATCCTCTTATAGACTTACCTACCGGGGACAATACATCATGTATAAGATAATGGGTTGCATCAGATGAGATGCATTAGATGCCCGTGATGAGAAACATAGTCCTACCACTTTAGACATCACTAGTCAGACCACACATGGAGTACTGTGTACAGTTCTGGGCTCCTGTAAACAAGGCAGACATAGCAGAGCTGGAGAAGGTCCAGAGGAGGGCAACTAAAGTAATTACAGGAATGAGGGAATTACAGTACCCTGAAAGATTATCAAAATTAGGGTTATTCACTTTAGAAAAAAGACTACTGAGGGGAGATCTAATAACTATGTATAAATATATCAGGGGTCAGTACAGAGATCTCTCCCATCATCTATTTATCCCCAGGACTGTGACTGTGACGAGGGGACATCCTCTGAGTCTAGAGCAGGGGTGCACAACCTGCGGCCCGGGGGCCACATGCGGCCCTTGATACCATTCTGTGCGGCCCCCAACCATCTGGTAACAGACATGTATGCCTATATCTGGTGGCTGCTCACATGTATTTTTCATGTATTTCTCCCATTAGATGGGAGTCCTGGAAGTGTAACTAGACATTAATGTTATATAATGTGTGTTCAATATGCCATAAGTACAATATTTCAGTTGTTAATACACTTTTAAATTTTAATTTCGGCCCTCGTCATTGGTTCAGTCTGGCAATGTGGCCCCCAACCAGGAAACGTTGTGCACCCCTGGTCTAGAGGAAAGGAGCTTTGTACACAAACATAGAAGAAGATTCTTTGCGGTAAGAGCAGTGAGACTATGGGACTCTCTGCCTGAGGAGGTGGTGATGGCGAGTACAATAACGGAATTCAAGAGGGGCCTGGATGTATTTCTGGAGCGTAATAATATTACAGGCTATAGCTACTAGAGAGGGGTCGTTGATTCAGGGAGTTATTCTGATTGCCTGATTGGAGTCGGGAAGGAATTTTTTATTCCCCTAAAGTGAGGAAAATTGGCTTCTACCTCACAGTTTTTTTTTGCCTTCCTCTGGATTAACTTACAGGATAACAGGCTGAACTGGATGGACAGATGTCTTTTTTCGGCCTTATGTACTTTGTTACTATGTATGCTATTTACTACCACGGAGCAGGGCTTTATTTTGCTTTAGGCAGTGGTGACCCAGTGCCTAGGGTGGTGCTCGGTTCAGGGGACCACCTCACTGGGGTGTGTTCGCTGGCGGAGATCTCACCTGTGTTATTCTGCTCTTTCTCCGATGGTCCATATTAGCGCTGGTTTGCCCACTCCACGCAGACTCCAACTGTGGCCTGTCTTTCACCTCCTCAGCCTATCACTTCGCACTACCCCTTACTTTTCTAGGGCCAGCGTGGCCACCCCTTCCTGACATTCAACGTACATGAAGGACAGGTCTTTAATAATGGCACCCGTTGAGGACCTGAGCAGGTGCCATAGCCATAGAGTGCCTGCTGTTTTATGCAGGAGACACTTGTTGGCATAGTTCGTGATCAGCATAATGCCGATCAGAGACTTATCACCCCAGATGCCATGGTCAGTTGTGGCCATAGCATCTGGGTGGTCTTTTCACGGAAATGCACCCGGGGACTGAACAGCTGCATTGCTCTGAGATTGGTTCTAAGGCATGTCATAGTGGAGTTCCTATTGCAGTCTATGGGTTAAGCAATCAGACAATCATATGTTGAAGTCCCCTAGGGGGACTAAATATAAGTGTAAAAAAAATAAAAAAATAAGCGGGGGAAAAAAAATAAAAAAAAATTAAATGAAGATATAAAAATTAAAATTACCCAATTTCCCAATTTTTTATAAATAAGCAATAAAAAAAAATTAAGATCGTTAGTATTGGCAGGTCCCAAAATGTCTGAACTATTCAAATATAAACTTATTTATCCTGTACAGTGAAAAAAATAAATAAAATTGCTGATTCAATGTTTTTATAAAAAGTGATCAAAAAGTCATACACACCCAGAGGCCTCTTTCACACAGTGAGTATTTGGTCAGTATTTTGCATCAGTATTTGATCAGTATTTGTAAGCCACAAATCAGGAGTGGAACCTACTGAGAAGAGTTATAATAGAAATATTTGTGCCTCTTCTGTGTTTTATGTTTTTGGCTTACAAATACTGATGCAAAAATACTGACCAAATTCTGACCGTGTGAAAGAGGCCTAATATGGTATCAAAGTTTTTTTTTTTTTTACATATTATAACACAAGAAAAACTATAAACTATACTGACCCACAGAATGGAGTTGACAGGTAATTTTTACAGCCCAGGGAACACCGTAAAACCAAAGCCATAAAACTGTGGCAGTATTGCTTTTTTGTACAATTTAAAACACTTTGGATTTTTTTTTCAGCTCCCTTCTACATCGTATGCAACATAAAATGGTGCCATTAGAGAGTACCGCAAAAAAATAGGTATACAGGTATGTGAATGAAAATAAAAAGCTATGTCTCTGGGAAGGCAGAGAGTAAAAAACAGAAAGGAAAAAAAGAAAAATCACTCTGGGAATTAAGAAAATGAAAATACTTATATATTACTTTATTATAAATATATATACTGTGTGTATATATATATATATATATATATATATATATATACAGTACAAACCAAAAGTTTGGACACACCTTCTCATTCAAAGAGTTTTCTTTATTTTCATGACTATGAAAATTGTAGATTCACACTGAAGGCATCAAAACTATGAATTAACACATGTGGAATTATATACATAACAAAAAAGTGTGAAACAACTGAAAATATGTCATATTCTAGGTTCTTCAAAGTAGCCACCTTTTGCTTTGATTACTGCTTTGCACACTCTTGGCATTCTCTTGATGAGCTTCAAGAGGTAGTCACCTGAAATGGTTTTCACTTCACAGGTGTGCCCTGTCAGGTTTAATAAGTGGGATTTCTTGCCTTATAAATGGGGTTGGGACCATCAGTTGCGTTGTGGAGAAGTCAGGTGGATACACAGCTGATAGTCCTACTGAATAGACTGTTAGAATTTATATTATGGCAAGAAAAAAGCAGCTAAGTAAAGAAAAACGAGTGGCCATCATTACTTTAAGAAATGAAGGTCAGTCAGTCCAAAAAATTGGGAAAACTTTGAATGTGTCCCCAAGTGTAGTCACAAAAACTACTGTCACAAAAACTACTGTTTGGGGTCATTGTCCTGTTGAAAAACTAAATGATGGTCCAACTAAACGCAAACCGGATGGAATAGCATGCCGCTGCAAGATGCTGTGCTAGCCATGCTGGTTCAGTATGCCTTCAATTTTGAATAAATCCCCAACAGTGTCACCAGCAAAGCACCCTCCACACCATCACACCTCCTCCTCCATGCTTCACGGTGGGAACCAGGCATGTAGAGTCCATCCGTTCACCTTTTTTTGCGTCGTTGGTTGGAACCAAAGATCTCAAATTTGGACTCATCAGACCAAAGCACAGATTTCCACTGGTCTAATGTCCATTGCTTGTGTTCTTTAGCCCAAACAAGTCTCTTCTGCTTGTTGCCTGTCCTTAGCAGTGGTTTCCTACTACCATGAAGGCCTGATTCACACATTCTCCTCTTAACAGTTGTTCTAGAGATGTGTCTGCTGCTAGAACTCTGTGTGGCATTGACACGGTCTCTAATCTGAGCTGCTGTTAACCTGCGATTTCTGAGGCTGGTGACTCAGATGAACTTATCCTCCGCAGCAGAGGTGACTCTTGGTCTTCCTTTCCTGGGGTGGTCCGCATGTGAGCCAGTTTCTTTGTAGCGCTTGATGGTTTTTGTGACTGCACTTGGGGACACTTTCAAAGTTTTCACAATTTTTCTTAAAGTAATGATGGCCACTCGTTTTTCTTTACTTAGCTGCTTTTTTATTGCCATAATACAAATTCTAACAGTCTATTCAGTAGGACTATCAGCTGTGTATCCACCTGACTTCTCTACAAGGCAACTGATGGTCCCAACCCCATTTATAAGGCAAGAAATCCCACTTATTAAACCTGACAGGGCACACCTGTGAAGTGAAAACCATTTCAGGTGACTACCTCTTGAAGCTTATCAAGAGAATGCCAAGAGTGTGCAAAGCAGTAATCAAAGCAAAAGGTGGCTACTTTGAAGAACCTAGAATATGACATATTTTCAGTTGTTTCACACTTTTTTGTTATGTATATAATTCCACATGTGTTAATTCATAGTTTTGATGCCTTCAGTGTGAATCTACAATTTTCATAGTCATGAAAATAAAGATAACTCTTTGAATGAGAAGGAGTGTCCGAACTTTTGGTCTGTACTGTATATATATATATACTGTATATATATATATATATATTCCCAAACACCTGTCATTAGTTTTAATGGCTTATTTTGCCTAGGGATCAATCATTAGGAGAAATAAAATGGCTGCTTTCCTATTAGTACTCACAAAACCTGTCCTAATCACACAGCAGCACAAGTTACTTCACAACACTGAGCTAAATAGCTGCCTCATCCTCCTCTCTGCTCTGCTTGTCAAAGATTATAATCCTGAATACAGCTGATAAGATCTTTAGCTGAATCTCTGTAGGAATGGAGTTAATGAGGAGTAATAAAGTACAGCGAGGAGGTGAGGATGTGGCTAATAAGCAGCAGCTCTTGTTGTCACGGACATACCGAGACATACGGACGTCTCCGCGACAGTGAGTGGCAGGAGATCCTTGAGACTGGCAACACATGGTTTGATTTGACATGTTTACCTTGTGGATCAATCGGAGTCTATGTTGTTTCCAGTACTGGCCACACCCTTAACCTCCAGGTGTTGCTATTGTGATCATTTAACTTTCCTTATTTATAGTTGTTTCTCTCACAATGCTGTGCGATTTATAGCTTCAGTTGGACCTGTGGATAGCTGATGTTTGGATCTTATCTGAGTTACTAGTGCTGCCATAGCTTCTTGGAAGTTAAGTGTTACCTTTCCCTTTGTATTTTGGCTTTTCTGTGTGTTGCATTTCCTTGTTGTTTTGTATTAGGCCTTAGACTTCGTTCACATCACTGTTCAGCCTTTCCGTTCTCCTGCTCCGTTTAGGAGCAGGAGAAAAGGAAAGGACGGATTAGACACATAACTGAGCCGAACGGAACCTAAGGACCCCTTAGACTATAATGGGGTCCATTAGGTTTCCACTCAGAAGATGATTTTGGAGTGGAGACAAAAGTTGTGCATGCAGGACTTTTGTCTCCGCTTCAAAAATCTTCCTCTGAGCGGAAACCTAACGGACCCAATTATAGTCTATGGGGTCCTTAGGTTCCGTTCGGCTCAGTTATGTGCCGAATCTGTCCTTTCCATTCTCCTGCTCCTAAACGGAGCAGGAGAACAGAAAGGCTAAACTGTGATGTGAACGAAGCATAAGGGAGACTCCCGTGCATTATTCCTATTGGAGGAACAGTATGTCTCATTTCTGTCATTAGTACCAGGGTCCTTTAGGGTTAGATAGGACTTTGTTCCTGTGTATGAACTCACCTACCTCTGGGGTCTGTTCATACTGGTAGTCAGTTAGGGCTTTGATTAGGGTTTTCACTAGGAGGTGTCAATCTTCCTTCCCTAGTTTTCAAGCCTTATTTCCTTTCCCTGCTATGTTCGGTGTGGGGTTTCCCTCCCACACTAGAGCGTGATATTATAAACCGCCGAAACCGTCATTTTTTTTGTTTGTTCATAGATCCAATGGCTGCACTGGCAGGACAGTTGCAAGGGCTGTCTTTGGAAGTAGCCGATCTCCGCAATACTGTCTGGCAGATTCAGAGACCATAGGCGGTTGGTCCTGGTGGTGGTGGTGGAAACCAGACCTAACTGGAGCCTAAAGTTGCCCTTCCGGACAGATTCTCTGGGGGATGTGATAATTTCATTTTGTTTAGGAAGGCTGTATTTTAGGCTGTGCCCACATTCATCTGGGGATGAGAAACAGCGAGTCGGTGTGGTTATTTCATCGTTTAAGGGGGATGCTCAGTCATGGTCTTTTTCTTTGCCGACCCGATTGGAGTATCTCCGGTCGGTGGATGAATTTTTCAAAGCTTTGAGTCTTATCTATGACAATCCGGATCGGACATCCCTGGTCGAAACCAAGCTGCATTGCCTTTGTCAGGGAGATCGTTCTGCTAAGATTTATTGCTCTAAGTTTAGGAGGTGGGCTACGGATACTGAATGGAATGATCAGGCTCTCCGTAACCAGTTTTGTCAGGGTTTATCAGGGAGGCTGAAGGACGCTTTAGCCTTTCATGAAACTCCTGTGTCTCTGGAGGCTGCTATGTCTCTTTCCATACGCATTGATAAACGCCTGAGAGAAAGATCTAGGGGCCCCCACGCTCAGGATGTACTATCACAAGATGTATCGTCCTCCTCTGACACTTTGGGTGAAGATACTTCTGAGTTTAGGTCTGGGGACGAACCCATACAGTTAGGGAGAGCTACTCCTGGATCCACTTTTAAGCATACTGGTCTGATCGTAAGAAGGGAGTGTATTTTTTTCTGCGGACAGGTGAGAGTATGTCCATACATTCAGCATTAAAAAAAAGGACGTTTAATTCCCATCTGACTCTTGGTGGGGTGAGAGGAGAGTCAGAAAATGTGCATTTGTCTTTGACTGGTAGTACCTGATTTCTCCTGACTGCTGAGGTGGCGCTAGAGTAAAAAAGCTGGGGATTGCGGTGTTTATCGACAGCGGGGCAGGGGTGAACCTGATTGATGCTCAGTTCGTCCATATGCACGGGTAGTCACCGAGTGCATTAGAGAAAAATATTCAAATTTTTGCTATTGATTCTGCTCCTCTAGCTCAGAAGTGTTTATCGCAAGTGGTGCATGATATCAGATTAAGAATGGGTGACTTTCATTAGGAATTTATCTCGTGTTTTGAGTTGGAGGGTCTCCCTGCTTTGGTGGTTCTGGGTTTGCCGTGGTTGAGCAAGCACAATTTAACCATCGATTTGCAAGCTAGACAGATTCTGGATTGGGGTGATTATTGCGTTGACAATTGTCTTAATACATATTTTTCTGTTTTAACTACTAAGACATTACCCTCTTTGATATCTGATTTTGCCAACGTATTTTTTGAGAGTGGATGCCAGGATTTACCTCCACATCGGGAATATGATTGTCCTATCAACCTTATTCCCGGAGCTAAGTTGCCCAAATCTAGGTTGTATAACCTTTCTGGACCTGAAAGACTGGCCATGAGAGAGTATATTACCGAGAAATATAAACATAAGACCTTCCAAATCTCTAGTGGCAACAGGGCCAGTGCAAGGATTTTTGCCAACACAAGCGAAGCTACATTTTGGCACCCCCCACCCCCCTCGTAGCTCACCTCGTCCTGGTCCCATCTGCAGCAGCTGGCTTCTCCTCTGTGTGGTCCTGGTATCTTCTCTCTGCTTCAGACAATCGCTGGTTTGAGGATATTTTCCGCGCTATAAGACGCATCGGCCCATAAGACGCACCTAGGTTTTAGAGGAGGATAATAAGAAAAAAATATTTTCCATTACATCTCAGGTCAGACCACCAATCAGACCCCCAATGTTAATCAGACCTCAGCTCACAGCCCCAATCAGACCCCCAATGCTAATCAGACCTCAGATCAGACCCCCAATGTTAATCAGACCTCAGATCAGACCCCAAATGTTAATCAGACCCCCAATGCCTCAGATCAGCCCTCCATGTCAGCCATTAGCCCCCATGTCAGCCATCATCCCCCATCCATCAGCCCCCCATGTCAGCCATCATGCCCCCCATGTCAGCCATCATGCCCCCCATGTCAGCCATCATGCCCCCCATGTCAGCCATCATGCCCCTCATGTCAGCCATCATGCCCCCCATGTCAGCCATCATGCCCCCCCATGTCAGCCATCATGCCCCCCCATGTCAGCCATCATGCCCCCCCATGTCAGCCATCATGCCCCCCATGTCAGCAATTAGTCCTTTATGTGATCACGATACTGCCTGATGAAGGGCTTATGTTAGTCCGAAACGTTGGCCGGACGTGCACCCAATTTTGCCAGGTCAAGAAAGAGTGCTGTGGTCAAACAAATTTTAAATCATGCCCCCATGTCAGCCATCATGCCCCCCCATGTCAGCCATCATGCCCCCCCATGTCAGCCATCATGCCCCCCCATGTCAGCCATCATGCCCCCCCATATCAGCCATCATGCCCCCCCATGTCAGCCATCAGCGCAAATAAAATAAAAAAAAACTACTTACCTCTCCTGCTTCTGGACGCTGCCGCTCCTCACCACCAGCGCTCTCTCTCTCTTCTTCCTGGTTCTCGGCTGTCAGCTGTGAAGGCTGCGCACAGTGAGGTCACATGGTGCGCAGCCCTGCACAGCAGACAGCCAAGCGGAGGATCAGGAAGCGGTGAGTACAGATCCTTCACCGCTTCCCGGTCCTCCGGTACTAATGAAGCGCTTTATTAGTATTTGCCCCATAAGATGCAGGGGCATTATTATAGCACCGGGCCTGAGTGGCAGTAGGGATTTCTGTGAACTCAATTGGATTACTGTCCGTGATCCTTACCCCCTTCCTTTGATTCCTGATGTGTTTAAAAAGATTGTTGGTGCCAAGGTGTTCTCTAAGTTGGACTTAAAGGGGTTATATAATCTGATCAGGATCAAGGAAGGGGATGAATGGAAGACGGCTTTCAATACTCCTGAGGGTCACTTTGAGAACCTGGTCATGCCTTTTGGGTTGTCCAATGCTCCTGCGGTTTTCCAGCATTTTGTGAATAATATTTTATATCACCTGGGGGGGAGATTTGTAGTTGTGTATTTGGATGACATACTAATTTATTCTCCAGACGTGGAGATACAGCGTGACACTTGAATGAAATCTCTATTACCACAGCCTGTCCTGTCCATCCTCTCTGTACTTCATGTCTCCTCATGAACTCTAATCCTACAGATATTCAACTGAAGATCTTATCAGCTTTTTTCAGGATCATAATCCCTGATAAGTGGGAGAGGACGATGAAGCAGCTCTTTAGCTCAGTGTTGTGAAGTAACTTGTCCTCCTGTGTGATTAGGACAGGTTTTGTGTGTACTAATAGGACGGCAGCCATTTTATTTCTCCTAATGATTGCTCTCATTATAACTAATGAAAGATATTTAGGAGTATATTTATAATAAATATTTAATATTTATAATATTTAAGTATTTTCATTTTCTTAATTCCCAGAGAACCCCTTTAACCTGTAGTAGGGTGCCTGAGCAGGGGGTATTGGTCTTTTACTAACCAGTGTGCCGACCGACGGCACCCAGTCTCACTTTTCACAATGACATCATACATTAAATGATGTATATTGGCGGTTCAGCGTCAATACACAACACAGGGCACTGGCCCTGCTCCGCTGCTTGACACTTTACTGTATTGTATGATAATGAGAACATTGGGCTGAAGCAAGCACGGTCAAATCGCAAGCCCACCCTGCTATTGTGCTGACACTTGTACTGTATAATAATGAATCGGCCTGCGGCGTGTGTTTTAAACTACACAATAGACATTGCAAGCTGCCAGCCCTGTTCTCTCATTATGAGTCCTCATGCACACGGCCATGCCCGTATTGCGGCCCGCAATTAGCCCATGACTGTTGCCATGTGCACATCGTATCACGGATGCTGACCCATTTGCCTAAATGGGTCTGCAATCAAGAAGGTCAGTGCAGACCGGAGCCACGGAACCTTATGGAAGCACTACGGAGTGCTTCTGTGGGGTTTCTCTCCGTGCCTCCGCACCGCTGATGGATCACGGACCCATTCAAGTTAAGTGGGTCTGCATCCATCTTTGGCATGGTGCCCGTGCATTGGCCATGAAGCTAATGATGAGAGAGTGCAGCAGGGGCAGCACCTTGTGATGTGACATGGTGCACGATACAGCCCAATGTTCTCGTTTTCGTACAGTTTAAAGTGTCAGTGCAGCAGCATGGGGCTGGCGCTGCCATCATGTCTAATACTATTGTATTGCAATATGCAGCTGTCTGGCTCTGGGATTGTGTTAAAATGGGAAAAAGAGGGATGGGGTAAACAACAGGTCTGGGGCAGTGCAGGCCACTGTAGGAAGAAGAATGTAAAGTTTTTTTAAACTGAAATAAAATATTATATAATGATAAAGAGAGAATGTTTAAATCAATGTGAAAGGCTTATATTATTATATTATTAAATTGTGAATTAAAGCAAACAAAATGGCAATTATAATAAAAAGGAAAAAAATAAAACATATGTGACAGCCACAAATAAAAAATGATGGAAAAGAAATGGCCAGGAAAAATGCTTAAAGGGGTTCTCCAACATTATTTTAGACATCAGAGAGTGGACGACCTGTGGTGGTAATCATACTTATCTGCTAAAGCTGGGATTGGTCTCTAACACTTCCCATCTGGCTTGTGACCATTTGTCGGGACGCAAGGGGAGCAGGTCACTGCTGTGGCCAATGATTTGATATCAGTGCATATCCAGGGAGATGTTGAGCCAGTTGGGGAGCAACAGAGACCAAACCCAGCGGTGGAGACCAGGTAGGTATGATCACCACTGCGGGTCGGCCAAATAATGTAAATAATGTGTAAAATAATGTTGGAGTATCATGCATTTTTCTTGGCCGTGTCTTGTCCATGATTTTATTCATTTTTTTGATTCACCATTTTTGGTCAGCTTGTCCACTTCAAAAAAATGTAATAAAAAGTGATCAAGTCAATGCTACCAAACACAACTACTTTTTGCCCTGCAGAAAACAAGCCCTCATCTCTGTAGATGGAAATATAAAAAGGTAATAGATGCCTGAAAACAGTAATGCAAAGAACATTTTTCAAAAGTTTAAAAAATAAAAAGTAGTAAAACATTATAAAAACTATACAAATTTGGTATTAATGTAATTGTACTGACCCGCAGAATAAGGATGTGTCGTTTTTAGTGCACAGTGAATGGTGGAAACTCTTCTCAGGGTCAGGGGTGCCATACAAAAGGTACAAAACCATATGCTTTGTTATATTATTGAGTACCAGGTTTGATAAAGCCGCCTACTTGGCTATGGCCACTCCATCTATAATATGGGGCCTCTTCCCCTTTTGTTCCAATCCGCCCCTGTGTCTGAGCAATAGGTTCTAGTTAGCTGCAAAGGTGTGCTATAGTCTTGTTCGCCTGCCCATGTACTGACTTCTGCCTGTTTCTGGATTTGACCCAAAGCTGCCGGACCTGACTTCTGCCTGTTCCTCATTTTGACTCTGTGTTACCCGCCCTGATATTTGGACTGTTTACTGGAGTGCGCGTATTCTGCCTCGTCCCTAACTATGGTTTTCCCTGATCTCTCACTGCTCCACACCGGTGTATCTTGACCCCGTGGGCCAGCCATCATCTGAACAGAGACTACTTCAAGAGCTAGTGGCCTGGTGATTCCCCTGCAGATGCAGATTGTTTTATAGATTTTTTTTTTGTGGATTTTAGGCCTCATTGTTTTCAGTGGGAATTTCCATACACAATAAACATGTTGCCTATTTTCCTGCTCCGCACATTATGAATCAGTGCACAGAAAAAATAAAAATCTCCATATGAACTACAGTGCGGATTTCCCATTTAAAACAAAGGGCAAATTAAGAGTGGATTCTGTGCGGATCTTTCTGTCAAAATGCACTGGAATCCATGTGGAAAACTCACTGTGTGAACATAGTCTAACATTATTGGGAGCGGTAGCCAGATTTTCCTGATATATGGTTTGCAATAGAAATTCATATCATTGGCAGTCAAGACAGGTAAGATGCTGGATTTTCAGCTGTTGTAATGTATGTCCTGAGACACAACCCAACAGTTTTGTTCAGATCTCTGGAAATGCAAGGAAAGAGGGTCTGTCTCTGCTTCTGACATGTCTGGTTTAGTAACTACTTGCACCTCCCATATAATACCAATCCTGGAGCATCTAATTCTTATGACTCTGCGATTTGCCATTATTTTATTATTCCTGTTGGAAGTTATAAAGTAATTACCAGCAGTTTGCAATGAAGGTCCAGATGGTTGTTCCCAGTTGGGTGTGTGTCCCTGCACAGTCTTCCCTGATTGGATAGTGTCAGACTGTACAAGGACACACCTCCAACTGGTAACACTCATCTTGACCTCCATTCACTTATGACTTCTAGCAGGAATAATAAAGGAATGGAACAACATAGAATCATAAGAATAGATTCTCCGGCAGGTAGTTACTAAAGCAGACATGTCAGGAGAGGTTAGAGATCCTCTTTGCAAGGCTAAAGAAGACATTAAAAGCTTCTGTAGATAAAATTGCTTCAGGGGTGTACAGTGAAATTTCTGCATAAATATTTATTGTGTCAAATATGTAATTTTCCTGTAGGAGAAGGAGAATTTGAGGAGGTAGGAGGGTTTCGCAAGCGCATTTATTTACGGTTTTGCTGATGTTTGGGAACATTGAATAATGTATTGGCTGTACGTCTGGATGCAGTAAAACCTTGGCTGTGTTTCTGCTGCACAAGACTAATCAGAGAGTGTAAAAAAAACATCGGTAATCGTTTAGTATTGTTCTCCTAATTGATGGCTGCAGTCACGAACGTCGGAGCTCTAGTTCTAATTGGTTTTTAATATGTTATTGCGTATGCTAATGCCCATTTTCTTGCAGTGTACTGCCATTAGGCCAAGTTCACACTTCAGTTATTTGGTCAGTTATTTCCATCAGTTAAGGCTCCATTCACACGACCATATGTGTTTTGTGCTCCGCAAAACACAGATCCACAAATATGGATGATGTCCGTTTTTTTTTTGCAGATCATTTGTAACAATGCCTATCCTTGTCCACAAAACGGACAAGAATAGGACATGTTCTATCATTTTTGCGGGGCTACGGAACGGACATACGGATGCTGACAGCACACGGTGTGCTGTCTGCATTTTTTGCGGACCCATTTAAATGAGTGTGTTCACATCCTATCCGCAAAAAAAAAACAACGGAACAGACACGGAAACAAAATACGTTCGTGTGCATGAGGCCTAAGCCTCGTTCACACGTCAGTGTTCGGTCAGTGATTTCCATCAGTGATTTTCAGCCAAAACCAGGTTCGGCCCTAAACAGAACAGGAACAGATCTTTCCCTTATACCTTATGTCTGTGGAGGCTCCAATCCTGGTTTTGTCTCACAATCACTGACCAAACACTGACATGTGAATGAGGCTTAATTGTGAACCAAAACCAGTAGTGGTCTACTCAGACATAGGGTATAATGGAAAGATATTCACCTGTTCTGTGTTTTGGACCCAGATCTGCTTTTGGCTCACAATAACTGATAGAAATATCTGACCAAATAACTGAATTATGAAAGCCTAAGGCCCCTTTCACACGGGCGAGATTTCCGCGCGGGTGCAATGCGTGAGGTGAACACATTGCACCCGCACTGAATCCCGACCCATTCATTTCTATGGGACTGTGCACATGAGCGGTGATTTTCACACATCACTTGTGCATTGCGTGAAAATCACAGCATGCTCTATTTTGTGCGTTTTTCACGCAACGCAGGCCCCATAGAAGTGAAGGGGGCTGCGTGAAAATCGCAAGCATCCACAAGCAAGTGCGGATGCGGTGCGATTTTCACGCGCGGTTGCTAGGAGACGATAGGAATGGAGACCTGATCATTATTATTTTCCCTTATAACATGGTTATAAGGGAGAATAATAGCATTCTGAATACAGAATGCATAGCACAATAGCACTGGAGGGGTTAAAAAAAGAAAAAATAATTTAACTCACCTTAATCCACTTGTTCGTGCAGCCGGCATCTCCTTCTGTCTTCATCTGTGAGGAAAAGGAACTTTGATGACGTCACTGCGCTCATCACATGGTCCGTCACATGACCCGTCACCATGGTAAAATTACTTATTCACAGAAGTTCAGGTTTGGGTTCAAGGTTATGTAGATTGTATTATTTCCCCTTATAACATGGTTATAAGGGGAAATAATACAATCTACACAACCTTGAACCCAAACCTGAACTTCTGTGAAGAAGTTCGGGTTTGGGTACCACATTCAGTTTTTTATCACGCGCGTGCAAAACGCACTGCACCCGCACAATAAAAACTGAACAACGGAAAGGAATCACAGTCAAAACTGACTGCAATTGGGTACCTACTCGTGCGGATTTGCCGCAACGCATCCGGACCTTATCCAGACACGCTCGTGTGAAAGAGGCCTAAGGGTACTTTCACACTAGTATTGTTACAATCCGGTAGGCGGTTCCGGCAACGGAACTACGTGCCGTATCCTGCAAGCTGTATACAAATGGAAAGCTCTTTTTTCCGGATCCGGTGAAATACCGGATCCGTCTCATCCGGAATAACGAATCCGGTATTTAAATTGTTTCTCAAAGATCAAAAGAGAAACCTGCTCCGGAAAACCGGATTCGGCGATGCGGCAATTTCCAGGACACTTGGTAACAGATCCGGCATTAATACATCTCTATGGAAATTAATGCCGGCAAGTGCAGTATTGTTTCGGTATTTTGTCCGGAAAAAATACTGCAGCATGCTGTGGTATTTTGTCCGGTCAAATGCCGTACAAGGGACGGAACGGAAGATATCCTGATGCATACTGAACGGATTGCTTTCCATTCAGAATGCTTTAGGACAAAACTGATGCTTTTTTTCCCCAGTATTGAGACCCTTTATCGGATTTCAATACCGGAAAAGAAGAACGCTAGTGTGAAAGTACCCTAAGGCCTAATAGACACGACCGTGCGGTCCACAATGCACGGGCACCAACCGTGTGACTGTCATCTGCGGATGCAGACTTATTCACTTGAACGGGGTCTGCGATCGCATCCGACGTTCCGTACTGCAAAAAGTAGTGTACCGTATAGTACCGGAAAAGTAGATCTACACACATAACTTAACATGCCATGCTGATTCTACAAAATCCACAGCAAATCTGCCACGACATCTGTATGTAATACACATGGATTTTTCTGTAGATCCTCGGCAAAATCTGACTCTGTATCCGCAGAGCACATATCTGTTTCATGTGCAGGTACCAATGTGTGTTTTTGCCATGGAACCCATGGAAGAAATCCTAGGCCGACCCTCAGATTTTTGCAGCAGTTTGCATTGACGTGGAACCTGTCCATTGATGAGCGTTCATTCTAGCGTTCAATTATTTTTTTTCCACCATGATGTGGAAATTTTTTTGTTTATGTGAAGAGCACTGGAAGCATTTTTTGACAAGGCTTTTTGTACAGAAAGTTTGCGGATATCCAAAAGCGCTGTGGCCCTTAGGCTTGTGTACTCATGGGAGCTTCAGTCTCTGTGCAACAGAGGCCTCTAAGGCCCCTTGCAGATGAGCGTGTCCGGATTAGGTCCGGATGCGTCCCGGTGCATTGCGGCAAACCCGCGCGAGTAGGTATGCAATAGCAGTCAGTTTTGACTGCCATTGTGTTCCGTTATTCAGTTTTTATCGCGCGGGTGCAATGCGTTTTGCACGCGCGTGATAAAAAACTGAATGTGATACCTAGACCCGAACTTCTTCACAGAAGTTCAGGTTTGGGTTAGTTGTAGTGTAGATTGTATTCTTTCCCCTTATAACATGGTTATAAGGGAAAATAATAGCATTCTAAATGCAGAATGCATAGTACAATAGGACTGGAGGGGTTAAAAAAATATATATATAATTTAACTCATCTTAATCCACTTGTTCGCGCAGCCGACATCTCTTCTGTCTTCTTTTGTGAGGAATAGGACTTTTGATGACGTCACTACGCTCATCACATGGTCTGTCACATGATCGATCACCATGGTAATGGATCATGTGACGGACCATGTGATAAACATAGTGACGTCATCAAATGTCCTATTCCTCACAAAAGAAGACAGAAGAGATGCCGGCTGCGCGACCAAGTGGATTAAGGTGAGTTAAATTATTATTATTTTTTTTTTTCCCCCTCCAGCCCTATTGTACTACGCATTCTGTATTTAGAATGCTATTATTTTCCCTTATAACCATGTTATAAGGGAAAAAATAATGATCGGGTCTCCAGCCCGATTGTCTCCTAGCAACCGTGCGTGAAAATCGCACCGCATCCGCACTTGCTTGCGGATGCTTGCGATTTTCACGCAACCGCATTTATTTCTATGAGGCCTGCGTTACGTGAAAAATGCACAAAGAGTAGCATGCTGTGATTTTCACGCAACGCACAAGTGATGCGTGAAAATCACCGCTCATGTGCACAGCCCCATAGAAATGAATGGGTCCGGATTCAGTGCGGGTGCAATGCGTTCACCTCACGCATTGCACCCGCGCGGAAATCTCGCCCGTGTGAAAGGGGCCTAAGAGAGAAGTGGTACGTAGGAGGCAGACCCAGCCAACCTAGCCCTGTTCCAGAAGGAAAAGCCAGGCGGACACAAACACTGCCAATAATAAAGTGCCTTGGTTCCCATGGGTGTAGATTCTGGCAGTTCTGCAATGCATACATATTTATGCTGCTCCCATTCAATGTAAGTAAATATGCAGCAAGTCCCCCCCTAGCAGTGGCTGCCAGCTGTTTATACCCCAGACTTGCATGCTCTGCCAGAATGCTCCTGGACAATCTGGGAATGTAGGCAGCTATGATCTGTGGTTACCATTAGTTGCCAGTTGGAGCATTTCCTACGGAAACTCCTGCGTGGCTCGTGCGGATTGGCATGGCCAGTACATGGCTTAGTGCAGGACAGAGGAGTATCTGGGGAATGCAGAGCTCATACCTGGAGCTAGAGCTGAGGTTTTACATTTTTGGCTGCAGACCCAGACTTTACCGATGGCGTGCTTAATTTCCCTCCATGGAATTTGCAGTTGAACAGTAAATTTCTTCTCCACAGTCAGCCAGTCTCTTGGCTCACGTTAAATCACATCATGTTGCTGAGGAAGGACATGCTACTCAAGTCAGTGGGGAAAGCTGCTCCAAAGCACGGCAATCAGAGGATGCAGCTTTAAAAGACAGCTCCTGGAAAACACCATTCTCGACGTTGCACCATGATGGTTATTTAATGGGAATTTGTCGTTTGAAAATGACCTTTTCTTTAAAGAGGACCATTCCCCTCTCCTGACGTCTGTCTTAGTAACTACTTGAATTCCCCATGTAATACCAATTCTGGAGAATCTATTCCTATGTTGTGCCATTCCTCTGTTATCTCTATTAATTTCTTATCTCTTGAATGAATTGCCAGCAGCTTGCAGTAAAGGTACAGATGGGTGTTCCCAGTTGGGGTGTGTCCTTGCACAGTCTGACACCAGCAGCACTAATTGGACAGAGTCAAACACACCATCTACTGATAACACCCAGGAGCACCTTTATTGGAGACTGCAATTTATTTGTAAACTTGAAGAATGCAGGTAGTTACTAAAACTGACATGTCAGGAGAGGGGACAGGTCCTCGTTAAATTACTTTTTTATGTAAAACTTTTTTTGGGTGTTTTTACTAATTTTTCCATTTCATCTATATTAATCTTTTTTTTACATAATCTGGCAGTTTTTACACTGGACACTAGGCTTAAAATATGTTAAGACACAATGGTCTGGAGATGACCCTATTGACTTCTATGGAAGACTTTTCTGTGCAGAGGTCAGGAGGGAGGAGATCTACTGTGATATCACCTATTGTGAATGTGGGATTGTGTTATCTATACAGAGGTGATATCTGTTATTGTAATCCTGCTGTTGTGATAATGCAATGTCTACTGAAAAGTTATCTGTACAGAACAGGAAATCATAAACTATTACTAGACCTAGTGGCCAGTGTGAGAATTGCAGGATTATAATTTTTATTTACAGTCGTGGCCAAAAGTTTTGAGAATTACATAAATTGGAAAAGTTGCTGCTTAAGTTTTTATAATAGCAATTTGCATATACTCCAGAATGTTATGAAGAGTGATCAGATGAATTGCATAGTCCTTCTTTGCCATGAAAATTAACTTAATCCAAAAAAAACTTTCCACTGCATTTCATTGCTGTCATTAAAGGACCTGCTGAGATCATTTCAGTAATCGTCTTGTTGACGATTGAGTAATCGTCTTGCTGTCAGGTGAGAATGTTGACGAGCACAAGGCTGGAGATCATTATGTCAGGCTGATTGCGTTAAAATGGCAGACTTGACCTGTTAAAAGGAGGGTGATGCTTGAAATCCTTGTTCCATTCTTCCATTGTTAACCATGGTGACCTGCAAAGAAACGCGTGCAGCCATCATTGCGTTGCATAAAAATGGCTTCACAGGCAAGGATATTGTGGCTACTAAGATTGAACCTCAATCAACAATTTATACAGGGAGTGCAGAATTATTAGGCAAATGAGTATTTTGACCACATCATCCTCTTTATGCATGTTGTCTTACTCCAAGCTGTATAGGCTCGAAAGCCTACTACCAATTAAGCATATTAGGTGATGTGCATCTCTGTAATGAGAAGGGGTGTGGTCTAATGACATCAACACCCTATATCAGGTGTGCATAATTATTAGGCAACTTCCTTTCCTTTGGCAAAATGGGTCAAAAGAAGGACAGGCTCAGAAAAGTCAAAAATAGTGAGATATCTTGCAGAGGGATGCAGCACTCTTAAAATTGCAAAGCTTCTGAAGCGTGATCATCGAACAATCAAGCGTCTCATTCAAAATAGTCAACAGGGTCGCAAGAAGCGTGTGGAAAAACCAAGGCGCAAAATAACTGCCCATGAACTGAGAAAAGTCAAGCGTGCAGCTGCCAAGATGCCACTTGCCACCAGTTTGGCCATATTTCAGAGCTGCAACATCACTGGAGTGCCCAAAAGCACAAGGTGTGCAATACTCAGAGACATGGCCAAGGTAAGAAAGGCTGAAAGACGACCACCACTGAACAAGACACACAAGCTGAAACGTCAAGACTGGGCCAAGAAATATCTCAAGACTGATTTTTCTAAGGTTTTATGGACTGATGAAATGAGAGTGAGTCTTGATGGGCCAGATGGATGGGCCCGTAGCTGGATTGGTAAAGGGCAGAGAGCTCCAGTCCGACTCAGACGCCAGCAAGGTGGAGGTGGAGTACTGGTTTGGGCTGGTATCATCAAAGATGAGCTTGTGGGGCCTTTTCGGGTTGAGGATGGAGTCAAGCTCAACTCCCAGTCCTACTGCCAGTTTCTGGAAGACACCTTCTTCAAGCAGTGGTACAGGAAGAAGTCTGCATCCTTCAAGAAAAACATGATTTTCATGCAGGACAATGCTCCATCACACGCGTCCAAGTACTCCACAGCGTGGCTGGCAAGAAAGGGTATAAAATAAGAAAATCTAATGACATGGCCTCCTTGTTCACCTGATCTGAACCCCATTGAGAACCTGTGGTCCATCATCAAATGTGAGATTTACAAGGAGGGAAAACAGTACACCTCTCTGAACAGTGTCTGGGAGGCTGTGGTTGCTGCTGCATGCAATGTTGATGGTGAACAGATCAAAACACTGACAGAATCCATGGATGGCAGGCTTTTGAGTGTCCTTGCAAAGAAAGGTGGCTATATTGGTCACTGATTTGTTTTTGAATGTCAGAAATGTATATTTGTGAATGTTGAGATGTTATATTGGTTTCATTGGTAAAAATAAATAATTTAAATGGGTATATATTTGTTTTTTTATAAATTGCCTAATAATTATGCACAGTAATAGTCACCTGCACACACAGATATCCCCCTAAAATAGTTAAAACTAAAAACAAACTAAAAACTACTTCCAAAAATATTCAGCTTTGATATTAATGAGTTTTTTGGGTTCATTGAGAACATGGTTGTTGTTCAATAATAAAATTAATCCTCAAAAATACAACTTGCCTAATAATTCTGCACTCCCTGTAGGATCATTAAGAACTTCAAGGAAAGAGGTTCAATTCTTGTTAAGAAGGCTTCAGGGCGTCCAAGAAAGTCCAGCAAGCGCCAGGATCGTCTCCTAAAGAGGATTCAGCTGCGGGATCGGAGTGCCACCAGTGCAGAGCTTGCTCAGGAATAGCAGCAGGCAGGTGTGAGCGCATCTACACGCACAGTGAGGCGAAGACTTTTGGAAGATGGCCTGGTGTCAAGAAGGGCAGCAAAGAAGCCACTTCTCTCCAAAAAAACCCATCAGGGACAGATTGATCTTCTGCAGAAAATATGGTGAATGGACTGCTGAGGACTGGGGCAAAGTCATATTCTCCGATGAAGCCTCTTTCCGATTGTTTGGGGCATCAGGAAAAAGGCTTGTCCGGAGAAGAAAAGGTGAGCGCTACCATCAGTCCTGTGTCATGCCAACAGTAAAGCATCCTGAGACCATTCATGTGGGGGGTTGCTTCTCATCCAAGGGAGTGGGCTCACTCACAATTTTGCCCAAAAACACAGCCATGAATAAAGAATGGCACCAAAACACCCTCCAACAGCAACTTCTTCCAACAATCCAACAACAGTTTGGTGAAGAACAATGCATTTTCCAGCACGATGGATCACCGTGCCATAAGGCAAAAGTGATAACTAAGTGGCTCGGGGACCAAAAGGTTGACATTTTGGGTCCATGGCCTGAAAACTCCCCAGATCTTAATTCCATTGAGAACGTGTGGTCAATCCTCAAGAGGCGGGTGGACAAACAAAAACCCACTAATTCTGACAAACTCCAAGAAGTGATTATGAAAGAATGGGTTGCTATCAGTCAGGAATTGGCCCAGAAGTTGATTGAGAGCATGCCCAGTCAAATTGCAGAGGTCCTGAAAAAGAAGGGCCAACACTGCAAATACTGACTCTTTGCATAAATGTCATGTAATTGTCGATAAAAGCCTTTGAAACGTATGAAGTGCGTGTAATTATATTTCACTACATCACAGAAACAACTGAAACAAAGATCTAAAAGCAGTTTAGCTGCAAACTTTGTAAAAACTAATATTTGTGTAATTCTCAAAACTTTTGGCCACGACTGTAGATAGTAACATGGAAAAATAAAAATAAAAAATTCAAAAAAAATGTGAACATAAAAACATTGAACAATAGGTAATTTGACCTGATGACACATTCCCTTTAAAACTATAGTTTATATTCGAATATTTTTTTTTACCTATTAGTCATATACAGTATACCACAGCACTGTACACAAAATGTAATCATTCCCATAAGCCCTGCCTCCAGTGGGGTGTGCAAGTGTAAGTCATGTGACTGTAAACCGCTGTCATCCTGACACTATGACTAGAGATGGAACCGAACCCGAGTTTGGGAAATGTTTTTTTTACAGCATAAATCAATTTCTGAAGTTATAATGCAAAGTCTCGCGAGACTTCGCAAAGTAATTGCTTCAGCTCATAAGAGCCATTACATTCTAATGCTGTATGGAGCGCTCGCTCCGTACAGTATTGAAACAAAGTTTTATGCGAATCGACTTCAGATGTTTCATCCGAAGTCGATTCGCTCATCCCTAACTATGACGCGCAGGGATGCAGCACCAGACCACACTGTAGACAGCTGGGGATTGTGATTGGCTGCAGTGGTCATGTGCCGTATCCTGGCATGTCACTACTGCCATTGCTGTGACCTGGAGGAAAGGCGAGGATAGGGAGAAGTGGTAGTGGCTATGATGGTGGTAGTAGTACTCACAGTTCATTGTGGAAGTCCTTACCCTGGCTCTCCCTGGGTCATGCAGTGAATGGAAGGTACAGCCTTTCTTCCCGTTGGGCACTCCTTGGACTCTTTGGAGTCTCCTGCTTGGTTTTAGGTGGTGTGACCTTGATGGTAGCTCTCTGGCAAGGTGTAAGGCATTGTCACGGACGGTGTACAGGAAACAAGGCAAAACAACATGCATAAATGACTCGCTGGATCCAGAAGCTAAGGAACCAAGGGAGACCCCTGCAGAAGACCTGGCACTTTCCCTGGCTGCTCAGCCTATGCAAAGATCCAAATGGTGGAGGTTTGCATATCCACGAACCTTGACTATAAAGCCCTGAGCACCCTACAATAGTGAGGGGACACGACCACCGGCTCCCTACACAAGAAACGGAGGGAGTCAGGGTCACCTGGGATCCAGCAAACAGATATTAACAGATAAAGGTACACTTAGCTTTGAGGCAAACAGGAGGACAGATCAGCGTGCACACACACTCCAGGAAGTAATATAAGCCGCCCAGAAAAGCATTCTGGGGAGGCATTTAAAGGGAAGCAATTAACACATGACAGCTGAGAGAGGCTGACGAGAGGAGGAGCTGAATACCACAACACAGAAATTCAAGGAGGAGGTTCTGAAAGGCCTCTGTCAGAGCTTCTCAGCTGTCTGGTTGTGACAGTACCCCTCCCTCTACGAGTGGACTCCGGACACTCAGAACCCACCTTCTCAGGATGGGACCTATGGAAAGCCCTGATGAGACGAGAGGCCTTAATGTCCGTCACTGGGACCCACATCCTCTCCTCAGGACCATACCCCTCCCACTGAACAAGGTACTGAAGAGAACCGCGGACAAGACGAGAATCCACAATCCTAGATACCTGAAATTCAAGATTCCCATCAACCATAATCGGAGGAGGAGGCAAAGGCGAGGGTACAATGGGTTGAACATAAGGTTTCAATAAGGACTTATGAAAAACATTATGGATCTTCCAAGTCTGAGGAAGATCAAGACGGTATGCAACAGGATTGATGACAGACAGGATTTTGTAAGGCCCAATAAACCTAGGACCCAACTTCCAGGAGGGAACCTTCAATTTGATATTCTTGGTAGACAACCACACTAGATCACCAACATTCAGGTCCGGACCAAGCACACGTCTCTTATCAGCCACACGCTTATATCTCTCACTCATGCTCTTTAGATTATCTTGAATCTTTTGCCAAATAGATGACAAAGACGAGGAGAATCTGTCCTCATCAGGTAAACCAGAAGACCCCTCTCCCGAGAAAGTCCCAAACTGTGGATGAAACCCATATGCACCAAAAAATGGTGACTTATCAGAGGACTCCTGACGACGGTTATTTAAAGCAAACTCAGCAAGGGACAAAAAAGAACACCAATCCTCTTGATTCTCCGCCACAAAACAACGCAGATATGTCTCCAGATTCTGATTGACGCGCTCTGTCTGGCCATTCGACTGCGGGTGGAAAGCAGAAGAGAATGACAACCGAACCCCCAAGCGAGAACAGAAAGCCTTCCAGAATCTGGAAACAAACTGCGTGCCCCTATCAGAGACTATGTCTGAAGGAATACCGTGCAATTTGACAATGTGATCAACAAATGCCTGCGCCAGCGTCTTAGCATTGGGCAAACCAGGAAAAGGGATGAAATGCACCATTTTGCTAAAACGGTCCACCACCACCAGAATCACAGTCTTCCCCGAGGAACGAGGCAGGTCCGTGATAAAGTCCATGGACAGATGTGTCCAAGGACGGGAAGGAATGGGTAAGGGAAGGAGAGGACCTGATGGCCGTGAATGAGGGACTTTGGCACGAGCGCAAGTCTCGCAGGCTGCCACAAAACCCTCAACCGACTTACGAAGCGCAGGCCACCAGAATCTCCGAGCGATGAGATCCAGTGTGGCTCTTACCCCCGGGTGCCCAGCAAGGACCGTATCGTGGTGTTCTTTAAAAATCTTGTGTCTTAAAGCGAGAGGCACAAACAACCTCCCAGGAGGACAAAGATCAGGAGCCTCTGACTGGGCTGCCTGCACCTCTGCCTCCAATTCAGGAAAAAGAGCAGAGACCACCACACCTTCAGCCAAAATGGGACCCGGGTCTTCAAAATTCCCGCCTCCCGGAAAACAACGTGACAGGGCATCTGCCTTCACATTCTTAACTCCAGGGCGGAACGTGACAACAAAATTAAACCTAGAAAAGAACAACGACCATCTGGCCTGTCTCGGGTTCAGACGCTTGGCTGACTCCAAGTAGGCCAGATTTTTATGGTCAGTAAATACGGTAATAGGGTGTCTGGCTCCCTCTAGCCAATGGCGCCATTCCTCAAAAGCCAACTTGATGGCCAACAATTCCCTATCTCCCACATCGTAATTTCTCTCTGCGGAGGAGAGTTTTCTTGAGAAAAAGGCACACGGTCGCCAATTGGCAGGAGAGGAACCCTGAGACAAGACCGCCCCCACACCCACCTCAGAAGCATCAACCTCAACTATGAAGGGTAACGAAACATCAGGTTGCACCAAGATGGGAGCGGAAGCAAAACTCTCCTTGATATCAGAAAAAGCCTTACGCGCCTCTACTGACCAAGAAGAAAAATCTACCCCCTTTCTGGTCATATCAGTGAGTGGTTTAACAATAGAAGAATAATTCAAAATGAACTTCCTGTAATAATTGGCAAAGCCCAAAAAACGCATCAGCGCCTTTTGATTCTCAGGAAGCTCCCACTCAAGCACAGCGCGGACCTTCTCGGGGTCCATGCGAAAACCAGAAGCGGAGAGGAGAAACCCCAGAAATTGAATTTCTGGAACCGCAAACACACATTTTTCCAGTTTCACATATAATTTATTCTCCCGCAGGATGAGCAAGACCTGACGTAAATGTTCCTTATGAGTTTTGAAATCGGGAGAAAAAATCAAAATGTCATCCAAATACACCAATACAAATTTTCCCATCAAATGATAAAAAATGCTGTTCACGAAATGCTGAAAAACGGCTGGGGCATTCATCAAACCAAAAGGCATAACCAAATTCTCAAAATGGCCCTCAGGGGTATTGAAGGCCGTCTTCCATTCGTCCCCTTCTCTGACCCTGACCAGGTTGTATGCCCCTCTTAAATCTAATTTGGAAAAGACTTTAGCCCCAACAACCTGGTTAAATAGGTCCGGGATCAGAGGAAGCGGATAAGGGTCACGAATTGTGATATTGTTCAGCTCCCTGAAATCCAGACAAGGTCTTAAAGAACCATCTTTTTTCTTAACAAAGAAAAAACCAGCGGCAACAGGTGACTTTGAGGGTCGTATGTGTCCCTTTCTCAGACTCTCAGAGATATAAGCACGCATAGCGATCCTCTCAGGTTGGGAAAGATTGTATAAACGAGATTTAGGCAGCTTGGCGTCTGGGATGAGATTAATAGGGCAATCGTACTCCCTGTGCGGGGGCAAATCCTGAACTCCACTCTCAGAGAAGACATCCGAAAATTCAGAGAGAAAAGATGGTACAGTCTTAGTAGCAACCTCAGAAACAGATGTCGTGAGGCAATTCTCTCTGCAAAAGTCACTCCAACCATTTATTTGCCTCGCTTGCCAATCAATGGTGGGGTTATGTTTAGTGAGCCAGGGTAGCCCCAACACTAGAGGAGTCGGCAAACCGCTAAGGACGAAACATGACACATCCTCAACATGAGCATCACTCACAATTAAACGGATATTGTGAACTATGCCCTTTAATGACTTCTGAGAAAGTGGAGCGGAATCGATAGCAAACACAGGAATATCCTTTCTCAAAGCGCACACCTGGAAACCATGAGTTATCGCAAAGTGATTATCAATGAGATTGACCGCTGCTCCACTATCCACAAAAATCTCACAAAAAATGTTCTTGCTCTCTAGCGCCACCCTAGCCGGCAGGACAAAACGGGAACTACAAGCAAACGGAAAACCTTCAATCTCCGCCTCAACCCTGCCAATAGTAACAGACGGAACATTTTTCAAGGATTTTTTCCTCTTTTTTGTTTCTTTATTATACCCAGAGAACTGCCTGAATCTCCTAGAGGGACAAATATTTGCCAAATGATTAATACCTCCACAACAAAAACAAACCCTCCCATGCGGGCTGAATCTTCTATTGTCAGAAGCAATCAACCCCAGCTGCATGGGCTCCTGCTCAGAAGGGGCTGACAGCGACTGAGACCCCTGCGCAGAGAATGGGACCGCTGCACAGTCCTGGGACCGAGTATGACAGGAAGGAGAGATCTCTCCTCTCTCTCTAAGACGCCTGTCAATACGAACGGCCTGAGACATAGCAGAGTCCAAAGAAATAGGCCTTTCATGAAAGGCAAATGCATCTTTCAATCCCTCTGAAAGACCATGGCAAAATTGACTTCGGAGTGCAGCATCATTCCAACCAGTATCAGCTGCCCAACTCCGAAATTCTGAGCAGTATATTTCTGCGGATTGTTTACCCTGGCATAGGAGACGTAATCTAGACTCCGCCAGAGCAATACGATCCGGATCATCATATATCTGACCCAGGGCTAAAAAGAATTCATCCACTGAACGGAGGGGCCGTGCCCCCTCCGGCAGCGAAAAGGCCCAGGACTGAGCGTTACCCCTGAGCAGCGATATAATGATCCCCACCCTCCGTTCCTCATCACCAGAAGAATGGGGAAGAAGGCGAAAATGGAGTTTGCAAGCCTCTCTAAAACGCACAAAATTCTCACTACCCCCGGAGAACGTATCCGGGAGCGAGATCTTAGGCTCAGAGCAAACTCCATGAACGCCAGCTGAACCGGTCACTTGAAGCTGAGAAAAAGTCCTGCGGAGATCAGCTACCTCCAATGAAAGACCCTGAAGGCGTTCAGCCAAAAGTGAAACCGGATCCATGCTTGAGACGGTTATGGCGGCTTATAATGTCACGGACGGTGTACAGGAAACAAGGCAAAACAACATGCATAAATGACTCGCTGGATCCAGAAGCTAAGGAACCAAGGGAGACCCCTGCAGAAGACCTGGCACTTTCCCTGGCTGCTCAGCCTATGCAAAGATCCAAATGGTGGAGGTTTGCATATCCACGAACCTTGACTATAAAGCCCTGAGCACCCTACAATAGTGAGGGGACACGACCACCGGCTCCCTACACAAGAAACGGAGGGAGTCAGGGTCACCTGGGATCCAGCAAACAGATATTAACAGATAAAGGTACACTTAGCTTTGAGGCAAACAGGAGGACAGATCAGCGTGCACACACACTCCAGGAAGTAATATAAGCCGCCCAGAAAAGCATTCTGGGGAGGCATTTAAAGGGAAGCAATTAACACATGACAGCTGAGAGAGGCTGACGAGAGGAGGAGCTGAATACCACAACACAGAAATTCAAGGAGGAGGTTCTGAAAGGCCTCTGTCAGAGCTTCTCAGCTGTCTGGTTGTGACAGGCATGTGGTCAGGTGCAGGGGCCAACAGATGGTGGCGACAATGACCAGGCCTGTTTCATTGCAATAAAGTCTGTCTTTACTAAATAGATAATGGAAGTAGTAGTCTCACTCTAAGTTCACTTTACAACCTTCCAAAATAACCACAGATGTTCAATTTTGTTCTTGTTAACCCTCTACAGTTCCCAGTTGCAGGGGGCAGACTTTAGAACAGGATGTCTAGTCTGTATCAAAGCGCAATATACCTTTTCTACAAGCAGTAAAGTCTTATTTTCACAAACGTGTGGTTGATTACTGTCTTTCCAGGTACGGCCATAATGGTTCTAAACCTTCTTTGGATGTCTCTTCTTGTTCCTTCAGGGTTAGTTGTTCTCTGGCAGTTTTTCAGTCTCAGGAATTGTGTTTCCTGGATGAGGCTGCTTTTTGGGCCTACTTAGCAGGAGCTCACACATGTAGGTCTTGCTTCTAGCTCTGCACAATTCAGACCCACCGCTAGCCAGGGGCAGGACCAGTCCATCACCCTGGAAACTAGGCTAATAGTGTCCATACACAGCTATTTAGAATACACAGGGTATAAAGAGACAAGTACTTTTAGCATTAGATCAAAACATCAGATTAACTATTAACCTTTAGCAGTGATCCACTGGGTCACTGCACTGTTTTTAAGCAAACCGTAAAAAGAGCACAAGAGGAGCGTTGCAAAGAGTGGCACTGGAGAAGATGGGTGAATATATGTTTTTTTTTTATTGTAAGGGTTGTCCAAGATTTTTCATTATCTCAGACAAGTCCTGTAAAGTCAATGGGCCAATTCACGCCTAATTTTCTTAACAGACCATTGGTCGGTGCAGAGAAAAATACAGCCTGCACCATTTTGGTACAATTTTCACAATAGTCTGGCCTATTCAAGTCCATAGGTCCATGAAAAAAAGGTTTGTACACAAACGCCATCCTTGTGCAGTTTGTATTTCCCTGATTTTGCTTGGAAATGCTAGGTGACCATTCTTCCGTTTTTTTTTGGGGGTGGGGGGAAAGAAAAATGGATGACATACTGATGCCATGTGTACGGAAAATATTGGACAAAGTGAAACCAATTGGAGATAAAACTGAGTTGACGTGGATGCAAAGTCGTCAGTTATCCATCGCTCGATTGAATAAGCCTTTACTCTTCATCTAATAGTGGGGGTGTCAGAAGGCAATGTGCAATCTCAGCAGGAGCTGTCGGCAGAAATCAAGAGCCATTCAGAGCTAGCTGTATACTGTCTGTGCACACAAGTGGTCTTCGCAGCCTGAACATCACAGTGAAAAAAAATATAAGCTACTGCAGTGCAAGGTTGAATGTAAAATTCCCTCTTGTCCTTGTTGCTACTTGATAATAGATGATGCAATGCCTAATATTATCCTTGGAGTGAATTTAGCTTTGTGTTTTCTGCTGGATCTCTATAATATTCCCTCCTGAATCAGCAGCTATGCCCTTGATGGATTCTAATAGCAGCCATGGTATCCGGTGTACTGATTTGTCTGTGCTTTCTTCCAAGCAAGTGCACACGGTTTTATATAAAATAGTAATAAATTCATAAAAATCGCTTGGGTTTGGAAGACCCTGGGGTCATTTCTTGGGTAACTTTTATAAAAAAAGAACATGAAGTGAGTATGTAGGTCTGATCCCATAGCAGGAGAAATACTGCCTGATGAATCACCACCTGTCCCAGTCATGGTAATTCTGGGACCAGGTAATGCACCCCAAAAGTTGCCAGCACCTATTGAGGTGATCTAGAAAAAGCGTCTATTTACCTTTTCTTAAAGAGGACCTTTAATGGGTTATAAACTAAGTATCGGGATACGTAGGGCATAGTGTAGGGATCTAACTGCACTTACTATTTTTTTTGGGCGTCGCTCCGTTTGCCCGCTGTGGCCCCCGTTGTATTCTCCCACCTGGTATGCAAATTTTAGCATTGGAACAATGAGGAGGAGACTGAGTCTTTCTCCGTGGGCGTCTCCTTCTCCCTGGCTGTAGCGCTGTCTAATCGCAGCAGAGAGCGTCACAGCCAGGGAGAAAAAAAAACTCACCTTCAACCTGGCTGTGACGCTCTCAGCTGCGATAGGGAGGAATAATTTCACAGCATCTTAGGAAAGTGATTTACAAGTGCAGGGAACAATTATTTTGGGATCCAAATAGTCATTAGACAGCTCTGTCATTCCAGCTTTTTGTTATTGGGCTGCAAGTGTTATGTTGAAAAGCCTTTAGTGGCTTATATCTTAGTATCTTATTCAGTACGACAATAAAAATATATACGCACTGCACTGTTGTAGTTAATTCTGGTAAAAGCGTATAATGGCGTAGTTCAGTACAACAAGAAAAATATATTCTCAGTTCACTTCTGCAGTTATTTCGGTTGAAAGCGTATAGAGGCGTATTGCAGAAGAAAAATATAAATATATACGCACTCCATTGTTGCAGCTATTTCTGGTGAAAGCATATAGATGCGTATTTCATTAAAAAAAGAAAAATATATATGTACTGCACTGTTGCAGTTATTTCTGTTGAAAGAGTATAGGGGCGTACTTCATAAATATATATATATATATATATATATATATAAGCACTGCACTGTTGCAGTTATTTCTGGTGAAAGCATATAGGGGTGTATTTCAGTAAAAAAAGAAAAATATATACGCACTTCACTGTTACAGTTATTTCTGTTTAAAGCGTATAGGGGTGTATTACGGGGAAAAAAGAAAAATATATATGCACTACACTGTTGCAGTTATTTCTGGTGAAAGCGTATAGGGGCATATTTCAATCCAACAAGAAAAATATATGCGCATTTCACTTCTGCAGTTATTTCTGTTAAAAGCATATAGGGGCGTACTTCATTAAAAAAAGAAAAATATATACGCACTACACTGTTGCAGTTATTTCTGGTGAAAGCATATAGGGGCGTATTTTAGTCCAACAAGAAAAATATATACGCATTTCACTTCTACAGTTATTTCTGTTGAAAGCGTATAGGGGGCGTACTTCATTAAAAATATATATATATGCGCACTTCATTTTTTGATTGTTTTGTAGTCAAAGCGTATAGTGGCCTATTTTTGCCCAACAAGAAAAATATATCCGCACTTCACTGTTGCAGTTATTTCTGTTTAAAGCGTATAGGGGCGTTGTGACAAATACAGCACCTCGCGTCTGTGCCTGACGTCAACCACGTTGAGCTCACGAGAATCGGTGTAGTCACTGATTACCAAGACGTGCTGTTACTTCCTCCTGGCAGTACGTAAGGTCCGCTTGATACAGTTTACACAGACGCCTACTGTACACGCGGGCACAGAGAGGCCACAAGCTGAGAGAGCCTTTTCACTGACCCAGTAAAACAGCACTTTCTCAGCCCGGGTAGACTGCCACCAGTTTCTCGTTTGATATAAGCCCGGTCCGCTAATGGGATTATATAGGATGAGAAACCAACCCGCAGTAGCGTATGACTATGCCGAAACACGGACATGGGGATTTGTGATCAAGATACAAGGACAGCACAAGATTAAAATATATATTTTATTGCCTTTAAGGGCGCACTAGACATTACACGGTGCACACAAAGAATATATACAGTGGTCTGAGTGGTAAATACAGATGGCGTGGTACAAACAGGGTTAAGCAGAACAAAAGTCAGTTTACCAGATGGATGAGTCCTTTGGGTTTGGATGAGTTCTGGATTGCTGTAAAGCTTGGCTGTAGTCATAGGGGGGGGGGGGGGGGCAGTGATGTCAGCAGTTTCCAGGTCCCTCCAAACACGTTACACGATGTGACCCCCCTCCAGAGAAAGATGCTGGACTCTGCTTGCCTGGCCATTTTCAACTGTAGTCAGCCCCTCCCATCCCTGCCTCTTGGAGGGGTCCCCCCTTCCTGCTGGTTCTGGCAGCCCAACGACCCACAAAACCCATTAGGGCTCATAGCTCTAACCAGAAGGTCACAGGGAGATGGTTCTGGGACCAACGGATCCGCCTGGGTTCCGGCTACAGGTAGAGCCTAAATGGTACCATTACTAGGTTTCTGTGGGGAGATCTGTGTATCTCCCCTTCCTGGCACCCTACTACAACCTATGACCAGGGGCATGTCCGTCTTGGCCTCAGGGGTCGCAGATATATACAGTGGAGGAAATAATTATTTGACCCCTCACTGATTTTGTAAGTTTGTCCAATGACAAAGAAATGAAAAGTCTCAGAACAGTATCATTTCAATGGTAGGTTTATTGTAACAGTGGCAGATAGCACATCAAAAGGAAAATCGAAAAAATAACTTTAAATAAAAGATAGCAACTGATTTGCATTTCATTGAGTGAAATAAGTATTTGAACCCTCTAACAAAAAAAGACTTAATACTTGGTGGAAAAACCCTTGTTTGCAAGCACAGAGGTCAAACGTTTCTTGTAATTGATGACCAAGTTTGCGCACATTTTAGGAGGAATGTTGGTCCACTCCTCTTTGCAGATCATCTCTAAATCCCTAAGGTTTCGAGGCTGTCTCTGTGCAACTCTGAGCTTGAGCTCCCTCCATAGGTTTTCGATTGGATTAAGGTCCGGAGACTGACTAGGCCACTCCATGACCTTAATGTGCTTCTTCTTGAGCCACTCCTTTGTTGCCTTTGCTGTATGTTTTGGGTCATTGTCGTGCTGGAACACCCATCCACGACCCATTTTCAGTTTCCTGGCAGAGGGAAGGAGGTTGTCGCTCAGGATTTCACGATACATGGCTCCGTCCATTTTCCCGTTTATGCGAATAAGTTGTCCTGTGCCCTTAGCAGAAAAACACCCCCAAAGCAAAATGTTTCCACCCCCATGCTTGACGGTGGGGACGGTGTTTTGGGGGTCATAGGCAGCATTTTTCTTCCTCCAAACACAGCGAGTTGAGTTAATGCCAAAGAGCTCTATTTTGGTCTCATCAGACCACAGCACCTTCTCCCAGTCACTCTCTGAATCATTCAGGTGTTCATTGGCAAACTTCAGACGGGCCTGCACATGTGCCTTCCTGAGCAGGGGGACCTTGCGAGCCCTGCAGGATTTTAATCCATTGCGGTGTAATGTGTTTCCAATGGTTTTCTTGGTGACTGTGGTCCCTGCTAATTTGAGGTCATTAACTAACTCCTCCCGTGTAGTTCTAGGATGCTTTTTCACCTTTCTCAGAACCATTGACACCCCACGAGGTAAAATCTTGCGTGGAGCCCCAGAGCGAGGTCGATTGATGGTCATTTTGTGCTCCTTCCATTTTCGAACAATCGCACCAACAGTTGTCACCTTCTCTCCCAGCTTCTTGCTAATGGTTTTGTAGCCCATTCCAGCCTTGTGCAGGTCTACAATTTTGTCTCTGACATCCTTGGACAGCTCTTTGGTCTTTCCCATGTTGGAGAGTTTGGAGTCTGCTTGATTGATTGATTCTGTGGACAGGTGTCTTTTATACAGGTGACTAGTTAAGACAGGTGTCCTTAATGAGGGTGACTAATTGAGTAGAAGTGTCTAACCACTCTGTGGGAGCCAGAACTCTTAATGGTTGGTAGGGGTTCAAATACTTATTTCACTCAATGAAATGCAAATCAGTTGCTATCTTTTATTTAAAGTTATTTTTTCGATTTTCCTTTTGATGTGCTATCTGCCACTGTTACAATAAACCTACCATTGAAATGATACTGTTCTGAGACTTTTCATTTCTTTGTCATTGGACAAACTTACAAAATCAGTGAGGGGTCAAATAATTATTTCCTCCACTGTAACTGACTTATGCCTGTGATGGACGGGCAATTCATAATTCCTTATGAATCACCGGTTCCATGATGTCTGAGGGATCTGATTGATCTGGGCAATGGTTGAGACCCCCTGCAGAGAGTTTTTTCCTCTTAAATTAGCTGGGCTCCTGGCTGGCTGGGTGAAGGTGTAAAATGTACGTAAGTGGCCTGCGTCAGCATTTCGTTACCCTGTATTTATACCTGTTTACTGACAATAAAGTTGACTCAAATCAAATCTAAATCATGTCTGACATTAAATCATAATTTCCACATTCCTCACAGGCGTATTACAGTTATTTCTAGTAAAAGCGTATAGGGGCGTATTACAGTAAAAAAAGAAAAACATATACGCACTGCACTGTTCCAGTTATTTCTGGTGAAAGCATATAGGGGCGTATTACAGTAAAAAAAGAAAAATACATACGCACTGCACTGTTCCAGTTATTTATGGTGAAAGCGTATAGGTGTATTTCAGAAAAAAAAAAATATATGCACTGCTCTGTTGCAGTTATTTCTGGTAAAAGCGTATAGGAGTGTATTTCAGTAAAAAAAAGAAAATATATACAGACTGCACTGTTGCAGTTATTTCTGGTGAAAGCGTATAGGGGGGTAGTTCAGTACAACAAGAAAAATATATACGCATTTCACTTCTGCAGTTTTTTCTGGTCAAAGAATATAGGGGCGTATATCAGTACTACTAGAATAATATATTCTCAGTGCATTTCTGCAGTAATTTTTGGTGAAAGCGTTGGACTATTTTAGTACAAAAAGAAAAATATATTCATCACACTGTTGCAGTTATTACTGTTAAAAGCGTATAGGGGCATGTTTCAGAACTGCAAGAAAAATATATACGCACTTCACTCTTTGATTGTTTTCTAGTCAAAGCGTATAGGGGTGTATTTCAGCACAACAAGAAAAATATATACGCATTTCACTTCTGCAGTTTTTTCTGTTGAAAGCGTCTAGGGGCGTATTACAGTAAAAAAATAAAAATATATACGCACTGCACTGTTGCAGTTATTTCTGGTGAAAGCGTATAGAGGCGTAGTTCAGTACTACAAGAAAAATATATTCTTCGTTCACTTCTGCAGTTATTTCTGTTGAAAGTGTATAGGGGTGTATTTCAGTACAACAAGAAAAATATATACACATTTTACTTCTGCAGTTGTTTCTGCTGAAAGCGTATACGGGCGTATTTCAGTAAAAAAAGAAATATATACGCACTGCACTTTTGCAGTTATTTCTGGTGAAAGCGTATAGGGGTAGTTCAGTACAAGAATAAAAATATATACGCATTCCACTTCTGCAGTTTTTTCTGGTCAAAGCATATAGGGGCGTATTTCAGTACTACTAGAATAATATATTCTCAGTGCATTTCTGCAGTAAATTGTGGTGAAAGCGTTTAGTGGTCTATTTTAGTACAAAAAGAAAAATATATTCATCGCACTGTTGCAGTTATTTCTGTTAAAAGCGTATAGGGGCATGTTTCAGAACTGCAAGAAAAATATATACGCACTTCACTCTTTGATTGTTTTCTAGTCAAAGCGTATAGGGGTGTATTTCAGCACAACAAGAAAAATATATACGCATTTCACTTCTGCAGTTTTTTCTGTTGAAAGCGTCTAGGGGCGTATTACAGTAAAAAAATAAAAATATATACGCACTGCACTGTTGCAGTTATTTCTGGTGAAAGCGTATAGAGGCGTAGTTCAGTACTACAAGAAAAATATATTCTTCGTTCACTTCTGCAGTTATTTCTGTTGAAAGTGTATAGGGGTGTATTTCAGTACAACAAGAAAAATATATACACATTTTACTTCTGCAGTTGTTTCTGCTGAAAGCGTATACGGGCGTATTTCAGTAAAAAAAGAAATATATACGCACTGCACTTTTGCAGTTATTTCTGGTGAAAGCGTATAGGGGTAGTTCAGTACAAGAATAAAAATATATACGCATTCCACTTCTGCAGTTTTTTCTGGTCAAAGCATATAGGGGCGTATTTCAGTACTACTAGAATAATATATTCTCAGTGCATTTCTGCAGTAAATTGTGGTGAAAGCGTTTAGTGGTCTATTTTAGTACAAAAAGAAAAATATATTCATTGCTTTTAGGAGTGTTTTAATTTCCGTTTAAGTTGTGTAGTTCAGCTACAAGTATGTCAGGCAGAGAAGTGCCACACCATGCACAGAGTAGTGGCAGAGGCCTGAATTTTTCAGGCGCAAGCAGAGGTCTCAGCAGAGTAAGGGGGCGTGGAAGCAGGAGTCGCAGCGAGAGGCCTGAGCTCTCGTTGTCATTAAGCGGTCGTGTCTTGACCAGCAACCCAGCGGTTCCTGATTGGTTAACACGGTCTTCCACTTAATCCCAAGTGACATCAGACACCCCCAGCCAACAGTCGGTGCGTTCGTCAGACACAACCCTTAGTTGGCATGGCCCGGGAGCAGGCTCTGTGTCCTCACCTGTCCTCAACCTGCCTCTGTCATTTGCTGTTACCTCAGCCACAGAAGTATTGTATGCTGTGGGCTCAGCTCCACTATACAGCGAGGACGAGCTGCTAGAGGACAGTCAGCAGCTACTGCCCAGCCAAGATCTGGAGGAGACATCCGCAGCTTCCTCCACTAGGCACGCAAGTAGTGATGAGGAAAGTGGCACAGGAGCTTGTGTTGCAAGCGGTCAGGCTCCTGACCCAGAGGCCGTTGAGGAGGACATCAGTGACGTGCAGACACTACTTGATGATAATAAAGCCGATCGCACTTGGGAGCCGGGTGCAGAAGGTGCTTCATCATCATCGGGAGAAGAGGGTGGCAGCTTGCCTGTGAGGCAGTGGCTGAGCCATCTGCATTGTAGCATGGCTGGGAGTCAGCAGGGTGGTAGCAGTTGCAGGTCGGGAGTCAAACGTGCCCAGAGTAGACCACCTGCTTCGCAGCAGCCTTCCTGCCCAGGAAGTAGTGGTGCAGGGATTTACTGAGGCAGCGGCGGTAGCAGTCAGTCAGTGCGGACTGTTGGGGGGAAAATCACCTACTCGGCGGTGTGGCAGTTTTTTTTATTAATATGCCAGAGGAGGTTAACGTGGCCACATGTAGAAGATGTAGGCAGAAGGTAAAGCATGGCCAATGTTAGATAGTGATATAATGTAGCTGATGGTTCCAGTGCAGGGTGTTAGGTAATGTGATAGGTTCTGCTGTCCATACATACATACATGCTTCAGACATAATGCTGTGATGTCACAACAATACTTAGTGCACCAATCAGCAATATGTAGTCAGACCTGCTAAAATGTGAAGTTTCGCATATTGCGCCAAAATATTCGCATCTTTAGTACTGAATAGCGCAATCGTGGATATATTTGAGCACTCTATCTGCATATAAAGCCATTTTTAATGTTCTGCCGTGCCAACCATTTTCTCCAGTCTCAGGAAACTTCTAGCAGCTTGGGAAATGAAGCAAAAGTGACCCACGCCCAGTGGCGGATTACAATAGGGACGTTCGGGTCAGCAGGCCCAGCACCGCTGGGGGGCCCAACGCCGACCCAAATGCCCACATGCTGCGGCGGGGCACGGGAGCGCATAGCTCCCTGTCCCGTCACCGATCACCGCCATAGGCTTCAGGATAGGCCTGAGGCCTATGCGGTAGTGAAATCCCGGCGCAGGCATGCGTGATGACATCATCGCGCGCCTGTGCCGGGACGCAGCACTGTCTCATCCCTCCTTCCTCTGCAAGCAAGCGCCTGGCCCTGGACATAAGTGAGTATTTAGCTTTTCATTTTTTTTTCATTTTTTATTTTTTTATTTCATGTGCCTACTTTGGGGGACATGTGGAGGTTGGGGGACAAACAGTAGGACATATTAAGAGACATCGAGTACATGGGGGGAATGTGGGGGCGGTGGGGCCAAATTATTATGGGAGGGATTACTATGTGGGGGCAAAATATTATGGGTGGGACTACTATGTGGGGGAAAATTACTATATGGGGCAGTGTGGGGGCAAATTACTGTTTGGGGGCAAATTATTATGGGAGGGACTACTGTGTGGGGGAAAATTACTATATGGGGCTGTGTGGGGCCGAATTATTATGGGAAGGACTACTATGTGGGGGCAAATTACTATATGGGGCAGTGTGGGGGAAATTTATTATGGGAGGGACTACTATGTGGGGGCAAATTACTATATGGGGCAGTGTGGGGGCAAATTACTATGTGGGGGCAGTATGGGGGAAATTGCTATGTGGGGATAGTGTGGGGAAAACCTTTGTGTGGGGATAGTGTGGGGGAAACCTTTGTGTGGGGACAGTGTGGGGTAATTGCTATGTGGGGACAGTGTGGGGTAATTGCTATGTGGGGACAGTGTGGTGTAATGGCTATGTGGGGACAGTGTGGGTAAATTGCTATGTGGGGACAAATTACTATGTGGGGGCAAATTACTATGTAGGGGAAACTATTGTGTGGGGAAATTGCTATGTGGGGGCAGTGTGGTGGAAATTACTATGTGGGGGCAGTGTGGTGGAAATTACTATGTGGGGGTAGTGTGGTGGAAACTACTATGTAGGGGCAGTGTGAGGCAAATTACTATGTTGGGGAAATTACTGTGTGGGGGTAAACTACTATATGGGGGCAGTTTGGGGGAAATTACTGTGTGGGGGAAAATTACTATGGGGGATTACTATATGGGGGTGTTGCTATTGGGGAGGCACTGTAGGGGCAATTCTATTATTTTTGGGGACACTATACAGGGATTATTGCCTGAAGCACAATAGAGGGTGGTATTATTACTCGGGGCACTCTAGGGGATATTATAGATGCTGTGGACACTATAGGGACATTTGGGGTAATTTATCAAACTGGTGTAAACTAGAACTAGCTTAGTTGCCCATAGCAGCCAATCAGATTCCACCTTTCATATTTTACAGCTCTTTTGGAAATCCAGTTCTACTTTACACCAGTTTGATAAATGACTCCAATTATGTCTATTAGGGTCACTATTTTTTCAGCAGTATAGTACCTTGGACATTGGGGAGCACAATGGGCACAGTGATGGGGGTGGCAGGATGACACTGTGGGGACACCAGGATGAGGAGGTTGATGGAAAAATTGAGAAATCTAACGTGTCTGTGTTACAAACTGTAGAGACGAGATGTGGCTGAAAGAATTTGCCATGGTGGTCTGGGTCAAATGGAGGAGAAGAGGAAAGAGAAGGTCTACATGACAGGAGATGTCACTGGATGTAAGAGGTATGTGGTGCTGTATTCTCCTCCATGTCTTTTTTTATTATAATTATATGTATTTGAAATTTAGCGACCCAATTTTTCAGTTTTGGACCCAATTTGGGGTATTTTTTTTAGTCTGAAGATGTCATATGGCCTAGGAAGAGACTGTGGCGCTCATGAAGCACCACAGCCTCTTCATACAAAAAAAACCCTAAACTAAAATGGGGGGAGGGGCCCAAGTTAGGTAGACAGCCCCGGGCCTATCATGCACTTAATTCGCCCCTGCCCATGCCTGTATTGTGCGCGCATTACGCGAATATTGCATTGCCGATTTTCACAATCAAGAAAATAATCGGGATTTCGCGAATATATGACAAATATTCTACAAAATATTCACAATATATTGCGAATTCGAATATTGCCCCTGACACTCATCACTATGCGTGACAGCTGCCGTTTGCTCAGGCCCTTTGAGGAGACCACGTTATTTGTCAGTCGCCAGGACTATGGAATGAACAACGTAATTCCACTGCTTCATATCCTGGACCAGATGCTGGTAACTATGGCTGGTCAGGGGACAGGAGACCCGGCGCCTCGATTTCACGGCCACATGAGCCCTGTGGGGGCTGAACTGGAAGAGGAGGGGGAAGAGGACATTGGAGCACAGGCAATGTGTAGCTAAACGGGTGTTTTTTTTTTACTCAGCTGACAGGAGAGGAGGAGCAGGAGCAGCCAGAGGAGCTACAGGGCGATGAGGAAGACGAGACAGAGGAACCGGACACACCGTGGCAGTATGCAGTGGAGATGGAGGCAGGGAGTTCCTCCGAGCCACTTGCACAAATGGCACGATGCATGCTCACTTGCTTGCGTAGTGACAGCCGAATTGTCACCATTCGGCAGAGGGATGACTTCTGTCTCTCCACCTTGTTGGACCCTCACTACCGGTCCAGAATGAGGGCCTTTTTTACACCCACCGAGAGGGAGGACAAACTGAACTACTACAGAGACATCCTATGTAGTCAGTTGGCCGCTACCCATCTGCATCATCGTCCATCCTCTCACAGGTCTGACCGGGGGTCCCTCTGCGCTCATGTTCCACTGCCAAGGCTGCTGTGGAGGGGTGGGGTTGCAGGAGCAGTACTAGCTTCATCAGCAGCAGCCTGAGTCTACAGTCGCTGATTAGTAGCTTTCTTCAAATGCATAGTGAAGAAACTAATCACCAGCAGCAGCAGGTAGACCTTTAGCAGGACCTGAACCAGCAGGTGGTGGCATACTTGGACAGCACCCTGCCACCTAACATTGAAGATCCGCTGGACTACTGGGTAGCCAAACTGGATTTGTGGCCGCAACTAGCAGAGTTTGCCCTGAAAAAGCTGCCTTGCCCCGCCAGTAGTGTGGCATCAGAGCGGGTTTTAAGTGTGGCGGGGGCCATAGTTACTCCAAGGAGAATTCGCCTGTCCACCCAAAATGTGGAGAGACTGACCTTTGTCAAGATGAATCAGGAGTGGATCAGCCAGGATTTCCAACCACCAATTCCTGATGCATCAGACTAGATGCCGTCATCCATAGTGCCACACCAACACTTTGATAAAAGAGACTGGTTTCTTCTGACTACCTGCCTCAGCTACTATTCTGATGCTGCAATGTCACACATCTGATGCCAAGTGCTCCTTATTTCACCCACCTTCATCAGCGGGTACTGGTATTGCCACCCATTGCCCCACTCTGTTACCGGGTCACTTTGTGGTCTCCCGATGCAGCTGCCATCTCCAAACTATGTCACTTTGACACTCTGTGGTCTCCTGATGCTGCTGCCACCTCCAAACTATGTAACCTTGCCACTCTGTGGTCTCCTCATGCTGCTGCCAAATCCACACTAGGTCACCTTGCCACTCTGTGGTATCCTGCTGCTGCCATCTCCACATTATGTCACCTTGCCACTCTGTGGTCTCCTAATGCTGTTGCCATCTCCATACTATGTCACCTTGCAACTCTGTGGTATCCTCCTGATACTGTTACTGTCGCCACCTCCAGACTCGGTCATTGTGCCACTCTGTGGCCTCCTGATGCTGCCGCCACCTTCAGACTTTGTAATTGTGCCATTCTATGGCCTCCTTATGCTACTTCCACCTCACCACTATGTCATAGGGCCACTCTGTGGACTTCTCATGCTGTTCCCACCCTCCCCACTTCATGACTGGGCCACTATTTTGCCTTTTCGGCCTGGCTAACATAATTATTTATTTGACCTTTCTTATGATCTGTCAGAAGGAAGGAAAAATGAGACACACAACGGATCCTGTCTGTGTAGCAGCTGTAAGGCCTGTATGGTCCCATCAAAATTGGCTTATGATTTGGTAGCCAAAAGCCGGAGTGGGTACAAAACACAGAAGACATGCAAATATTCCATTCACGTGTCATCTCTGTTTTACATCCACTCCCAGTGGCGTGCCCAGGGTGTTTGCCACCCGGGGCGGGGCATTTCTCTGGCCCCCCCCAATAATTGACCACATACCTCTTACATCCAGGGACATCTCCTGTCATGTAGACCTTCTCTTTCCTCTTCTCCTCCGTTAGACCACCATGAGAAATTCGTTCAGCCGCATCTCGTCTCTACAGAGTTTGTAACAGAGACATTTTAGATTTCTCCATCAAATTTTTCCATCAACCTCCCCATCCTGGTGTCCCCACAGTGTCATCCACCCCCAATACCTGTGCCCGTTGTGCTCTCCAATGTCCCAGGTACTACACTGCTGAAAAAATTGTGACCCTAATAGACATAATTGCAGTCCTTTATCAAACTGGTGTAAAGTAGAACTGGATTTCCAAAAGAGCTGTCAAATATGAAAGGTGGAATCTGATTGGCTGCTATGGGCAACTAAGCCAGTTCTACTTTACACCAGTTTGATAAATGACCCCAAATGATCCTATAGTGTCTACAGCAGCTATAATGTCCCCTAGAGTGCCCCGAGTAATAATAATAACACCCTATATTGTGCTCCAGGTAATAATCCACCTATAGTGTCCCCAGAAATAATAGACTGGCCTCTACAGTGCCTCTTCAATAGAAAGGCCCCCATGCTGCCCCCCCACACAGTAGTGTCCACCACACAGTAGTGTCCCCCACGCAGTAGTGTCCCCCATGCTGCCCCCCACACAGCAGTGTCCCCCACGCTGCCCCCCCACAGTAATTTCCTCTACGCTGCCCCCCCACAGTAATTTCCCCCACACTGCCCCCACACAATATTCCCCCCACACAGTAGTGTCCCCCACACTGCCCCTATACAGTAGTGTCCCCCACACAGTAGTCTCCCCCACGCTGCCCCCCACATAGTAGTGTCCCCGAAGCTGTCCCCTACACAGTAGTGTCCCCCACACAGTCATGTCCCCCACACAGTCATTTCCCCCACACTCCAGTGTCCCCCACGCTGATCCCCACACAGTAGTGTCCACCATGCTGCCCCCCACACAGTAATTTCCCCCACACTGCCCCCATACAGTAATATCCAGCACACAGTAGTGTCCCCCACACTGCCCCCCACACTCCAGTGTCCCCCACGCTGCCCCCCCACACAGTAGTGTCCCCCACATTGCCACCCCTCCCATAATAAATTGCCCCCCCCACTGTGCCACACAGTATTCCACCATATTCCCCCCACGTCCTCCTGTGTGCACTCCCCTCATGTCCCCCAAAGTTGCCACATTATAAAATAAAATAAAATTTTGCCCCCACACACGTCCTCTGTCCAACCCGGTTCCCTCATGTCCCCCAAAGTTGGCACATAAAAGAAAAAAAAAAGAAAGAAGGAAACCCTAAAGCTCCACAACCCGTTTTTTGTAGGTTATTCTTCTGACGGATCAGAGGAAGGGCAAATTAATCAGTGACGTCAACACAAACTTACTCTTGACACCCTCTCTACTCTGTGGGGGGGGGGGGGGGGGGGGAATCTACTTGTATAAGCGTTTAATAGAACAGGTTCTGTAGACATCTATGTGGAATCAGCTGACGACTGTGTAAAAGGAGTGCGCTTCTTCTTGACGCTAACATCAACCTGTAAGGCGGAGTTCACGCTTGAGTTATTTGGTCAGTTTAGGCCCCGTAACTGCCCAAATAAGTGAAGTGATTCTAAGAGCGACGCCTGTCATCTGCATGTCATACTGACTCACAGTATTATTTCACTACCACAACAGACTCCCTATGCGTGTTACTGCAAGGCACAGTGTTCTACACAACTATAAAGGGTCTCTGCATCCCGGAAATAGCCATTTTTTAACTTAATTCACCGCAAATAAATTTGTATCGAAGCTAATTTTTCCGAAAAATTCAGCGAGCAGGCTAAATCGAATATTTGTAAAATTCGTTCTTCTGCAATCAAGGGGTATCCGTATTCAATGTATATACAGTCAGGTCCATAAATATTGGGACAACAACACAATTCTAACATCTCTGGCTCTATACACCACCACAATGGATTTGAAATGAAACGAACAAGTTGTGCTTTAACTGCAGACTGTCAGCTTTAATTTGAGGGTATTTACATCCAAATCAGTTGTAGGAATTGCAACAGACTGTATAACCACATGCTGAATATGGCACAAAGACCCCAGAGGTGTACTCCTCATGAAGCCTCAATGCTAAAAAGAGAGGAGGGTACCAAACCCAGGGCTGTGTGGGACCTCAGATGGGCAGACACATCTGACCACCAACAATCGTAAAAAGGAGTTGTCACCTTTCCTGACATGCCTTTTTAGTAACTACTTTCATTCATCATGTACTAACTATTCTGGAGCATCTATTCTTAGGACATGCCATCTCTTTATTATTCCTTCTATAAATTATGAATTACTAGGTCCAGAAGGGTGTTACCAGTTGGGGGGATGTCCATTCCCAGTCTGACATTGGCAGAACTGATTGGATAGTGTCAGATTTTGCAGGGACCATCCCAACTGGTAACATGCATCTGGACCTTCATTGCAATTGGCTAGTAATTCATTCTTAACTTCCAGCATCAATAATAAAGGAACAGCACAACATAGAGTCATAAGAATAGATGCTCCAAAATTGTTATTACATGGGGAATGCAAGTAGTTACTAAAGCAGACACGTCAGGAGAGGAGACAGGTCTTCTTTAATGTTCTGTTATATTGGTTATATAATTAGCCACCACTAGAGGGAGCGAAGGAGCTTACTGCATACTCTAAGTACAAACCGGATTCCAAAAAAGTTGGGACACTAAACAAATTGTGAATAAAAACGGAATGCAATGATGTGGAGATGGCAAATGTCAATATTTTATTTGTAATAGAACGTAGATGACAGATCAAGCGTTTAATCCGAGTAAATGTATCATTTTAAAGGAAAAATACGTTGATTCAAATTTTCACGGTGTCAACAAATCCCCAAAAAGTTGGGACAAGTGGCAATAAGTGGCTGGAAAAAGTGAATTTGAGCATAACGAAGAGCTGGAAGACCAATTAACACTAATTAGGTCAATTGGCAACATGATTGGGTATAAAAAGAGCTTCTCAGAGTGGCAGTGTCTCTCAGAAGCCAAGATGGGTAGAGGATCACCAATTCCCACAATGTTGCGCAGAAAGATAGTGGAGCAATATCAGAAAGGTGTTACCCAGCGAAAAATTGCAAAGAGTTTGCATCTATCATCATCAACTGTGCATAACATCATCCGAAGATTCAGAGAATCTGGAACAATATCTGTGCGTAAGGGTCAAGGCCGTAAAACCATACTGGATGCCCGTGATCTCCGGGCCCTTAAACGACACTGCACCACAAACAGGAATGCTACTGTAAAGGAAATCACAGAATGGGCTCAGGAATACTTCCAGAAACCATTGTCAGTGAACACAATCCACCATGCCATCCGCCGTTGCCAGCTGAAACTCTACAGTGCAAAGAAGAAGCCATTTCTAAGCAAGATCCACAAGCTCAGGCGTTTTCACTGGGCCAGGGATCACTTAAAATGGAGTGTGGCAAAATGGAAGACTGTTCTGTGGTCAGACGAGTCACGATTCGAAGTTCTTTTTGGAAATCTGGGACGCCATGTCATCCGGACCAAAGAGGACAAGGACAACCCAAGTTGTTATCAACGCTCAGTTCAGAAGCCTGCATCTCTGATGGTATGGGGTTGCATGAGTGCGTGTGGCATGGGCAGCTTGCATGTCTGGAAAGGCACCATCAATGCAGAAAAATATATTCAGGTTCTAGAACAACATATGCTCCCATCCAGACGTCATCTCTTTCAGGGAAGACCCTGCATTTTTCAACAAGATAATGCCAGACCACATTCTGCATCAATCACAACATCATGGCTGCGTAGGAGAAGGATCCGGGTACTGAAATGGCCAGTCTGCAGTCCAGATCTTTGACCTATAGAGAACATTTGGCTCATCATAAAGAGGAAGGTGCAACAAAGAAGGCCCAAGACGATTGAACAGTTAGAGGCCTGTATTAGACAAGAATGGGAGAGCATTCCTATTTCTAAACTTGAGAAACTGGTCTCCTCGGTCCCCAGACGTCTGTTGAGTGTTGTAAGAAGAAGGGGAGATGCCACACAGTGGTGAAAATGGCCTTGTCCCAACTTTTTGGGGATTTGTTGACACCATGAAATTCTGATTCAACATATTTTTCCCTTTTTCCCTCAACATTTTCTCAGTTTAAACTTTTGTTCCGTGATTTATGTTCTATTCTGAGTAAAATATTAGAAGTTGGCACCTCCACATCATTGCATTCAGTTTTTATTCACGATTTGTATAGTGTCCCAACTTTTTGGGAATCCAGTTTGTACATTGAACTGAATAGTAGAACAGTACTCCTTCCTGGAGACATACCTTTTTTATTTTTCCATTCAGATAGCTATGTAAGGGCTAATTTATCACAGGACAAGTTGTATGGCACGTGTTGCATACAAGATAGTGGTTAAAAAGCTTGACAAGAATTCCAAATGAGGTGGAATTGAAAAAAATAAAATTCCACTACAGGTTTATGTGTTTTGCTTTATGGTGTTCCCTATGTAGTAAAGCTGACCAGTTCAGTTCCCTTCATTCTCAGGGTCAGTACGATTACAATGATACCACATTTAGGCTTCCTTCCCACTTGCGTTTACATTTTCCGGTATTGAGATCCGGCAGAGCTATACTAAAGATAATACAACCGGATCCGTTCATAATGGATGCAGATGGTTGTATTATCAAAAACTAAAGCATGCTGAATCCAGCAAAAACGCAAGTGTGAAAGTAGCCTAATATTGTTTTTCTTGCGTTTTAATACTAACAAAAAACTTTGGAAAGAATTATTTTTTTCTTTTTCATCGTCATATTCTGACCCCCATAAATTTTTTCTTTTTTTTTATAGTTAAAGGGGTTGTCCCATTTCATTAATTGCTGTTAATCAGTTTCCCCAAGTGTCCTTGAATAATCTTCTAAATAACTTCCATTTCCTAACTTGCACGGTTCTCCTGAAAAATGCCTTCATCTGCGCCTCTGTTGTCTACCTGTATCCCATGGATACGGCCGGATACTTGCGGGGCTTGTATGTGCCGCGCCTGCGCACAATGTCCTACCTTCTCCCCAGCCGGCCGCTCGAGAACGCGCACGCATGGCTGTTTTACAAGCTGGGGAGGCGTGTCCTGCATGCTGGAGATAGTGCCGGGGAGAGAGACTGTCTGCCTGCTACGCTGCTGTCCTGCAGATTCTAGAGGAGGGAGGAGGGCCCTGGAAGATCACGGTGGCAGAGGTTAGTGATTGATATGCTCCCCTGGGCCCTATTAGTCACGGGCTGACTCCTTCTGGGCGCCGGAGCACACGGCGTCCTCGGTTGCTATGACGCCGTGCGCTCCCTCATGCCACCGGAATACAGTGATACATCTTACAGATCATAGCAGTGTATTACTGTTTTCCGGCAGCATGAGGGAGCGCACGGCGTCATAGCAACCGAGGACGCCCAGAAGGAGTCCAGGCAGCAATCCACAGATGCCCCCCCCCCACCCCATAAGTGCCCTCCACAGATGCCCCCCCACCCCATAAGTGCCATCCACAGATGCCCCCCCACCCCATAAGTGCCATCCACAGATGCCCCCACCCCATAAGTGCACTCCACAGATGCCCCCACCCCATAAGTGCACTCCACAGATGCCCCCACCCCATAAGTGCCCTTCACAGATGCCCCCCCCACCCCATAAGTGCCCTCCACAGATGCCCCCCCCACCCCATAAGTGCCCTCCACAGATGCCCCCCCCACCCCATAAGTGCCCTCCACAGATGCCCCCACCCCATAAGTGCCCTCCACAGATGCCCCCCCACCCCATAAGTGCCCTCCACAGATGCCCCCCCCACCCCATAAGTGCCCTCCACAGATGCCCCCCCCCCACCCCATAAGTGCCCTCCACAGATGCCCCCCCACCCCATAAGTGTCCTCCACAGATGCCCCCACCCCATAAGTGCCCTCCACAGATGCCCCCCCCCATATAAGCTGGGTAATAGGTCAGTGATAATATCAGAGACCGGGAAAGCTGGGTAATAAGTCTATAAGACTTATTACCCAGCTTTCCCGGTATCAGATATTATCACTGACTTATTACCCAGCTTTCCCCGTATCAGATATTATCACTGACTTATTACCCAGCTTTCCCGGTATCAGATATTATCACTGACTTATTACCCAGCTTTCCCGATGTCTGATATTATCACTGACTTATTACCCAGCTTTCCCCGTATCAGATATTATCACTGACTTATTACCCAGCTTTCCCGGTGTACAATATTATCACTGACTTATTACCCAGCTTTCCCGGTATCAGATATTATCACTGACTTATTACCCAGCTTTCCCGGTGTACAATATTATCACTGACTTATTACCCAGCTTTCCCGGTATCAGATATTATCACTGACTTATTACCCAGCTTTCCCGGTGTACAATATTATCACTGACTTATTACCCAGCTTTCCCGGTGTACAATATTATCACTGACTTATTACCCAGCTTTCCCGGTGTACAATATTATCACTGACTTATTACCCAGCTTTCCCGGTGTACAATATTATCACTGACTTATTACCCAGCTTTCCCGGTGTACAATAATATTACAGACTTATTACCCAGCTTTCCCGGTATCAGATATTATCACTGACTTATTACCCAGCTCTCCCGGTATCAGATATTATCACTGACTTATTACCCAGCTTTCCCGGTATCAGATATTATCACTGACTTATTACCCAGCTCTCCCGGTATCAGATATTATCACTGACTTATTACCCAGCTTTCCCGGTGTACAATATTATCACTGACTTAATATCTGATACCGGGAAAGCTGGGTAATAAGTCAGTGATAATATCTGATACCGGGAAAGCTGGGTAATAAGTCAGTTATAATATCAGACATCGGGAAAGCTGGGTAATAAGTCAGTGAATATATCTATCTATATCTAGCACAGATCATATGGCTACTAGCTAACATGCATTTGGGCTGTAGTGATTTATTGTTTTTGCTGCACAGAATGGGTTTGTAACACAGGTTTTATGTGTAAGTGTATTAGATTGCAGGACAGCCACAAGTTACTCCATTAGTTCACTAGCATTGGTTAGTGGTCCCTGAGTGATTCCCCAGCAGGGGGATGGGCTTTACATACTCTGCAGGCTCCATGTGGATGACTCATCCACATGAACGAGCACGGACTGAGCTCTGCGGGTGAGTCATGAGGGGGCGTGGCCTTCACTCAACTGCCTGAGAAGCAGGAAGTTATCAGGACATTTACTGCTGGTAAGATTGAAACAGCAAAGTGGGACAACCCCTTTAAGTCTATGGAGCTGTGTGAGGGCTCATTTTTTTGCCGGTCGATCTATAGTTTATACTGATACAATTTTGGAGTGTGTATGACTTTTTGATCACTTTTATTCACTTTTTTGGGGAGGTGAAGTGATGAAAAATGGCGAATGGGCCATTTCGATATTTTTTTATTCCATTATGGTGTTCACCATACGAGATAAACACATTTATATTTTAATACTTTAGGTATTTTAGAATGCAGTGATTCCTGACATTTTTTGTCTTTATAATGGGGAAAGGGGAATGATTTGAATTTTTTATATTTTTTTAAACTTTTTTTAAACTTTTTTAAAAAAAAACAAAAGAACATGTTATTTTCAGATCACTTTTCCCATAGACTGAAATTAATTACACAGGGTAGGAACCACAATCTAATAATGGCCTCTACTAAGGATAGGTCATCCATTTCAAAAGGCTGCATAATCACTTTATTGCTGCATGAAATGTTCTACACAATATCTAGAAGTACCAGGGGCGTCTCTGCCTCATCCTACCAATAGGTGGCGGTTTAGTTCCATAGAGTGCACATTCCTCTGATTTCATTTTCTGCAGAGAAGCCGGAGCAGCACAAGTTGTGTTCCCGTGCTGCTGGAGTCTATGAAGTATTTCCAGCTTTAGAAAATGGAGAAAACAGTTTCGGAAATCATTACTCAAATCCCTGTAGCAATAAAGGTTGAGTTCAGCCTCTGCGAACCATTCATTTCTCTGTCTTGCAGTTTTTACTGGTAATTGAGGCACGTTGTAAATAGTGTTTCTCTGGGTTCTAAAATAAAGTACATGTGAAATTATCTATCTATCTATCAGTCTATCTATCTATCTATCTATCTATCTATCTATCTATCTATCAGTCTAGAAAATTCGAAAAAGAGCAGCACAGCAGTATAAAGGTGTAGGCGGTGTGCTAGCGGCTGTGAAGGCGATCCCCCTTCAATGAAATAGCAGAAAAAATTCCACGGCACATCCAAGGCGTAAAATAAAATTAGGCTTTATTCGCCAGACCTCTATCTATCTATCTATCTATCTATTATCTATCAGTCTATCTATCTATCTATCTATCTATCTATCTATCAGTCTATCTATCTGGTATCTATCTATCTATCTATCTATCTATCTATCTGTATATATCAGTCTATCTATCTATCTATCTATCTATCTATCTGTATATATCAGTCTATCTATCTATCTATCTATCTATCTATCTATCTATCTGGTATCTATCTATCTCTATCTCCTATCTATCTATCTCCTATCTATCTATCTATCTATCTATCTATCTATCTATCATCTCTCTATTTATAACGGAAAGAAATAGCAGGACTTGTCAAAATAAGGCCTCATGCACATGATTGTTGTGTGCTTTGTGGTCCGCAAATTGCGGATCCACAAAACATGGATGGCGTCCGTGTGTGTTCCGCAATTTGCGCAACGGCGTGGACAGCCATTGATATAACTGCCTATTCTTGTCCGCAAAACGGACAAGAATAGGACAGGTTATATTTTTTTTGCGGACCACGGAATGGAGCAACGGATGCGGACAGCACACGGAGTGCTGTCCGCATGTTTTGCAGCCCCATTGAAGTAAATGGGTCCGCATCCAAGCCGCAAAAAACTGCAACTCGGATGCGGCCCAGAACAACGGTCGTGCGCATGAGGCCTAAGTGTCTCATGCGTGCGCTCCAAGGCCATGGGTTATGGACCAGTGGGTACAAAATGTAAGAATGAGGCAGCATTCCAAAATAAGGTGAAAGGGTGGTGGACCCGCTTTAGGTTTCTTTCACACTGGCGTTTTGGTTTCCGTTTGTGAGATCCGTTCAGGGCTCTCACACGCGGTCCAAAACGGATCAGTTTTGCCCCAATGCATTCTGAATGGATAAGGATCCGCTCAGAATGCATCAGTTTGCCTCCGATCAGTCTCCATTCCGCTCTGGAGGTTGACACCAAAATGCTGCTTGCAGCGTTTTGGTGTCCGCCTGACGATGCGGAGGCAAACGGATCCGTCCTGACACACAATGTAAGTCAATGGGGATGGATCCATTTTCACTGACACAATATGGCACAATAGAAAACGGATCCATGGCTATGTTAAAGATAATACAAACAGATCCGTTCTGAACGGATGCATCTGTGCAAATCCATGACGGATCCGCACCAAACGCGAGTGTGAAAGTAGCCTTATCCACCCACAAACATTGCGTTGTGTTATCTATCTATCCATCCGTGTTTCTACATGTAGTGTGTGTTTGCATTTGCATGTCACCCATGGTAGCGTGCATCTGTATATCTGTTTCATATTGTTTAGAGGTGCTGGTCTAACTTTGTTCTTGGCTGAAACCGACTTGTGATGTCACAGGAGCTCTCCTGACTAAATCCCACTAATAATGTCACAGCTGCTCACCTGACTGAAACCGACTTGTGATGTCACAGCTGCTCACCTGACTGAAACCCACTTGTGATGTCACAGCTGCTCACCTGACTGATACCGACTTGTGATGTCACAGCTGCTCACCTGACTGATACCGACTTGTGACATCACAGCTGCTCACCTGACTGAAACCGACTTGTGACATCACAGCTGCTCACCTGACTGAAACCGACTTGTGATGTCACAGCTGCTCACCTGACTGAAACCCACTTGTGACATCACAGCTGCTGACCTAACTGAAACTGACTTGTGATGTCACAGCTGCTCACCTGACTGAAACCGACTTGTGATGTCACAGCTGCTCACCTGACTGAAACAGACTTGTGATGTCACAGCTGCTCACCTGACTGAAACCCACTTGTGATGTCACAGCTGCTCATCTGACTGAAACCTGCTTGTGACATCACAGCTGCTCACCTGACTGAAACCCACTTGTGATGTCACAGCTGCTCACCTGACTGAAACAGACTTGTGATGTCACAGCTGCTCATCTGACTGAAACCTGCTTGTGACATCACAGCTGCTCACCTGACTGAAACCCACTTGTGACGTCACAGCTGCTCACCTGACTGATACCGACTTGTGCTGTCACAGCTGCTCACCTGACTGAAACCGACTTGTGATGTCACAGCTGCTTACCTGACTGAAACCGACTTGTGATGTCACAGCTGCTTACCTGACTGAAACCAACTTGTGACATCACAGCTGCTCACCTGACTGAAACCCACTTGTGACGTCACAGCTGCTCACCTGACTGATACCGACTTGTGATGTCACAGCTGCTTACCTGACTGAAACCGACTTGTGATGTCACAGCTGCTTACCTGACTGAAACCGACTTGTGACGTCACAGCTGCTCACCTGACTGAAACCCACTTGTGACGTCACAGCTGCTCACCTGACTGAAACCCACTTGTGACGTCACAGCTGCTCACCTGACTGAAACCCACTTTTGACATCACAGCTGCTTACCTGACTGAAACCGACTTGTGACGTCACAGCTGCTCACCTGACTGAAACCGACTTGTGATGTCACAGCTGCTTACCTGACTGAAACCGACTTGTGATGTCACAGCTGCTTACCTGACTGAAACCAACTTGTGACGTCACAGCTGCTCACCTAACTGAAACCGACTTGTGACGTCACAGCTGCTCACCTGACTGAAACCCACTTGTGACGTCACAGCTGCTTACCTGACTGAAACCGACTTGTGACGTCACAGCTGCTCACCTGACTAAAACCGACTTGTGACATCACAGCTGCTCACCTGACTGAAACTGACTTGTGATGTCACAGCTGCTCACCTAACTGCTAATTTGATGACAGTGTGGTAAGCGCCACGGATAACCTATCGCCTTTCTCCGTGTCCTGTAAATATATTAACTCGAGAGTAAAGTGTCCATTTCTACCAGCAGTCACTGCTGTCCTGCTTTTCCTGTATGTAACAGTTTTCCTATTTGTTCTATAACCATATATCAGGGCTGTGACTATAGGGGAGCACAAAGACCCCCCCACCACATAATATGACTGCAGCACATGCTCGGTGGGGGCCACTGATACAGATTGCATTGGGGCCCAGGAGCTTCTGTGATATATCCAGTAAAGCAGCTGATCTGTGACGGACCATTCACTGAAGGTGTAGAGGTCTGTGTGGGTAACAGAACATTAACACAAGTTACATAACATATTGGGCTGAACGGGAAACCGTATCTGCAGGGTTCAGCCTGGCTAAGTGAAACGTGAACGGCCTTATCTTAGCAATTCTATTAGGCCACAGAGCGTAGATGCGATTCCAAGGCTTGACCTGCTAAGAAACACCTAATTTACCCAAGGAATTGCTACAAGAGAAATCCATTTACTGCACGCTATACCTTCTCTACCCGGAACAGATGATGTAATATGTCTCAATATGACAAAACGACACGGAGGTAGTAAAGTTTCAATAAAGCCCCATGTAAACCTGATGGTACAAGCTTCCCTAATAACCGTGAAAAAAAAAAGATTTGGCATGTTCATATTTGGAGTTCCCAAATCCCGGGGCATCGTTGTTAAGTGCTTTGAGGACATTTTCCTAATGTTGCTGCTATGGAAACGCATATTACGGTACCAAATGCGGGCAAAATTACATTCAGTAGGGATTTTTGTAAAAAATGAAAATCAGACATCATACAGTATGGTACATGACTCTTTCAAATAAACTTCGAACCAGCCCTGTACCTCACATGGATCCCGAGATCTACCCATTCCAATTGTTCTGCTAGATTAAATTCAAGCTAGCGGCTCAGGGGGCGTGTCCTTTCTCAAAGCGTGTGTTCTGTCTGCTGCTGCAGCTGGTGGCAATTGAAGGATGGAACTGAGCATGTGCGACCACCTTAATGCGCTGGACAAAGTATTTAAAAAAAGAGCAAACAGCAGGTGGCGCTATACATATTTCTGTGAATAGCTCAGCAGCTGTGCAAACTTTTTAATTACATGCAATTACAAAAGTGTTTAGATCCAGGTGCTGGTTTGAAAAATGTAGAATATAATCCCACAGCATAAAAAAATATGCAGCAATACATACACATTATATCTGTCACCATATAAATTACTGTACTATCTATCTATCTATCTATCTATCTATCTATCTATCTATTATCTATCATCTATCTATCTATCTATCTATCTATCTATCTATCTATCTATGATTACTTAATTATGTAAAGCTGTATAAATATGCACAATGCACTGCTTACTATGTCACTGCTTGAGAAAGATCCCAGAAAGCGGATTGAAACGTTGCGGGTCTGGTGAATAAAGCCATTTTAACCACCTCCGGACCGCCTAACGCAGATGTGCGGTCCGGAGGTGGCAGCGCTGCGCAGAGTCACGCATATACGCGTCATCTCGCGAGACGCGAGATGACGCGAATATGCGCGCGCGCATGCGCAGTTCGCGCCGGCATTTCGCACAGGAGTATTTCGTCAGCAACCTGCCAGCCGTGATCATTGGCTGGCAGGTTGCTGATTTTTAAAAAATCCAATCAAAGTGCCAGATAGCAGATCATATTTGTAAATATGATCTGTTATATGGCTGCCTGCTCCTCTGCTGGTTCTTTTCGTCGGTTGGATCCAGCAGAGGAGCAGGCTTCACAGAGAGTACACCAAACATCACACTTTAGCCCCAGATCACCCTCCTGCACCCCAATTAACCCTTTGATCGCCCCTGTCAATCACAAGTGAAAAGAAAAAAGTGATCAGTGCAAACTGTCACTTTTTTTTTCCACTGGTATTGACCGTTAGGTTTTAGGTATAGTTTAGGCCCCTTGGTTAGGTAGTTTAGGGATCGGTTAGCGCCCAGCCCACCGCACCGCAGTCCGTTATTCGCTGATTAGCGTATCGCTAATCAGCATTTGTACTTTTATAGTATCTGGAAGTGATCAAAACTGATCACGGTCAGATCTATAATAGTACTAGTGTCACTTTAGTTCTCCCTCCACCCAAAACGCAGTGTTTGCCCGATCAGGCCTGATCGCTCGCCCACACTTGCGTTCGCCCACACCCGCCCCACCGCAGTGACAAAAAAAAATTTTTTTTTTGATCGCTGCAGATTCAATTTACACGCACTGCGGCGATAAAAAAAATCAGTTTTGATATTTTTTATCAACCGCAGCGGCCTCCGGTACTTCGCTAGCCTCCCATTTGTAAGACAGGCTTGCTTTTTTTTTCTTGGGTAGTCTCAGGGAATACCCCTAAATTTAGTTGCCCACATGTCTAACAGGGGGTATTCTTCTGAAGAGGCCTACAGGCTTCTGACCCAGTCGGATGAGGAATGGGAACCCTCATCTGATGAATCCAGCGGGTCAGAATACGAACCTGTAGAAAGCAGTGGCTCTCTGACCCAAAGTTCGGACGAGGAGGCTGAGGTCCCTGATAGAACCAGGCGTACCCGGCCCCGTGTCGCTAGACCGCAGGTTGCGCAGGATCCGCTTCAAGAGCAGCAGAGTGGGGCTGGTGCTGTCGGATTACGTGGTGAGGCATACACCAGCAGCCCAGCCCTTCCTGGACCTAGTACCAGCACTGCCGTACAACCTGGTGAAGTAGCGAGCACCAGAAGGGCAGTTGAAGCTGGTACGGTGGCACGTGCAGTAGTGACCCCGTCGCAGCCACCGCAAAGACGTGCCCGTATAGCCCCTAGAATCCCAGAGGTGCTGGCAAACCCTGATTGGCAGTCCCCAACTTCAGCCGCACCTGTAGTTTTCCCTTTCACCGCCCAGTCTGGAGTTCGGGTTGAGACAGCTCAGATCGGTTCGGCCCTGGGATTTTTTGAGCTGTTCTTGACTGCGGAGCTTTTAGACTTAGTTGTGGCAGAAACAAATCGGTATGCCACACAATTTATAACCGCTAACCCGGGAAGCTTTTATGCCCAGCCTTTCCGGTGGAAACCAGTCCAAGTTTCCGAAATTAAAACTTTTCTGGGCCTCCTCCTCAACATGGGCCTGACAAAAAAGCATGAATTGCGGTCATATTGGTCCACGAACCCGATTCATCACATGCCCATGTTCTCTGCTGCTATGTCCAGGACACGATTTGAGGTCATCCTGCGTTTCCTGCACTTTAGTGACAACACCGCCTCCCGTCCCAGGGGCCACCCTGCTTTTGACCGGCTCCACAAAATTCGGCCCCTCATAGACCATTTCAACCTGAAATTTGCAGATATTTATACCCCAGAGCAAAACATCTGCATAGACGAGTCCCTGATACATTTTACCGGGCGCCTTGGCTTCAAACAATACATCCCAAGCAAGCGCGCCCGGTATGGGGTCAAATTGTATAAGCTCTGTGAAAGGGCCACAGGCTATACCCACAAATTTCGTGTCTATGAGGGAAAAGATCAGACCCTGGAGCCGGTCGGTTGCCCTGACTACCTGGGGAGCAGTGGGAAGACAGTTTGGGACTTGGTGTCACCCTTATTCGGCAAGGGGTACCATCTTTATGTGGACAATTTTTACACGAGTGTGGCCCTCTTTAGGCATTTGTTTCTAGAACGGATTGGCGCCTGTGGTACCGCGCGAACTAGTCGCGCGGGCTTCCCCCAACGGCTCGTTAGCACCCGTCTTGCAAGGGGGCAGAGGGCCGCACTGTGTAACGAAGAACTGCTCGCGGTGAAATGGAGAGACAAGCGTGACGTTTACATGCTCTCCTCCATTCACGCAGACACGACAATACAAATTGAGCGAGCAACCCGTGTCATTGAAAAGCCCCTCTCAGTCCACGACTATAACCTCCACATGGGAGGGGTGGACTTCAATGACCAGATGTTGTCTCCGTATTTAGTTTCCCGACGCACCAGACGCTGGTATAAGAAGGTGTCTGTATATTTAATTCAATTGGCTCTGTACAATAGTTTTGTTCTCTACAGTAAGGCTGGGAGAACTGGATCCTTCCTCAAATTTCAGGAAGAGATCATCGAGAACCTCCTGTACCCAGGAGGTTCCGTGGCCCCATCCACCAGTGTAGTTAGCCGTCTACACGAGCGACATTTCCCCAATGTCGTTCCTGGTACCTCAACCCAACCGTCACCCCGAAAAAGATGTTGTGTCTGTAGCAGGAGTGGAATAAGGCGTGACACCCGCTATTTCTGTCCTGACTGTCCCGACCACCCTGCCCTATGCTTTGGAGAGTGTTTCCGGAAGTACCACTCACAGGTACACTATTAGCATAGGGATCATCTCACCAGGATAGGCACACAGGGCTATTAGGGCCCATTTCACTCACTGCTGCTGCAAACGTCTCCTTTCACATGGGACAAAGTGCATAACGCACTTCGCCACATCTTTGGGCGATTTGCGCTTTGCACATTGACCCATGGGGAAGGAGAGGTTTGTTTTATAAAGGTAAAAAAAAAAAAAACACACCAGTAAGAAAACACGTTAATGTTCAGTTCAAAAAGTTAAAGTTACATGTTCTGTTGCAAAGTTAATAAAATTATTGCGTTGCGGCCTGGTTTTTTCTTTTTTTTTTGTCTTTTTACCTTCCAGGTGGACCAACCGATCTACTAGCTGCAGCACCGATGTGCATTCTGACAGAAGCATTGCGCTGCTGTCAGATTACACGCAAGTCGGTGTATGCGGCGCTGCAAGACGGGATTTTCTCCTCTGCAGTGACAGATACGTTTGCCAAGGCATACGAGCTGAGGAGGAGGCGGCGTTCCTATGCTTTGGCAAGCACTTTGTATATATATATATATAAAAAAAAAAAAAAAAAAAAATCCCGGCAATGATTTATTCATCCACATCGATTGATGCGAATGGAGAAATCTGGTTTGCCAGGGCATACGAGCTAAGTGGGTATGGATGTAGGGCGGAGCTCCTATGTCCTGGCAGACGCCTTTCCCCTCCATTTTTTTTTTTTTTGGCAGAGATTTTTTCATCCACATTGATCAATGCGAATGAAGAAATCTGTGCCGATCATTTTTTTCTTTCAGCCCAGAGGCTGAACGGAAAAAAAAATCTCATTACCTGTATGCTCAATATAAGGAGAATAGCAGAAACTCCTAATGCTGGCCATACATGTAATGATTGCGGAGACCCTCAAATGCCAGGGCAGTACAAAGACCCCACAACTGACCCCATTTTGGAAAGAAGACACCCCAAGGTATTCGCTGAGGGGCATATTGAGTCCATGAAAGATTGAAATTTTTGTCCTAAGTTAGCGGAAAGTGAGACTTTGTGAGAAAAAAATAAAAAATCAATTTCCGCTAACTTTTGCGGAAAAAAAAAAATTTCTATGAACTTGCCAGGCCCCTCATTGGATACCTTGGGGTGTCTTCTTTCCAAAGTGGGGTCACATGTGGGGTATTTATACTGCCCTGGCTTTTTAGGGGCCCTAAAGCGTGAGAAGAAGTCTGGGATCCAAATGTCTAAAAATGCCCTCCTAAAAGGAATTTGGGCACCTTTGCGCATCTAGGCTGCAAAAAAGTGTGACACATCTGGTATCGCCGTACTCAGGAGAAGTTGGGGAATGTGTTTTGGGGTGTCATTTTACATATACCCATGCTGGGTGAGAAAAATATCTTGGTCAAATGCCAACTTTGTATAAAAAAAATGGGAAAAGTTGTCTTTTGCCAAGATATTTCTCTCACCCAGCATGGGTATATGTAAAATGACACCCCAAAACACATTTCCCAACTTCTCCTGAGTACGGCGATACCAGATGTGTGACACTTTTTTGCTGCCAAGGTGGGCAAAGGGGCACATATTCCAAAGTGCACCTTTCGGATTTTGCAGGCCATTTTTTTTACACATTTTGATTGCAAAGTACTTCTCACACATTTGGGCCCCTAAATTGCCAGGGCAGTATAACTACGCCACAAGTGACCCTATTTTGGAAAGATGACACCCCAAGGTATTCCGTGAGGGGCACTGCGAGTTCCTAGAATTTTTTATTTTTTGTCGCAAGTTAGTGGAATATGAGACTTTGTAAGGAAAAAAGAGAAAAAAAAGAAAATCATCATTTTCCGCTAACTTGTGACAAAAAAAATAAAATTCTAGGAACTCGCAGTGCCCCTCACGGAATACCTTGGGGTGTCTTCTTTCCAAAATGGGGTCACTTGTGGCGTAGTTATACTGCCCTGGCAATTTAGGGGCCCATATGTGTGAGAAGTACCTTGCAATCAAAATGTGTAAAAAATGGCCTGCAAAATCCGAAAGGTGCACTTTGGAATATGTGCCCCTTTGCCCACCTTGGCTGCAATAAAGTGTCACACATGTGGTATCGCCATACTCAGGAGAAGTTGGGGAATGTGTTTTGGGGTGTCATTTTACATATACCCATGCTGGGTGAGAAAAATATCTTGGTCAAATGCCAACTTTGTATAAAAAAATGGGAAAAGTTGTCTTTTGTCAAGATATTTCTCTCACCCAGCATAGGTATATGTAAAATGACACCCCAAAACACATTCCCCAACTTCTCCTGAGTACGGCGATACCAGATGTGTGACACTTTTTTGCTGCCAAGGTGGGCAAAGGGGCACATATTCCAAAGTGCACCTTTCGGATTTCACCGGTCATTTTTTACACATTTTGATTGCAAAGTTCTTCTCACACATTTGGGCCCCTAAATTGCCAGGGCAGTATAACTACCCCACAAGTGACCCCATTTTGGAAAGAAGACACCCAAAGGTATTCTGTGAGGGGCATGGTGAGTTCCTAGAATTTTTTATTTTTTGTCGCAAGTTAGTGGAATATGAGACTTTGTAAGAAAAAATAAAAAAATAAAAATCATCATCATTTTCCGCTAACTTGTGACAAAAAATAAAAAGTTCTATGAACTCACTATGCCCATCAGCGAATACCTTAGGGTGTCTACTTTCCGAAATGGGGTCATTTGTGGGGTTTTTCTACTGTTTGGGCATTGTAGAACCTCAGGAAACATGACAGGTGCTCAGAAAATCAGAGCTGTTTCAAAAAGCGGAAATTCACATTTTTGTACCATAGTTTGTAAACGCTATAACTTTTACCCAAACCATTTTTTTTTGCCCAAACATTTTTTTTTTATCAAAGACATGTAGAACAATAAATTAGGTGAAAAATTTATATATGGATGTCGTTTTTTTTGCAAAATTTTACAGCTGAAAGTGAAAAATGTCATTTTTTTGCAAAAAAATCGTTACATTTTGATTAATAACAAAAAAAGTAAAAATGTCAGCAGCAATAAAATACCACCAAATGAAAGCTCCATTAGTGAGAAGAAAAGGAGGTAAAATTCATTTGGGTGGTAAGTTGCATGACCGAGCGATAAACGGTGAAAGGAGTGTAGTGCCGAAGTGTAAAAAGTGCTCTGGTCATGAAGGGGGTTTCACCTAGCGGGGCTGAAGTGGTTAAAGCTACTTTTTTACGCCTTGGATGTGCTGTGGATTTTTTTCATTTTATCTATCTATCTATCTCATATCTATCTATCTCAAGAACAGGACCCAGTCTTGCACTGCTGGGAATGGAGAGGTGTTTGCTCTTGCGCAGCTCACTCGATTTACTTCTATGGACGTTCCAACAACAGCTAGCATCAGCTATTTCCGCAAGTTCCATGGCAGTGAATGGAGAGAGCCCTGCATATATGGCCCGATCCTCTTCTGCTGTCCCAATGGTGTGAGACTAGGACATGTTCACAGGATAAGACCATTTCCTAGAGGCTGCACCCGCACTTATCGAATGTTTATGGCATATCTTGTGGCTATCCCATAAACTTCCAGATGTCAACACCCCTTAAAAGAATTAAATGTTGAAAACTATAGCTCATATGGGACATAAGTGAGGAGGTAGCTAACTTCTCCACCTAGTCGGGAATGCAGTAAACAACCTGGGATATAACTATATCAAAAGAAGATTGAGACATGGCATTATTAAAGGAGTTATCACATGACTAATATGAAAAAATTAAAATAATTTATTACATGATAATCTCTTTCTAACAAAGCTTATATAATAGATCTCCGCATTCATTGCTCTGCTAGATTTATATCAAGCTGACAGCTCAAGGGGAGTGCTTTTCTGCTGCAGCTAAGGGGGCGTGTCCATGCTCCCCCCATCACAGCTCAGGGGGCGTGTCCATGCTCTCCCTATCACAGCTCAGGGGGTGTGTTTCAGCTCTTTCTATCACCGCTCAGGAGGCAGTTGATGGAACTGAGCATGTGCGGCCTTCTCAGTGAGAAGGTCAAAGAAATAGGAAAAAGAACAAACAGCAGGTGGCGATATACAGATACATTGTGTTGAATAACCTTAGTGGCTATGCAAAATGTTTAATTAAATGCAATTACATATTAATTTAGATCCAGGTGCTGGTTTGAAAACTAGAATATTTTTCTTGGGACAAACCCTTTAAGTCATACACTCTCACATTTCATGAAAAATGCTTTTATTAGAATTTATTTTATTTTAAATATTAAAATAATTGGGACGATTACTTCCATACTCACATATAAGACTACCATTACCTAATGTGTGTCTGGTTTATCAGTTTCCAGCAGCCTAAAACACATTATAGATTTCGGGAGTTTTTTTTTTTTGTATCAGTAAATTACAGGTTTTCATTTCTTTCTTAAAACTGACTTCTGGATATATTAATTATTCATGTTTATTAACATTTCAGTAATTGGATTAACTATGATCAAAGGGAAATATGATTTTGCTGAAAATGACATTTTCTCTAATAAGTCTTTGCCTAGCAGAACAAGTAAAGCGGTCTCAGCTCTATAATTATGAAGTGAATCCACAACTGCATTGTAAATGGCCTGACCATAGAGAAAACTGCTTTGTGACTGCACAGTTCTCTCATCTTCTGCCCAGGTCAGATCCCTATGGTGATCCTTGTAGTGAGACCCTGACCATTCAGCTTCCTCTCATAGCAAGATATTATGTGAACCTGGAGAGGAAAGAACTAGATAATAGGTATTTATCTTGTAAACCCCTTCACTACTCAAGACCACCGGGGATTTAACCATTAAAGGGGCCCTACGGAAGTTAAATCTTGATGGCCTATCCTCAGGATAGGTTATCAATATCAGATTAGTAGGAGTTAAACTCCTGACACCCCCCCTACGAATAGCTGTTTAAAGAGGCCACAGCACTCCAGTGAGCAATGCAGCCTCTTCCTAGGCCAATGATTCCCCCATACATTGGGCAGATTGCCTAAGCCTAGCTTAGTCCCATTCACGTGATTGGTTCTGGGATGCAAGCAGAGCCGTTATACAGTGACTGGCACTATGCTCGGTATGCTGTGAAGAAGTTGTGGCGCTGACTGGAATGCCGCAGCCCTTCAAAACAGCTGATCAGTGGCAGGACCGGGTGTTAGAACCACCAATCAGGTATTGATGACCTATCCTGAGGATGTCATCAATATATTCTCCTGTGGAAAATTCTTTAAGTGTCCTAGACCACCAAGGGTATTTCTATTAACCCCTCACTATCCTGCACCATTAAAGGTGCATTCATTTCTCCTTCGCTATCATAAACTTTCAGGATTGTCTGCATTAACACTTTCACTACCCTAGACCACCAGGACTCTCTTCAATACCCTTTGACTGCCATAGACCACCACAAATGTTTTAAATATTGCAGGATTAATGCTAACAGTTGTGGCATGCTACAGCATTAACATTATTTTAAGTTAATAGCATAGTGACCAAAATGTTTGTTTGGCATATCTGTACATTTACCTTTTCTCTACCCAAGACCACCCGGACTGTTACCATTAAGGCCTCATGAACACAACCGTTGTTTCATTCCATGTGACTTTCAATGGGTCTGTTGAAAACTCGGCTAATGCACCGTTTGTCATCCGCGTCCATGATCCATGGTTCCAGTCTGTCAAAAAAAGATAACCTGTCCTATTTTTTTCACGGAAAACTGGTTCGCGAACCCATTCAAGTCAATGGGTCCGTGAAAAAACGCGGAGGCACACTAGATTGTCGTCCGTGTCCGTTTTATTCCTATCATTTGCATGGCAAACTTGACTTAGACTTTTTTTTACTTTCCTTCATGTCTGGTGATCCTCCAAAAATAAAGGAAGACACACGAAAAAAAAACGGAAACGGATCACAGAACAACGGAACCCCATTTTGCGGAACGGAACACAACAACGGTCGTGTGCATGAGGCCTAATCCATTTACTGTCCTAAATTAAAATCAACCCAAACACAACCCAGTATTATGTAGAAGCATATGGTGGTTTTACTTGGCACATTGTATGGCAGTATTCCACCTTTTGAATTGTCTATTCACTATCTTCTGTTACCTTGATTACCTCTTGTATTGAAGGCAGACCATGAGATGGGACATAGGTGCTACAGTGCCAGTCTCAAACTAGAAGATAATGTTATTTTAGAGTGGCCTATGTATTGACAGGCTTATTTTAAAGATGTTATCCCATGACTAACGTAAAAAATGAAAATGATATAATACATCTCTTTCTAAAAAACACTTGAACCAGCCCTGTACCTCCGTGGATCCAGAGATCTCCCCATTCATTGCTCTTCTAAATTTATATCAAGCTGGCAGCTCAAGGGGAGTGTCTTTTTTGCTGCAGCTCAGGAGGCGTGTCCATGCTCTCCCTATCACAGCTCAGGAGGTGTGTCCATGCTCTCCCTATCACAGCTCAGGAGGCGTGTCAATGCTTTTCCTATAACAACTCAGGAGGCAGTTGAAGGATGAAACTGAGCATGTGCGGCCATCTCAGTGAGCAGGTCAAAGGTGCAGGTGGCGCTATACAGAAACATTTTATTGAATAACTTAGTGGCTATGCAATTTTTTTTTATTACATGCAATTACAAAAGAATTCAGATCCAAGTGCTGGTTTGAAAACTGTAGAATAATTTTGTGGGACAATCTCTTTAACAACTAGAAGGCTTCGCATTGTAGCATCAGTCTGCTGTGTCCTGTATACTGTGCAAGAACGGCTTTTCATCAAATGCTCTGTATTATCAGTGCTTTGCAAATGTCACCTCACTTATTACATCTTAACACCAGTATTTAGAGCTTATGTTTCAGCTTGCACGTCAAAATCTCTGATCTTAAAAAACCAGAGCAGATGTTGATTTGAAAGTTCACCTTCCATTAATTCTTTAATATGCATGGGGGCTCTTGAGACTCAGATGTGAAAATAATACTCATGTAGAAAGTTGAAAGAATACAACGACCATCATTACATACTATTATCTTCCATAATATCATCAAAGGCCTCAGTGTTTGCAGGCTTGGATGTACAGGCGTGTGTCTTAACCCCTTCCAGACTGACCACTGGATATATACATCCTATCTGCACATACCCCATTTATTATTCTGCCTTCTCCTGTGCCCGCAGCAGAGCGGTACCTGAGGGCAGGGAGAGAGAGCAGGAAGCAGCCGAGCCTCTTCCTCTGTTTGTCCCGGCGGCCTAAGTCTACTTTCACATCTGTGTTTCTCCTTCCCGGTCATGAAATCCATCATATGATCTCAATGCTGGAGAAAAACGCTTCTGTTTTGTCCCCATTCATTGTCAATGGGGACAAAATGGAATCGAACGGAGTGCACTAGAATTCATTCTGTTCTTTTCCGTATGGTTGCGTTCCCATACTGGACAGAAAACCACTGCAAGCTATGATCTTCTGACTGGTATGGTTATAGTGCCAGATCCGTCATGGCTATTTTAGAGATAATACAACCGGATCCGTTCCTAATGGATGCAGATTGTTGTATTATTGTCACCACACCGAACATAGGAGGGAAAGGGGTAAGGGAATAAGGCCTGGAAACTAGGGAAAGGAGATGGACACCTCCTAGTAAAACCCTAATCAAAGTCCTCACTAACTACCAGTATGAACAGACCCCAGAAGTAGGTGAGTTCCTACACAGGAATACCTAGTGTCCTAACTGACCCTGGTACTAATGTCCGGACTGAGACAACCTGTTCCTCCAAAAGGACGGATGAACAGGAGTCTCCCTCAGGCCTTCATACAAATGACAGGGAAATGCAACACACAAAATAACCCAAACAAGATACAAAAAGGAAAGGAAACACTTAACTTCAAGTGGCTATGGCAGCACCAGGAACTCAGCTGAGATCCACACACGAGCTATACACAACTCAAACTGAAGCTATAAATCGAGAAACAACAATAAATAGAGAAGGATAAATGACCCTTATCTAGGGGAAAGAAGTTGTGGCAAGTAGAGATGGCCAGTTCGCAGTATTCGCCCACGAACACATGCGATCTGCCATCTTAACTGACAAGTCCGGCAAGGCACAGGTAAGTCCTTACCTGTGCCTGTGCGCGAGACGGTCTGAAATGAAATGTGGTCTCCGGGTGAAGGCAGTTCCGAGGGGCTGTTCTCGGAACTGCCTGCACCCGGAGACCACATTTAATTTCAGACCGTCTCGCGCACAGGCACAGGTAAGGACTTACCTGTGCCTCGCCGGACTTGTCAGTTAAGATGGCAGATCACATGTGTTCGCTGGCGAACACTGCGAACTGGCCATCACTGGTGGCAAGCACCAGAAACAACACAGACGTCATTTGATCCAAACGGAAAACATGTCCGATCAAACTACATGTTGCCAGTCTCACCGATCTCCTGCCACTTGTCGCAGGAATGTCCGTGACAATTATTATGAAAAAAGTGTTTTTGCTGAACCCTGCCGGATCCAGCAAAAACACAGATGTGAAAGTAGCCTAAGTCTATCATCTGCATCAAAGATTCTCATATGTGATACTGCCTACTGAGCTGTGTATCTAAGGCCTCATGAACATGACTATCTCTGGTGTGCAGCTAGCCTTTCTGCTGCCTGAGGTGAAAACTGAAATTGCGCCCCTGCCTCCCCAATGGCAATTTCTTAATCTATCCCCTTCCATTCAGCCCATGGCCCTTCAGCTGCCCCTCTCTTGCCCCTACCTGGTGCTGCCTGAGGCGATCGCCTCACCTGGCCTCATTGGTGGTGGACCCCTGCTGTATCTGCAAATCATGGATCTGCAAAATAAAGATACAGTCATTGACTTCAGTGAGTTTGTTGGCTACATTTTGATAACCCTAATAAGACATGTACTATCTCTTGTGGAAAAGACATACAGACCGCAAAACGGATACGCTTGTGTGCATGAGTCCTAATACTATCTTTTTTGCTACTGCCTGCTGAAGCGTTCATCTAGGCCTATCATGTGTGATACTATCTGATCAGCTTCTGTATGTAAGGGCTCATGCATACGACCATGATCAGCCCTGAAAACACAGTTGGATGCAATCTATGATACAGTCAGTTTGTATCTGATCGCGGGGCACGTGATGATGTGAGCACACTGCTATAGCCTCGCGATCAGATTGAGAATGGTTCTATCACAAATTACTATGATACAGTCAGTTCGGGCCAGGGGAGCTGCAGTCGGTGTTGGAGATACAGCTGACACGTGTGTCCTGGGCTAATCACTTTCACATGCATGAGCTGTGCTCCCATGATAGTAACATCTGCAATGCGGTCATAACAGTGACAGCTGTGCGGTCATAAAGGCTCATGCACACAAACGTATTTTCTTTCCATGTCCTTTCTGGGTTTTTTTGGAGACCGTATACGGAAGCATTCATTTCAGTGGGTCTGTAAATTCCGTTTTGATCCTTAATAATACAAGTCTATGGGCAGCATAACGGATCCGTCCTGGTTTCCATTATGCAGGAAGTAAAGGATCCCAGCAGACGTGACTTGGATGCTTGTAAAAGGTTTATTGTCAAAGTAACATTTGTCAAAGTAACAATGACGCGTTTCGGCTATATTAGCCTTTTTCAACAGAATATCCATCATACAGCACAGGTTTATATACACCTATAATGCCAGGGATAGGGTGCCGCCCCGTGACATCAGACCCCAAAAGGGGGTGGTACATGGGAGGTAACCAAAGAGTAACAAAAAATATATTTTGTATATAACGAAAGAAAACCATATAACGGCAACACTACATGTTATATTTTATATATTATAGATACCATCTCAGATGGGAGATTCTTCAATGAGTAGATGATGTCTAAAAAAATATAATAATAATAATAATGATATATGTTAGATCACCGGATTAAACAGTAATAATGCATTGATTGACATGGGATCCTAGATATGTGTAATTTCATAGTCCCTATTCAGACCCCTAGGATGTAGGGTATCTAGGGTATGGATCCAATAGGCCTCTCGGCGTAGTAATAGCTTCTTCACATCACCTCCCCTTCGCGGTCTCATTACCCGTTCTATCACCTGAAATTTTAATTGAGCAATAGTGTGTTTGCATTTTTCAAAGTGGGAGGGAATCGGAAGCAATAAGTTCTTAGTCCTAATAGTGGACTTATGCTTCCCAATGCGGTCTCTAATCGTTTGCATGGTCTCACCAATATATAATAACCCACAAGGACATTTAATTAAATACACTACATTAGTAGACTCACAGGTGAAAAAACCATTCACTGGGTATGTTCGTCCAGTATGTGGGTGATAAATATTGGATCCCTTAATTATATTTGAGCACTGGAAGCAGTGCAGACAGGGGAACGTACCCTTCCGCTGTGTAGCTAGTACGCTCTGCTTGAGTATGCCTCTAGGGCTCCCCACATCAGCGCGCACTAACTTGTCTCTATAGCTCGGGTTTTTCTGATTACAAATGAGCGGAGGATTTTTGAATTCTTCAATCTGGGGGTATGCTCTTCCCAACAGAGACCAGTGCTTCCTCACAATATTGTCTAGTTTATGATTAAAGGGGTGATATTTATGGACCAAGGCCACTCGCGGGGTGTCTATTTTATCAGGTCTAGGATTGTCTAGATCAGGGGTGGCCAACCTTACAGACACAAAGAGCCAAAAAACAACAACATATGACTTCCAGGAGTCATAAGCTATAGATTTACACAAGAGTCACCATATTCATCAGACCTCAGATCAGACTCCTAAATCAGATCCCTAATCCTCATCTGACCTAAAATAAGATCCCCAAACCTCATCAGACCTCCAAATCAGACCCCCAAAATAAGACCCCCAATGCTCGGATCAGACAACACAAATCAGACTCAAATTTCAGACCCTCATTGCTCAGATCTCCCCCCCTTCCCATGCTCAGATCTCCCCCTGTCACAACCAGACAGCTGAGAAGCTCTGACAGAGGCCTTTCAGAACCTCCTCCTTGAGTTTCTGTGTTGTGGTATTCAGCTCCTCCTCTCGTTAGTCTCTCTCAGCTGTCATGTGTTGGACTAATTGCTTCCCTTTAAATTCTTCCCCAGAAGGCTTTTCTGGGCGGCTTATATTTCTTCCTGGAGTATGTGTGCATGCCCATCTGGTTCTCCTCTCCTCTACAAAGTTAAGTGTTATACTGTTATCTGTTATTTTCTGTTTGCTGGATCCCAGGTGACCCTGACTCCCTCCGTGTCTGGTGTAGGGAGCCGGTGGTCGTGTCCCCTCACTATTGTAGGGTGCTCAGGGGTTATATAGTCAAGGTACGTGGATATGCATACCTCCACCATTCGGATCTATGCATAGGCTGAGCAGCCAGGGAAAGTGCCAGGTCTTCTACAGGGGTCTCCCTTTTGTTCCTTAGCTTTTGGATCCAGCGAGTCATTTATGCATGTTGTTTTGCCTTGTTACCTGTACACATTCTGTGACACCCCCCTTGCTCAGATCTCCCCCTTCTCAGATCTGACCCCCCATGCTCAGACCTGACCAACCCATGCTCAGATCTGCCCCCCTATGCTCAGATCTTCCCCCATGCTCAGATCTGACCCTCATGCTCAAATCAGACCCTCATTGCTCAGATCAGGATCCCCCTATGCTCAGATCAGAACCTCCCATGCTTAGCTCAGAGCCCCATGCTCAGTTCTATAATAAATAAATAAAATCTCTTCCCTCTCCTGATCAGGCACTGGGCTCCTGCTCGGGCACCTGCTACTCTGTAGGTCTGACACTCTCTCCACTGTGACCTGATGAGCACAACGTCCGGTCATAGTGCGTGTCTCCACGTACCACTTTCTCACACTGTGTGCATCAGGACGTAGTGGAGAGTGTATATAAAGTGAATGGGCACTCTGATAGATGGAGTCATATACAGAATTAATACCAGATTTATCCAATTTAATAATACAAGTATAAAATCCTAGCATAGATTACCATAAAAAATATATAAAATACATATATAAAATACACAACTTAAAATATTGGCACTGTATGGTACTGTAATATACTGAATAATATTGGCTGATGTTAGTCCGACAATTAATATCCTCACAATTGTTCGATGGACTTATACAATGTTCATGTGGAAAAAGGAAGAAAAAAGGAAGAAAAAAGAAAATCCGGAGTTCCTCAATATGGTTATGAATGCAGATTATTATACAGACTCATAGTGATCTTTGCAGAAAAATGATGATGGTAGCAATTGATATTGTTATTTTCAATATATGATGGTATATGTTAGTGATACCGCACTCAGACAGTTTCTATATAGATCTTTCCCAAAGAAAAAGGATGACAGCAAGCAATGCTTGCACAAATTTTGCTCAGCTCTCGGTATGAGCAGCTATTACTCACAGTTAGCAGCTTCGGTTCGTGGCGTCCCACGAGCTGTCCTTAAGTGGTGAGATTGCTTCTTTCTTGGAAATTTTTCATACAGTTGGTATACCGAATCTTTGTTCTTTCTATTGGAACACGGCTGTGTGGAACTGTATCACACGCGGTCTCAATATTTGAGCTGACTTCCTTTGGCGTTCCACGTGTCTCCGAATGTATGGAGCTTCAGTGTTTGCTGAAATACCTGCTGTAGACCGGTAGTTTGCAGGCTGTGGATACCGCCAGTGGATTTCTTTAGTGAAGCGCTTCACTTGTGGGCCATCTAGTCGATGTTATCCAACATATGTCCGGCTATTTGAGTCTGATGACCGAAAGTTACCGCCAGACGCGTTTCGGGGACTATACTCGTCTCCTTCCTCAGTGGCTAGTAGTGGAGAGTGAGCTGGAGCTGCAAAGTTGCAACATTGCCCGATCAAGAGAAGAGATCCGAGCATGGGGTGGAGAGGGAGCCGGCCTGACTGCTTCCCGGCTCCACAGCTAGAGCCTCACTTGAAGAAGCAAAGAGCCACATGCGGCTCAAGAGCCACAGGTTGGCCACCCCTGGTCTAGATCACTCACAGTTTTTCTTAAGGTTAATGAGGGATAACCTTTTTCCTCAAACCTCCCCTCCACGGGGATCCTTTACTTCATTGCACGTGGAAATTGATCCTGATCCCGCGCGGCGTGCATCAAGCGAGTGCTGACCAGCTACTTTCCATTATGCAGGAGTCCAGGACAGATGCGTTAGGCTCAAAACGGAATGCCTCTTAAAGGCTTCCGTTTTGACTTCCGCGTCTTATAGATTCCATTATTTTTTGTATAAACATGTTATAACGGAAAACAAAAACGGAATCCATAATGGTGATCTGAACCCGCCCTAACAGTGACATCTACAGAGCGGTTATAACAGTGACATCTGCAGAGCGGTTATAACAGTGACATCTGCAGAGCGATTATAACAGTGACATCTGCAGTGCAGTCATAACAGTGACATCCGCAGCATAGTGACAGCACAGAGGCTGATCGCTATGTTCTGACTCATGCACAGTACTTACATCAACTTACTTACATCGTTCTGTGCATCAGCCTCACACTTCCTGTACACTGACATCAGCAGACGGCTGGCTGTCAGGGAAGGCTGGTGGTCCCAGCGCTTGTGCAGCAGGGGTCCGAGAACAAGGAAGGCCAGGAGGCGGTTACGTCAGTGATGCTGTCTCCTGCTTCAGAGTGAAAGGGAGAAGAGGAGCTTGAGGAGGATCCTAGAAACGCTGCTGCTGCTGGGGATAACTATGGCTCTCCCAATCTTCTCTCCATAGGTTAGACTCAGGCCATATTTTTCAATTTAGGGCTGGAGAACCCCTTTAATAAATAAATTATATGTACTCCAATACCAGAGCCTCTCTGTATTCGCAGCAGACAGGCTGCTGTAAAAAGTGCCTGTATGGAGAGCAGCCACTGGTGGTCTGATTGCCTGGCTTCTGCTTTCCTCTATCACCCAGATTGCTTCCGCTAAAGCTCAGGTCATAGAATTATCTGTTAATCTATGCTTTACTTGCAAAAAGAATAAAATCTAAATTATATTATTCTTAAAATAGAAAAATATACAGTTCTCTGCAGCCAGCGTTTACTACTCACCAATATGTAGCTTTGCTTTTGTAATCAATAACACACATATGAGATCATTTTTCACCAAGAAACATTCATTATATTATCCCTACTATATCATTAGATTCAATAATGTGCAACATAAGGCCCATAAAGGTCAAACTAATTATATTAAAGTGCCCCTGCTATGCTGCATTGATCTAATATTAGTACGATAGGATGGAAGGTAGGTGCATGGTGTTTTACAAAATATCCTGCATATCTGGGAAAAATGGGACTCTAGGGAAGCCGAATAGTAACCCTGGCGGTAGCTGTACTGATATATAGATTATGACTCAGGTTTTACGGAAAATAAACATTAAAGTAAAAACGAAATATTAATATATTAATATAATTTAATAGACTAAGATGTTTTTGAAGACTTTATACTATAAATATTTTTAGCGACATCATCATTTATGCTACGACAGGTCCCTGACCTGACTGTTCACAGGACCTACTTGAAGGACATGTGTCACCAAAATGTTTTTTCTGCCAGTTAAATCCACATAGCGACACACATCCTTTTCTTCTCTTTCTCTCTCTCTCTTTTTGCTTTCTGATTGCATATTTCTTTATTCTGTTTCCTGAACATGATTATGGGGGGCGGCCATCTTGCCCCAGCTGTTCTTAACAGCATTTAGAAAATTGCTTTACGGCAGCCCCATGGTCCATACACAACACAATGGTCAGCAGGGGACCTCATTGACTTCTATGGGAGGGTTTTCTGGGCATGTTCTGTGACCTGTGCAGTGGTCATTGTGTAACGCCCCGAGTGGCATTACCACACCTATGCCCTGTTTCTGTCTGGGTATGCAATCTCAATGTCATTTGATACATTTATTCCAGGTCCCATATATTGTGCAGCAAGAAAAAGAAACAGGGGCGGCACAGTAGCAAACACAGTCCAACTTGAAACAGCAGGGAGCAGTATCTCGGCCGCTCGGAGCCTTCACACTGACGGCGGTGCTCAGCTGCTGCTAGCAGAAAGGTAATCACAAATGTAATATCGAAGAAAAGAATATGCAGTGGCACTCACCGATGTGATGTAAACCAAGTGGGTCCTTTATTACAATGGGCAGGGGGCAGACAATTCTTACACGCACAAGAAGAGCAGTGACGGCCGTTTTGCGCTATCAAGCGCTTCCTCAGGCTCTGCGTCGGCGCATATGTTGCGCGTCACTTTTTTAAACAAGCGGCACCGATAGTTGTCAATCAGGTTAACAACAGCTATGCCTTCCTTAAAGGTACATATACAAGTGAATACGTGCAAAGCAAAAAACAACAAATATCGGGCAATATAGTATGGTTACAAATGTATGGTTACAAAAAGGAACTTAAATTGTTCCTATCATTTAAACCCAGTTCACCCAGGGCTTGGGTACGCAGGATCCACCTCGCCTCCCTCTGCAGGAGGAGACGATGTCTGTCCCCCCCCCCCCCCCCCCCTGCAGAGGGGTAGACACGGTTTCGAGCCCCATGAAGGAAATGCAATCAGTTTTACCTCCATGTACGTTCCTTACATGTTCTATGAACCTTGGACAACCTTTACCCGTTTTTGCAGAATTAAAATGTTCTCTAACTCTTTCAAAAAGACATCTGATCGTTTTCCCAACATAGAATCGACCGCAATCACACAACAACAGGTACAATACATAGGTGCTCCTGCAGTTAATGGAGCTTTTGATTCTATGTTGCACCCCACCAAATTCAGCATACAGTGTAGTAATGCCGGGAAGGGACCAATCAGAGTGGCCCCTTGCCGGCAATCGATCCGATTGGTTAGTCTGTGCAGACTAACCAATCGGATCGCAGAAGTGAAAAAATGCCGGTTTCAGGCTCTGATCCTGAGCCTGAAATCACAGTGTCCTCATGCCCCCCCCCCCCCCGATCCGTGCAGCCCCCCCGATCTGTGCAGGCCCCCCCGATCTGTGCAGCCCCCTCCATCTGTGCCCCATCTTGTGTCCACAGTGCCCCTCCTTGAGTCCGCCCCCTCCCCGCCCCATACATTCCTCCTGCTGGCCGTGACACCCTCCCTCCCCCCCTTCCAGCGCTGCCCCCCGCTCGGTCGGTCCCCCTGCTGTGTTTGATGGCGGTGGCTCCATTCCTGAGCCACCGCCATCATCAGAGTGTCAGCTCTATGCTGACACTCTGCTGTAACCCCATAGATGCCGCGGCAGCGGCATCCATGGGGTTAATAGAGGGAGGGGGCTCCCTCTCTCCACCATCGGGGCTGCTGCGCTGCGATGGCAGCCCCGATGGTTGCCATGGCAACTGGACTCTTTGCAAAAGCGTCCGCTGTTGCCACCTACAGGGCATCTGATTGTATTACACTTTGCAATGCAAAGTATAGTACAGCCCCACTGGATCTTCAAGATCCAAGAGGGACTTGATAAAAAAAAAATGTGAAAAAAATAAAAGTAAAAATAAATAAAAATGTAAAATAAAAAATAAAAAATTGCCTTTTCCTATAAAAAATGAAAAATAAAAAACTACACATATTAGGTATCACTGCGTCCGTAACGACCGTCTCTATAAAGATATCACATGATAGACCCCGTCCAATAAACACCATAAAAAATAAAAACTGTGTAAAAAAAAAAAAAAAGCCATTTTTGTCGCCTTACATCACAAAAAGTGCAACAGCAAGCGATCAAAAAGGCGTATGACCCCCAAAATAGTACCAATCAAATTGTTACCTCGTCCCACAAAAAATGATACCCTATTTAAGACAATCGCCCAAAAAATACAAAAAACTATGGCTCTCAGACTATAGAGACACTAAAACATCATTTTTTTATTTCAGAAATGTTATTATTGTGTAAAACTTAAATAAATAAGAAAAAGTATACATATTAGGTATTGCCACGTCCGTAATGATCTTCTCTATAAAACTATCACATGACCTAATGCTTCAGATGAATGCTGTAAAAATAAATAAATGAAAACTGTTCCAAAACAGCCAATTTTTGGGTCACCTTGCCCCATAAAGTGTAATAATGAATGATCAAAAAATCCTTTGTACCCAAAAATGGTACCAATAAAAACCTTAACACTTTCTGCAAAAAACGAGCCCCTGCACAAGACGATCGGCATAAAAAAAAAAAACATGGCGTTCAGAAAACCAATCCAGCACAATCTGCCTTCCAAAAACCGTATGGCATTCCTTTCCTTCTGCGCCCTGCCGTGTGCCCGTACAGCAGTTTACAACCACATGTGGGGTGTTTATGTAAACCGCGGAATCAGGGTTATAAATATTGAGTTTTGTTTGGCTGTTAACCCTCAATGTGTTAAAGAAAAAAAATTTATAAAATGGAAAATCTGCCAAAAAGTGAAATTTAGAAATTTCATCTCCATTTTCCTTTAATTCTTGTGGAACGCCTAAAGGGTTAACAAAGTTTGTAAAATCAGTTTTGAGTAACTTGAGGGGTGTAGTTTCTACAATGGGGTCATTTATGGGGGTTTCCACTATGTAAGCCCCACAAAGTGACTTCAGACCTGAACTGGTCCTTAAAAAGTGGGTTTTGGAAATTTTCTTAAAAATTGTAAGAATTGCTTCTAAACTTCTAAGCCGTCTAACGTCCTAAAAAAATAAAATGACATTTCCAAAATGATGCCAACATAAAGTAGACATATGGGGAATGTTAAGTAATAAATATTTTATTAGGTATGACTTTCTGTTTTAGAACCAGAGAAATTGAAATTTTGAAAATTTGGGATTTTTTCATAAATAAAGGTGAAATATATTGACTCAAATATATGACTATCATGAAGTACAATGTGTCACGAGAAAACAATGTCAGAATGGCGTGGATAAGTGAAAGTGTTCCAAAGCTATTACCACATAAAGTGACGCATGTCAGATTTGTAAATTTTGACCTGGACACTGGGGCATCAATGACTCTTGGTCATGAAAGGGTTAAATATAGATATTGACATGGAAAATTAAAAATTTCAAACATTCTTTAAAAATCTCTATATATAAAGGACGTATGTATGTATGTTCCGCGATCACTCAAAAACGCAACCATCGATTTCAACGAAACTTGGTATACACATCCCTTGCTACCTGGAAAGAAATCTTGTGGGGGGTCACAGCTCTCTAGGATGTACTGTTCCTGATACTCCCAAAATATGACCTGCATTAGCCAATACAAGCCTGCAAGTCTTTCTCTTCATATCCCAACTGCCATACACACGGTCACATGTACCTTATCAGCCAATAGAAGATCGCAGGCCATTAGTCTCCACATACACACAGTTTTACTCCAGGTTTCCATAACAACCCAGCCATTTTTCTTCACTGCTGTAGGTCAGCTTTAGGCTAGGGCTACATGACAACATGTGTCGCACGAAAAAAAGTCGCAGGACACATAGGGAACAACTACACTGCTACATGTGTCGTGCGACATTGATGTCGCACCAATGTTGCGCAACAATTTTTATAATGTTAGTCTATGGTGTTGCACTGGGATATGTGACATGCTGCGATTGCAACGCGACAGTCGCTGAAAAATCCAAAAATTGTTGAGACAAAATGTTGCGCGACACATGTCGCCATGTAGCCCTAGCATTAAAGGGGCAGGGCGCTGTGGAGGTCACTGTTAAAGGGGCGGACACTGTGGAGGTCACTGTTAAGGGGGCAGGGCACTGTGAGGTCACTGTTAAGGGGGCAGGCCCCTAGAAGGTCACTGTCAAGGGAGTGGGGTGAAACTCACTGTTAGGGTCCATTCACACATCCGTAAGTGTTTTGCGGATGCGCAAAACATGGACACCGGCAATGTGTATTCCGCTATTTGCGGATCGCACATCGCCGGCACTATAATACAAAATGCCTAATCTTGTCCGCAATTGCGGACAAGAATAGGACATGTTCTATTTTTTTTGCGGAAACGGAAGCACAGATGCGGAAGTGCGGATCCGCAAATGCGGATGCGGACAGCACATTCCGGCCCCATTGAAAATGAATGGGTCTGCACCCATTCTGCAAAATTGCTGAATGGATGCGAACCCATTTTGCGGACGTGTGAATGGACCCTTAAAGGGGCGGGCTACTGTGAATGTCAAAGTTAAGGGGATGGGCTGCTGTGGGGAAGGGGAGGGTCAGTGTTAAGGGGCGGGGTGCTGTAGAGGTCACTGTTATGGGGGATACTGTTGATTTCTTTTAATGACACACACAAACATTAAATGAAATAGATGAAATATACCCGTGCGAAGCCGGGTCCTTCTGCTAGTTAATAATAAAAACTTGATTTAATCAATAGGTCATTTTCTGATGACACAAACCACAGAAAACTGTCAGAACCAAGGAATAAACAAAAGCAGATAATATACCAAGCAGGGTCACAACCAGAATCAGCAGTCAGAGGCCGAATGCACACGGCCGTTGTTCACGGCCGTGAGCGGTCCGTGGAACCGCGGCCTGGATTCCTGCTGGTTTGATCTATACCAGTTTATTACTGTACTGCGGCGGCAGCAGGGAGCGCACGGCGTCATAGCAACCCATGACGCTGTGCGCTCCTGCAGTCAGCAGGAATCCAGGCCGCGGTTCCACGGACCGCTCACGGCCGTGAACAACGGCCGTGTGCATTCGGCCAGAGGCAAAGTCACTAACAGAAGGTCAGAAGTCAAGGAATCCACATGAAACACAAACTATGCGTGGGAGACAGGAAAACCAATCACAGGCAGCTGTGGCCAGCAGTTGCCTGTTTAAATACCCCGCTGACAGGCACATATGACGGTGGTGCCAAGCCTGACTGGCCCGGCATCCCTGCTGACCAATTACCTCCACGGTCAACTAGGCTGATTGCCACAGTAATGGAGTGACGCCTGCAGCGCCGCATTAGAGAGGCTGGACTTGTGGCAGGAATGCAGACGGGTAACTATCTGACACATTCTGTAACTTGAGCTGCCATGAAGACATATGCATCTCCATGGCAACAGACAACAAACAAACCATGTGTAGTCTGATCCTACAGTTATACTCGTTTCTAACTGTCCCATACTTCCATGTTAGGAAGATGCATGGGGATAAAAGAAAGGTGTATGACTGTATAATCAGACTACAAATAGTTTGTTTGTTGTCTGTTGCCATGGAGATGCATATCTCTTCATGGCAGCTCAAGTCACAGAATGCGTCAGATAGTTACCAGTCTGCACTCCTGCGACAAGTCCAGCCTCTCTAATGCGGTGCTGCAGTCATCACTCCATTACTGTGGCAATCAGCCCAGTTGACATATGCCTACTATATAGCTAATGCCGCCAAAATGTGGTAGGAAATGGCTTACCAGCCTGAAGTCTGACACACACTTTGGGAGTTTACTGTAGCTGCACCCCCTGCCCCTCTGTCCCCCTGTGTGCTTCCAGCAGGTAATGGGATAATTGCGTGGACATGTTATTGGCGTGTGTGGAAGTTTCACCGCCCAGCAGTGTGCCTGATGTATGTCTTCCCTCTTTATCTGTCTGTGTTTTGTTCCTTTGCACCTGCATCACACATCGCGCTGCCTGTTTCCAGTTTGAATAAAGATTAAACTGATTACAAAATAAAGTCATTATCCCAGTAGTGCCAGTCATTATACCATAACAGCGAACCACAAGAATTGCGCTGAAAAGTTTAACTTCCTCTGCTCAGTAATTAAGAAAGTATAAACTCCTGTGTTCATGTTCCGAAATGAAGACTTGCTGGTTTATTAGTGCTGGGTTAATATGCGCTCCTCAACACTCAAATGGCAACATCAAGAAAGTAACTTAAGACAAATTGAGGATGTAGCAGGTGTTGGTAAACTCTACAGATGGTTACATTTTCAAGCACCTAGCTCCAATCTGTGGTATGCAGGAGGGGCAGAAAAGCCAGATTGAAAGCAACGTTTTTAGCCAACTGAAACCTCAGAAATGGATTGAGTTGTGTGGGATGATTGTGTGATGCCTCTGTTTCATCGATGCCAGTAGTCACTACTTGTCACAAACTGACAGGCAGGGGCGGATTAGCCATAGAGCTTACTGGGAAATTTCCCGGTGGGCTGATGCCCAGAGGGCTGCTTGAGCCCTCCTCACCGCGGGCCAGAGGACGTTTTCTGGGATGTATTTTGTGCTGATGGGGGCAGTATTTTGTGATGGACTGTGGTATTTGGCTCTGTTGGGATGGTATAATGTCTAACAATATGGTATTGCTGGCTCTGCCTACTTATGTTGGCCCTGCCTTCCATAAATTTGGACCCGACTACAAAATGGGTCCACTTTTAGTATTTTTTCCATGGCCACTTTAAGTTCCCAGTCCACCCCTGCTGACAGGGACAGAATCCTTCAACTGAGAGATCTTGGTTTATCACTATTGCAGATCGCTATTCACCTAGGCCGAGATGTCAGGACTATTCAACGTTGTGTGTCCCAGTGGTTGAGAGAACAACTATGAACTGTAATGACAGCAAGCGATGCACCGAGGAGAACCTGTACATGGACGGATCATCTGATTAGAAAAATGGCGCGTCCAGTCCATTCTGTACTGCAAGTGAAACTGAACGTCACATCCCAAGCCTAGGGCGGCAAACTGAAATCCTCAGACAACTATTCATAACCTCATTGATAGTGTGGGTATTCTGTATGTGGCACTCATACTTGATACTGAACTTGAGATGTTTTGAATATTTTGTTTCCATTTATTTATAATTTGCATATCCGTAACATGTCTATTGATCCCGTGATTTTGATAATTCCATAACCTTTCCTTCTTGGATATTTTATTTACCACTTAAAGGGGTTATGCCATGATTGATGTAAAAAACTAAAACCAGACATCATATACTACATGACAACCTCGTTCTAAGGCCTCTTTCACACTTGCGTTCTCCGGATCCGGCGTGTACTCCACTTGCCAGAATTACACGCCGGATCCGGAAAAACGCAAGTGTACTGAAAGCATTTGAAGACGGATCCGTCTTCAAAATGCTTTCAGTGTTACTATGGCACCCAGGACGCTATTAAAGTCCTGGTTGCCATAGTAGTAGCGGGGGAGCGGGGGAGCGGGGGAGCAGTATACTTACCGTCCGTGCGGCTCCCGGGGCGCTCCAGAGTGACGTCAGAGCGCCCCATGTGCATGGATCACGTGCCATGCGATCACGTCATCCATGCGCTTGGGGCGCCCTGACATCACTCTGGAGCGCCCCGGGAGCCGCACGGACGGTAAGTATACTGCTCCCCCGCTCCCTGCTACACTTTACAATGGCTGCCAGGACTTTAGCGTCCCGGTAGCCATGGTAACCATTCAGAAAAAGCTAAACGTCGGATCCGGCAATGCGCCAAAACGACGTTTAGCTTAAGGCCGGATCCGGATCAATGCCTTTCAATGGGCATTAATTCCGGATCCGGCCTTGCGGCAAGTCTTCAGGATTTTTGGCCGGAGCAAAAAGCGCAGCATGCTGCGGTATTTTCTCCGGCCAAAAAACGTTCCGTTCCGGAACTGAAGACATCCTGATGCATCCTGAACGGATTTCACTCCATTCAGAATGCATTAGGATAAAACTGATCAGTATTCTTCCGGCATAGAGCCCCAACGACGGAACTCTATGCCGGAAGAAAAGAACGCAAGTGTGAAAGAGCCCTAACAAAGCTTGAACCAGCCCTGTACTTCACATGGATCTAGAGATCTCCACATTCACTGCTCCAATTGCTCTGCTGGATTCTTTTCAGGTTGGCAGCTCAGGGGTGTGTCCTTTCTGCGTTCAGGTTTCCTGATACAATTTTAGAAACCAAAACCAAGTATGAATAAAAAAAAGGAGGAGAAGTAGTATCTGTCAGTTGAAGGATGGAACTGAGCATGTGCAACCTCCTCAGTAAGTGGATGTGCACATTACTGTACAGATTAAACACCAGAGGGTGCAACTATTATGAAGTAACGAGTATACAGTGTCTCACAACTGGAGTATCTTTGTAACAGAAAGTAACTCGTTTTTCAAACTGGATTATATTAAAACACTAGCAGAAAGACCTGGCTTCGCACGGGTATATTTAATCTATTTCATTTCATGTTTTTGAGTGTCGTTAAAAGATATTGACAGTATCCACTATAACAGTGACATCTACAGTACCCCGCCCCTTTAACAGTGACCTTCACAGCGGCTTGCACCCTTAACAGTAACATCCACAGCGCCCTCCTCTTTAACAGTGACCTCCACAGTACCCTGTCTCATTAACAGTGATTTCCACAGTAATCCACCCCCTGACTTCTACAGCAATCCGCCCCTTAACACTGACCTCCATAGCGGACCGTGCCCTTAACAGAGACCTCCACAGTTCCCTGTCCCCTTAACAGAGACCTCCACAGTGCCCGCCCCTTTAACAGTGACCTCCACAGCATTCCACCCCTTTATCAGTGACCTCAAAACCATTCCTCCCCTTTATCAGTGACATCCACAGCAGCCCGCCCCTTTTAACAGTGACCTCCACAGCTGTGGCCCCTTTATTAGTGACCTCCACAGCTGTGGCCCCTTTATTAGTGACCTCCACAGTACCCCATCTCCTTAAGGCCTCTTTCACACTACCGTTTTTTTTTTCCGTTTTGCGGTCCGTTTTTTGCGGTCCGTATACGGTCCGTATACGGAACCATTCATTCCGTGGCTCCATTCAAGTCAATGGGTCCGCAAAAAAAACGGAACACATACAGAAATGCATCCGTATGTCTTCCGTTTCCGTTCAGTTTTTTCTGAACCATCTATTGAAAATGTTATGCCCAGCCCAATTTTTTCTATGTAATTACTGTATACTGTATATGCCATACGGAAAAACGGAACGGAACAACGAAACGGAACCACAACGGAAGCAAAAAACGGACCAACGGATCCGTGAAAAACGGACTGCAAAACACTGAAATGGACATACTGTAGTGTGAAAGAGGCCTAACAGTGATTTCCACAACACCCCGTCCCCTTAACAGTGCATGAGCTGCAGGGAGAAAGTCACCGTCCATCCCACCCCTGCAGCTGACAGAAGTTGATTTTTTCAATCCCCGTTGACTGTGGAGTGGATGGGGGCATGGCTTAGCGGGACCTGGGGGCGGGGTTTTTAAGTCTGTCTTTTGAGGGTGGCCTGAATTGCCACCCTTCTTGCCCCTGAACTGTGACCTCCACAGCACTCCGCTCCCTTAACAGTGTCGTCCACAGCGCCCTGCCCCTTTAAAGCTGACCTACAGCAGTGAAGAAAAATGGCTGGGTTGTTATGGAAATCTGATGTAAAACTGTGTGTATGTGGAGACTAAGGACCTGCGAGCTTCTATTGGCTAATGTAGCTCATGTGATATGCCATATTTGCATTTTTTTAAAGAATATATCAGGAACGGTACGTGCTAGAGAGTTGAGACCCGGTCTAAAACCTTCCCGGACACCTGATGTACCTGTGTGCCAAATTTTGTGATTGTAAATGCGACAGTGCGGATTCCTTTAGCGGACATACATACACACACACACACATACATACATACACTTAGCTTTATATATTAGACTAGCTGAAGGACCCGGCTTCACACAGGTATATTTAATCTATTTAATTGAATGTTTGTGTGTGTCGTTAAAAGATATCGACAGTATCCACTATAACAGTGACATTTACAGCACCCCGCCCCCTTAACAGTGACCTCCACAGCCACCCACCCCTTAACACTGACCACCCCCACAGTGCCACCTCTCCTTAAAATGGGGCGTCCACAGCAGCCCACCCCCTTAACTTTGACCTTCACAGCAGCCTGCCCCTTTAACGGTGAGTTCCACAGCACTTCACCCCCTTTAACAGTGACCCCTACAGAACCTGCCCCTTAACACTGACCATAGATTACAGTCCCCTTAACTGTGACCTCCACCATTCCTGGCCCTCTTAACAGAGACCTCCACAGCGACTGCCCCTTTAACAGTGACCTCCACAGTACCCCACTCCCTTGACAGTGAACTCACAGTACCCTGCTGCCTTAACAGTGACCCCACAGTACTCCGCTGCCCCTTTACTAGTGGCCTCCACAGTCCCCTCCTCTCTTAACATTGACCTCCACAGCAGCCTGCCCCCTTAACAGTAACATCCACAGTGCAAAAAACGGATCAGTAAAAAATACGGATGACATCTGTGTGCATTACTTATTTTGCGGAACGGAACAGCTGGCCTCTAATACAACAGTATTATCCTTGTCCGTAATGCGGAGAATAATAGGAAATGTTCTTTTTGGCAGAACGGAAATACGTACAAACGGAAACGGAATGCACATGAAGTAACTTCCATTTTTTTGCGGACCCATTGAAATGAATGGTTCTGCATATGGTCTGCAAAGAAAAATGGAACGAACACGGAAAGAAAATTGGTTCATGTGCATGAGCCCTAACAGTGATTTCCACAACACCCCACCCCCTTAACAGTGGCCTCTGCAGCAATCTTCAATAAGAACAAATATATGAAAGGGACGTTAAAATAGGCAAAAAAATTAAGTTTTATTAAGTGCGTAAAATGAAAAAACGTATAAAGGTGAGTGACCTAAATATAGTAGTGTTGGGCCGAATAACGGTCCAGTAATGCTCAATAGGGTGCACAGAGATCTGGTCAAAGTCCCCACTCGGTGTGTAGCATGGGGGAACACTGTGAACACCCTGTAATTGATAAGGACCCAGATATATAAATATACAAATCCCACCGCTACTGGGGATTGGATAAAAAAATCCAATGAGCAGGATATATGCCACTGCACTAATTGTGAGCTAGTGGGATTAGTACTTAACGGAATGATATCCTCACTGGGATTGACAGATGTTCTCAGAGAGATGTGGTATCTCACAAAGAGGAACCCAGTGGGGTAACATTCGCAGCATACCAAACTGTCCAGTACCCAATCAGCCACTGGGCAGTTGTAGTCAGCAAGGGGGACGGCTGTGCACTATACCACCCCTCATACACTGACACTCGTGTGGTGCACAACAGTAAGAGGTGATTGCTGGTCTGGCTATAGTACCACCAGCTACCAGCAGTCCCTAGTAACATTTGGCTACGGAACTTGAGGTTTCAATTAGGGGAAAAGCACCGCAATCCTACAGGAGGCCAGAAGGCGGTAGGGTCGGAAGTAGAGGACGAAGAGGTCGGGGTGGTAATAGTGGTGGCAGGGGGAGTTTTTTAGACAATACCCCCCCAGTTTCTCAGTACCTACTCAGAAGTCAGAAACCAAAATTAGATTTAGACCACACACTAGCCAAACCTCACAGTTTCTCTTCCATCAACACAGAAGAGTTGCAGGTCATTAATTTATCATCTCGCCCCCTTACCACCATGGAAATTCAAGTGCTTCGTAAGGGACTGTCCTTTGTGCCCATCCGGAAATTTAATCTGTTTGAATGGGTTAAAGATCTGCACTTGTTTGCACACAAGCTAAAATGGCGTAAATTCTTTGCCACTCATGATCGCCACAAATGTAATTAATTAGGGATAGATCTTACTGAGCTTCCTGATGTACAACTTCTAGCAGATCTGTATTCAGGAGGACTGCGTGAACCTGGTGAGGGTCCTTTCACGGATCTGCGCCTTCCCTCCAAAAAGATGCCTCCTTTGAATGATAACACCCCCATTGACACATTTGTGTCGGTGGTGACCAATAAGCTCCATCAATTAGAAACACATTGGGGTGGTGCTGAGAATCTAGGACGGGCTGAAAGGGAAGCTTTAAAAAGGCTACAACAGGATAGGGAACTGGTTATCAAACCATCCGATAAAGGGGGTAATATTGTTGTGCTAGGACATGTGCAATATCAAAGCATGTGTCGTCGCATTATGTGCGATGAGTCTACGTACAGAAAACTCCCAGCGGATCCCACTCTGGGGTTCAGACATGAACTACGGGTTATTTTAACCAGGGCCCTGACCAATAAACTTATCGACAAGGCCAAATTTGCATTTCTGCTCCCTAAACATCCTGTCCTGGCCACTTTTTACAGCCTACCCAAAATCCACAAAGGCTATGACCCCCTTAAAGGCAGGCCAATTGTGTCTGGTACCGGTAGTCTCACTGCAAATATCAGCACCTATGTGGATACCATCTTGAGACCCTTTGTCATTAGTCTGCCGTCTTATGCCAGAGATACCATGGATGTGCTAGCACGATTAAATGGTATCCACTGTGACAAAGGTACCCATTTGGCCAGTCTTGATGTTGAGGCCCTCTACAGCTCCATTCCCCATCATCTAGGCTGTAGAGCGGTCCTCTCATTCCTACAACAGAGGGGTGAACATCTGGCGGGTCATAATGCCTTTGTTATGGAGCTGTTGGAATTCATCTTGACACATAATGTGTTCTTATTCGATGGCCGGTTCTTCCACCAGCTCAGGGGATTCGCAATGGGCAGTCCATGTGCCCCTACTTTTGCGAATCTCTTCCTGGGCTGATGGGAGAGGGAAGTGGTTTTCTCAGACGATATGGAGCCATTTACTTCAGCTATCCCCCTTTGGATTAGGTACATTGATGATGTGCTGATTCTGTGGTGGGGTAGTACCACTCACTTCCATGATTTTGTTGCAGTCCTAAATAATAACCAGTTGGGCCTATTTTTCACCTCGTAAATTAGCGATAGTAACATTTCGTTTCTGGATCTATCATTCTGAATGCCTCTGGTTACATTATTACCAATATCTTTAGGAAACCAACAGCAACAAATAATTTACTGAGATGGGAGAGTGGTCATCCAGTGGCTCTTAGAAGGGGGATCCCCAAAGGGCAATATTTAAGAGCCAGAAGAAATTGCTCACAATTAGTGGATTTTAGGAAGGCTGCCGATGAATTACAGAATAGATTTTTACATCGAGGCTATCCTCCAAGATTATTGAAACAAGCATATCAACATTCCTTAAGCTTGAACAGAGACTCACTATTATCTCCAAAGAAAAATCCGCAAGGGGAGGAGATTGTGAGAATCATCGGCACATGATCAAGTACGTCATGCACTGTCGGAATATTGGGATATCCTTAGAATAGACCTAGACATCGGTCACTTAATCCCTCCTAAACCAGCTATCACTTACCGTCGGAGTTACAACCTACGTGACATTCTAGTCCACGGTTTGTATCAGAGCCCTAAAGAGCATACTTGGTTACATAACCCTCTCAAAAGGTACCTTTCCATGTGGTACCTGTAAGTTCTGTTGCTATATCGACAAGAACAAATCTTTTACTGGCAATCTGTCTGACAGAATTTTCTTTATAAGATCAGTTGTTAACTGCAAGTCGACGGGCGTGGTCTACCTGATGACATGTAGATGTGGCATAAAATACGTCGGCAAAACCATACAGGAGCTAAGACGACGCATAGGTGAGCATGTTTCTGACATCAATAAATCCAATGATACACCGATTGCTTGCCACGTGGCTGAATGTCATAATGGAAATGCAGCGTTTGTCAAATTCCAGGGCATTGATCTGGTTTAAAGGTGTCACGGCTGAGGATGGGGAAAACCCTCAGCCGTGCGATGACAGAAGATGGTGGTCGCTACTTGGCCAGGACCACAGAAATAGGGAGCAGGTCACCTCCTAATCGCATCCCTAATCTGACCCAGACTCCTAGCTGTATGAGCCGACCCTGATGGTAGGAGGGCTCATACTCCTGAACCTTGAAGTCCCTGCTAACCCTCAGGGTGGCCCTAAACTAGGAGCAGGGTAAGACGACCTGTTCCTTCTGGATACGGAGGAACAGGAGTCTCACTGGCCAAGTCATAAAGAAAGGGGGACTGAAACAGACATATGGCAATGGCAGGTAAGTGCAACTAGTACCACACCTACCTGCCACAGACACAGAGCCTGGAACCCAAGTATAAGTGCTGCTGTCCACAACAACACAAGAGACAGAACACACACCACACAGGAAGCCAGGAAACCATACGCTGCAATAAATAAGCATAACACACAAACACATCCTCATAACATTGTGTATCACATTTTATGACCACAAGGGTGGCCCTCACTGGCAGATGGTATATGGGACCAGGAGAGTGCCTCCAGCTTACTACAAGGCTGGAGTACCCCTCAGACATCAGGTCTTAACTGAGGCTTTATAGCCCATGTAGTCACACCCACAATCAGACACACCCAGTGCACACACACTAGGAAGGAAGTTAACCCTTCCAACACCAGGGAAGGGAAGACATCAACTTAAAGGGGAAGTGCACACAACTCAAACCCTGTGCACACCAAACAGGGAGTGTGCACACATATAAAGGCAGGTTGTCAGGTGCAACCGCATGCACATTGCAGCAAGCTGCCCAGCACCAGCTCAGGCTGCCAAACTGCAAAACAACCACATGTTGCCAGCGGCAACCACAAGTGAGGCAAAAACTAGCGGCCCTCATCTGTGGCTGAACAACCACACCAGACCGCAGGCAACAGCATGCGGACAAAGGAGTCACGACCATGACCATGGTCGTGACAAAAGGTCACCGAGAGGGGGGGGGGGGGGCATTGACCGTCTTCTCCTGCAGAAAGAGGCATAGTGGATTTTTAGGCTAGCGACCATTAAACCTAATGGTCTTAATGATGCCATATCCTATGTGCCATTCATATGAGTTGGTCACTGTGTGACTCTGCCCCCTCCCGTGGGTTGATGTTCCTCTCGCAATTATCATTGCGCAGCTTCTTTGCCTCTCTTATTTTTTATTTCCCCCCCCCCCCTATATTTTCATACCTTTGATGTGGGGTTATTACCATCTGTTGGGCTGACAAATGTTAATGATCCTTATTCCATCATGGGCCATTATATAATTTGGAGTTGTCAGCCTTGTTAGATTTGTTTGCTTTTGTTATTCGGACCATCTGACATGATGTGCCTGGTATGTACCTTCTAGTTGCCACATCTATTCTTTTATGTATGTTTTTCCATCATGTTATATAGCCCATCTGGGTTACGCCCTAGTCCCTCTTTTGTTACAGTTACCGCTTACTTCCTAGATGCTGCCGGTTTATTCCCTATTATGATGTTACTATGGAGCACTTGTGTGCTTTCCCCTGAGAGCATCTCTGCTTGTCCCATACGTCAGCTGACCGGCTCGGTATGAGTGTTTGTAGAGCCAGATTGGCTGGTGATGGGAGGCGCGCTCACGGGGGTGTGGTGTCTGCCCTTTAATTCAAGGCGTTTTGCTGGCCTCGCGGTCATCACAGTGCCGGGGCTATGTTTGTGGATGCAGCACACCGTCTCCCACACTAGGGTTTCAGCTTAGGCAGATTTAGATGTACTGCTACCCTGGCTCCTGACGAAGTGCACGTGATATGTGCACAGAAACGCGTTTAAAGAGCCGTAGCCAAATGTTACTAGGGACTGCTGGTAGCTGGTGGTACTATAGCCAGACCAGCAATCACCTCCTACTGTTGTGCACCGCACGAGTGTCAGTGTATGAGGGGTGGTATAGTGCACAGCCGTCCCCCTTGCTGACTACAACTGCCCAGTGGCTGATTGGGTACTGGACAGTTTGGTATGCTGCGAATGTTACCCCACTGGGTTCCTCTTGTTCCTCTGTGAGATACCACATCTCTCTGAGAACATCTGTCAATCCCAGTGGGGATATCATTCCGTTTAGTACTAATCCCAATAGCTCACAATTAGTGCAGTGGCATATATCCTGCTCATTAGATTTTTATATCCAATCCCCAGTAGCGGTGGGATTTGTATATTTATATATCTGGGTCCTTATCAAGTACAGGGTGTTCACAGTGTTCCCCCATGCTACACACCGAGTGGGGACTTTGACCAGATCTCTGTGCACCCTATTGAGCATTACTGGACCGTTATTCGGCCCAACACTACTATATTTAGGTCACTCACCTTTATACGTTTTTTCATTTTACGCATTTAATCAAACTTAATTTTTTTGCTTATTTTAACGTCCCTTTCATATATTTGCTCTTATTGTACCAATGTCTAGGGACGTATACCTTTACTACCTTTTACCTAACGATTATTGTACAAGTCTACAGCAATCTTCCCCTTAACACTGAGCTCCATAGCGGACCGTCCCCTTAATTGTGATCTCCACAGCAGCCTGCCCCTAGGGTGGCCAAAGGTCCAGTTTTAGGCTGGACAGTCTGGCTTTCAGACTCTCTGTCCTCCGTCCAGAGCAGGGCCTGGACGGACACAGAGTTGTCCTTTTGAACAGCTCACTCTCAGACAGCAGCACTGTGCTGTCTGAGTGTGAGCGTGAGCTGCAGGGAGAAAGTCACCCTCCCTCCCACCCCAGCAGCTGACAGAAGTTGATCTTTACCTTCATTTTTTCAATCCCCGGCGGCTTGCGGAGTGGTAGGGGGTGTGGCCTAACTCAGTCGGGCTTAGCGGGGCCTGGGGGCGGGGTTTTTAAGTTCATCTATTGAGGTTGGCCTCACCCTACCTGCCCCCTGAACTGTGACCTCCACAGCACTCTGCTCCCTTAACAGTGTCATCTAGATGTGCCTTTGTTTCAGCAAAAGATGTTTTCTATCTTTTGGTATGCAAATGAGCCAGTAAGGTGCCCAGAGGGGCGTCGTTCTTGCAGGAAAGAGCCCAGACACGCCCTCATGCTGGGAGCAGGGAAAATGGGGGCAGTTATGGCTTGAATGTGATGTAGGAGGGGTGGGTGTCCACATTGTGGCAGGAGGCGTGCCTGGGCTTCTTCCTGCAAGAAATGACGCCCCTCTGGGCACTTTACTGGCTCATTTGCATACCAAATAAACTGGATATTCAGAGGATAAAAACATATATTGCTGGAACAAAGGCACATCTGGAAATAAGGTACTAAGTGCTATTAGGCCATGGCTTTACTTCAATAGAGATTATCCTGGTGACAGATTTAAAGATGACCTACAGCAGTGAAGATAAATGGCTGGGTTATTATGGAAACCTGGTGTAAAACTGTGTGCTAAGGGCCTGTGAGCTTCTATTGACTGATAAGGGTCATGTGACCAGGCTTCTATTGGCTAATGCATTTTTTGCCACTGCCCCTTTAAAGGCTACCTGTATTAGAGTTTTCTGGCTGCCTGTAGCTACCACTAGGAAGAGATTCCAGTATTTGTACTTTACATAGGAATTTCTTAACATGTCTGTTTCAGAAGAATCTAATCTTACAAATCTGCCTTGTGCATACCTCTGTTATTCTTCCTGTAAATATGACTAAAGTGATACCTAGGTATTATTATTCCCCTTGTCAATACAGAGTCCCTGCATAGGTCGACAATAATTGTTCAATGGCAAAGTGTGTGGGTGGACATATCGCATTGCCAAGAAAAATATTTTCACCCTATTTCAGACAAATTACTGAGGAATGGTCTAATACGCAGATCTATAAGGGGATATTCAAGGGGCAGTATGTGTCTCTGGAATTTTGGGGTGGACTCCATGTCAAAATTTCGGTGGCTGCATGGTGCCTGCCCCCATTGTTTTTGGTGGGAGGCAGCACTGCAATTTGTACACCTGGCTGTGTAAAGCCGACACTGCGCCAAGAAGCGGTATGTTCCTTTTTGGCACATGTGCGGACAGATCGTGCCTGAACTCTGCTTATGGTTTAGTTCCATTCAATGGCCCTTAGCCATGAGTAGGTCTGCGGCAGCCAAAGTGAACAATCATGGCAGAAACCACCATGGTATATACAATGGATTTGACAACATCAAAATGTGAACATACCCTTAGGGCTGTTTCACACGAGCGAGTCCATTGCGGGAAGCATGCTCCGTGTGTGAGTGTGATCCTCCGCTCTGGACTTGCAGGAGCGCAGGGCATTATCATGATTTATAATGCTATGTGTCTCTGCGTGGCCTTTTTTCCACAGAATCATAGTGACATAAAGCTGTCAGTATGATTCTGTAGAAATAAGGTCAAGCAGAGGCACATAGCATTATAAATCATGATAATGCCGCGCGCTCCTGCAAGTCCAAAGCGTAGGATCACACTCACACACGCAGCGTGATTCCCGCAATGGACTCGCTTGTGTGAAACAGCCCCTAAAGGTCTGCTGTGTCTGTGGAATGCAAGTATTAAAGGAGTTGTTCGGACTTTTACTATTGATGACCTATCCTCAGGATAGGTCATCAATATCAAATCGGTAGGGGTCTGACACCTAGCACCCCCGCCGATCAGCTGTATGAGGAGACGGCGCGCGCAGTGAGCATGTGCCGTCTACCTTCTCTCTTCCTGTCCGCTGCTATATGTCTATGGAACAGCAGTAGCGGACAGGAAGAGAGAAGGAAGGCGGTACGTGCTCACTGCGCGCGCCGTCTCCTCATACAGCTGATCGGCGGAGGTGCTGCGTGTCAGACCCCCGCCGATTTTATATTGATGACCTATCCTGAGGTAGGTCATCAATAGAAAATGCCTGGACAACCCCTTTATAAATAAAATGTGTTAGCAGGGCTGACAGATACTCTTTAAAGGGAATGGTCACCAGTTTTATGCTATCCTATCGGACGGCAGCACAAACTGGTGACAGAGGCCCGTGATGAAAGTACTGGGTCGCTTACCTTTTTTTTTGCTCCAGTCATGTTCTTAAAAATCCCTATTGAACAACTCCATTCAATACACTGCACAAGCAAAGGAGTCCTGACAATCCTGAGCTCCTAATTCTCCCGGACCCCCCACCCCCCATCACTGATCTAAAAAAAATAATAATACTGGATTGAAACAACGATGTGACCCGGCATTTTATTCAGGGTCCCTTTCACCAGTTGGGGCGGCATAAAACTGGTCACAGATTCCCTATAAATTAGGGGTGCACGATCTTGCAGCCCAGGGGTCATATACACCCCTAGGCTGTAGGAAACTGACAGAGCGGCTGCTGGGCCTCACCTGAGGGAGCAATCTTGACTAGCACAGAAATTGGGATTGAACAGAAGGAGGGGGTTGCGCAGAAGGTTCGGGGGGGGGGGGGGGGTTCCTTTCTACTTACGCCACTGATGGAAATCTTAGTTTTTTTGAATTGTCCCAGAGAACCCCTTTAAGTTAGGAAATAGCAGACAGATTGTACGTTTCTCGCTTGTACATGATCCTTTGTGTTTTTTCTCGTGTTTTATTGTAGCTAGAACTTTACTTTCACTACACAAAAGGATTATATGCAGATTATAGTTAACTGATCCCAATTACAATTTACAGTGCTGTAATTTCCTCTGATTACAAGTGGCTCCCTGAGACAAAGGACAGTGGTGCTGCTGCGAGAATGCATGGCGTATTATTACTATTACTATCACACTGTGATAAACAATGCTCTCGTATAAAGAAATCTTTCCATTCCGAGATCCTTTAGGAAGCCTGTCAGCTATCTACTGACATCGTAGCTGGCCGTTCACTCCGTAAATCATCTAATCCAGATGGCGTCCTGCTGTTCATCAAAATGAATACTAAGGTACTTATCTATTGTCTCTAGAAAAATCTCTCAAAGATACATATCTGCAGGATACTTATCTATCCTACACTCATGGAGATGCAGGAACAATTTAGCTCTCGTACACGGAAAAGCATCTACTGCAGTTATTACATTTCCTTTTAAAACATAAACCCCCTGTGACGAATGCCGTACCCCGACTGACGTCGGATTTTAAATACGTAGAGCCAGCGAGATACGGTGTGGTCACTGGTTACCAAGGCGTGACGTTACGCTGTCACTGAGGAGCAGGTAAGGTCAGCTTAGTACAGTGTTCAAAGACTCTCCCTGTCCACACGGGCACAGAGAGGCAACAAGCTGAGGGAGCCTTTTCACTGCCCCAGTGAAACAGAACGCTTCCTCAGCCCAGGTAGACTGCCACCAGCTTCTCGTTTGATATAAGCCTGTTCCGCTAACGGAATTATTTAGGGTGAGAAACCAACCCGCAGTAGTGTATAACTAGGCCGAAACACGGATGTGGGGATTCGTGATCGAGATACCAGACAGCACAAGATTAAATTATATATTTAATTGCCCTAAGGGCTCACTAGACATAACACAATATACACAGAAAATATATACAGTGGTCTGAGTGGTAAATACAGATGGTGTGGTACAACAGGGTTAAGCAGAACAAAAGTCAGTTTACCAGAGGGATGAGTCCTTTGGGTGGTGATGAACAATGGGTTTCTGTAAGGCTTGGCTGTGGTCACATGGGAGGCAGTGATGTCAGCCGTTTCCAGGTCCCTTCCAAACACGTATACAGCGTGACCCCCCATCAGAAGGAAAGACACGCCCGCTTGCTGGCACAAGCATTTGACCTGTAGGCGGCCCATCCCCTCCCGGCCTCTGGGAGGAGTCCACTCCCCCTGTTCTGGGCTGGCAGCAAATGAGTCACAAAACCGATTAGGGCTCATGGCTCCGGACCAGAATGTCGCAGCGAGGTGGTTCTGGGACCAATGGATCTGCCTGGGTTCCGGCTACCAATAGAGTCCAAGCATGGTACAGTTATTTGGTTTCTGTGGGGAGATATGTATATCTCCCCTCCCTGGCATGCCACCACCAAACTATGAGCATTGGCATTAGGGCTGAAACGATTATTCGAATAACTCGATTAAATCGAGTCAAAAAATTCATCGATGCAGTTTCCCTGCATCGAGGAATCGTTTAAATCACGTGATCACGGAGCGGGAGTGAAATTAAGCGTCTCACTCACCGCTTCCGTGTCCTCCGGAGGCCAGAGAGGCAGGACTGAGCCGACACAGCTGAGGGAGGAGGAGGGAGGAGTCCCTCCCTCCCCACTGTGCGCGGCTGCCGCTGAACACCAATGAGGACAGAGTAGGAGGAGGAGGGGAGGAACTGTGGCCACTGAGCTACCAATGACTGTGCCGGCCATATCCCACAGGGTCCCCCTCCCCCCCCCCCATCATTGGTGGCAGTGTCAGTTCCGATCGGAGCCCCAGCAGTGTAAGGCCCCATGCACACGGCCGTTGTTCACGGCCGTGTGCGGGCCGTGGAACCGCGGCCTGGATCCCTCCTGAGAGCAGGAGCGCACGGCGTCACTGGTTGCTATGACGCCGTGCGCTCCCTGCTGCCGGCACAGTACAGTAATACACTGGTATGATCTATACCAGTGTATTACTGTACTGTGCCGGCAGCAGGGAGCGCACGGTGTCATAGCAACCAGTGACGCCGTGCGCTCCTGCTCTCAGGAGGGATCCAGGCCGCAGTTCCACGGCCCGCACACGGCCGTGAACAACGGCCGTGTGCATGGGGCCTAATGCTGGGGCTCCGATCGGTTACCATGGCAGCCAGGACGCTACTGAAGTCCTGGCTGCCATGGTATGTTAGTGAGCAGAGAGCAGCGCATTATACTCACGTGCGCTGTGGCCGCCGGTCGCTCCTTCTCATAGGTCTGTGCGGCGCATTGCTAATGCTGTAAGCATTAGAAATCCGCCGCACAGACAGAAGAAGGAGCGACCGGCGGCCACAGCGCACGTGAGTATAATGCGCTGCTCTCTGCTCACTAACATACCATGGCAGCCAGGGCTTCAGTAGCGTGACTCCTGGCTGCCATGGTAACTGATCGGAGCCCCAGCATTACACTGCTGGGGCTCCAATCGGAACTGACACTGCCACCAATGATGGGGGGGAGGAGGGGGACCCTGTGGCCACTGCCACCAATGATTAATACTAGGGAGGGAGGGGAGGGGGTTGCGTTACCAGAGGGGGCAGGCAGATCAGAGGCTGGGGGGAGGGGGGCAGGCAGATCAGAGGCTGGGGGGAGGGGGGCAGGCAGATCAGAGGCTGGGGGGAGGGGGGAGGCAGATCAGAGGCTGGGGAGAGGCAGATCAGAGGCTGGGGGGAGGGGGGAGGCAGATCAGAGGCTGGGGGCAGGCAGATCAGAGGCTGGGGGGGGAGGCAGATCAGAGGCTGGGGGGGAGGCAGATCAGAGGCTGGGGGGGAGGCAGATCAGAGGCTGGGGGGGAGGCAGATCAGAGGCTGGGGGGGAGGCAGATCAGAGGCTGGGGGGGATGCAGATCAGAGGCTGGGGGGGAAGCAGATCAGAGGCTGGGGGGAGGCATATCAGAGGCTGGGGGGAGGCAGATCAGAGGCTGGGGGGGAGGCAGATCAGAGGCTGGGGGGGAGGCAGATCAGAGGCTGGGGGGGAGGCAGATCAGAGGCTGGGGGGGGGAGGCAGATCAGAGGCTGGGGGGGGAGGCAGATCAGAGGCTGGGGGGGGGAGGCAGACCAGAGGCTGGGGGGGGGAGGCAGACCAGAGACTGGGGGCAAGCAGATCAGAGGCTGGGGGGAGGCAGATGGAGAGAGAGTGGTTAATGGAGGCTGCAAGCACCACCTTGGCATGTATAAAGTTATTGGTTTAGAGAGGGGTTAATGAAGGCACCTCCAAGGTGCTTTCATTAACCTCTTCAAACCAATAACTTTATACATGCCTAATGCCAAGGTGCTTCCATTAACCCCTCCAAACCCAATGGGCATGTATAAAGTTATTGGTTTGGAGGGGTTAATGGAAGGCACCTTGGCATTAGGCATGTATAAAGTTATTAACCCCTTCAAACCAATAACTTTATACATACCTAATTACGTACGTTATTTTAAGTAGCTTTTTCTTATTAGATTACTCGATGAATCGAGAAATATAATCGATAGAATACTCGATTACAAAAATATTCGTTTACTGCAGCCCTAATTGGCATGTTCATCATGGCCATAGGGACACAAATATGTATCTGGTTTAGGTCTGCGATGGATGGGCTAATCATAATTCCTTATGAATCACCGGTGCCATGATGTCTGATAATGTTCATTGAACTGAGGAATGGCCTAGACCCCCTGCAGGGAAGCTTTCCTACAGGATCCGTAGAGGTGAGAAATTGTAAACAAAGGTGGCCTGATAGAAGTTCTCTGCCATTTGGCTGGGCTTTGAAGCAGGGCACCCCTGTGGAGTTCACTACCTCTGCTACCTGACAGCAGATGGCTGGTGTCGGAACATGGCTGACATTAAATAATAATCCATATTCCTCACCCCCCCCCTCTTGTTAAAGGGATTTTACAGGCGTATACAATTTATATTACTACTATAATATTATATTATATTACTACTCCCTACGTTACCTAAAATCTTAAAATGTACAATTCATTTATTACCTTTACAAATATGTTGTAGCCAGGAGCATAGCTACGATGGAAGCAGGGGAAGCGGCTTCTATGGAACTCAGGAAGGGGCCCAGGAGAAGTACAAATGTTTTTTTTTTCAGGGCCCAGGGAACGATGAGTATGGTGCTCCTAGTCCTAGCACTGGTATTAGTCCCGCTCCCTGATCTTTTCGGGGAACCTGCACTGCACTAAGTCTTGGCAGCTGACAGCTTTAGGACAGGACGTAGAGGGTGTAGGAAGGCACTATGACCTTACGCTGTGCAATGTCAATGTTTTTTTTGGCCCAGTGTGAAGTCTGCATTAAGGGGACTGGGAGGAGCCCCATTAAAAAATTTGCTGTGGGGCCCTGTCAGTTCTAGTTATGCCACTGGAGCCTACACAGAGATAAGGAAAGATCTGCTCCTGTTCTGTGTTTAGTCCCACACCTGGTTTTGGCTCACAATCACTGATGGAGAACACTGACCAAACACTGACTGTGTGAATAAGGCATAATAGAGGGGAGTCCTGAGCAGGAGACCCCTTTATATAATATCAAAATGCGCTAATAGGCAAAGGGGGTCATTGAGTTAAAACAATCAGTTTTAGTCCTATTTTCATGCGTTTCTTGCAGTGGAGGAGCAGATCCCGTGCTCTCTGGAAATTTGTAATGATTATCGCAAAGGTGAACTTTTAAAGGTCGTACTATAAACTATTTTGCAGAGACAATATATGAAAATGTCTAAAATAAGATTAGAAGCACCGCATGCCAAGGCAGCTCAGCTCAAGCAAGGTGGCATTTATTACTCTGCTAGACAGACATTTGAAGTTTGAGTTTCATGCAGCCAGAATGCAAAACTTCATATTCCCTCAGTCCCCAAGGTCAATAGTATTCCGGTCTAGTACATTGTTGCAGAGTCTGAAAATGGATACATTGTTTAGAATTTATTCTGCAGACAAAACACATTTCTGAGCCCTCATGTACTACGACGCTAACAGAAAAAAATGTACTTGTTGCCCATTGCAACCAATCACAACACAGCTTTCATTTTTCCAAAACAGGTTGAGAAATGAAAGCTAACCTCTGACTGGTTGCTACTGACAGCAAGGCCAGTTTTTCTCTTTGTGACTAGTAAATGCAGTTTTTGTTACTACGTAGGTTACTGCCCAAACTGGAATAATTTAAGTTTACCAAATCTAGTACATTGCACAAGCTGGATTTTTCTCTTTTTACACCATGTGCAGATAGGTGACTAGTATTTTCCAGGATTACTTTGGTTTTTAGCAGATATGTTCATGTAGTTGCTTACCTCATGTACATCTTCCCCATGCTTTTTTTTCAGTTTGGACTCTCCTGACCCGTTTTTCACCATGTAATCCAATCCCTCTGGTTGATTTCCATCCTGTATGTAGTACTTCCTGTTGCTGTATCCAACCAAACCCATGATGCACTTCTCCTTCCTCTGTCACAGCTCCAGCACCGTCCCAATAACCAGCTCTTTCTACTGCATGAAGCTGTGTTGCTCTGACCCCTTCTTCTGCCGCTGGAGCTACTATGGGACAACTGATTGGTGAGATGCAGGGTGTTGGACCCCCACGGATCTGATATTGTTGGCCCGTTCCTTTTAAAAGAGTCACCAATTTTACAAAAAACTTTTGACATGTCATAGAGACATATCAAAAGTTTTGATCGGTGGGGGTCTGAGTGCTTAGACCCCATGATCTCTAGAATGAGGAGAGAGAAGCACTTGCATATCACGCTCTCTCTCCTCACTGCATGAGACGGGCACCATAGAAGTATATCGGCCCATTTAAATGTTGTCCTCATCAGCAGAGAGAGCATGTGCTATGTGAAGGCTTCTTTCTCCTCATTTTAGAGATCTTAGGGGTCTCAGCAATCAGACCTTCCACTAATCAAAACTTTTGATGTGTCCATATGACATATCAAAAGTTTTTTTTAAAGTTAGTGACCCTTTAAATTCCTTCCAAAGGACCCAGTCCTGTTGGCACATCTGTAAAACGTTCCTGTGATGCTACCAAGAGCTTCCCCAACGTTGGTTTGCACTCCTGTTTACCATGATCAGTAAAAATCACAGATACTGCCCTGTTGTCTACACAAGCAACGCGTCTGTCATGTTCTGGCACCAGCAGATGCACTTCTCTACAGCGCTTCCGGCGTCCGGTTGCTAGGGAGACAGGTTGGGTCTCCCTGTGAAGGAGCACCCTCCAATTACTGGTGGTGCTCGCATGCCCAGCATGCTGATGTGACGCTGGGTGCGTCATGTGACCAGGAAGTGCAGCCTATATAAACAGTCAACCTGCTGGCCACAAGTTGTCTGTGAATGGTGCTATATCCTACAATTTCCTCACTGGCCTACTGTTTATACACTGTTATCTGGATCTCTGACCCCTGGATTGGACGTGACTTCTTGGTATTGACCCAGCTTTGTATCATATTACTCTTGTTTGCTGATTTTGGCTCTGATTGTCTCTCCTGGTTTTGACCCAGTCTGTTTGTTACAGGTTTGCTTGTCGCTTCTGGTGTATTTTTCCCTGAACCTATCTGTCTCTACGTTTTGTTATTTTGTCCTTTCTTTTCTCCCCGCCTAGACCCCGGCACTTAGTCAAGTAGGGACTGTCGTCCAGCTGGGGGCCATTGTTTAGAACGGATCATACAAGTAGGGAGAGACAGTGGTGCGGGTGGAGTTCAGGGCCTCACTGTTCCCTATCGTGACAGCACCTCACTGATCATATGCAGTACATTGACATCACTACAACTTTCATATATTTATTGCCTACTGTGTTCAACAGGTTACAGTGCGCCTACATATTCAGTACAGAAGAATTGCAACCTCCGTGTGCCTACATTTTAAACCAATTTACATAAAGACAGAGCACCTCCAGCAATTATTCGTGCCATCTTCTTGGACAGGAGAAGTGCTGCTATGAATACATTTATCCTGTGTTACTATTTATCCAGCCTGTTTTACAAATGCTATCTTTTTTCAAATTGCTATTTCTTTAAGATGGGAATGGTCATCATTCTTTTCGCGGTGTGAAGATTTAGTGGCTGAAAATCACTCTGCACTGTGAGAAAATGTGACATGTTTTATTTATAGCCCTCCTAGGGCAGAGAAAGTGACCAGAGGCTGTCCTTAATTCTCCTCTCCTCTCCTGCTGAGAATTTTTCACAAAACTTGTGGACAAGAGCCAGACATTTCTTAGAATATGCTCTAACCTTTGGCAACCTTCCAGATTTTCTTATCTGCCAGAAAATTGATACCTGTTTTTTTAAACTTACACAGTTTCCTAGTACAGTTAAAAAAAGACACATGTCCATTAGGTTTAAGCAGGGGATGGGTGGGCATGGAAACTTAGGATAGGAGAGTGAGAACCAGACTTCTACACATTTACATAAGTGTTCATTTTATTTAATTCAAAAAAAAATATCCAAGCTTACTGGTCTATAATTACCTGGGAAAGACCTAGAGCCCTTTATGAATATGGGCACCACATTGGTCTTGCACCAGTCACTTGGCACTGTACCATTTACTAGAGAATTTGTAAAACTTATGAACAGGGGCACAGCAATAACTGAACTGTGGAGACATTTCTTAAGAATATCTCTTTAATTATAATGAGTGATCATGAGAGCTGCATTGTTAGTGTCATGAACAGAGAAGACAAGGTACAAGAAATGCTTGGCAACTCAGACTGATTAAGACATTAAAATAAAAATATATTACAATGGAATTACATACGTAATAATAATTATAGGTTGGATACAGAGGTCGCACTACATTTTTTCCGGAAGAGAAAAAATACTCCCTATACCATTTTTTTAAAAGTATTTTTAGCCAAGGAGGAGTACGAAATTTGCTGTAATTCAGATATATAATACATAGGCCTAAATAATGTTAAGATGTTGCTATTTCTGCAAGGAAACCATTACCAGTCTCCTCTATAATGTCTTCCATGCAGAAATAGAAAATTTTGACCATTTTGAATTTCTCTCTGAGAAGACTGAATCCCTACCTTTCTTAAAGCACCAAATCTGTCACGCAGGGATCGGAGCGGTAGATTGTGCAAAACTCAATGCAAAAATAATTCAACACGGATGACTGGTCGTTGTGGCAGGGAGCAGTGGGTGGCTTAGTGGCGGTGGGTGGGGTCCGGGACAATGCACAGGAGGTAGTTATAGGACAGTCTTATACACAATATATTGGACTATTGCACAATATAGTGTACTTGTCTCTGTACTTAATATCTATTAGCACTGGCTTTCACTATAAGGTCTCAAGCACACGACTGTATCCGTTTTGCGGACTTCAGTGGGTCCGCCAGAACAGGACATGCTCTATCTTTTTGCAGCATGGAGATGTGGATAGCACATGGATTTCCATATTTTGTGGATCCGCAATTTGCAGACCTCAAAATGGATGCACATAGAAACATAGAATGTGTCGGCAGATAAGAACCATTTGGCTCATCTAGTCTGCCCAATATACTGAATACTATGAATAGCCCCTGGCCCTATCTTATATGAAGGATGGCCTTATGCATATCCCATGCATGCTTAAACTCCTTCACTGTATTTGCAGCCACCACTTCTGCAGGAAGGCTATTCCATGCATCCACTACTCTCTCAGTAAAGTAATACTTCCTGATATAACTTTTAAACCTTTGCCCCTCTAATTTAAAACTATGTCCTCTTGTAGCAGTTTTTCTTCTTTTAAATATTCTTTCCTCTTTTACCTTGTTGATTCCCTTTATGTATTTAAAAGTTTCTATCATATCCCCTCTGTCTCGCCTTTCTTCCAAGCTATACATGTTAAGGTCCTTTAAGCTTTCCTGGTAAGCTTTATCCTGCAATCCATGTACCAGTTTAGTAGCTCTTCTCTGAACTCTCTCCAAAGTATCAATATCCTTCTGGAGATATGGTCTCCAGTACTGAGCACAATACTCCAAATGAGGTCTCACTAGTGCTCTGTAGAGCGGCATGAGCACCTCCCTCTTTCTACTGGTAATGCCTCTCCCTATACACCCAAGCATTCTGTTAGCATTTCCTGCTGCTCTATGACATTGTCTGCCTACCTTTAAGTCTTCTGAAATAATGACCCCTAAATCCCTTTCCTCAGATACTGAGGTTAGGACTGTATCACTGATTTTATATTCTGCTCTTGGGTTTTTAGGCCCCAGGTTCATTATCTTGCACTTATCAACATTAAATTTTAGTTGCCAGATTTTTGACCATTCCTCTAGTTTTCCTAAATCCTTTTCTATTTGGTGTATCCCTCCAGGAACATCAACCCTGTTACAAATCTTTATGTCATCAGCAAAAAGACACACCTTACCATCGAGGCCTTCTGCAATTTCGCTGATAAAGATATTAAACAATACGGGTCCCAGAACAGATCCCTGAGGTACCCCACTGGTAACAAGACCTTGGTCTGAATATACTCCATTGACTACAACCCTCTGTTGCCTGTCACTCAGCCACTGCCTAATCCATTCAACAATATGGAAGTACAAGCCCAAAGACTGCAATTTATTGATAAGCCTTCTATGTGGGACAGTATCAAAAGCCTTACTAAAGTCTAGATAAGCGATGTCTATGCACCTCCTCCATCTATTATTTTAGTCACCCAATAAAAAAAATCAATAAGATTAGTTTAACATGATCTCCCTGAAGTAAACCCATGCTGTTTTTATCTTTCAATACATGGGATTTTAGATGTTCCACAATCCTCTCCTTAAGTATGGTTTCCATTAATTTCCCCACTATTGATGTCAGGCTTACTGGCCTATAGTTGCCAGATTCCTCCCTACTACCTTTCTTGTGAATGGGCACAACATTAGCTAATTTCCAATCTTCTGGGACGACTCCTGTTGCCAGTGATTGGTTAAATAAATCTGTTAATGGTTTTGCTAGTTCACCACTGAGCTCTTTTAATAGCTTTGGGTGTATCCCATCAGGCCCCTGTGACTTATTTGTATTAATTTTAGACAGCTGACTTAGAACCTCTTCCTCTGTAAAGACACAAGCATCAAAAGATTCATTAGTCTACTTTCCTAACTGAGGTCCTTTTCCTTCATTTTCCTTTGTAAAAACTGAACAGAAGTATTCATTGAGGCAGTTAGCTAGTTCTTTATCTTCTTCCATATACCTTCCTTCTTTTGTTTTTAATTTTGTAATTCCTTGTTTTAGTTTCTTTTTTTCATTTATGCCCTATCGCCTAAGAATGCCTTATCGCCTTTTTTTCCTGACTGAGCTAATTTCTCTCTTCTGCCTGTGCTTTAGAAGCTCTTATAACTTGTTTGGCCTCTCTCTGCCTAATCTTATAAATTTGCCTGTCATCCTCGTTTTTTTTATTTTTATAATTCCTAAATGCTATCTTTTTGTTTTTAATGATTTTGGCCACTTCTGCTGAGTACCACAGTGGTCTCTTCCTTTTTTTGCTTTTACTGACAAGCCTAATGCAATTTTCTGTTGTCTTCAATAGTGCCACTTTTAAGTAGTTCCATTTCTCCTGGACTCCAATGAAACTGTTCCAATCTCATAGGGACTCGTATACCATTAATCTAATTTTGGAAAAGTCCGTTTTTCTAAAAGCTAAAACTTTTGTTTTTGTGTGGTGTGACTCAGTCACTGTACTTATAGTAAACCACACTGACTGGTGATCACTAGATCCCAAGCTTTCCCCTACAGTAATATCATATACCAAATTCCCATTTGTGAATACTAAATCTAAAATGGCCTCCTTCCGGGTTGGCTCCTCAACTACTTGCTGTAGAGATAATCCCAGTAGGAAATTTAGAATATCTGTACTCCTGGCAGAACTAGCTATTTTGGTTTTCCAGTTTACATCAGGAAGATTAAAGTCTCCCATAATGATAACTTCCCCCTTCAATGTCACTTTAGCTATTTCCTCAACTAGTAGATCATCTAATTCTTTGACTTGGCTAGGTGGTCTATATATCACACCTACACGAGTTACCTTATGATTATCAAGCTGCAAGGTAACCCAAACTGACTCTTTCACATACAGGGCCACCCCTCCCCCTTCCTGACTTCTCTGTCTTTCCTGTATAGAGAGAACCCTGGTATTGTTATATCCCAGTCATTACTCCCCTTGAACCACGTCTCAGTAACAGCCACTACACCTATATTCTCAGATGCCATTATAGCCTCAAGTTCATTGATCTTATTCCCTAAACTGTGAGCATTTGTAGACAAGAATCTGAGCTTGTAATTTCTTAACCTTTGTGCTACTGGCATCTTCTGGCATTGTTCCGGGGGGCAGTTGGACTGCTGGATTATCACTATTTTGCCCCCCTTTCCTAGTTTAAATGCTCCTTAGCAAATACTTGGAACTGTTCACCGAGGACATTCGTTCCCTTGAGAGAAAGATGGGAACCATCTTTCTTGTACAGTTCTTTTCCATTCCAACAAGAGCTAATATGAAACACAAAGCCGAACCCTTGGTTCAGACACTATTCACCAAGCCATACATTGAATCCCTTAATGCACATCTTCCTGTTATGCTGAAGGTTATGCACAGGCAAAACTGCAGAGAATGAAACAGTTGATGCAACCTCCCGTATATCCTTTCCAAGTGTGTGAAAAGCTTCTTTCACCTTTGAAAACTTATTGCAAGCCAGATCGTTTGTCCCAAGATGGACAATAACATCCACTTCCCTTTCCTGCGTTGCTTGCCTAACAATATTAAGAATTTGTAGTCTATCCCTGCTAGCAGTAGCACCTGGGAGGCATCTCACAACACCATTCTCCTCAAACTTCACACCTCTTATGATGGAATCGCCCACCAAGAGCTGCTTACTATCAATCCTCTCCTTCTCCTTTTTGTCTTTGGCTGCAGTCTTGCATACTTTAGGCATGGGAGATGATTGTTTCTCACCCACTGTGCCTGAGCCATCCTCCATGTTGCTCTTGCACTCTGAAAGTGCTGCAAATGAATTATGGAGAGCCACAGACTGTGGGACATGTCTTCTATCCACAATCCTCAGTCTACCAGAACCTACAGTAACCCATCTTCCATTTCTAGGGGGCCTCTGTGGCTGTGGCATTGCAACGTTCTCAGCCTGAGTTTGTTTAATGGTTAATTTACAAATCTCATATTTCAAAAAGGTGATTTCCTGCTGCATTATGGAGAGCTGTCTACAGATCAGACAGTATTCAAACCTCTGAAGAGTGGAACCTGAAATAAAAGCACAACAATTCCTGCACAGAACCAGGTCTGCCATTGTAAAGTACACATGAGACCTAATGGAGGTAAAATGGCTGTCCCTATATCTGGGACAATCTATTGCCTATTTGCCAACCCGCCTTGGTTTTATAGTCAATGGGGACGGAGCGGCGGCACGGCGAAATAGCAGAAGGATGGACCCGACAGGGTGAACAGTCGGATCCGTCCTGCCGCAAGTGTGAAAGTACTCTAAGGAGCTTTGTTATTGGTCATTTCAGGCACAGGCAGCATCGTTGTGCTGCCCGTGCCGTTCACAACGCTGATGAAAGCAGGGAAAAGTCTAAGGCATATTGGTACGCCTTAGACTTTTTTTAAGGAATAAAATCGCCTGAACACGCGTCTATGACGCTTGTATAGGCGTTATTGCGACCTCTGGGTTGTATACATGAACATTATTATTTAAATAATGATAATATTTTATTATTTGCATTACAGGTGAAACTCGAAAAATTAGAATATCGAGCAAAACTTAATTTATTTCAGTAATGCAAATTAAAAGGAATTGCATTAATGTAGCCTAAAATTGGAATTTTGTAAAAAGGTTCAATATTCTAGGCTCAAAGTGTCACACTCTAGTCAGCTAATTAGTTCATACCCCCTGAGCAAAGGGTACCTGAGATTGTGACTTTGGGGTTTCATAAGCTGTAAGCCATAATCATCCAAATTATACCAAATAAAGGCTTGAAATATCTAGCTTTGCATGTAATGAGTCTATCTCATATATTACAATCTAAAGTAGAAGATAAGTCCACCTTGCGCTCCCTACTGGTGGGTCTGTGAATAATCAGCAGAGGCTGACTCCGCTGCTAAGTGTCGGAAGGAGCTGTTGTCCTCCTTCAATTTCAAGATGAAAGGAATACTATAGTCACCCAAAAGGTAACGTAGGACACCAGCGCTGGAATAACAGAGTCCACCCGCTACCACCTTCTATGTCTGGATTAGTTGGTAAGTATTGATATGAGGAGGAGGGGGAAGGGGCAGCCCCTTCTGCCCCTTCCCCCTCCTCCTCATATCAATACTTACCAACTAATCCAGACATAGAAGGTGGTAGCGGGTGGACTCTGTTATTCCAGCGCTGGTATCTCATATATTAGTTTCACATTTTAAGTTGCATTACTGAAATAAATGAACTTTGCACGATATTCAAATTTTTCGAGTTTCACCTTTATTATTATTATTGTGAAATAAATGAAATATGTGGAAAATAATTAAAACCTTTGCTCTACAGTTTGTGACTCCCCCCTTCTAGACACTTTGGAAAAGTGGTGAGAAAAGTGTGTGAGGTTAAGTGGGAAGAGACATTGCCAGAAATGTCCTGACAAATATATCAATGGGACAAAATATGGTGCAACAAGTGCCACAAATCTGTGCTTGACAAATAAATCACAGTACCCCAAACTTGTTTACCTTGATGTGAAAGAAATAGATAGACCCCTTTATGAAATTAGGGACAAGGAGTCACCTAGTTGATAGAGGTAACAACTCTTTGGACACCAAAAATTACATCGATATTTTGTGGATATACCTCAAGTATATAGCACCCCTCAATCAATATTTTGTGGGAACAGCTATATCGAACCCCTTAATAGGTATTTTGTGGAAGCAGGTATATTGCAGGCCTCAATCAATATTTTGTGGAAGCAGGTATATCAAACCCCTTAATCAGTATTTTGTGGAAGCACATATATATCGCACCCCTCAATCAATATTTGGTAGAAACAGGTATATTGAACCCCTTTATCAGTATTTTGTGGAAGCAGGTATATTGCAGCTCTCAATCAGTATTTTGTGGAAGCAGGTATATTAAACCCCTTAATCTGTATTTTGCGGAAGCAGGTATATCTCAGGCCGCAATCAATATTTGGTAGAAACAGGTATATCTAGCCCCTTAATCAGTATTTTGTGGAAGCAGATATATTGCAGCCCTCAATCAGTATTTTGTGGAAGCAGAAATATAGCAGGCCTCAATCAATATTTGGTGGAAACAGGTATATCGAACCCCTTAATCAGTATTTTGTGGAAGCAGGTATATCACAGCCCTCAATCAGTATTTTGTGGAAGCAGGTATATCGAACCCCTTAATCAGTATTTTGTGGAAGCAGGTATATCACAGGCCTTAATAAATATTTAGTGGAAACAGGTATATCGAACACCTTAATCAGTATTTTGTGGAAGCAGGTATATCACACCCCTCAATCAATATTTGGTTGAAACAGGTACATCAAACCCCTTAATCAGTATTTTGTGGAAGTAGGTATCTCTCAGCCCTCAATCGGTATTTTGTGGAAGCAGGTAAATCAAACCCCTTAATCAATATTTTGTGGAAGCAGGTATATCGCAACCCTCAATCATTATTTGGTGTAAACCGGTATATAGAACCCCTTAATCGGTATTTTGTGGGAGCAGGTATATCGCAGGCCTCAATCAATATTTAGTGGAAACAGGTATATCGAACCCCTTAATCAGTATTTTGTGAAAGCAGGTATATCACACCCCTCAATCAATATTTGGTGGAAGCAGGTATATCAAACCCCTTAATCAGTATTTTGTGACAGCAGGGATATCGAACCCCCGTAATCAGTATTTTGTGGAAGCAGGTATATCACACCCCTCAATTTTTTTTTTAACACAACAGTTATATCACACCACCCTGTTTATTTGGGGAATGTCACAACCAGACATCTGAGAAGCTCTGACAGATGCCTTTCAGAACCTCCTCCTTGAGTTTTCTTTGTTTTGGTTTTCAGTTCCTCATCTCGTTAGCCTCTCTCAGCTGTCTTGTAGTTGGACTGATTGCATCCCTTTAAATTCCTCCCCATAATGCATTAGTGTGCGGCTTATACAACTTCCTGGAGTGTGTGTGCATGCTGATCCTATTTCCCAGTCTTCTACAAGATAAGTGTTGTACATTCATTTGTGATTTTCTGTTTGCTGGATCCCAGGTGACCCTGACTTCCTCCGTGTCTAGTGTAGGGAGCCGGTGGTCGTGTCCCCTCACTATTGTAGGGTGTTCAGGTGTTATATAGTCGAGGTACGAGGATATGCGATCATCCACCATTGGGGTGTTCGCATAGGCTGAGCAGTCAGGGAGAGTGCCAGGTCTTATGCAGGGGTCTCCCTTTATGTTCCTTAGTTTTGGATCCAGTGAGTCTCATATTCATTTTGTATTGTCTTGTTTCCCGTACACCTTCCGTGACAGGGAAACAGGTATATCACAGCCCTCAATCAATATTTTTTAGAAGAAGGTATATCACACCCCTCAATCAGTTTTTTGGGGGGCAACAGGTATATCACACCCATTGCAATTAGTTGTTCCAAAAGCGTTTGTCCCTCTATCTAGCTGCGGTATCTCATTAGAACCGCACACAACTGCTGCACAATACAAATACACTATAATATACTTTCTATGTTAGAAAGTATATTATAAGTATATCACACCCCTCAGTATATCACACCTATCGATAGCACACCTATACCAGTCCTTAAAAGGACTTTTGTGGCCCTATTAGCTGTGTATCCAAATCGCGACCGAGCAAAGTTCGCCGTGAAAGGACCTCTGGGCGAACTGCAAGGCCATCTCTAATTATTACTACTGGGGGGCATTATGGTGGGCTTTATTACTACTGGAGGTCTATAGGGAACATTATTACTAGTATGGGCACTATGAGAGCATTATTACTTATGGGGCACAGTGGGGACATGTTGGGGCACTGTAGGAGCACTCTTACTACCATGTGTGCTCTAGCAGAGAATTATTACTATTGGTGGGACTTTTGGGAGCACTATTACTGTGGGGGCACCTTGCCACAGTATCAGCTTACCACAATTTTCTTTGGGAGACGTTATGTTTACACTATTAGTGTCAGGGGCACTATTTGCTGGGTGCAGTTATTTTGGGGCACTGTGTGCCAATAATTATTGAAGGGGGCATTATCTGTGTGGTACTAGTATTATCAGGGGGTTTATATGTTTCTGCAGTATAATATTGGGGAGCACAGCAGCACAGTATTAGGGGTGGTAGGATGATTTGTCCAGAAGATGGGAGAATGATGGAAAAGTAGTAAACTAAGATTTTTTTTGCCAAACTGCAGAGACGTGAAATGGCTGAAAAATGGTGGTCTGGTCTGAAGGTCTGAAATGAGAAGATGAGGAAAGAGAACATCTACATCAAAGGAGACGTCACTGGATGTAAGAGGTATGTGGCGCTGTATTACCCTGTATGTTCTGTAGTGATGGGAGGGTGAATATAGAATTTGGCCCACCCTGCCGCACCCTGGCCCCAGACTTCAGGTCACACTGTGTGTGTTTTGAATTCTGAGGGCTCACACCTATCTATTACATTATCTGTACTCAGGGAGTTATCGCTGTGTTATCTGTGGTGTTATGTATGACTGCAAGTGATTTTCTACTGCATTATCTGTAAAAAGGGGCGTGTCCACAGGTTGGGGGGCGCAATACTTGGCTTGCCCTGGGTGCTGGAAACCCATGCTACGCCACTGGGTTTAGGGGTATAGAATTTGGATATGGTTGGCCAAACATCTTGAAGTGTTGAAGAGTGTGATAGTAATGTTCCATTTCACAGCAGCAAAGTCTATATCAGTCATAAAAAAGGACAATACCTTGCTTCTGGACCTTCTAGCTTGCTTTCTGGAGTCCTTTTGGATAAAATAGTTTTAGCTGCAGATGTCTCTGCAATGATGAGTCTCTTGGACTCAGGCCTAACCATGAGGAGTCCTCACTGTTCATCAGCTAAGTACTGACTCACCACTAACTAGGGGGCAGACCCAAGTCTATCTCCTAGCTACCTCAGAGGGGTTGAGTCAAGGTGGTTAACCCAGACTTATCCATTCAATACTATTGAGTACACAAATACAATAAACATCAACATTTTACTTGAAGGAGTTTTATCACAATAATACATTTTTTCATAGAGCAGGTCAAAATAATCTTTTTTGCAAATATGACTCTATTTCCTAAACCTAAATATTTCTGAAGCCAGGCTTACCTACATAGCCTGGACTCTGTATTTGTTCTGGCAGTTTGCCATTGGATCCAGACACCAACACTCTCCCCCTGGGGCTTAGCTAAAGGCTCATGGGCTCTGGTGTAAGAATTCAGCTTGGGCCCCCTTTCCCTTAGTGCTTTGTGGCCTGGGGCAGGAAAGCATATAGCTTTCGGGTTGCCTGAGGCAAAAATTGAAATGGCAACCCCCCCATGCCAAATTCTTGAACTAACCCCTTCCCTCTAGCCAGAGGTGTAACTTGACCAGCATGCCCTTTCTATAATACCTCTGTATTCTTATGCGGCACAAGCAGGGGTGCACCTTTTTGCTGCCTGAGGCGAAAACTGAAATGGCATCCCCCCAATGCCAATCTCTTAACCTAACCCGTTTTCCACAATAAAAGTGCTCATTGCCCATGACTCTTCCACTGCCCCCCTCTTGTCTCTACTTGAGGCGGTCGCCTCATCTGGCCTCATTGGTAGCTACACCCCTGGGCACAAGGGTCTTTGGGCCCCCTTAGACTCCTGGGCCCGATAGCGACTGCTACCTCCACACCCCCTATAGCTACACCCTTGCCTTACCCTAACCTGGCTGAACATGCGCAGGCCGTCATCCAGCTTTCCATGATGACTGTTTGCACCGTGCATTTGGCGGGAACTGCAGCAGCCAGCGAGAGAAGGAGAGGGTATGCCATGTGACCACGCTGAAGCCCCGGAAAATCTGATAAAATTGAGGATGAAGGAGCGGAACCCAGGGTTCAAAGATAAAAGGCGATTTCAGCAGTGTTGTTCATAGACAAATATCACATTTAAATAACCTGTGTAATACATATATATTTGATAAGAAAGCCAGTGACGGTAAAAAAAAACAAAAAAAAATTTAACAATTCAACATTAGAACAATCTACCTTTTTGCGGTCACCCTGCGTTGTGATACTGCATAGTTTTCATTTTTCGTCTTCAGGACAGCCTAAGGGTACTTTCACATGGGATGCTGTTTTTGCAAAAATAAATCCACTGCAAATTTTAATTGCATGTTACAGTCTGCAACGAATCCACGTCAAAACCCACATTAGTTAGATGCAGATTTGTTGTGGACTTTTGGATTTTTGCTGCGGATTTCCCTTGGATTTAACCCTGTGTTTAGCAAACATATACTGACATGAAGATCATTTTCCTCGTTGACTAAAAATGTTTTACGAAGAGTTACAAATTAAAATCTCGTCATAGCGTTTTGGTCATAGACCCTACATGGAGATTTCCCGGTGGGCTGATGCCCAGGGGGCCACTTAATCCCTCCTCTTGCCGTCACATTAATTAATGTAGGAGCATAAGGCACTTATGTATCTAGCCAGTGGCCGCAGGTGCCCTCCTGAATTCAATTATATTGCCATCCATTCCTCAGGACAAATGTCGGACACCCATCAATCAGATATCGTTGGCCTATCCTGAGTATAGGACATCAAGAGTAAAATCCTGAACAATCCCTTGAATGCAAAATATATAACAGGGCCTCCCAACTTTCCTTCTGAAATTTAGAATACTGGTGTCTTAGGGGACAGGGAGGTCTTTGGGGCCCTAAGACACCAGAGTCTGGATTCAACTTCTGCATCTGCATCATTTTTTAGCTATCTCCCTGCATATGTCGAACCTGTGCAGCTACCCAGAAGCTGTACCCAACCGTTAATAGGGCTCCCTACTGCCTATTAGACTAAATGTAGAGGGAGTATGCTCCTTCCTATCCATGTTGTTTCACAATCAATGGTGCACTGAAACAGAGATTTTTTGGAGAACTGTGTAGAACATGATCCATGACTAGCGCCGTGCTGTCATCAAATTAGCAGTTGGTAATCAAGGAGTTCATATATTGCATGTACTTAGATCCTCTGTTGTTGAAGTCCAATCATCATGCAGAAAGTATATTGGAAAAATATATATGGCTGGAGCTACATGCCGATCGTGGCCACAACACTCAATGTACGACCAATGATCAGTGTACCTTTTTATACAGGCTGGGGATGGGAAGATTGGCGAATGGAACCAGGGTGCCAGAGCGGAGTGGCACCCTGATTTTTTCATTAGGTGCTACATGATCCAGGGGCTAGTTAAAAAGAGCCAAAACCCTTTTAAGCACATGGTCTAGATAATAATATCTAAAATGATTCCGAAAAATTCATTTGTCTTTGATTTACCGATAATTTGTTGGAAAATAATAGACTAAATTATAAACATAAATATTTATTAAGGCGTTCATAGTAGATATACATTTTCATCAGAAATCCTCATGTGTATTTAGATAAAATGCTTGTAATCAGGCAATGTGGGCAGTCAAGCTCAGTGCCTGCACTCTGCCTGCGTGTCTTACTGTGCCTATAAATAGAGATAATTAACTTTATCCTCCAGTGTTTCAGAGGAGTTGCACAGCCTACAATGGGGAAAAATAATACTGTTCATTTTCTAATGTTGCATTTAGGTCGAATGTTAGTATGGAGAATGACAACAGTAACCAAATTATTAATTGGAGATTGTTTACGGGGGATATTTGCCTTACAGGGATAACGTATTATGATGCAGGAGAGAGGTTATCTCGTTTACACGAGTCCTTGTTATCATGAGTGTGACAACCCACCCCATAATGTGCGTTCACTTGAAGTTCTGGTCTCTTTGAGTAGAGATGAGTGAATTTCTTGAATTTCTTGAAGGTCAGATTCTAATGAATAGGTCGAAAATTTGACTTTGGTACGAATAAATCTGACTGGAATAGAAAGTGCTCACAATGTATCTACTGTTTAGTCTCCTAGGACAGTGGTCCTCAAATCCAGTCCTCAGGGCCCACCTACCAGTCATGTTTTTAGGATTTCCTTAGTATTGGGCAGCTGATATAATTAGTGTCCATCCATCAGGATTTACCACAGGTATTCATTCTGTGGGATACTCCTAAATCCTGACCGACAAGTGGGCCCTGAGGGCTGGAGTTGGGGAACCCTGTCCTAGGACATATTTTTCTATCTTTTTCTGTTTCTTTTTTAGATATTTTTTTTAAAAAATGTCTTTCTTTCTCCACACTTTCAAGCTATTTAACTCAAAGGCAGAATTATTAATGTCAGAGTGACAAGGACGTATATAGCCATGGGTAAATACATGGTTGGCCTGCTTAACCACTTCAACCCCGCTAGCTGAAACCCCCTTAATGACCAGGCCACTTTTTACACTTCTGCACTACACTACTTTCACCGTTTATTGCTCGGTCATGCAACTTACCACCCAAATGAATTTTACCTCCTTTTCTTCTCACTAATAGAGCTTTCATTTGGTGGTATTTCATTGCTGCTGACATTTTAACTTTTTTGTTATTAATCGAAATTTAATGATTTTTTTTGCAAAAAAAATAACATTTTTCACTTTCAGTTGTAAAATTTTGCAAAAAAAACGACATCCATATATACATTTTTCGCTAAATTTATTGTTCTACATGTCTTTGATAAAAAAAAAATGTTTGGGTAAAAAAAAAATGGTTTGGGTAAAAGTTATAGCGTTTACAAACTATGGTACAAAAATGTGAATTTCCACTTTTTGAAACAGCTCTGACTTTCTGAGCACCTGTCATGTTTCCTGAGGTTCTACAATGCCCAGACAGTACAAACACCCCACAAATGACCCCATTTCGGAAAGTAGACACCCTAAGGTATTCACTGATGTGCATAGTGAGTTCATAGAACTTTTTATTTTTGTCACAAGTTAGCGGAAAATGATGATTTTTTTTTTTTTTTATTTTTTTCTTACAAAGTCTCATATTCCACTAACTTGTGACAAAAAATTAAAAATTCTAGGAACTCGCCATGCCCCTCACGGAATACCCTGAGGTGTCTTCTTTCTAAAATGGGGTCACTTGTGGGGTAGTTATACTGCCCTGGCATTTTAGGGGCCCATATGCGTGAGAAGTAGTTTGCAATCAAAATCTGTAAAAAATGACCGGCGAAATCCGAAAGGTGCTCTTTGGAATGTGTGCCCCTTTGCCCACCTAGGCTGCAAAAAAGTGTCACACATCTGGTATCACCGTACTCAGGAAAAGTTGGGGAATGTGTTTTGGGGTGTCATTTTACATATACCCATGCTTGGTGAGAGAAATATCTTGGTCAAATGCCAACTTTGTATAAAAAAATGGGAAATGTTGTCTTATACCAAGATATTTCTCTCACCTAGCATGGGTATATGTAAAATGACACCCCAAAACACATTCCCCAACTTATCCCGAGTACGGCGATACCAGATGTGTGACACTTTTTTGCAGCCTAGGTGGGCAAAGGGGCACACATTCCAAAGAGCACCTTTCGGATTTCACCGGTCATTTTTTACAGATTTTGATTGCAAACTACTTCTCACGCATATGGGCCCCTAGAATGCCAGGGCAGTATAACTACCCCACAAGTGACCCCATTTTGGAAAGAAGACACCCCAGGGTGTTCCGTGAGGGGCATGGCGAGTTCCTAGAATTTTTTATTTTTTGTCACAAGTTAGTGGAATATGAGACTTTGTAAGAAAAAGAAAAAAAAATCATCATTTTCCGCTAACTTGTGACAAAAAATAAAAAATTCTAGGAACTCGCCATGCCCCTCACGGAATACCTTGGGGTGTCTTCTTTCCAAAATGGGGTCACTTGTGGGGTAGTTATACTGCCCTGGCATTCTAGGGGCCCTAATGTGTGGTAAGTAGTTTGAAATCAAAATGTGTAAAAATATACCTGTTAGGGGTTAAAAAAATCACATCTCCAGCCTGCCAGCGAACGATCGCCGCTGGCAGGCTGGAGATCCACTTGGTTACCTTCCGTTCCTGTGAGCGCGCGCGCCTGTGTGCGCGTGTTCACAGGAAATCTCGGCTATCGCGAGATGACGCACGGATGCGTCCAGGAGGAATGAATCAACCACCTTCCGGACGCATCCGTGCGTTAGGCGGTCCGGAGGTGGTTAAAAACGCACTGCGCTGTCAGATTTGTTATGCTTTCTAAAAGTAAAAAGTGTTCAAAAACTGCCCCTTATTGGGGGAATATGTCTTCCGGTGGTAATATAATATAACAAAAACAAAGACAGGTGCACTCTGCGATCTTACTAAGTCCTCAAACTGCTGTTAAAATTGAGAGATTAGCCAACATGTCCTACGGTGTAGGACATGTCTGAGCCCGAGCACCGCGCCAAGGTTTCTCAAGTAGCTCGGGACCTAAGGCTAAACCTAACTGGGCCATGGGGGCAATACCAGGAGCCAGTGGGCGAATTACAGGAGCGCAAGGTCCTTCTCAAAGCAATCTCCCAGTAACTTCCAGCATGTGTCCATGCATACAATGGGAGGAGGCAGAGAGCTCTGAGCCCCACCCAAGACTGGCTGATATAGCCCGGTGGTTCTACACACAAGGTAATATTGGAAAAAGCACTGGCTTGTTCTGATCAAGTGGTTCAAAAATTATGCCTTAATGGGGCTGATGCCTGCTGGTGTTTATATACTCACACATGGTAGTATTAGAAAAAGCATTGGCTAGTTCTGAACTAGCAGTCCAAAAGTTCTCCCTTGTTCGGGAGCACCAGCAATATAATATGTAATCTGACAGACAAGGCAGGAGATGTATGGCTGTGTTAGGGGTAGTAGTAGTGGCAGCATTAGCAGCACATTATGGAACCTGACAGATAAGGCAGCAAATGTGCAGATGTGTAGGGGTAGTAGTAGTGACAGTACTAGCTACTGTAGCAGCAGTACAGTATGAAACCTGATGGACAGCAGATGTGTGGCTTTATAGGGGCAGTAGTAGAGCAACATCTGCACCACCAGTAGCAATTCAGTATGCAACATGATGGACAGTCAGCATCAATGGCATCATTGGGCTGGTGATAAATAGTCACTGTTAGCAAAAGCAGGTCTAATCCTTTGTCTCCTAATAAATTGGCCACATCTTAAAGGGGTTTTCTGGGACTCATATATTGATGTCCTATCATCAGTATAGGTGATCATGGGGCAGGGCCATTTTAACACATTGGTGGGCCCAGTGCAAAGGGTTCGGCTGCTTGAAGGGGCTGCAGCACTAGACTGAACCCTCCATCCTCTTCAATGTTTACCTTGGTTGAGTGACCTCCATACTGTACATATAGTAATTTGGCATACTTCTCCTAGTAGAAACAACATCCGCGGCACCTGTAGCACGGTGTGGCAATTTTTTTTTTACTTGACACTATACTGGCCAACACCTATATATACACACCCAATCTCACCCAGTCTCCTTTGTGCTTCTCCTCACATTGGTTATGCCCCCTAAGTGCTGCCCTCACACAAAAAATGACCCATTAGTGCTCCCCTGACAATAGCCTCTTTAGTGTCCCTCACAATAATGTTGCTCCCATAGTCCCCCGGCTCAATAATACTGCCCCTTTCTATTAGTGCTGCCACTTATAATAGTGCTGCCCCATTTTAATAGTGCTGCCCATATAGTTTTAATAAAATTTTAAAAAAGTAATACTTGCCTAGCCCCTGATAAATAGAGCAGATTATCCCTGGCCTGTGCATTCTGCTGCTCAGTTAAGCAGGCGTAATGACATCATTGCGTTGCGCCTGCCTGCTGGGCTCAGAGAGCTCAGACCAGGTAATGGTGGCGCAGGGAGCTGACAGCTCCATGCGTCACTATTGTACTCAACAGGGGGCATTGCTAGGGTTTCAAAAGACTCTGGAACAAGCCCTGTCAGATTTTCATTCCAAGCCCCCATCGCTAGTACTAAAGGCATATTTGGATGGACATTCAGCACTATCTTAGATACATGAGAATACAGCACCACATACCTCTTACATCCAACTCTACTGTGGACATTCTATTTCCTCATCTTTTTCATTTGGCGCAGAAATCAAATGACAACTTCTTTCAGCTGAGTTTTGTCTCTGCAGAGTTTGCTACACAGACAAGTTAGGTTCCCCAGTTTTCTATCATCCTCACACTCCTGGTACTCAACAGTGTTATCTGACTGCTACTTCCACAACTGTGCACACTGTGACTCACAATGCCCCCCAAATAATATATTTACGAAATAACAGTGATCAGTGATGGCCAGTTCGCCAACGAACACATGTGGGCTGCCATCTTAACTCACAAGTCCGGCGATGCACAGGTAAGCCCTTACCTGTGCCTGCGCCGCAAGGCAGTCTGAAACAAATGTGGTCACCGGGAGCAGGCAGTTCCAAGAACAGCCGCCGGGGGCCTTCATTGGGCTGTTCTCGGAACTGCCTGCTCCCAGTGACCGCATTTGTTTCAGGCCCGCTCGTGGCTTACCTGTGCATCGCCGGACTTGTGGGTTAAGATGGCAGCCTGCATGTGTTCGTTGGCGAACACTGCGAACTGGCCATCACTGACAGTGACACACAGATAGTCCCCAAAGTGCCCTCAAAAGTTACACCAATAATAATTATTCTCTCCCAGATTGTCATCATTAGTATTAGTGCCCCCTACAGTGATAATGCTCTCAAAAATTTCTCCTATTAGTAGTAGTGCCCTCCATATTGTGCCCAATAATAGTAATGCTCACACAGAACGCCCCCTAAAGTAATAGGGCCCCTTAAGTGCCCCCAGAAGTAAAAAAAAGCCCTGTATAGTGCTCTCAATAGTTATAATGCCCTTTATAGTACCCCAGTAGTTATAATGCCTGTTATAGTGCCCCCAGTAGTTATAATGCCTGTTATAGTGCCCCAGTAGTTATAATGCCTGTTATAGTGCCCCCAGTAGTTATAATGCCCCTTATAGTGCCCCCTGTAGGTATAATGTCCCCTGTAGTTTACACAAAATAAGAGCGCTATATTGCACACCACTACTCGGTGCTGTCAGTTTTGTCCTATTCCCCTATATACAGAGTAAAAGCAGATGTTGACACACACAGACACAGATAAACACACATTTATACGCATGCAAGCACTTTTTTACTTACAGGCTGCTGCATGTTCTCCTTCTCATCATTGGAGTCTTTGGAGACATCAGGACACAGATACAGTGAAATTTAGGACCTGCTGTGGCCTCCTAACATCTTGTCGGATCTAGGACAGTTGGAGGCTTGAGTCTTGTGACCTGCCACAGGTAGGCCCACTGCACGTGCACCATTCACCCTTTGGTTAAAGCAGCCCTGCGGTGAGGGTCTGACTCGTGGCACCCTGTTTGAAGAGGCCACAGGGCTCCAGTGAGTTCTTCAGCCTCCACACAGCATACCAAACACAGCATTGTATAGTGTCTGTGCTTTGTATTGCAGCCCAGGCTTGTTGACTAGAATGGGACTGAGCTGCACATAGACTGTGTGACCGATAGAAATGACGTTACTGTACTAGGAAAAGCTTGCAGAGCTCACTGAAGGTCCCTTCAAACAGCTTACTGGTGGAGTAGCAGAAGTTCGACCCCCACTGATCAGATATTGATGACCTATTCTTAGGATAGGCCATCAAAATATTGATTCCAGAAAACCCCTTTAAGGCCCCTTTACACGGGTTGATGATCAGGACAATTTTCCGGAAAGAGCGTTCCTAGGAAAACTTGCTCCTACCATTGGTCTGTGTAAAGGTGCTTCACACAATTGCCACATCTGCCTCGTCATCGAGTGAACGTATTGTTGATATAGACACCAAAATCATCATTTCTGGACTGCAGATTATCCTGTGTAAACACAGATTTAACAATAATTGTCTATAGGGATCAGCGATCACAATAGCGATTGCTCGTCCCCATACAGAGGAGATGATTGCTGTATATAAATGCAGCTCTCACCCCCTCTAATGTGCAGGCAGTTATCAGGAACGAACAGTTCATTCCCAATAATTGTCTGCTGAGTCGGCCCACGTAAAGGGTCCTTAGCCTGGTGGTCTTTGATAGAACTGGCATGTGAAACGCCAGTCTTTAGTAAATGAGCCTCAATGTGATTTATCATTCTGATGTTAAGAAGATCAGGAGGGGGAATCCAAAAACTGCTCGTGTGCTCCCGCTCATGCTTCTTCTTATTGCAAACAATTGTCGCAGAAAGGAACATGCAGTGATACTCAATGGTTTTTTGGCAGACCATATAAATAATTTAGATTTATGAGCTCCTAATCTTATCCAAATGCGTAGGAGACAATCTCATTTTACAAGATTTTACGCATTATTTCCTGGCCAGCATAGATCTAGCATTGCAATTAATAATTCTACTGTTTAAAGGATAAACATGAAAAAAATAGATTCACGTAAAAATCCTGTTGTAAGATAAGGAAATGATTATAGGGAGGGTAGACTGACAGCTTGCATCGTACTCTGGGATTTTGCTTGGCTACTGAGATAGAACCTACGTGAAAATAATTCATGAGTTCTAGGAAACTACAGGGCGATCCACAAGTCTCAATACATAGGGCACCGGTGATGGGCCTCAGTAATCAAAAAAACAGTAGAACTAGCCTTCGTGTCTGAAGAAATCCATCTAGTTTTCCAGAGGAATTTAACCACTTCACGGATTATTGTGCAAATGTACGTGATAATGTGTAAAGGATTGCATGGAGCGGGCTGCTGCACGGAGCCGGCTTCATGCATGGCGGGTGCCGGTTGTATAATATAACAGAAACCCTGATCAGCGATGACGATGGCATGGTCAATAACGTTTGTGACATCTGTGGCGTTAGGCAGAAGGAGGGGACTCCCTCTGCCTTCCAATCAGAGCCCCCACAGTGAAATTGCAGTGCACCAATCGGTTACCATGACAGCTTGGAGCCTGTTGAAGGTTTCCAGGCCTGTCATGGTAAACTGCCTGTAAAGCCTGGCAGCATGTCAGAATCCCATAGGCCATGATAGTATTCTATTATGGTCTATGGGACATGAAATCAGAAGGCCGCAGTTTCTCTAGCTCCCTAAGGGGGCTAAAAGTAAAAAAAAAAAAAGTTTGAAAAAACATAAAAATATTACTAATTCAAATCACCCCCCCTTTCCCAATTTTACATATAAAAATAAATAAACAAACAAAATAAACATTCGAAAATGTCTATTAAAACACCATAACAGAAAAAAAACGAAAAAAAAACATGTGATTAATAAATTTAATAAAAGGGATCAAAAAGTCATACATACCCCAAATATGGTACCAATAAAAACTGCAGTCAGTTTCGCCCAAAAAAAAGTTGTCATACAGCTTGGTAGATGGAACTATTTAAAAAAAAGTTATGGCAAATAAAATTTGGATTTCTTTTTATTGGTTTTTATTTTTTTTAAAGTAGTAAAAATAAAAACGATACAAATCTGGTATGCCATAATCAAATTGACCCAGAGAATAAGGACGTCATGTCATTTTGTAGCACACAGTGAATGCTGTAAAAACCTTTTCCAATACAAGACATGCTAAATTAAAGGGGTTGTCCGGGTTCAGAGCCCGACATGCCTCCATTTTCCTCCCAGGTAGCCCCCCTGATGTTAGCATCGGAGCATTTTGTTTACAATAACACACTGCCGGGCGGAAACTTCCGCCCGGCAGTGTGTTCGGTGACGTCACCTGCTCTGATGAGCGTGCTTTAGCGCTGCCCTAGCCAAGTATCTGTATCTTGCTAGACGGCCCCGCTGGCTCTCAAAATACCTGAACAATCTGATTGGATGCAGGCATTGCTCAGGTATTTTGACAGCCAGTGGGACCGGCTAGCAGTATACTGAAGCTTGGCCCAGTGGGAGATTCCTCCATCCGCACAGTTTACTGTAGATTTAGGAATCTGTTGCACTTTTTCCATCTGACTATAGAAAATCTGCAGATAATCTATAGGTGTATGGCCAGCTTTAGTGTCTTATGTAACCTGTGAGTGAATGTGCCTGTCTTTGCAACGCACTGGACGCAGGAGTCTGTAACGCACTGGACGCAGGACTTTGTAACTGGACGCAGGAGTCTGTAAGGCACTGGACGCAGGAGTCTGTAGCGCACTGGACGTAGGGGTCTGTAAGGCACTGGACGCAGGAGTCTGTAAGGCACTGGACGCAGGAGTCTGTAGCGCACTGGACGCAGGAGTCTGTAGCGCACTGGACGCAGGAGTCTGTAGCGCACTGGACGCAGGAGTCTGTAAGGCACTGGACGCAGGAGTCTGTAGCGCACTGGACGTAGGGGTCTGTAAGGCACTGGACGCAGGAGTCTGTAAGGCACTGGACGCAGGAGTCTGTAGCGCACTGGACGCAGGAGTCTGTAGCGCACTAGACGCAGGAGTCTGTAGTGCACTGGACGCAGGAGTCTTTAGCTGTCACGGCCTATGGTGTGTTTTGTGACACTTTCCTTCACTTGGTTGCCCGTGGCAACGTGTGGTGTTGTGTGCATGTGGTGGCAGTGTCTCAGCCCTATGGCTGATCCCCAGGACATGATTGCCACGCATGCCGTTGCACGCGGCAACAGGCGAAGTGTTGGTTTATGTGTGTAGTTCCCCTTTAAGTGGCCGTCTTCCCTTGCCTTGTGTTAGAAGGGTTAATTCCCTTCTGTGTGTGTGAACACTGGGTGTGTCTGTTGGGTGTGGCTACTTAGGCCTATAAAGCCTCAGTGAATATCTCTAGTCTGAGGGGTACTTCAGCCATGGTTAGCTGGAGCAGCCTCCTGTGTAATGCCATCTGCCAGTGGGGGCCACCCTTGTGGTCATAAGTTCACGTTTGGTGTTTAGAAGATGTTTGTTTGGTCTCTTTGTTATTGCAGCATATGGTTTCCTGGGTTCCCGTGTGATGTCTGTTGTGTGCTGTGTCCTTTGTGTTGTTGTGGACAGCAGCACTTGTACATGGGTTCCAGGTTGTGTGTCTGTGGCAGGTAAGTGTGGTACTAGTCTCACTTACCTGTCATTGCCATATGTCTGTTCATGTTCCCCTTTCTATGTAGCTTGGCCAGTGAGACTCCTGTTCCTCCGTGTCTAGGAGGAACAGGTCGTCTTACCCTGCTCCTAGTCCAGGGCCACCCTGAGGGCTAGCAGGAATATCAGGTTCCGGAGTATGAGACCTCCTACTATCAGGGTTGGCTCATACGGATAGGAGACAGGGTCAGAATTAGGGATGTGTAGGAGGTGACCTGCTCCCTGATTCCTGTCCTGGTCTGGCATTGACCATCCGCTTTCTGATACCGCACGGCTGAGGGTTTTCCCCATCCTCAGCCATGACAGTAGCGCACTGGACGCAGGACTTTGTAACGCACTGGACACAGGAGTCTGTAATGCACTGGACGCAGGAGTCTGTAACGCACTGGACGCAGGGGTCTGTAACGCACTGGACGCAGGAGTCTGTAACGCACTGGACGCAGGAGTCTGTAACGCACTGGACGCAGGAGTCTGTAACGCACTGGACGCAGGAGTCTGTAAGGCTCTGGACGCAGGAGTCTGTAAGGCACTGGACGCAGGAGTCTGTAAGGCACTGGACGCAGGAGTCTGTAAGGCACTGGACGCAGGAGTCTGTAGGGCACTGGACGCAGGAGTCTGTAGGGCACTGGACGCAGGAGTCTGTAGGGCACTGGACGCAGGAGTCTGTAGCGCACTGGACGCAGGAGTCTGTAGCGCACTGGACGCAGGAGTCTGTAGCGCACTGGACGCAGGAGTCTGTAGCGCACTGGACGCAGGAGTCTGCAGCGCACTGGAGTCTGGAGCGCACTGGACGCAGGAGTCTGTAGCGCACTGGACGCAGGAGTCTGTAGCGCACTGGACGCAGGAGTCTGTAGCGCACTGGACGCAGGAGTCTGTAGCGCACTGGACGCAGGAGTCTGTAGCGCACTAGACGCAGGAGTCTTTAGCTGTCACGGCCTATGGTGTGTTTTGTGACACTTTCCTTCACTTGGTTGCCCGTGGCAGCCTGTGGTGTTGTGTGCATGTGGTGGCAGTGTCTCAGTCCTATGGCTGATCCCCAGGACATGATTGCCACGCATGCCGTTGCACGCGGCAACAGGTGAAGTGTGGGTTTATGTGTGTAGTTCCCCTTTAAGTGGCCGTCTTCCCTTGCCTTGTGTTGGAAGGGTTAATTCCCTTCTGTGTGTGTGAACACTGGGTGTGTCTGTTGGGTGTGGCTACTTAGGCCTATAAAGCCTCAGTGAATATCTCTAGTCTGAGGGGTACTTCAGCCATGACTAGCTGGAGCAGCCTCCTGTGTAATGCCATCTGCCAGTGGGGGCCACCCTTGTAGTCATAAGTTCACGTATGGTGTTTAGAAGATGTTTGTTTGGTCTCTTTTTTATTGCAGCATATGGTTTCCTGGGTTCCCGTGTGATGTCTGTTGTGTGCTGTGTCCTTTGTGTTGTTGTGGACAGCAGCACTTGTACATGGGTTCCAGGTTGTGTGTCTGTGGCAGGTAAGTGTGGTACTAGTCTCACTTACCTGTCATTGCCATATGTCTGTTCATGTTCCCCTTTCTATGTAGCTTGGCCAGTGAGACTCCTGTTCCTCCGTGTCTAGGAGGAACAGGTCGTCTTACCCTGCTCCTAGTCCAGGGCCACCCTGAGGGCTAGCAGGAATATCAGGTTCCGGAGTATGAGCCGTGACAGTAGCGCACTGGACGCAGGAGTCTGTAGCGCACTGGACGCAGAAGTCTGTAGCGCACTGGACGCAGGAGTCTGTAGCGCACTGGACGCAGGACTTTGTAACGCACTGGACGCAGGACTTTGTAGCGCACTGGACGCAGGAGTCTGTAGCGCACTGGACGCAGGAGTCTGTAGCGCACTGGACGCAGGAGTCTGTAGCGCACTGGACGCAGGAGTCTGTAGCGCACTGGACGCAGGACTTAATTTAAAAAAAGAACACTCACAAGAGAGCAAATACAAGCCTTCCCCTGGCCCTGCTACCTGTTTGCCCATTCTGTCTCCTTGGTAGGTGCTGTCTGCTCATCCCGTGCAGTTATGAAACAGTCTGACTCCTGCAGAGTCCGCACTGTACAAGAAGTAGGGACAGGGAGATAGCAGTGGCTGTGAAGGGAAAAGTTCCAAAGTTCCAGAGCACACAATGACAGCCCCAGAGCCTTTTTGCTGCCTGACCAACTGTATGCTGCCACAGCGCCAGCCCAGACTGCAGACTCCACATTATAGCACCACTACATTTACATTTATTTATTATCAAAAGCATCATACATAACAAAAAAACAACAACATTTTTACTGTCCCTTTAAGAAAAAGCCAGAATATAATAAAAGACAAAAAAAAGACATTAAACCTAACTACCTTTATAATAAAACAATTTACTTACAAAAGAAGCTATTCAGTCATCTACTGTGCCGTCCTCTGCTTGCTTCCGCAGATTCCCCCCCCCCCCTTCTGTCTCTCCTCAGTGCGCAGGCTCACTGTTATGGAGGATCTGTGGATGACAAACTGTTATGGAGGATCTGTGGATGACACACTGTTATGGGGGATCTGTGGATGACACACTGTTATGGAGGATCTGTGGATGACACACTGTTATGGGGGATCTGTGGATGACACACTGTTATGGAGGATCTGTGGATGACACACTGTTATGGGGGATCTGTGGATGACACACTGTTATGGGGGATCTGTGGATGAGACACTGTTATGGTGGATCTGTGGATGACACTGTTATGGGGGATCTGTAGATGACACACTGTTATGGGGGATCTGTGGATGACACACTGTTATGGGGGATCTGTGGATGACACACTGTTATGGAGGATCTGTGGATGACACTGTTATGGAGGGGATCTGTGGATGAAGTATTGTTTGGAATTGCATATAAACTCCATTAACTTGAATGAGGCATGACTGCATTACTAGACACTGCCTGTGGATGACACATATATAGCAAAGGATGGCCATGGGTTCTCAGACACTTCCCCTGTGTCCGCCACTGAGCATAACTGTTCGGAAAGGGATTTTTTTTTTATTCCTTTGCAGATTTTAATTTTCAGCCTCCAATAATAAATCGCCCATAAAGATGTTGGCTGGCAGGGAAGTGCTTAAATAAATCAGTGAGAGCATCATCTTTTCCACTTGAGAGCTTGTGCCGGTGTTCCTCAACTTTCTCTTTGAGGAATTCTGAGCTAGTTGAGGTTGATTTAATAATGACATACTCACTCTCACAGTAGCGTTGCATAGCAGGCAGGCCGGCCGGACGGCAGCGTAACGTCACTCGCTGCGTCACGCGCCTGCTCCTCCCACTTTATTAATGAAGCAGGCAGAGCAGGCACGTGACGAAGTAAGTGACGTTACGCTTACGCTGCCGTCCGGCCAGGCCTGCCTGCTGCGCTACTTTGATAGTGATTAATACGCAGGGCAGCTGCCCCGCGTTAAAGACGGTCCTGCAGGAGGAGCCTCTCACAGGCGGGGCCCCCTAGTGGCCGCAGGCCCTCGGTCCATGCCCGAGTGCCCGAATGGTCAGTCTGCCCCTGAGCCTGCCCATCAGTGCCGGTGACGTCACCATGCCCGAGTGCCCGAGTGGTTAGTCCGCCCCTGAGCCTGCCCATCAGTGCCGGTGACATAACTGGGCTTCCTGGCAGCCCCATGGAGAGCCCGGTACGTCACCGGAGCTCCGGAAAATGTGATTTAGTGCAGGGCAAAGGAGAGCATCGGAGCATGCTCAAGTCAGTGGGGCTCCCTGGGTAAAAATTGAGGTATGTCCGGGTTCAGCTCTCAGCTCTGAACCCGGAAAACCCCTTTAACCACTTCAGCCCCGCTAGGTGAAACCCCCTTCATGACCAGAGCACTTTTTACACTTCGGCACTACACTACTTTCACCGTTTATCGCTCGGTCATGCAACTTACCATACAAATGAATTTTACCTCCTTTTCTTCTCACTAATAGAGCTTTCATTTGGTGGTATTTCATTGCTGCTGGCATTTTTACTTTTTTTGTTATTAATCAAAATGTAACGATTTTTTTGCAAAAAAATGACATTTTTCACTTTCAGCTGTAAAATTTTGCAAAAAAAATGACATCCATATATAAATTTTTCGCCAAATTTATTGTTCTACATGTCTTTGATAAAAAAAAAATGTTTGGGCAAAAAAAAAATGGTTTGGGTAAAAGTTATAGCATTTACAAACTATGGTACAAAAATGTGAATTTCCGCTTTTTGAAACAGCTCTGACTTTCTGAGCACCTGTCATGATTCCTGAGGTTCTACAATGCCCAAACAGTAGAAAACCCCCACAAATGACCCCATTTCGGAAAGTAGACACCCTAAGGTATTCGCTGATGGGCATAGTGAGTTCATAGAACTTTTTATTTTTTGTCACAAGTTAGCGGAAAATGATGATGATTTTATTTTTTTTATTTTTTCTTACAAAGTCTCATATTCCACTAACTTGCGACAAAAAAAAAAAAAATTCTAGGAACTCGCCATGCCCCTCACGGAATACCTTAGGGTGTCTTCTTTCCAAAATGGGGTCACTTGTGGGGTAGTTATACTGCCCTGGCAATTTAGGGGCCCAAATGTGTGAGAAGTACTTTGCAATCAAAATGTGTAAAAAATGGCCTGCGAAATCCGAAAGGTGCACTTTGGAATATGTGCCCCTTTGCCCACCTTGTCTGCAAAAAAGTGTCACACATCTGGTATCGCCGTACTCAGGAGAAGTTGGGGAATGTGTTTTGGGGTGTCATTTTACATATACCCATGCTGGGTGAGAGAAATATCCTGGCAAAAGACAACTTTTCCAATTTTTTTATACAAAGTTGGCATTTGATCAAGATGTTTATCTCACCCAGCATGGGTATATGTAAAATGACACCCCAAAACACATTGCCCAACTTCTCCTGAGTACGGCGATACCAGATGTGTGACACTTTTTTGCAGCCTAGATGCGCAAAGGGGCCCAAATTCCTTTTAGGAGGGCATTTTTAGACATTTGGATCCCAGACTTCTTCTCATGCTTTAGGGCCCCTAAAAAGCCAGGGCAGTATAAATACCCCACATGTGACCCCACTTTGGAAAGAAGACACCCCAAGGTATCCAATGAGGGGCCTGGCAAGTTCATAGAATTTTTTTTTTTTTGCATAAGTTAGCGGAAATTGATTTTTTTTTTTTCTCACAAAGTCTCACTTTCCGCTAACTTAGGACAAAAATTTAAATCTTTCATGGACTCTATATGCCCCTCAGCAAATACCTTGGGGTGTCTTCTTTCCAAAATGGGGTCAGTTGTGGGGTGTTTGTACTGCCCTGGCATTTGAGGGTCTCCGCAATCATTACATGTATGGCCAGCATTAGGAGTTTCTGCTATTCTACTTATATTGAGCATACAGGTAATGAGATTTTTTTTTCCGTTCAGCCTCTGGGCTGAAAGAAAAAAATGAACGGCACAGATTTCTTCATTCGCATCGATCAATGTGGATGAAAAAATCTCTGCCAAAAAAAAAAAATGGAGGGGAAAGGCGTCTGCCAGGACATAGGAGCTCCGCCCTACATCCATACCCACTTAGCTCGTATGCCCTGGCAAACCAGATTTCTCCATTCACATCAATCGATGTGGATGAATAAATCATTGCCGGGATTTTTATTTTTTTATTTTTATATATATATACAAAGTGTTTGCCAAAGCATAGGAACGCCGCCTCCTCCTCAGCTCGTATGCCTTGGCAAACGTATCTGTCACTGCAGAGGAGAAAATCCCGTCTTGCAGCGCCGCATACACCGACTTGCGTGTAATCTGACAGCAGCGCAATGCATCTGTCAGAATGCACATCGGTGCTGCAGCTAGTCAATCGGTTGGTCCACCTGGAAGGTAAAAAAAGAAAAAAAAAAAAAAAAGAAAAAACCAGGCCGCAACGCAATAATTTTATTAACTTTGCAACAGAACATATAAACTTTAACTTTTTTAACTGAACATTAACGTGTTTGCTTACTGGTGTGTTTTTTTTTTTTTTTTTTTACCTTTATAGAACAAACCTCTCCTTCCCCATGGGTCAATGTGCAAAGCGCAAATCGCCCAAAGATGTGGCGAAGTGCGTTATGCACTTTGTCCCATGTGAAAGGAGACGTTTGCAGCAGCAGTGAGTGAATGGGCCCTAATAGCCCTGTGTGCCTGTCCTGGTGAGATGATCCCTATGCTAATAGTGTACCTGTGAGTGGTACTTCCGGAAACACTCTCCAAAGCATAGGGCAGGGTGGTCCGGACAGTCAGGACAGAAATAGCGGGTGTCACGCCTTATTCCACTCCTGCTACAGACACGACATCTTTTTCGGGGTGACTGTTGGGTTGAGGTACCAGGAACGACATTGGGGAAATGTCGCTCGTGTAGACGGCTAACTACACTGGTGGTTGGGGCCACGGAACCTCCTGGATACAGGAGGTTCTCGATGATCTCTTCCTGAAATTTGAGGAAGGATCCAGTTCTCCCAGCCTTACTGTAGAGAACAAAACTATTGTACAGAGCCAATTGAATTAAATATACAGACACCTTCTTATACCAGCGTCTGGTGCGTCGGGAAACTAAATACGGAGACAACATCTGGTCATTGAAGTCCACCCCTCCCATGTGGAGGTTATAGTCGTGGACTGAGAGGGGCTTTTCAATGACACGGGTTGCTCGCTCAATTTGTATTGTCGTGTCTGCGTGAATGGAGGAGAGCATGTAAACGTCACGCTTGTCTCTCCATTTCACCGCGAGCAGTTCTTCGTTACACAGTGCGGCCCTCTGCCCCCTTGCAAGACGGGTGGTAACGAGCCGTTGGGGGAAGCCCGCGCGACTAGTTCGCGCGGTACCACAGGCGCCAATCCGTTCTAGAAACAAATGCCTAAAGAGGGCCACACTTGTGTAAAAATTGTCCACATAAAGATGGTACCCCTTGCCGAATAAGGGTGACACCAAGTCCCAAACTGTCTTCCCACTGCTCCCCAGGTAGTCAGGGCAACCGACCGGCTCCAGGGTCTGATCTTTTCCCTCATAGACACGAAATTTGTGGGTATAGCCTGTGGCCCTTTCACAGAGCTTATACAATTTGACCCCATACCGGGCGCGCTTGCTTGGGATGTATTGTTTGAAGCCAAGGCGCCCGGTAAAATGTATCAGGGACTCGTCTATGCAGATGTTTTGCTCTGGGGTATAAATATATGCAAATTTCTGGTTGAAATGGTCTATGAGGGGCCGAATTTTGTGGAGCCGGTCAAAAGCAGGGTGGCCCCTGGGACGGGAGGCGGTGTTGTCACTAAAGTGCAGGAACCGCAGGATGGCCTCAAAACGTGCCCTGGACATGGCAGCAGAGAACATGGGCATGTGATGAATCGGGTTCGTGGACCAATATGACCGCAATTCATGCTTTTTTGTCAGGCCCATGTTGAGGAGGAGGCCCAGAAAAGTTTTAAGTTCGGAAACTTGGACTGGTTTCCACCGGAAAGGCTGGGCATAAAAGCTTCCCGGGTTAGCGGTGATAAATTGTGTGGCATACCTGTTTGTTTCGGCCACAACTATGTCTAAAAGCTCCGCAGTCAAGAACAGCTCAAAAAATCCCAGGGCCGAACCGATCTGAGCTGTCTCAACCCGAACTCCAGACTGGGCGGTGAAAGGGAAAACTACAGGTGCGGCGGAAGTTGGGGACTGCCAATCAGGGTTTGCCAGCACCTCTGGGATTCTAGGGGCTCTACGGGCACGTCTTTGCGGTGGCTGCGACGGGGTCACTACTGCACGTGCCACCGTACCAGCTTCAACTGCCCTTCTGGTGCTCGCTACTTCACCAGGTTGTACGGCAGTGCTGGTACTAGGTCCAGGATGGGCTGCGCTGCTGGTGTATGCCTCACCACGTAATCCGACAGCGCCAGCCCCTCTCTGCTGCCCTTGAAGCGGATCCTGCGCAACCTGTGGTCTAGCGACACAGGGCCGGGTACGCCTGGTGGTATCAGGGACCTCAACCTCCTCGTCCGAACTTTGGGTCAGAGAGCCACTGCTTTCTACAGGTTCGTATTCTGACCCGCTGGATTCATCAGATGAGGGTTCCCACTCCTCATCCGACTGGGTCAGAAGCCTGTAGGCCTCTTCAGAAGAATACCCCCTGTTAGACATGTGGGCAACTAAATTTAGGGGTATTCCCTGAGACTACCCAAGAAAAAAAAAGCAAGCCTGTCTTACAAAGGGAAGGCTAGCGAAGTACCGGAGGCCGCTGCGGTTGATAAAAAATATCAAAACTGATTTTTTTATCGCCGCAGTGCGTGTAAAGTGAATGTGCAGTGATCAAAAAAATATTTTTTTTGTCACTGCGGTGGGGCGGGTGTGGGCGAACGCACGTGTGGGCGACCGATCAGGCCTGATCGGGCAAACACTGCGTTTTGGGTGGAGGGCGAACTAAAGTGACACTAGTACTATTATAGATCTGACCGTGATCAGTTTTGATCACTTCCAGATACTATAAAAGTACAAATGCTGATTAGCGATACGCTAATCAGCGAATAACGGACTGCGGTGCGGTGGGCTGGGCGCTAACTGATCGCTAACTACCTAACCAAGGGACCTAAACTATCCTAAAACCTAACGGTCAATAACAGTGAAAAAAAAAAGTGACAGTTTGCACTGATCACTTTTTTCTTTTCACTTGTGATTGACAGGGGCGATCAAAGGGGTGATCAAAGGGTTAATTGGGGTTCAGGGGGGTGATCAGGGGCTAAAGTGTAGTGTTTGGTGCTACTCACTGTGAAGCCTGCTCCTCTGCTGGATCCAACCGATGAAAAGAACCAGCAGAGGAGCAGGCAGCCATATAACAGATCATATTTACAAATATGATCTGATATATGGCTCTGTGATTGGCTTTTTTGAAAATCAGCAACCTGCCAGCCACGATCATTGGCTGGCAGGTTGCTGACGAAATACTTCTCGACGAAATGCCGGCGCGAACTGCGCACGCGCGGGCGCATACTCGCGTCATCTCGCGTCTCGCGAGATGACGCGTATATGCGTGACTGTGCGCAGCGCTGCCACCTCCGGACCGCACATCTGCGTTAGGCGGTCCGGAGGTGGTTAAATGAAGCCATTAAAAAATACAACCTGCAAAAAATAAGCTATGGCTATGTGAACGGAAAGTTAAAGAAGTTATGACTCTTGGAATGTGGGGAGAAAAAAACCCGAAAATGCCAAATTAAAAATGGACTTTGTCTTGAAGGGTTAAAGGGATTGTCACACCACAAGCAACCACTTTCATACAGATGCTGCTGATCACCATGTGTGCTCCTGATATCTGGGCAAACAGACAATATGGCCAGAAAAAGCTGCGGCCAGTCATACATTCCCTTCAGTGGTCACCACAATAATATATCAAGTCTGTCAAATAAAGAGATAGCTGTTCTTTGTAATGGTGGCTCTCCATTTTGGCATGTGTGCAAGACACAAGACTATTCTTTTAGGCACTTACAGTAGTTTTCTCACCCATATGACAGAGCTGAAGAACACTCTTGGTTTAGCTTTACAAAGTGTCCTTATCTGGGCACTATATGGTGGTAATTGGTCATTGGAAGACTTTGTTAATATGCATACATAACGCCACATGACAGAGGCATTGTATAGCATCATCAAGGTGAGAAGCACTCAGTTTTTAAAATCCTTTTAGATAGTAAGCTGAATTGCACATATATTTCACATGCAGATCTCTTTTGATTTGCCCAAAACAAATTGCAAAAAATTCTGGATGAATTCCAAATTAATAGAATTTGCTAATCTCATACATACCTCCTTGTGCTTCAAAAATGTTCTCCTATTTTTTATCCACTATTCAATCAGTGCCTTTTCATACTTAGATTTTTGTTTTCTTATCTTGCTGTGCTAGTCTTCCTTCCAAAAGGAGAGGAAAACAGAGTGTCTCATACCAGGAACCCAGCTGTTTCTGGGTAACTGCCTTTTAGCAGAGCTGAGCAAAGAAAATGTGTTTGGCTGTCTGAGAGACCTTGATTGGAGTACTATTTCTCCTTATGGAGGGCACTGAGTGTGAAAATTGATCTTACATCTACCAGCACCCACCAGATAGGCTTAGGAAAGCTAATTCGAGTATATTTCCCAGAAACCCAGAGGAGTATTGCCTGCACTACAATACTCTGCACACATACTATGCATACTAAGTGATCTCCATAATAAGAAAGAGTAAACCCCAGAAAACACAAATATATTGATCAAAAGCATACTAGAGCAGCATAATAGGCTCTCTCTCTCTCTCTCTCTCTCTCCACAACAATTTTGGGTTCAGTAGAATTGATTCGCTCATTTTTAGTTATATCACATACCTCTATAGTCTAACTGCCTAACAAAGCAGCCATTTATGAAACCAACTGTGATCGCCATCTGGAGGTGTTTAACTAAATTGTGCAAATATCGAGCATGTTAAATAACTTTTCTGATTTGTGTCTATTGAGGTCTAGGGAGGCTACCATCAAAAGGCGTTATTATTCACAGTAAGCATATTTTTGGCTGTTTTTATTTTTCATTTCAGCAGTGCTATGCCATTGAAAACTAAATACTAAATACTAAATATTGTCCTCCTGTTACAGTCAATACAAAGGAAAAGTCCCCCTACATAGACAGGTAATCCAAAGTCAGTTAACTCCTGCTGTGAGAGGAATGTTACCTTATATATAGTTTCCGGCTGAACAAGAACCTTCTAGTGGGAGGGATGGAGTGGAGTAACTCGGCCCAAACAAATACAATGTTGCAACTTCCCATCTGTCATAGACTTGCATTAGAGCTTCAATGATACTCTATGGCAATAACAACAGTTTTTCCAGTCAACAGCAGGTTTTAAGACATAATAACATAGCAGTACCTGGCATCCAAAAGGTCAATCTGTCTGGTTTTGGTGGTAAACAAGTCTGGCCTTTACCCTCCTAGACAACGTTTCAAGTGCCTTGGCTTTAGAAGGATCCCGGAAGGGGATTGAAATGTTGTCTATTTTTGTGTCACATGTGTGAATAAAGACACTGCGTTTTTTTACAAGAAGAGTGCTGCGTTGATTTTTCCTTGAATATACAAGCCTATGGTCAAAGGTAAGACGCTTGCACCTGATAACCTCTAAAGTGCTGCCGGATTTCATATACTATATATATATATATATATATATATATATATATATATATAGATAACAAAAGGATGAGGCAGCACTCCAATGTCAGGTGAAAACCGTGGATCCTTTATTCCCCTCTGCAACGTTTCAACCGCTCATTGCGGTCTTTATCAAGCATGGTTTACAAGTGTCATACAGGGGTATATATACCCAGAGTGCATTGTGCCAATACAAGTGAAAATTATTCAATTACATCAATATAAGCATAAAAAAACATTTTAGACTAACAGAAATTATTACCGGAGTAAAACCAGCATCACAGTGAAAACATACAATTGTACATATAATGTGAAATATACCATATACATGATCATATAAATGCCGCAGCATAAATATTCTAAATGAGGCTCATTCAGCCAATGATTCACCACATGTGTAGACATGTTGATTATAATCATAATTAAAGACATAAAATAAACTCACACAGCAGTGGATGACTATCGGCGCCAAAATCCGCGTCCTCTCACCCCAGCTGCGCATGTCCAAGCACCCAGCAGCGCTACCCAACAAAACCCGACAGGAGGCATCACGCAGGTCACGGGATAGATCACCTGATCAACCACATGACCATCGCAACACCCACCCGCCACGTCAGAGGGCGGCGCCGGACCACGTCATCAGGGCGAGAGAGCGACGAACGTCAAAGTGCAAACGGCGTCAGCTAACTGGCGTCGTTGTCACAGTAACCATCCGCACATCCCCGCCCACTAGACGCGTCCAAGCTAGAGGTGGACATGCGCAGCAGGAGCATACAAGGAGTAGGAGAACCAGAGGGCACAATCTAATTAAATGGTCAGCAAAACCAAGATATACAAGTGAAAGTCAACATAAGAGGTGTGTTGACTAAACATGCCTGATCGTTGTGATAACAGCTCAAAAAACGAGTGATCGTGGTACAACATATATCAGCACCATATGAAATCTATCGAGATCGATGCCATACAGCTCAATGTGTAAAAGAGAAAGAGAGGGAGGAGCCAATGGTTATCCCATTTCCATGATCATAGCCAGAAGCTCATAAAAGGTGAGAGGTCAAGGACATATCAGTGCCCCGTACCCCAACACCCAGTTTCACCCCGTATTCTCAAAAGAAAAGATAAGAAGAGACCACCACTCCATATATAGAGCCATCAACAGACAACCAGCATAGTAATCATAAATATTTATTATGACATATATCTCAATTATTTAGTATATGATTATTGTGCCCCATGGAACCCCCCAATCACAAGATAACATAAACGGAGAGTCGCAGGATTCCGGAACCGCAGTACAACGAAACCGCTGTCAAGGCATTGATAGAAGTAATCTAAAAGAGAAAACCAAAAACGGTTTAAACAATACTGTAAAACCAGTAATTGTAACAAATGGTGAAATAGATGACACTTATATATCTCACACATACACAGACAGAACCTAAGAAAAGGAAAAGCAGAAACGACAAGCAAGCCCTACATTATATCAAACTCCACTTGAAGTCAACATTAAGACCAGTGGGTCTCAGGGTGTTGAGGCGATGTATCCATCTAAGCTCCCTCTGTTTGAGAGCCCTTGTCCTATCACCTCCCCTCCTGGACTGAGTGATTTGATCCAGAATCATAAATTTAAGATCCTTCTCTTTATGATTAGCTTCAACAAAATGTTTGGGGACTGGCAAATCTCTTCTCTTACGTCTAATGGAGAAACGATGATTGTTGAGACGTGTCTTCATGTCACATGTTGTCTCCCCCACATAGAGGAGACCACATGGACACGAAAGCACATACACGACAAATGAACTGTCACATGTCAGGTAGTGACCAATAGCATAGGGAACTCCTGTTTGGGGATGAATGAATTTCTCTCCCTTTATCATGTACGAACAGTTTACACAACCAAGACAAGGGTAACTACCTCTTCTACGTGATCCAATGTATGTTTGTGCCAAAACTTTAGTTGGAATATCAGCCCTAACCAATTTATCTCGAAAACTCGTGGGGCGTTTATATGAGAAGAGAGGGGGTACAGTAAACGCTGTGATATTAGGGAGATTACTCTTAAGTATGGACCAGTGTTTGCGGACAATTTTAGCAATACATCCACATTGCTCTGAATAAGTGGATATAAATGGGATTCTCTCCACCTTGTTTTGTGTCAATACTGATGACCCCTGCTGTGTCTTTTTGACCTTATTGAGATGTTTCTCAATGACCTGGGAAGGGTAACCTCGTTCCTTGAACTTATGTGTCATCTGTGCATACCTATCAGGCAAGATAGCCTATCAGGCATATATACCCCTGTATGACACTTGTAAACCATGCTTGATAAAGACCGCAATGAGCGGTTGAAACGTTGCAGAGGGGAATAAAGGATCCACGGTTTTCACCTGACGTTGGAGTGCTGCCTCATCCTTTTGTTATCTATATCCACCTATAGCCGTTTGAGCCTGCGGCTTTGAGGATATTTTGCACCCACATCATTTTTTGTCTTGTGCTGCTGGTTTTTTCTTTTTCTTTTTTCTTTTTCTTTTTTGTTATTTATATATATATATATATATATATATATATATATATTTGTGGTCAAGGCTAAATACGAAACTTGGGCAGCGTGCCTGCCTGGAACCTAAACCGGCTGGGGTGTGCCTGGAGCCGGGTATGAGAGTAGCCTAAAAGGGGGCTACCCTAAGGAGGACCCTTGAAATGAAGGGAATGGGTGGGTGGGACCAAGAACCGGAACGCCCACTGAGATGAGGTAAGTGGGGGTTTAAAAAGGCTCAAGCCCCTCCCACAAATGCAGGCTGAACCTCAGCCTTACCAACTTGTGGTCAAGGCTAAATACGAAACTTGGGCAGCGTGCCTGCCTGGAACCTAAACCGGCTGGGGTGTGCCTGGAGCCGGGTATGAGAGTAGCCTAAAAGGGGGCAAAAATGACAACAATATAGTTAAGGTGCAAGACTTTATTACCTTATAACACCAATGACCGAAACGCCTGCGAAATCTCCACCTGCGGGTTAGGTATGTATCTGGCGAAGCAAGACGAACGCCATCTCCCCATCTTCGGATGACGTGGGCGGGGACCCCCCGCCGGGAAGCCGCGGAGGCTGCTCCAATGCGGAAGGAATGACCGGATATAGCTCCTGAGTCCAATCCTAAGCCAGCAGCCACCGTGCGGATGTGGCTGATGAATTGCGCCGTGGTGAGAGCTCCCTTGAGATGGGGTAGCAGAGGGCTGTGAGGTGGCGCATCCCTGAGGGCGAGGATGAGCTTGTCAAACACCTGGTCAAACACCTGTATCGGGCACCATTCATTACTAGTGGGAAAAAACTGGACCTCCACCGGGGGGCCAGGTTTGACTGGTTTTGGTGGTAATTATCTTCAGCGCGTAATGGTCAACATCCCTCACCAGCTGCTCTCTGTGCAGGCTGCACCGTCCCGCCGTACTGCACGTGAACTCGCCTGGCCTAAGGAAGCCGTAAAACGCTAAGTACATGGCTGCTTTAATGATTAAGCTGGAGAAGGGCCCAAAAGGAGCACCATCCAGGGCTGAAGATGATTTCCGGAACATCTCCCCCGTGACGCCCTGCCTGCGGGACGGGGGATTGGACCCACCCTTCTGGACCCCTCGTAAGGTGGCCTTGACTGCGTGCGCAGAAAAAATGGACCCGCCCCCTGGGTTGCAGAGCATGGTGTGGTGTTGGACGCCCGCCAGGTACAACTTAATGGTGTTGTAGGAGAGGTGTAACTGGTGGTGGCAATGGGCGATGAAGGCCATGATGTAAGGAATGTCCGCCAGGCCAGCCTGCGGGTGCAGACGTGAAAACTCCTGGAAGGTTTTCAGGCCTGAAAGGTAGTTCCTGGCCGTGTTTGGGGCAAGGGACTGCTGCGCCAGGTCCCTTGCTGAAGAGACGAGCATGCCTAGTCCATTGTCAGGGAACTGAAAGGCGGGGTGGGATATCTGCGCGGCTCAGCCTCCGGCATGACCTGGAAAAAGAGTTCGAAATTAAATCTAGACAGCGCGTCGGCTGCTACATTCTTCTCCCCCGGGATGTGGCTACAATGCACGTGGAAGTTGTGTGACAGGGCCAGCCAAACCAGCTGGCGTAAAAGCGCCATGATCTTGGGGGACTTGGCCCTGCCCTTGGCCAAGATGTCGACCAAGGCCTGGTTATCTGTTACCAACATCACCGGCAAGTTAGCCCAGAGGTGGCCCCATGCCTGAGCAGCTGCCACGATGGGGTACAATTCCAACAGGGAGGAGGTGCGGATGGATTCAGCCTCCTCTAAGATGGTACTGGGCCAACGATCCGCTAGCCACTGGGAACCCCAAATGGCCGCGTAGCCGCAAGATGCAGCTGCGTCTGAAAAAATGGTCGGGCAGGAGGAAGACCAAGGTGATACGAAAAAGGAGACGCCGTTCCATCGGGACAGGAACAACTCCCACATGGCCAGGTCTGCCATGGCCTGGCCGTCCAACCGGATGATGCTGTCCTGTTCGGGTGCCGAGGGAAGAAGCTGGAGCAGCCTCGACACGAAGGTTCTCCCCTGGGGCATAATCCTGGAGGCAAAGTTGAGCCGCCCCAGAAGAGACTGCAACTCGACTCTAGTGAGGCACCCCGTGGCTGCCGCATGGGAAATGACCTCCCGACACTGAGTGAGCTTCTCCTCTGGTAGGCTGGCTTGCAACAGAACCGAATCCAGGACGATGCCCAAGAATGAGACCCTCGTGGCAGGACCCTCAGTCTTTGACTCTGCGATCGGAACAGCCAGACTGGCGAACAACCCGAGGAGGACGGTGAGTATGCCGGACCCGCCCTGCGGATCCTCGACAACAAGAAAATCGTCGAGGTAGTGGATGACCGACCGGAGGCCCCCATGATGGATCAGGATCCAATGTAGCGCCTTGGCCAGCTGGTCGAATAACCATGGGCTACTCTTGGATCCAAACGTGAGCCTGTTGGCGAAAAAATACTGGCCGGCCCACTCAATGCCGTAGAATTGCCATAACTGCGGTAGGATGGGAAGGAGTTTAAATGCATCCGCGATGTCAACCTTTGCCAGCCAAGCGCCCGTACCATGCATCAGGATGGCCTGAATGGCGTCGTCCACCGAGGAATAACGCATGGAAAATTCTTCCGAGGGAATCAGAGAATTAAGGCTCGGAATACCGGACACATGAGGGGCGGACAGATCATAAATTAATCTTTTTTTATTGGTGTTCTTCTTTGCCACTAAGCCGATGGGGTTAATGCGCCACGAGGAAAACGGGATGCGTGGGAACGGGCCTATGAGGAACCCCTTGGACACTTCCGACTGGAGCAACTCGCTAGTTGCTGGAGGGTCCAGGGTGGCGGACAGCAGATTCCTGCCCTCCCAGGGCACCTGCGGCAGAGTGATGAGCCCTGTGTGGAACCCCTGGCGGAAGCCTGCCAACAGGAACGCCACAAAATCCTGATCGTGGTGATCACGAAGGAGTGCCTGCCAAGAGGTCCACGTTGATGTCCGCTAGTCAGGAACCTTTGGAAGACTTTTTTGGGCAGGCGGACCGTGGGTGGGCCCTGAAGCACAGGGAGCAGACGTGGAGTGACCTGCAGCTGGCATATGAGCACCCCCCTGAATTAAAGTTATTGCAGACCTGGCTCTTCCCCAGGTAGACAATAGGTCTGCCGAGCTTGTCCGTGGAGGGGTTGGATGGAAATGACCCGGAGGTCCCCGGGATGGCCCTATCCTGAGACAGGTGCGCGGTATTGGGGCACCATTCAGAGGAGTGGAAAATTCGACTGACACGTCGCACAGTTGGGAGCCCTGAGGCCAGCGAAGTGACGGCAGAAGAGCTCGGTGTCAATCAAGGACCAGCTGGTGACATACTGGAACTGGGCCAGAGCTGCCGCCGCCGCCGCCTTAGGCTGCAAAGGAACGGTGGTAGTCATAGAAGGCCGACCCACCATACTTGTGCCCCAGGTCAGTGACCAGGTACAAATAGCTGTCCAGCTCCTCTCTTCTCTCTGGCTGTGCGGTGCAGACGATGTCCCTGAAGAGGCTGAATTCCGGGATGGTCAACTTGCGGTTGAGCCAGTGAATCCTTGGCCCGAAGGACCACCGACACATCGCCACAGTTGATGACCCGGTTCTCGGGTACATCTTGAGCGGCAATGAAGGATTGATGCCAGATTGACATCTTTTCCCTGCCAGGATGTCTCTCTTGAGGTTATCGGGAATGAAGTGAGAGGGGGACACTTGTGGAATGGGTCTTGGCATACCTGTAGCCAGCCAACCCGATGTAGATGGAGTCATCAGCGGAACGGGAGCCGGGGGTACCACGGGTGGCCGGGATTCGAGCTCCGAAACCCTTGCCCGAACATCCGCCACCGAGTCCACCAGGGAATTCAGGGTCGACTGTAGCTGCACCAGGGACAACTGGATGGCCGACGCCTCCGGCTGCACTGCCGCGGTGCTGGGGCTGGTCATGAGCAGTTTGTATAGCTCTGCCTTTCTTGCGGTGGCCGGGTGTGGAATGCCTCTTCGGTTTAACTCGGCCAACAGTTTTGGGATGGTCCAGCTCCGAAGGGATGAGGGACCCGCTTGGCTTGACACGATCGAGCCGGAGATGGAAAGGCCGTCCTCCATATCGAGGCTCGAGACATGGCAGAGCAAGCTAAAAAAATACAAGGCATGACAAAATAAAGGAAGAAAAAAAAAAAGAGAGGGTGACGACGTACTGGAATTTGGATTGGTGCACGACAGAGAGACACGTACCGGTAACGGAATTCGCGAGACGGCTCAGTCGAACCTGGCCTAACCGAACAGACGAAGACAATTAACGCGTGGTTATGACTTGACTGGGACCGAGGTGGTGCCAGTGCGAACTTACCTCAACAGGACCGAAAGGAACGGAGAACTGGGAACAAACTCCTGTAAAACAGGCGAAAAACATTTGAAAGTGCAGAGGACACGGGTGCCCACCAACCTGCGGAACCAGGCGAACTGGCCAGGCTGGGGCGCACCCTAAGGCCAAGTAACCATCCGAGCGTATCGGATCGGACACCTGACCGAAGAGAACCGCCTGAGCGTACCAGGCGGTTGACAGGAGAGAAGGCGCGTAGCCATGAAATAGAGGCTGCGCGTAGCAGCGGCCCGCGAAGGGCAGTGGTAAGCCATGAACCTAGGAGTTACGGAAAGCAAGAACGACCAGGGAAGAAGCCGAAGGACGGCCCCTTTGAAAGACTTGAAAGCCGAAGGACAGGTGCGTGAACCCGTGTGATAGACAAGAAAAAACGTGAAGACCCGGGCATACCAGGAGTGAACCGAGCCCTGGGCGTACCAGGGAAGGAGGAGGCGCCACCAAACCGTGACCGGACACCCGACCGTGCCCGGCAGACAAAGACTTGGCGACATGAACAAACACGGTGGCCTGGGTGAACCAGGAAGACCCGACACCCTGGACGTGACCAGGTGCCTGAGGTGGGATGGAGCCGGACTGGTCCTATGTGGGACACCCATCCTTGTATAAAAATGGGGAAAAAACTTTATTTTTTTGTGATATTGCATTTTTTTTTTTTTTTGCGGTTTATGTCGAAACCGACTATATGGCGGGTTTTGCTGTACACACTTCTACTTTCTTATATTTTTTATTTTTTTTGCGGTTTATGTCGATACAGACTATGTGGCGGGTTTTGCTGTACACCCTTTTATATTAATTAATTAATTTATTTATATCTTCTCTTTTTTTCTTTTTTTTTTCTTTTCCCCCCTCTCTTCCCCCTTCTCTTCCCCCCGTCTGGCCTGGCTGCCCGTGAGCCCGCGCTCAACGTGGAACGCAAGCTGACATCGCAGCCAGGGAGACCGGGCGGGGGCGGGTGACGTCACTGGAGGCGCCGGAAGAGGAGTGCGTTCCAGCCTGGAACGCACGCCTATGTGCACCGGCTTCTATGCCGGACCCGAGGTGCAGCCTCCCCAAGAAACACAGATTTCTCACCTGGGTGAAGTAAGTGTAATCCAGGGAGTGCTGTGGCCTGAACAAACGTAGTTGTTTAGGCAGTATTATTTCTGGAAATACTGGATTATGCGGTATGGTTGTTAAGGTTGGCAGAGGGAGCAACCTTTCCCTTCCTTCCAGGCCAATTTGTTGGTATGCTCTGAAACACCTTAAGGCAGTTAACATCATTAGGTTACCATATACAGAGTGCTGTGGCTCACTTAGGAGGAGGCCTGCAAGGACAGCACACGGTGCTGTGAATACTGAGGACCAGAGAGCAAACTACCTGCTGTGTGAACGTCAGCCTAACAACTGTAGCCTAGGTGAGACAAACTCTTTGTGTTATTAGTTAGTCCCAGACGGGAAGGCTTTTGTTTTGTGATTTGTTACTGCAATACTGGAAATCCTGATTTCCACTAAAAAGCATGTGTTGATGTAAACCTTCTGAAATCGGACCCTAAATAAAAGTGACGTGAACTTTGTCATCTGTGCCTCCGTGAATGTCCAGAACCGTACGCTACCCCCCTTGCAGGCTTACAATTGGTGGAGGATGCGTGCATAATGGTTGCTAACAGCAATGGCACAAACATTTTTTTTCCCCCTCTCTTCGTTTGTTCTCTGCAAGAACTTTTTGCTCCAGTGGATGTCGTGGGTAAAGCCCGCTATCGGCCTGCAGGAGTCAAGCTCTAATATGGAAGCGGCCATAACCCAGTTTGCAGAGGCGTACATAGGAATCACTGGGCCCCATAGCAAAAATCTGAATTGGGCCCCTTAACCCCGCCCACTACCCACCATGGCCCCTCCCACTTCCTGACTTTGCTCCTCCCATGCCACACCCCCATTAAATAAATTTATACATGACCTACAGAAACTGTTAGGGGTTTCCTGGGGGTGACCTGTCACATGGGATATCTGCTGCAGCCTGCAGGTCTCCTTATTTGGGGTGCCATGTTAGGCTACTTTCACACTTGCGTTCAGGTCTCCGCTTGTGAGTTCTGTTTGAAGGCTCTCACAAGCGGCACCGAACGGATCCGTCCAGCCCTAATGCATTCTGAGTGGATGCGGATCCGCTCAGAATGCATCAGTATGGCTCCGTCTGTCCTCCGCTCAGCAGGCGGACACTTGAACGCTGCTTGCAGCCTGGCCGTGCGGAGGCAAACGGATCCGTCCAGACTTACAATCTAAGTCAATGGGGACGGATCCGTTTGAAGTTGACACAGTGTGGCTCAATTTTCAAACGGATCCGTCCCCCATTGACTTTCAATGTAAAGTCAAAACGGATCCGTTTGCACTATCATGAACAAAAAAAAAAATGTTTTTTTTTTTTTTTGTTCATGTTAATGCAAACGGATCCGTTCTGAACGGATCTAAGCGTTTGCATTATAGGTGCGGATCCGTCTGTGCAGACACCAGACGGATCCGCTCTGAACGCAAGTGTGAAAGTAGCCTTAAAGGGAATCTGTCACTAGCAATTTACCCCCAATTTTTTTTTCATGAATCCATGTTTAACAGAGTACCTGTTTTCCATCTGTCTTGTTCTTTTGATTGTGAGTCTTGTCATGTCTTCAAAAAATCGATTCTTATGATATGTAAATGACGCTGTTATTCTTTCTCCACGGTGCCCAGGAACGCCCCTCTGAAGTGCCGTGCCCGGCTAAGTTTGAAAACTAATAACGCCTCCAAGTTCATCTAAATCGCCTCCCAGAGGCACGGCTAAGTGCTCAACACCCCCCTCCTCAGTGCCGCGCTCTGCGGCAAACACCCCGATCCTCCTCTCGCCGGCATCCCAAATCCCGCGCAGGCGCAGTGCCGTCAGTCATCTTATCATAGCGCAGGCAATCGCCGGCACTGCGCCTGCGCGGGATTTGGGATGCCAGCGAGAGGAGGATCGGATTTGGGAGGCGATTTAGATGAACTTGGAGGCGTTATTAGTTTTCAAATTTAGCCGGGCACGGCACTTCAGAGGGGCGTTCCTGGGCACAGTGGAGAAAGAATAACGCCCCTCTGGGCTCCTGACAGCGTCATTTACATATCATAAGAATCGATTTTTTGAAGAAATGACAAGACTCACAATCCAAAGAACAAGACAGATGGAAAAAAGGTACTCATGGATCCATGTTTAATAAAGTACCTTTTTTCCATCTGTGTTCTTCTTTTCCATGTCAGTCTTGTCCTTTCTTCTAAAAATCGATTCTTGCTGTAAGGACTGGAGCCCAGAGGGGCGTTTTTCTTTCTCCACGGTGCCCCTCTGATTAGTGCCGTGCCCGCCTAAATATGAAAACTCTAACGCCTCCATCATTTAGCTGAATCGCCTCCCAGAGGCGCGGCTAAGTCCTAGACACCCGCCCCCCTCCTCAGCGCTGCGCTCTGAAACACCCGATCCTCCTCTCGTTGGCGTCCCAAATCCCGCGCAGGCGCAGTGCCGGCGATTGCCTGCGCTCTGATAATACGGCTGAGGGCAACAGCTTCAACATCGTCACTGGGCTCGGCGCATGCCCAGTGACGATGTTGAAGCTGTTGCCCTCAGCCGTATTATCAGAGCGCAGGCGCAGGCAATCGCCGGCACTGCGCCTGCGCGGGATTTGGGACGCCGACGAGAGGAGGATCGGGTGTTTCAGAGCGCAGCGCTGAGGAGGGGGGCGGGTGTCTAGGACTTAGCCGCGCCTCTGGGAGGCGATTCAGCTAAACATGGGGGGGGCCCTGGGGAGAAAAGCAGCCGCATAGCCGGCTGCTGGTCATCAGTGGGCGGGGCCTTATCTGCGCTACGGGCCCCCCAGTGCCGCGGGCCCCATAGCAGTGGCGTGGTCTGCCTCTATGGGCGGTACGCCACTGATAAGAATCGATTTTTTGAAGAAATGACAAGACTCACAATCCAAAGAACAAGACAGATGGAAAAAAGGTACTCATGGATCCATGTTTAATAAAGTACCTTTTTTCCATCTGTGTTCTTCTTTTCCATGTCAGTCTTGTCCTTTCTTCTAAAAATCGATTCTTGCTGTAAGGACTGGAGCCCAGAGGGGCGTTTTTCTTTCTCCACGGTGCCCCTCTGATTAGTGCCGTGCCCGCCTAAATATGAAAACTCTAACGCCTCCATCATTTAGCTGAATCGCCTCCCAGAGGCGCGGCTAAGTCCTAGACACCCGCCCCCCTCCTCAGCGCTGCGCTCTGAAACACCCGATCCTCCTCTCGTCGGCGTCCCAAATCCCGCGCAGGCGCAGTGCCGGCGATTGCCTGCGCCTGCGCTCTGATAATACGGCTGAGGGCAACAGCTTCAACATCGTCACTGGGCTCGGCGCATGCCCAGTGACGATGTTGAAGCTGTTGCCCTCAGCCGTATTATCAGAGCGCAGGCGCAGGCAATCGCCGGCACTGCGCCTGCGCGGGATTTGGGACGCCGACGAGAGGAGGATCGGGTGTTTCAGAGCGCAGCGCTGAGGAGGGGGGCGGGTGTCTAGGACTTAGCCGCGCCTCTGGGAGGCGATTCAGCTAAACATGGGGGGGGGGGCCCTGGGGAGAAAAGCAGCCGCATAGCCGGCTGCTGGTCATCAGTGGGCGGGGCCTTATCTGCGCTACGGGCCCCCCAGTGCCGCGGGCCCCATAGCAGTGGCGTGGTCTGCCTCTATGGGCGGTACGCCACTGCCAGTTTGTTAAAGCGCAGGCTGAGGCGAACCTACTCCAACAGTCAGAACAAATGGCCGCCCTTACAAAAGCCCTGCCGGTTGTGGCCTGAACAAACTTAGTTGTTTAGGCAGGATTCTTTCTGGAAATACGTGGGGCCTGGATTATGCGGAACGGTTGTTAAGGTTGGCAGAGGGAGCAACCGTTCCCTTCCTTCCAGGCCAGTTTGTTGGTATGCTCTGAAACACCTTAAGGCAGTTAACCTTGTTAGGTTACTATGTTGGGTGACACAGCAAGGACTGCCACAGCGAATACAACTACTCCCATACCCATCGCCTCCCCTGTGACTCGCTGCAGGTGGTAAACTCCCTCTTAATCAAGAGAATAGTAGTGGGAAAAGAACAAGAGAAACAAATACACCCAGTGAACACCCAAGAAAAAAGAAAATTCCCGCGGCAAAAAAGAAAGATAAACAGTGAAGGAATATATAACCTGAGTTCACACCAATTATCCGAAGATGAAATAAGAGTGTTAAATAAAGGTCTCAAATTTGCCCCCACTTATGCAGGTAACAAATTCCAGATATACTTAGATGTACATAGATTCGTGAGGAAACTCAATATTTTGAAATATATGAGCAACAGTATGAAAGGCTCAATTAAAATTTATGAAGAAGATAAATATGTACATACTACGTTAAAAAATAAATCTAAATTTTATCCCAAAAATAGAGAAAATTAATGTATAGAGGCCTTTCAGAGAGGGGTTTTAAAGGTCTGGAGTCTATTAATAGAAAAAAACTAAGAAATTAATTTAACTAGAAAAGAAAAATCTGCATTAAGTAGTCTGGAAAAAAAATGAAACAATTGTTATAAAGCCAGCAGATAAAGGCGGAGGCATAGTGATCTATGATAAAAGTCACTATGAGAAAGATATGTTGAAGATCCTAGGAGATACAACCACCCAAGGCAGGCACCCGGCATACCGGCAAGTGCCGGGCCCACAACTCCTGCGGGGACCTACAGCACAGCTGCCAGAAGCAATGACATCTTCCATCAATACAGATGGAAGTGCTCATTGCTGGAGGGCAGGAAGCTGTGGTCCTGTCACTCACCGCTCAGCTCCCGTGCTCCTCCCCTTCTTCAGGCCAGCCGCGCTCTGAATGGTGAAGCAGGAAGACTTCTCCCTGCTCCACCATTTAGCCCGCAGGCACGGATCGCTCTGCCGGCCTGTGTGGGCGGAGCCTGCAGCCTGGTAATCTGCATAAGCTCCACTCATACAGTGCTGCAGAGCGATCTGTGCCTGCAGGGAAGAGAGGACTGTGAGCATCAGGAATGGGGAACTCAGGAACAGAGAGACTCTATTACTATGGAGGGGGCACAGAGGTATTTATTACTATGGAGGGGGCACAGAGGTATTTATTACTATGGAGGTGTCAGATTATGAAACAGGTCTCACTGTTCACTGTCTGTGTGTAATGAAATATCGTACTGTCATTCTGTGTTTTAGCCACTAGATGCCGTTGTTTGGTAACACAGCTAACATTGTGCACGTATTTGAATATTCAATTGTAGGTGGAGACTCTCTTGGTCTGGAGAAGAAGCAGGAAGCAGAGCAGCCGACATCTTAGGAGAGAGGCAGAGGGGCTGGAGAACAGAATACGGTCGCATCCAGGCATCATGGAGTCCTGAAGTGGCCGGAGTTGCAGCTGAAGTAGGCTGATCGCAATCCAAATCCCAAAGTCCGTCCGGAGAAAGAGGATCTGTCTGGAGCGTTCTTCAGCGATCGGAGCTGCAGTTGAGTGACCTCACCGTTTGTTCCAGAACCAGATTCTGTTCCGAGGAAAGAGCATCGATTTCAGGAAGCTGATGAGAACGGAGGAGCAAAGTTACAAACCCTGCAGGATCGCATGTTGTGGCAGGGACTTGTTTGGTCCAGAGCCGCCAGCAGATACAGTACAGACCCTGGTCAGTAATTTCGTGCACGCACCCCATAGAAGTTTTGCCACCTAGAGACTGAGTTACGGCCTGTAGTTAGCTAGTTAGGGCCTCTATCTTGTGTCAAGCCGAAAATGTCATCATTCATCCCAGGAACTCCAGCCAGTTTAATGTGTTTGCCCAGGCACATGCTATGTTATCAGTTAAGGGAAAGGGGGGAATTCTGTGTAATGTTGCAAGATTATAAGCTCTTGTGTTGCACCGCAGGCTAACCCAAACAGTTATTAGCATTTCTTTTTAGGGTAATAACAGTTATGTCGAGGCAGAGTTAGCTCTGCTCGCAGTAGGTAAATTGCTCAAGTGTTTTCCGCCTATCATCAGAGGGCGCCATGCTGTGCGACAGGGGTCTCAGCCTCCGGGCTGAGTGTATGTAATCTAAACTTATGTTCACTGCATTTGGGGTTGTGTTTGATAACCTGTTACAGTAAAAAGTCTGTTTTACAAAAGCTGGTGTCAGAGTTGCTTTTCTCGTTCGTGACTTCGCTGTATCTTGGGGAGCGCACCCCAGTACACGGCTTACAGAGGGGGCACAGAGGACTTTATTACTATGGAGGGGGCACAGAGGACTTTATTACTATGGAGGGGGCACAGAGGTCTTTATTACTATGGAGGGGGCACAGAGGTCTTTATTACTATGGAGGGGGCACAGAGGTCTTTATTACTATGGAGGGGGCACAGAGGTCTTTATTACTATGGAGGGGGCACAGAGGTCTTTATTACTATGGAGGGGGCACAGAGGTCTTTATTACTATGGAGGGGGCACAGAGGGCATTACTATTCCGGAGGGGGCACAGAGGGCAGTACTAATGTGAAGGGGGCACAATGGGCATTTCTACTGTGGAGGAGGCACAGAGCCAGAGAGCATTATTACTGTGAAGGGGGCACAGTGGGCATTATTACTGTGAAGGGGCACAGTGGGCATTATTACTGTGAAGGGGCACAGTGGGCATTATTACTGTGAAGGGGGCACAGTGGGCATTATTACTGTGAAGGGGGCACAATGGGAATTTCTACTATGAAGAGGGCACAATGGGGATTATTACTATAAAGAGAGCACAATGGGGATTATTACTAGGAAGGGGCACAATGGGGATTATTATTAGGAAGGGGCACAATGGGGATTATTATTAGGAAGGGGCACAATGGGGATTATTACTAGGAAGGGGCACAATGGGGATTATTACTAGGAAGGGGCACAATGGGGATTATTACTGTGAAGGGGCACAGATAGGGCATTACAACTGTGAAAGGGGCACAAAGAGGGCATAACTACTGTGAGAGGGCACAATGAGGGCAATACTACTGTGAAGGGGTACAATTTTTTTTAAAGTATTGGGGGTGGGTGCCAGAGAAAGGACCCGCTCAGGGTGCCAAACGCCGTAGGAACGCCACTAAAGCAGGGAACTATTTGCTCCCCGCTCCACAGCAGCACCATGTCCTCACACATCGCCCTGCTGATCTGTGTAGGAGGAGGAGGAGTAGGGCAGGCTGGGAATCAGTCTCTGCTCCTCCTACACAGCAGCGCGATATGTCACAGTATCCTGCTGCTGCTGAGGCGAGGAGTATTTATTGTTTGTTTTTTTCACTTCCTGTGAAGGGGGCACATCTGGGCATAACCACTGTGAAGGGGGCACTGGGCACATATCTTGGCATATCCACCGTAAGAGGGCACATACAGGTGAAACTCGAAAAATTTTAATATTGTGCAAAGTTCATTTAGTTCAGTAATGCAACTTAAAAGGTGAAACTAATATATGAGGTAGACTCATTACATGCAGAGTGAGATATTTCAAGCCTTTATTTGTTATAACTTGGATAAATATGGCTTATGGCGTATGAAATCCCAAAGTCACAATTTTGGGGTACCCTTTGCTCAGGGGAAACTAATTAATTAGCTGACTAGAATGTGACACTTTGAGCCTAGAATATTGAACTTTTTCACAAAATTCTAATTTTAAGCTGCATTAATGCAATTCCTTTTAATTTGCATTACTGAAATAAATGGACTTTTGCACGATATTCAAATTTTTCGAGTTTTACCTGTATCTTGGCATATCTACTGTGAAGCGGGCACACATCTTGGCATATCAACTGTGAGGGGGCACATAATTTGGGATATCTACTGTAAGGGGCACATATGTTGGCATATCTACTGTGAGGGAGCACATATCTGTGTAAGGTATATAAATCTATAATACATGCAGTTTCATTGCTGTAAGCGCTGTGCAAAATGCCACAAGGGGGCCCACTGAGACTTTATTGCGTAAGGGCCTACATTAACCTGGAGCTGGCACTGCAACCAACTATGAAAAACTTAGGGGCAACGCCCTGGGTATATATAAAAAAGAACTCCTTATACTACTAAAAAATGGTGTGGAAAAAGAAATATTGAACAAGAAGGAATATGATTATCTGAATAACCCCCATCCGAGGACCCCGGTCATATATTTTCTACCTAAGGTCATAAAGATAAAAAAAATCCTCCAGGCAGACCTATAGTGTCGGGTATAGAATTATTACAAGCAGGCTATCAGAATATATAGATACCTTCTTACAAAAATATGTTAAAACCACACCGTCCTTCCTGCAAGATATGAATCAGGTATTACAAGATATAAAAGAAAATTACGTTTTTGGAGCAGGTATGTTTCTAGCTACCATTATACCGAAAGAGTTGGGCATACCAGCAGTGAAGTTCTACTTGTAGAGAAACAGAGAAATGGAGGAAGATCAAAAAAATCATTATTAACTGTACAGAGTTTTGCCTTGGGCGCAATTATTTCCGGTTTAAAGATACTTTGTATTTACAGAAGGTCTGGACAGCGATGGGTGCGAAAGTCGCACCGAGTTTCGCCAATCTCTTTGTGGCGTACTGGGAACACTATGATATTGATCCCTTATTAAACCAGAAAAAGATGTAGAGGAACTTATGGGTGTGTCGAAGATATATTGATGACTGCCTGTTCATCTGGAAGGGAGAAGAAGAGACATTGGGAAATGTCATCCAAAATAATAATAATAATGACTGGAACCTTAAATTCACAGCTATTACAAGTAAAAAATCTGTGTGCCTCCTAGATCTGGAAATTATGGTTGGATGAGGTCAGCTATATACCAAATCATATTTCAAGCCCACAGATCGGAACAGTTATATACATAGAAGCAGTTGTCATTATAGACCATGGGTAGAGAACATACATAGAGGACAATTTCAAAGAATAAAAAGGAATTGTACCAAACTTAGCGATTACAAAGAGCAGAGCGATGTGATCCAACAACGATTTTTGGAAATTGGTTATGATGAAATTAAATTTGTTAACGATAAGGAGAGAATTGCATCTACCTATACAGAAAGGGGAGCTGTAGAAGATAGTAATACGCAGACCAGTAATAATAGGGAAATAGATATAGAACAGCCTTCATTACCCAATATTCCACTTTTTGCCCTCTTTTCAAACAGGTGATTTGAAAAAATTTGAATTTACTGCTTAGTGATCCAATTTTGAGTAAGACACTACCCGCTAACCCAATTTTCATCTTTAAAAAAGCGCACACTATTAAAGATAAAATGGTGCATTGTTGTTTATGTAAAGATCTTGATGTACCTTATGGAGCGTTCGCATCGTGTGGTTTTTGTACAACATGCAAGAATAGGTCCAAGGAAGAAAAGAAAGGCTACAAGACAATCAGGAGGAATGTCGAAGGGAAGGATTATAAAATAAAGGGACAAATAACATGCAGGAGTAATATACATCGTAGAATGTCCCTGTAATACGTGGGCAGGACTTTAAGAAAATTTTAAGTAAGGATTGGAGAACATATTAGAAACATAAAGAAAGAGTTGGAAAGCCATAGTGTATCAGCCCATTTAAAAAACTGTCATCAGTGCAATCCGACTGGACTTAAGTTTATGGGCGTGGAATTAGTACGTAACAGATGGCGGAGAGGGGACCCGGTTAAATATATTAACAAAAAAAGAAGCGGAGTGGAAATGCGGGCATTGAATATAGATTGGGATAGGAAGGCAATATTGATGTATTACCTGCCGGCTGCTATATATGATAGAGAGCTTTTATTAGTAGCATATACGTTGGATATTAGTGGGTATACAAGATAGGGAATACGGCACAAGGATAAGGAACATCTAGGCAATTGTAGAAAAAAGCCACTAGTGCTTTATAACCGTGATTGGATGTATTATTATATTATTGTAATGTTTTTATACATTTATAAAATGCTTGTATAATTTATTATTGAGAGATATGGAAATGTATTTATATTGAAAAATATCTCACTGAGTCACTGTAATAATAAGAGGGAGTTCATTTTTGTGGATGTGACGTCCCGAATGAGGAGGTTTAAATGCACTCGTACCCGAAGTGAATCTCGGCACGCCCCGGATGAAGCGGAGCAAACCCGAGTCGGGCAGTGATATTTTATGTGATTTGATTAAGACAACAACTTTGTAAGTACAATAAAGTGCGACTATTTTTATCTAAACGCGGTGAGCACTATGTATGCATCTTTTCTTAAGGCCTCATGCACACGACCGTATGTATTTTGCAGTCTGCAAAAAACGGATCCGCAAAAAATATGGATGACATCCGTGTGCATTCCGTATTTTACAGAACGGAACAGCTGGCCCCTGATAGAACAGTCCTATCCTTGTCCTTAATGAGGACAATAATAGGACATGTTCTATTTTTTTGCGGAACGGAAATACGGAAATGGAATGCACGCAGAGTACCTTCCGAATGGTTCCATATACGGTCCGCAAAAAAAACAGAACGGACACGGAATGAAAATACGTTCATGTGTAAGAGGACCAAGGCTGCAGCGCTGGAATAATGGGCAGAAACGAGCATTGCGGTACCTGCATTCAGCACTGAAGTATATTGCCGTAACGAGAGAAGTGTGAACACCCATGGGCTAGGAGACAGCACGCAGACTTTTTAGTTGTGTTGAGCATATACTGACAGACGGCACTTTTGATTGTTTCACCTTTACCACTTGTCTAGTTTGCGCAGATCCGCTACCTTTTTTCTTTTGCTTTCTATACGGAGGACTGGGATAACTCCAGATAGGATCCTGCAGCATACAATACGCATGTGTATTAAGAAATCACCAATAATAATCTTTGTTAAGGTGGTAAACTCTATCTAAGGCTAAATACCTCTACAAGTCTCCTGTCTTTGCAGCTCACCACCGGAAACACCACCTTATATTGGGCAGGAGACCCTAAAAAGGGTGTGCCCCAGAGGAAAAACAAAACCAGGCACACCTATCTTGGCACCTCACCACCAGCAACACAAGGGCACCCCACATTCCATTAGGCAGGAGACCCTAACACAGATGTGCCCTGGCGGGAATAACAAATCCAGGTGCACCTCCTCATCACTATGCATGACCAAGGAGAGCAGGAACAGGGCAGCCCCACTGTAAATGCTATCACCACCCTCAAACTACTACCACTCCAATCCTCTCCCCCTCATGCTTCCCGCCAGGTCCCTGCAATAAAAAAAAAAACTTGATGGAAGTGTCCCTTTAAGCAAGAAGATAGGAATAACTCTTTAACTGGTTTTGGTAATTTTTTGGTCACTTGTACAATAGCGCATCTCTCATAACATGTCTTCTTAATGGGGTTCAGATTATACTTTTTTGTAAACAAGCTTTTAATGCTTTAAATTAGTTTTTTAAAGCCCTAGGGTCATGGAGCTCAGCTGGGTGGTTCTCCTTCCCCCTTCTTTTTAGCTATTGGTGTGGGGCTGCAACACCCGGACCACCACCGGTCAAAACTTCTGACTTCAGATATATCAGAAGTTTGTTAAATAATAGGTAACCTTTAAAGCTAGGACTTCATGTGTAAGCCATTTAGCAATATATTAGCCTAATGCTATGAAATACTGGTTGTACAGAGCATGAGCACAGATGCATTGTAATGTACCAGTTCGGGTACTGCTCTATGTGAAAGCAGCCATTGACGCTGTAATATGAATGCAGCGAGGACTCCAGAGAGACTCTTAAGCTCAGATGAATCCTTGTGTAATGTATAATTGCTTCTCTTGTTTTAAAGTGCTCTTTTAGTGTTTTAATTCAATTATAATAGTTCGCTGGGATTTTGCCCTCTGTAATTGTGTATTTATATCAGCAGAATGTTCTGTTTGTGAAACTTGTTACAGTGACATATATTTGCCTTGCTTTCCTAATATAATAGCCCTCTATTGGCTATAACTGTATGGGTGCTAAACGTATCTTCGGGGGGAAATATTGTGTAATTCTATTAATACTTATTCTAGCAGTCCAGCACGCAGTGGTCCAGAATATGGGATATATTGTGCCAATTGCTGATTGCTAAAAGGGATTGTCTCATCAGTGAAGCTGTGGCCTGCTAGGCGTTTCTTCTGCTGGTACCTGATGGTCATCATTTAGATTAAATGGTGTCTATGTAAGACATGGATAAGTCAAGTTGGGAGCTGCTCTTGGCTGTCCTTTCTGGCTCATAAAGGGGCGTCCAGAGCTGGGATCCTGTCCGTATATTCATAAGACATATGGGCAGGAATAGTCTTCCTAGAAAAGTCCTTAAGGGTCCATTCACACGTCCGTGTGTGTTTTGCGGATCCACTTAATAGAAAATGCCTATTCTTGTCCGCAATTGCGGACAAGAATAGGACGTGTTCTACTTTTTTCGGGATCGGAATTGCGGACCCGGAAGTGAGGATCCGCACATTGTGCTGCCCCATAGAAATGAATGGGTCCGCAATAACTTGCGGAACGAAATTGCGGATGTGTGAATGGAGCCTAAAGGGGTTGCAATAACTTGCGGAACGAAATTGCGGACGTGTGAATGGAGCCTAAAGGGGTTGTTCACCACACATGCCTGGACCTACGTAGGGAATCATACTTACCTGAACCTCACCAGAACCCTAGAGAAATGTATGATTTGCTAATGTGCTTCTAATTACATGTGGGCCCTGCCGGGGCAGGAGTGCAATCACTAAGTAGGTCTACTTTCACACTCACGTTTTGGCTTTCCGTTTGTGAGATCCATTAAGGGCTCTCACAAGCGGTCCAAAACAGATCAGTTTGCATTCTAATGCATTCTGAATTGAAAAGGATCTGCTCAGAATGCATCAGTTTGCCTCTATTTCAGTCTCCATTCCGCTGCTTGCAGCGTTTTGGTGTCCATCTGATGAAACTGAGCCAAACGGATCCGTCGCACAATAAAAAACGGTCTCCGTACAGCATTCAAACGAAGTTTTGAACGAAGCGACTTCAGATCTATGATTTGAAGCGCGCTTTGCTCAACACTAGTAGGATCCAATGGATCCAAAGAGTGCTCAGCAGACCCTATAGACCAGGCATGTCCAAACTGCTGCCCTCCAGCTTACAGGTATTCGGGCATGCTGGGAGTTGTAGTTTTGCAACAGCTGGAGGGCCGCAGTTTGGACATGCCTGCTATAGACCTATAATATGATCTGTTGATGTATTGTTGAGGTTTCCGTCACAAAAAATGATGGGGCCTCTGAAGGGGGCCACCAAATGCATATGAGAAAGGACGACATATCTCACACCACCATTACAGTTATAGTAACTGTATCGAAAGGACTGCATGAATCCTGGACATACATTTGCCCACTTTGGTCTATGGGCACTTTAGCCTATATGTGAGGTGTCATCAGAAGGTAACGCACAGAGCTCCAGCCTGGTACAGGGTGTATGTATTTGCATGCTATGTACCAAGTAGCAGTGTTTCGTGCTAGTGCAGAGCTTCTTTAAGATTTTAAGATTCCTTCTCTTTTCGTTCATGATGCAAGTATCTTACGTTACACGGTCCATTTTTCTCGTTCTCCGCATATTTTCTCCGTTGCTTGTAGAACATGCTGAAGTGAACGCCTGAGCTTTAGAAAACAATGGAAATAATGGTAAAATCAGCTTGAAAGCGGTGAAATATTAATTAACAATTGTTATCCTATATCCCTTTCTCGATGCAATTTAAGCATGTTTCTCCTGTTTTCAGACTATGTCAAGAAGATTGATAGTGTGTCTTTATACGTGCTCCTTTCCCCATAGAAAGCACATTTATCTTGTTACTTGCTGGTTTCGAACAATTTAATGGAGTGCTGAAGTTCACTAATGATTTCAATAGAGACTGCTGGCATAAATCAAAGCGTCATTGCCATTTCCTTCCTACATTGCCACCCTGAATGATTTTGAAATCATTTATACTAATTTAGGGAGACCAGTTGGTTCAGTGCTCATTGGACACATTCTTTCTACATCTTTGAAACATGCCTTTTAGGTATTGATTAGACATCGGAGGGTATTATACATTAAAGGGGTTGTATGACTCTAGAAAACATCCAGGAATAGTGCCTCTCTGGTCTAGTGGTCATGTTTTTTTTCTAAAACCCATTATTGAACCAGACATTTCCTCGATGTCTTCCCTGGAATAATGTAGAGCAGATAGGCCAACCTTTCTTTGCTTTACAGCCGGGTTTCTCAACTCCGGTCCTCAGGACCCACCTACCAGTCATGTTTTCAGGATTTCCTTAGTATTTAGCAGGTGATATAATTAGTGTCAATGCATCAGGACTTACCACAGGTATTCATTTTGCTGGATATTCTCAAATCCTGACCGGTAGGTGGGTCCCAAGGACCGGAGTTGAGAAACGCTACAGTGTCTCGTCTAACACTCAACTAAAGCTGGTCATATAATCACAGGGTACCTTCACCAGTGCAGAAACCATAACCTTTACTGATGATCATTAAAAATAACCCAATTTGTGCCCTTAAAAAGCAATTAACAATGAGGCTGAGCAGGACAAGGAAAGGAAAAATTACTCATCCTCACACTTGCCCTATCAAGCTATAGGCCCTACCTAGCAAAACGGATTGGCCGCCCCGATAGGCCCTATATGTCCCTGACAAGGGATAGATACCATCACCAGAGAAGAGACCTGATATGACTACAGTCCAATAGTAATGTCATAAGTAAATGCATGTATCAGAAAATGATAAAGTTACAGCAAAAATGATCGCATATAATACATATATATGCTCCCAAATAAACCAGTGGCATCCAGGTTTTGATCACCAGTGGAAAAGAAAGGAGCACATACCATATGTCCCAGGAAAGTACAGGCCGGAATTAGGGCTGCAGGCCTGGATGGAGGCCTGGCATGACAGGTGCTTGGAGGGAGTGGAGTCCAGGATGTAAAGGGTTAACCATTCCAGGACAGCCACACGCAGGATTTGCTTCCTGGCGGCGGCCCTGTTGTTCCTCCTAGACACGCCGGCGCGTCATCTCGCGAGAGGCGAGATTTCCTGTGAACGCGCGCACACAGGAGCGCGCGTTCACAGGAACCGAAGGTAAACCAGTGGATCTACAGCCTGCCAGCGGCGATCATTCTCTGACAGGCTGTAGATGCGATATTTAACCCCTGAAAGGTATATCAGATGCTGTTTTCTTAACAGGGTCTGATTATACCTGCTACCTGGTCCTCTGGTGGTCCCTTTTGCTTGGATCGACCACCAGAGGACACAGGCAGCTCTGTAATAAGTAGCACCAAGCACCACACTACACTACACCCCCCTGTCACTTATTAACCCCTAATCACCCCCCTGTAAGGCTCCATTCAGACGTTCATATGTGTTTTGCGGATCCGCAAAACACGGACACCGCGGATCTGCAAAACACGAACACCGGCAATGTGCTTTCCGCATTTTGCGGATCCGCACATTGCCAGAACTATGTAGAAAATGCCTTTTCTTGTCCGCAATTGCAGACAAGAATAGGACATGTTCTATAGGCTCTACAAAAAACGCTGTGTTCGCCCGATCAGGGCTGATCTTGTGCGCACACTTGCGTTCAGTCCGCCCCACCGCAGTGACAGAATTTTCTTCAAAATTCCCGCCTCCCGGAAAACAACGTAACAGGGCATCTGCCTTCACATTCTTAACTCCAGGGCGGAACGTGACCACAAAATTAAACCTAGAAAAGAACAAAGACCATCTGGCCTGTCTCGGGTTCAGACGCTTGGCTGACTCCAAGTAGGCCAGATTTTTATGGTCAGTAAATACGGTAATAGGGTGTCTGGCTCCCTCTAGCCAATGGCGCCATTCCTCAAAAGCCAACTTGATGGCCAACAATTCCCTATCTCCCACATCGTAATTTCTCTCTGCGGAGGAGAGTTTTTTCGAGAAAAAGGCACACGGTCGCCATTTGGCAGGAGAGGAACCCTGAGACAAGACCGCCCCCACACCCACCTCAGAAGCATCAACCTCAACTATGAAGGGTAAAGAAATATCAGGTTGCACCAAGATGGGAGCGGAAGCAAAACTCTCCTTGATATTAGAAAAAGCCTTACGCGCCTCTACTGACCAAGAAGAAAAATCTACCCCCTTTCTGGGCATATCAGTGAGTGGTTTAACAATAGAGGAATAATTCAAAATAAACTTCCTGTAATAATTGGCAAAGCCCAAAAACCGCATCAGCACCTTCTGATTCTCAGGAAGCTCCCACTCAAGCACAGCGCGGACCTTCTCGGGGTCCATGCGAAAACCAGAAGCGGAGAGAAGGAACCCCCGAAATTGAATTTCTGGAACCGCAAACACACATTTTTCCAGTTTCGCATATAATTTATTCTCCCGCAGGATGAGCAAGACTTGACGTAAATGTTCCTTATGAGTTTTGAAATCAGAAGAAAAAATCAAAATGTCATCCAAATACACTAATACAAATTTTCCCATCAAATGATAAAAAATGCTGTTCACGAAATGCTGAAAAACGGCTGGGGCATTCATCAAACCAAAAGGCATAACCAAATTCTCAAAATGGCCCTCAGGGGTATTGAAGGCCATCTTCCATTCGTCTCCTTCTCTGACCCTGACCAGGTTGTATGCCCCTCTTAGATCTAATTTGGAAAAGACTTTAGCCCCAACAACCTGGTTAAACAGGTCCGGGATCAGAGGAAGCGGATAAGGGTCACGAATAGTTAAACTGTTCAGCTCCCTGAAATCCAGACAAGGTCTTAAAGAACCATCTTTTTTCTTAACAAAGAAAAAACCAGCGGCAACAGGTGACTTCGAGGGTCGTATGTGTCCTTTTCTCAGACTCTCAGAGATATAAGCACGCATAGCGATCCTCTCAGGTTGGGAAGGATTGTATAAATGAGATTTAGGCAGTTTGGCGCCTGGGATGAGATTAATAGGGCAATCATACTCCCTGTGCGGGGGCAAATCCTGTACTCCACTCTCAGAGAAGACATCCGAAAATTCAGAGAGAAAAGATGGTACAGTCTTAGTAGCAACCTCAGAAACAGATGTCGTGAGGCAATTCTCTCTGCAAAAGTCACTCCAACCATTTATTTGCCTCGCTTGCCAATCAATGGTGGGGTTATGTTTAGTGAGCCAGGGTAGCCCCAACACTAGAGGAGTAGGCAAACCGCTAAGGACGAAACATGACACATCCTCAACATGAGCATCACTCACAATTAAACGGATATTGTGAACTATGCCCTTTAATGATTTCTGAGAAAGTGGAGCGGAATCAATAGCAAAAACAGGAATATCCTTTCCCAAAGTGCACACCTGGAAACCATGAGATATCGCAAATTGATTATCAATGAGATTGACAGCTGCTCCACTATCTACAAAAATCTCACAAAAAATGTTCTTGCTCTCTAGCGCCACCCTAGTCGGCAGGACAAAACGGGAACTACAAGCAAACGGAAAACCTTCAATTTCCGCCTCAACCCTGCCAATAGTAACAGACGGAACATTTTTAAAAGATTTTTTTCCTGTTTGTTTCTTTATTACTCCCAGAAAACTGCCTGAATCTCCTAGAGGGACAAATATTTGCCAAATGATTTATACCTCCACAACAAAAACAAACCCTCCCATGCGAGCTGAATCTTCTATTGTCAGAAGCAATCAACCCCAGCTGCATGGGCTCCTGCTCAGAAGGGGCTGACAGCGACGGAGACCCCTGCGCACAGAATGGGAGCGCTGCACTGTCCTGGGACTGAGTATGACAGGAAGGGGACATCTCTCCTCTCTCTCTAAGACGCCTGTCAATACGAACGGCCTGAGACATAGCAGAGTCCAAGGAGATAGGCCTCTCATGAAAGGCAAATGCATCTTTCAATCCCTCTGAAAGACCATGGCAAAATTGACTTCGAAGTGCAGCATCATTCCAACCAGTATCAGCTGCCCATCTCCGAAATTCTGAGCAGTATATTTCTGCGGATTGTTTACCCTGGCATAATAGACGTAGTCTAGACTCAGCCAGAGCAATACGATCCGGATCATCATATATCTGACCCAGGGCTAAAAAGAATTCATCCACTGAACGGAGAGGCCGTGCCCCCTCCGGCAGCGAAAAGGCCCAGGACTGAGCGTTACCCCTGAGCAGCGATATAATGATCCCCACCCTCCGTTCCTCATCACCAGAGGAATGGGGAAGAAGGCGAAAATGGAGTTTGCAAGCCTCTCTAAAATGCACAAAATTCTCACTGTACAGGAAACAAGACAATGCAACATGCATATATGACTGAGTGGATCCAAAGCTAAGGAACCAAAAGGGGGACCCCTGCACAAGACCTGAGACTTTCCCTGGCTGCTCAGCCTATGCAAAGATCTGAAAGGTGGACGTTTGCATATCCACGTACCTCGACTATATAACCCCTGAACACCCTACAATAGTGAGGGGACACGACCACCGGCTCCCTACACCAGACACGGAGGGAGTCAGGGTCACCTGGGATCCAGCAAACAGAAAATAACAGATAAATGTTCAGCACTTAACTTAGTAGCAGACAGGAAAACAAGATCAGCATGCACACACACTCCAGTAGGAAGTATAAGCCGCCCAGTAATGCATTATGGGGCGGAATTTAAAGGGATGCAATCAGTCCAACTCCATGACAGCTGAGAGAGGCTAACGAGATGAGGAACTGAACAGCACACTAAAGAGAACTCAAGGAGGAGGTTCTGAAAGGCCTCTGTCAGAGCTTCTCAGCTGTCTGGTTGTGACAGGATTTCACAGGACATTTTTACGCATTTGGATTCCAAACTACTTCTCACGCTTTAGGGCCCCTAAAATGCCCGGCCAGTATAAATACCCCACAAGTGACCCCATTTTGGAAAGAAGACACCCCAAGGTATTCCGTGAGGGGTATGGTGAGTTCATGTAAAATTTAATTTTTTGTCACAAGTTAGTGGAATATGAGACTTTGTATAAAAAAATAAATAATAATCATTTTCCGCTAACTTGTGACAAAAAATAAAAACTTCCATGAACTCACTATGCCCATCAGCAATACCTTAGGGTGTCTACTTTCCAAAATGGGGTCATTTGTGGGGTGTTTCTACTGTCTGGGCATTGTAGAACCTCAGGAAACATGACAGGTGCTCAGAAAGTCAAAGTGCGTAAATTCACATTTTTGCACCATAGTTTGTAAACGCTATAACTTTTACCCAAACCAATAAATATACACTTATTGCATTTTTATTAATCAAAGACATGTAGAACAATAAATTTAGAGAAAAATGTATATAGAAATGTAGTTTTAATTGAAAAATTTTACAACAGAAAGTGAAAAATGTTGCTTGCCGTATAATGTCCATGGGCGGATTTTTGTAGGAAGTTGGCGCATGCGACGGCGGAGGTACGGGCCCCCCATCATTTTTTTTAGATTAGCCGGGAGTTGCAGGATGACTTGAGGGTGTGGGTGTCCTTTTTGGAGAAGTACAACGGGCGGTCTTTGTGGATGGTGGACGGGGTGGAGGCATCTAATTTGGATTTGTTTACAAATGCAGCGAGGGGGACCTAGGTTTCGGGGCATATTTGGGGGGTCGTTGGTGTGTGGGTGAGTGGCCGGAGGAATAGAAGGAGGAGGGTTTGGTGCAGAACTTGGTGTTGCTGGAGCTTTTTCCCATTGTGATGGCGGTTTCCATTAGGGGTGAATTTTTCGCAACCAGAAGATGTGCTTTCATTGCGACAACATGGGGGTGTTTGAGGCCATTAATCATCATACAGCTTCATCACCGCCGGTCGTGCGTTTGCTTCAGCATTTGGTTTGGGGTTGCCTATCATTGAACGCATGGGTGGTAGCGTCTCATGTCCCTCGGTTAGTAACTCAATTGCAGATGCTTTGTCTCGTTTCCAGTGGGAACGTTTTCGGGCCTAATAAATTTCTCCTTATACACCTTCTCTCGTTCCAAAAAGGGGGCTCAGTTAATGACGAGATTGCGCCGGAATTGTGTTTGGTCGTGTATACGTAATTTGAGGAGGTGGTTCGGTGAGTACGGTTTTATGGGCAGGGAGCTTTGTTGGCCAAGGTAGATATTGAGGTGGCGTTTCAGCTTTTGCCGGTGCATCTGGAGTATCAGCCTTTGTTAAAGGTGTTTTTGGGACGGGGGGGGGGGGGGTTCGTGGATCAGTGTTTGCCCATGGGTTGATCGGTTTTGTGCGCCTATTTTGAGCAGTTCAGCTCTTTCTTGGAGTGGGTAGAATGAGAGTGGTCAGGTTTGTGTTCCATCATCCATTACCTGGATGTTTTTTTGTTCTTAGGGCCGCCAAGTTCCAATGGCTGTTCCGTAATATTACATTCGTTTGAAGCTATGTCTCGCCTTTTCGGGGTTCCTTTGGCGTCTGAGAAGATGGAGGGCCCTACGACACAGTTGAGTTTTTTGGGAATAGTCATTGATACTGTGGCTAGGGAGTGCCGATTGCCTGAGGATAAAGTCATGGATCTACGGTGGGCAGGTGTGGGAGGCGTGCGGTCGGCAAAAAATGCGGCTTCGCGAGTTACAGACCTTATTGGGGAAACGTAATTTTTCTTGCCGTATAATGTCCATGGAGCGGATTTTTGAAGGAAGTTGGCGCAGGCGATGGCGGAGGTACGGGCCCCCCATCATTTTGTTCGGATTAGCCGGGAGTTGCAGGATGACTTGAGGGTGTGGGTGTCCTTTTTGGAGAAGTACAACGGGAGGTCTTTGTGGATGGTGGACGGGGTGGAGGCATCTAATTTGGATTTGTTTACAAATGCAGCGGGGGGCCTAGGTTTCGGGGCATATTTGGGGGTCGTTGATGTGTGGGTGAGTGGCCGGAGGAATAGAAGGAGGAGGGTTTGGTGCAGAACTTGGTGTTGCTGGAGCTTTTTCCCATTGTGATGGCGGTTTCCATTTGGGGTGAATTTTTTCACAACTGGAAGATGTGTTTTCATTGCGACAACATGGGGGTGTTTAAGGCCATTAATCATCATACAGCTTCATCACTGCCGGTCGTGCGTTTGCTTCAGCATTTGGTTTGGGGTTGCCTGTCATTGAATGCATGGGTGGTAGCGTCTCATGTCCCTGGGGTAGTAACTCAATTGCAGATGCTTTGTCTCGTTTCCAGTGGGAACGTTTTCGGGCGTTGGCACCGGAGGCGGAGTCGCAAGGAAGAAGCTTTCCCCAGGAGCTGTGGAATCTGCCGTTTGGTCGGTTGAAGATCTGGTGAGTGGTTCCTTGTTGGCGGGGACCTGGGCGGCGTATGGGAGGGCATGGGGCTTATGGGAGGTCTGGAGGCAGCGTTTTCAAGGAAGTGAGTTGGATCATGGGGCTTTGATGTTGTTTTGGGTGGGGCACTGTAGGGAAGAGGGTTGGTCGTTTTCCAGATTGAGCAAGTTTATGGCAGGGGTGGCTTTTGGCTGTAGGTGCCGGGGGGCAGCTGATGTGCTGAAATAGTTTTGGGTTACGCAGTCCCTGAGGGGTTGGAGGAAGATATAATGGAACAGTTAGAGCGGATTTGTTTGTCAGTGGGGGAGGTTGGGCTGTTTAAGATGGCCTTTTTGGGGGCATTGAGGATTGGGGAGTTTGTCAGTCCGAGCAAGAGTCGGGCCAGGCGCTTGTTCGGTAGGGATGTGGAGTTATTTGATGATAGGTTGGAGTTTTGCATCAGGAGGTCAAAAACGGACCAATTGGGGCAGGGTCGTCGGGTAATGTTGCATCGGGTGGCAGGGTCGGATACGTGCCCAGTCCGCTGCCGTCAGGTTTTTTGGAGAGAGAGAGAGTTTGGGGGGTTTGGACCGTTGTTAGTTCATGGGGATGGGTAGTTTCTTTCTCGGTTCCAGTTTATAGCTGTTATGAGAGCCTGCTTGAAGGGGTTGGAGAGAGACCCCTCGTTATTTGGAGGTCATTCTTTTAGGATAGGCGCGGCCACGGAAGCGGCTAGGAGGGGGTTGGGGGATGAAGTGATTTGGCGCATTGGCCATTGGGAGTCTATTCGGTTCCGGTCATATCTTCGACCGCGCCTGGGTCTAATGGGGGGGAGTTTTTGTTTGAGCGGGAGGTGGATCTTAGAGGTGGTCGTTGATTGATGTGTGTTTATTTTGTGTCTCTACAGGTTTTTTACAGTGTCTGATGTGGATTATGGGGCACTCTTATGTGTTCTGGGTAGCGTTTCATGCAGCAGTCAGGCCCGACGGTCAGCAGTTGGGTTTTTCGAGAGAGGCGGCTGTGGAGTCGGGTTCTTCCTGAGTTTCACAGGTTTGTGCGGTTGGATATGTGCCCTGTAGTGTTGGTGTTTCATGTAGGGGGGAATGATTTGGTGGCATGCCCCTTCCGGGAGCTTGTGAAGGATATCAAGTTTGACTTGCTGCGGTTGTGGGCGCAGTATCCGCAACTGGTGACTGGTCGGACATGGTGCCGCGTAAGCACTGGAGGGACGCGAGGTCTGTGGAACGGCTAAACAAAGCGAGGAAAAAGGTGAACAGGGCCGTAGTGAGGAATGGTGGGATTGTTGTTCGGCATAGGGAGCTGGAGTCGGGTGATGGGGCATTTTGGAGGAGTGATGGGCTGCACCTGAATACAGTAGGGATTGATCTCTGGTTTTCAGGAGTTGGCGTTGGGGGTGTGGCGGGACGCAAGGAGGTGAGGTGTTCACCTTCTTGTGTCGTGGGCGGTGGTGGGTCCTTGGAGTTGGTGGTTATAATGGCTCTGGCGTGGTGGGGAGGGCCCACATTTGTTGCCCATGGTTACCGTTTTTTCTGCCCCCGAGCTGGCGTTTAACGGCTAGAGGTAAGTTAACTAAAGGTGGGGCAGTTACATATTATTTTTATGGGGCTCCAAGGACCCTCCCCGTGCTGTTGTTTTCATAGGTTCTTGTTAAGGTTCTTGGGGCAGGACCTACGGGTGGGAAGGCCTTGGGTTATTTATTTATGGTATTTATTGTATTTATGTTATTAATAAAAAAAGGCTGCTGTGGCCAGTAAATCCACTTGCTGAGTCTGTCATTATTGTATTTGGAATGGGTAGGTAAAGGGGGAACGACTCAACAATACGCTGGTCAAGTACAGGCCGGAATTAGGGCTGCAGGCCTGGATGGAGGCCTGGCATGACAGGGGCTTGGAGGGAGTGGAGTTCAGAATGTAAGGGTTTAAGGAGAAGGATTAGTGAGGTGAGCAGAAGAGACTTGTTTGGGCTAAAGAACACAAGGAATGGACATTAGACAAGTGGAAATCTGTGCTTTGGTCTGATGAGTCCAAATTTGAGATCTTTGGTTCCAACCATCGTGTCTTTGTGCGACGCAGAAAAGGTGAACGGATGGACTCTACATGCCTGGTTCCCACCGTGAAGCATGGAGGAGGAGGTGTGATGGTGTGGGGGTGCTTTGCTGGTGACACTGTTGGGGATTTATTCAAAATTGAAGGCATACTGAACCAGCATGGCTCCACAGCATCTTGCAGCGGCATGCTATTCCATCCGGTTTGCATTTAGTTGGACCATCATTTATTTTTTAACAGGACAATGACCCCAAACACACCTTTGTGGCCTCCACAGTCACCGGACCTGAACCCAATCGAGATGGTTTGGGGTGAGCTGGACTGCAGAGTGAAGGCAAAAGGGCCAACGAGTGCTAAGCATCTCTGGGAACTCCTTCAAGACTGTTGGAAGACCTTTTCAGGTGACTACCTCTTGAAGCTCATCAAGAGAATGCCAAGAGTGTGCAAAGCAGTAATCAAAGCAAAAGATGGCCACTTTGAAGAACCTAGAATATGACATATTTTTAATTGTTTCACACTTTTTTGTTATGTATATAATTCCACATGTGTTAATTCATAGTTTTGATGCCTTCAGTGTGAATCTACAATTTTCATAGTCATGAAAATAAAGAAAACTCTTTGAATGAGAAGGTGTGTCCAAACTTTTGGTCTGTACTGTATAAAAGAATATATGCAGTGGTTGGCCACTAAGTTTTTCAGGTTTTTAGGGCATGAATTACAGTACAGTTTCACTCATCTCATTTAGTCAGTATGGAGTCAGGGTGTCCAATTGGTAGATCCAATATACCTCTCTTCTCTGGAGGTTACTGAATGTATTATACGGGTTGTCCGGTATATGGTCAATGGGAGTGAGCCTTAGTGTGTGTTTATTTTTTTCGGGTGTAGTGTCGCGAAATACTATGTTTTGGGCATAGTTTTTGTATGTTATGTCTATGTTGGTTGACCCTGCAATGTAATGCTTGTGTTGTACGGCCTACATACGGACTAAATGAGATAAGTGAAACTGTACTGTAATTCATGCCCTAAAAACCTGAAAAACGTAGTGGCCAACCATTGCATATATTCTTTTATATATGTTTTTATACACATCTGTATATGCATATATATATGTATATATTTTCATACATATTTATATTTTATGTGTTTATATATTTTTATGGGTATATATATATATATATTCCCTCCATGTATTTATTTATTTCTCTATTTTATCTGAGACAACTGTATCCCTTATGTCTCCGCTTTTAATGTGCTAATACTCATTACACTAGGCGGCTATGTGCAGATACAAATATAGGTATAGATCCATCAAACCCGGCAACCAGCTGACCACTAACGCCGCCCACTAAACACGGCCATTGGTTGACTCCCAATTGGAAGGACATCACGGTATACTAGCAACCCCCCGTGCTCTCCCGCCCCTAAACCTGTCCCGCCCCCTGTGTTTCTGCACATCGCGCTCAAACGGAGTGCATAAAATAAATAATGACAAAGGATGTGTTCACATGTAAAAGTTTTATTGTCCTGATAAAGGGAGCAGTTCGCCCCATGAAACGCGTCGACCTTTCAATAAAAGATTACCGTTCATGGTAACATTGTACCACGGAGTCCTTTTCTGCATCAGTGCTGCTTGGAATGGTCTGAATTCTTCTCTCAACCGATCCTTCCTTATCCCATTGACTGTGAGCCACGGAAAAGGGCACAGACCTGGGCAGCAGACGCAGAGTCCTTCCCGCAAGCTGGACGGGAAAAAAACAGCAAGGCGATCTATAGGTGTTGTGACTCATCACAACCCTATATGGTAAGCATAATCAGTGGATTTGCATTATCATACTTCTAAGGTTCTACACATGAGGCCCTGCCTCCTTTTCTCTTTTTCTCTTCCATTCTCCCCCTTTGGGCAGAAGTGGGCCAGTCCTGCTTCCTGCGGAAGGGTGTGGCAGAAGTTTCCAGTTAGTTCTAGCTCGAGTTCTAAGCTGGAGAGGAGGAGTGTGAGCAGGGACAAGCTCAGGCGTGCCTGTGCCAGCCAGAGCACCCTAAGCTCTGCTGGCCGGGAAGAAAAAGGAGCAGAGGAATAGTTCTTCGGCCACCATAAGAGAAATCAGCAAGAGGAAGATTTCTTCAACTGAATACATTTTACTGAGTGTCAGGAGGGGAATAACAGTCGACGGCACCCCATCCAAGTATACCAGAGCAGATCAGGAGTACAGAAACCAGACTTAAGCAGAATTTAGTGTAGCATAAAGAAAGAAAGCAAAGTGATTAAGCAAGCCTGGTAGTACAGCAGAGAAAGAGAGAAAGCAGAGTTGAGTTTTCCTGCCAGTTTATGCTAAAGCCTGCTGAAACCAAGACAAAGCCTGCCAATAGTTTTGAATGAAAGTTTATTCAAGTAAAGCTGTCATTGAATTTCCCCACAAGATCTGGACTCAAATAATTTTTTCTTCATCCCTCAATTATTCCCCCTTTTTAATGCTATGGAGCCAAAGCCTGGGGTTCCGTTGTATCCAGGTAGGAGCACCGTGACACATAAAGAGACATATAGGCCGCACCACACCACTCGGCATTCCACTAAACCTGGGACGCGACAGGGCAGTGGGGGGAGGGCGGCGCGTTGCATAAATTGGCATCATGAACAGGATTTACTTTTGTGCTTTACTGCTAAAGGCCTACAGAATTGACAAAAAAAAAACTGAAAAATGGCTTTACTACATTTATTGCGGTGTGACAGGCGCCACAAAGTGAACGCTGACTACCGAGGGGTTAATCCGCCTTCTTTTCTAGTGATGGCGTATGTTCTTTCTGCCCAGCCAGAGTGGGAAAACCAAGATCCGCCCAGCCCAAGCACTGAAACAGTAGCTCTGCCTACAAGGATTTGCCCTCGAACAAGCTAGTTTGAGCTAGCCAGGGCAGAGCAAGATGGCGCATCAGCTCAGACCCAACTGGGGAGAAATGGTGTGGGGCGACAAGCCTGAAGTACAGACCACCCTGGCTGAGGTCCAAGTCTCACAAGTAAAGCGGACCCCGGAGAAAGAGGTGTCTGTCATGCCGGCTGGTGTGGCGGAGGCGGCTGGAGCGTCCACTCCGCTGCCCAGAAGTGTCCAACCCTCCGCCCGATTCAACCCCATGGTCCCACCGGAGGTCGTGGCTCATGCGCGGATGAAGTGGAATTATGAGAAGGCCGTCAAAGAATGGGATCCACAACTGGAGCGCCACCTGGGCACAATCCTATGGTTCTTAGTGTAGCAAGGGAGCAGCTTCCTGGTGGACGACAAGAACGATGAGGAGCTGTTTGTGGGTCATTGTTTGGTGAAGTGCCCCTATCTTCCCCAGACCTGCCATAGTGTGTATGGGGGGACCATGTAGAATATACCTCCATGGGCCCTACAATGGGATGTTTTGCCACCGGGGTTACCCTGTTTAACAAACCCCTAGACCCCATGCCAGTTGCTGAATACTGACCAGAGAAACCAGCAGGTGCAAGGGCGTGTGTGCTGTCTTCAAGAGACAGCGAAGGGAGTCCTCCATTTTCAAGAGAAACCGCCGCCACAGCTGGAGCTACTGCATCCGGGTTTACTGCCTTCACCGACCTTTCAGCTGGGATACCAGGCCACCACTGCCTTTTCATACAACCCCACGGTGGTCAACTATCAGCTTTCATGGAAAATGGCATCCTTAGCTGGCAGGAGGTTCCGGCAACCTGAAGCTTGAAGTGGCCGCAGCAATAGCCAGCATTACCAACCAGTCACCACCAGGGTCCTCCACTAGAGGGCAGTGGAGCTCTGCAGCCGATGTGTATCTTGCTTACCAAGGGCAGGAGCAACCCCTGATGTCCTTCAGCAGTTCCAGCAGCGAGGAGGATTTCAGGTTCCTCCTCTAAGGAGCTTCCCTGCAGTCAAGCTAAGAAAAATCATGGACTATCTGAACCACATCTTGGACTGAACTTGAAGGGTGAGAACCTGTTAGCCCATCTATTCTGTTTTGTTGCCCTGTTTGGTTCTCACCCAGATGGACATGTTTGTTAGGTGTCCGCCCATCTTCAGCATCTGAAAAAATTCTCAAGTTGCGCATGTCAGCGCCAATACTTTTTTTTCCCCCTTCTCAGGTTAAGTGGGAACCACCATTTGCCTTAAGGGTTCTCATTAAATTTGCTGCTAGTGATAATGTTGTTCTACCTTATGTGGATTACAAATGACTTTTTTCCTTTTTGCACTACGTGCTACAGTTTGCAACGTTACAAACCAGCACCCAAAGAAAGGACTCAAAAGTGTACCTGAGCTCTTTGTGATTTCTACTGTGAAATTTTTTACACTAATGTTTTACAATTTAGGCAACGTTCAAGCACTCTAGCCCATTGTATGGACTCTTTTATGGGTACAACAATGTGATTCTTTTGCACTGTAAAAGGACTTTGGACTTTATACCGTTAAGTCAGATAGTTAGTATCCTTACTTTATTGCTCATACGGACTGCCTCTGAGGATGCTAAATACTAATGGCCCTGCTTTGGCTTGTGATTACATATGAGCAAATTTCTGGTTCTGAAATTCGTTTGCGATTAGTTTACTGGTAAAAAGTGAATTGCGTTATGGATTCCGTTACCACAGACTATAACGCAATTCTATGACGGAATGCATAACAGAATGCCTTTAGAAGCATTCCGTTATTCATTCGGTCATAATAGAAGTCTATGGGATGCATAACAGAGCCGTCCAGTTTCCATTATGCAGGAGGACTCCCCTGCATAACGGAAACGGGGCGGATTCATTTTGCAGCCCATAGACTTCTATTATGACCGAATGAATAACGGAATGCCTCCAAAGGCATTCCGTTATGCATTCCATCATAGAATTGTGTTATGGTCTGTGGTAACGGAATTCATAACACAATTCACCTTTTACCAGTAAATGAAGCGTGAACGAATTTTAAAATGTGAAATTCGCTCATCTCTACTTGTGATAGTTCAGAAAGCCTAGATATTAAACTGTATTATTTGAATATGCCCTTAAACCTTTTCTCTCCACAGACTTGGGAGGGGAAGTTGCCAGTATGTCATGGCTTTGGGTTCATGTGCTGTTGCTGCACAGAGAGGACCAAGTGTTAAAGTCACAAGCAGTCTTAACATCTTTAAAGGGTAATCATGCTGCTGAAATGTGAGTTTAGAGGGGATCATCCCTCATGGGAGCTATGGAAGGTAGGCTGGTTCCTTCTCCTAGTTCTAGGTGCCTTAAGGTACTGTGCACTGACTTAGGGAAAATTTAAAGTCCTGCTTCCTGACGGAAGGTTGGGGAGAAGTTTCCAGTTAGTTCTAGTTTGAGTTCTAAGCTAGACAGGAGGAGTGTGAGCAGGGGCATGCTCAGGTGTACCTGTGCCAGCCAGAGCACCCTAAGCTCTGCAGGACATGAAGAAAGATGTCTGGAAGCCATAGGGGCCAGAGGAATATTCCTTCAGCCACCATAAGGGAAATCAGCAAGAGGAAGAGTTTTTGGCTGAGGATAAGTTTTACTGAGTGTCAGAAGGGGAAAAACTGTTGACAGCACCCCAGTTGAGCTTGCCTGCCAGTTTATGCTAAAGCCTGCTGGAACCAAGACAAAGCCCGCTAATAGTCTTGGATGAGCATTTATTCAAGTAAAGCTGCCATTGAATTTCACCACAAGGTCTGGACTCAAATTATTTTTCCTTCACCCCTCAATTATTCCCCCTTTTTAATGCTACGGAGCCAAAGTCTGGGGTCCTGCTGTCTCGCGGTGCTCCTACCTGGATACATAAAGAGACATATAGACCGCACCACATAACACAGCATTCCACTTAACCTGGGACGTGACAGGGCTGTGGGGGGCAGCATGTTGCAAGTACAGCAAGCCTCCCAGTCCAGCAAGCCTCCCAGTCCAGCAAGCCTCCCAGTACAGCATCCCTCCCAGTCCAGCAAGCCTCTCAGTACAGCAAGCCTCTCAGTACAGCAAGCTTCCCAGTACAGCAAGCTCATTAGTTATTGTAAGGTTATGTACGTAAGACAAATAAACAAATGTCCTATAAAAATGGTGTAACAGTTAGGCTGAGTTCACATTAGCGTTTAGCCTTTCCGTTCTCCTGCTCCGTTAGAGGAGCAGGAGAACGGAAAGGACAGATTCGGCACATAACTGAGCCTCACGGAAGCCTACAGACCGCATAGACTATAATGGGGTCTGTTAGGTTTCCGCTTAGAAGATGATTTTGGAGCAGAGACAAAAGCTGTGCGTGCAGGACTTTTATCTCCGCTCCAAAATCATCTTCTGAGCGGAAACCTAACGGACCCCATTATAGTCTATGGGGTCCGTAGGCTCCGTTCGGCTCAGTTATGTGGTATAACGGAGCAGGAGAACTATATAGTCTTATATGATTCAAAGCAACCAATGCCAGGCAGCTGCTGCAAAGACATATGGAATCATGAAATGCCTCACAATGGGAACAGATGTACATGATGAAACTATGACTTTACCTTGATATAATAAATCGGTAGATAGACGACGGACAGTTTTATGCAATTTTTGGTACCAGTGAATAAACCTGTCCGTACACATTAGATATAAGTTGACTGAGCCCACCAATTTCTGCGACAAAGGCTGACCGTTTAATGTGTATGAGGGCCTCCCGTCACATAAGAATCAGGCAACTTGGATTTGCACTGCCTGATTCTTCTGTTCTCCTCCCCTTCTTTCTATAGAGAACCCATGCTCGCTCAGTCAAGAAGATGTGCATTATGGGATGAGAAGCTATAGCTGTCGTGTTTGACCGGTCTAAGGAAGGCATTGCAAGGCTGTAGATGGTTGAAAAGAAGGCAACCAATATAATTAAAGGAGGCAATTATAGGATGGCTGCATTGGAATACCAAGAAAGATTACCACAATTAGACCTGTTCACTTTGGAAGACAAAAAAAGGTCATGGGGTGACCTAATTACAATGCACAAATATCTCACAGGTCAATACAGAGATCAATCTGATAGTTTACTAAGGCCAGTGACCATAACACCATAATATCCTCTGTATTAGGCCGAATGCACGAGTGTATTACTGTAGTGCAGCGGCGCCATGAAGCGCACGGCGTCATAGCAACCAATGACGCCGTGCGCTTCTGCTGTCAGCAGGAATCCAGGCCGGGATATCATGGACTGTTCACGGCCGCGTGCATTCGGCCTAATACAGAGGATATTATGGTGTTAAGGTCAATGGCCTTAGTAAACTATCAGATTGATCTCTGTATTGACCTGTGAGATATTTGTGCATTGTAATTAGGTCACCCCATGACCTTTTTGCTGTCAATATTTTTCTCTTCTTTTGGTTAATCCCATTATCATATTTGGATTCTGGAAGAAATTTGTCCCTTTTACGGTTCTAATGTTAAAGGGAATGTGTCATGAGAAAACGACCTATTGTTTAAATCACATTTTTATGTTAGACAATGACCCCACGCTATGGCATCCGCCACCCCATAAATGACCCCACGCTATGGCAGCCGGCACAATGGGATAGATCTCAAAAAGAGCTGAGGTAGTGGAAAAACCTTCCAAATCCTGAACTGCTGAAGGCCAGCTGCCCCAAAGCTATTCGTTCCCAAAACTTGCTGCAAAACCTGTGGTAGATGCCGCATCTGACCAAATGGTGGGAGATGAGTCAGTCAATTGAGGGAGGAACATGCTTTTGTCATTCCAAGTGGATAAAAATCTCCTTGGGTATCCAAGGACAACCTGTGCGTGTCATGTAGGAAAAGTGGAAAAAGATGCAATAGTCGTGATATAAAGGAGCGGCCTTGAGGTATGATTCGCATGGCAAAATTTAGTGATCCCAGCAGAGACTGTAGCTCTTTGCGGTTGCAAGTACCGAGCTGAAGGTAGCTGTTTATGTAAGTGAGAATATTCAATATCTAATCGTGTGGTAGGCTAGCTTGCATTGTAGCCTAATTGGAGTCTAATTGGATACCCAGAAAAGTGATAACCGTGTCTGGCCCCTCTGTTTTCTTGGGGGAGATAGGTACACCTAGTTGCTCGAATAGCTTAGTGGTAGCTTTGAGACTAGTAGGAGGGGAAGTGTTATCCTCGACCAGTAGGAAATCGTCCATGTAATGTAATACCGTAGGGCATCTGGCTATGTTCAATAGTAACCAGCATAATGCTTCGGCAAATGTGTCAAAAATAGCTGGGCTACTTTTGGACCCAAAGGTTAACCGGGAGAAAAAATAATAGTTCCCGGACCACTTGATGCCATGCAGGTGCCACAGTGTGGGGTGGATTGGTAGTAATTTAAAAGCGTTAGTAATGTTGGTCTTGCTGAGCCAGGCTCCAACCCCTGCTTGTATGATAGCGGTAATGGCGTGATCTGGTGGTGTATTGCAGGGGATGAGGGAATTTAGACTGGGGTTGGACGAGGAGTGGGGTGCCGATAAGTCAATGATGAGTCTCTGTTTTTGGGAAGATTTCCCTGTGACAATACCAATGGGGTTAGTGCGCCAATCTGTGAATGGGGGAGTTTTGAAAGGCCCCAAAACGAAGCCCTCAGCCACTTCTTGAGCTATGAGGGTGTCAACCACTGTGGATTAGAGCATTCCAGAGTTCCGACTGGTAAGTGTAGGATACCTGTATGGAAGCCTTATGTTAAACCAGAGATAAGAAAGTCTATTAGGTGTCTAGATGGGTGCTGAGACATGAATGCAGTGAATACTGGCATATTAATGGATGTTAGGTAAGGCTTGGAATACATTTTATTTGGACACATGGTCTTTGCATGTGCCCTCAAACATTTTGAACAGACATGCAATAGTCTACATCCACTGTAATTACAAGACCCAACATTAAAATTATTACATATCTGGGACTTGCCCAAGAACTTGATTGGGCGTCCCAGTTTGTCTCGTGACGCCTTCGTAGTATGGGCTGTAGAGGAGCAGTATGCACAAGCCGGTGTTCTTAGGCCTGGAAAGTGTCTGCTAAAAATGATGGTATCAATCCTTCCCCAGTTGGATCGTGTTCCGTACTGGGAGAAGGCTCCAGACACTTTTGCAGAAAAAGACCTATGGTAGTCATAGAAAGCTGACCCACCATATTTGTTGCCCAGGTCTACCAGCTTGTGCATATAGAGATCAAACTCCTCTCTTCTGTTGGGATAGACCGCACAGATGACATCCCTGTAAATACCAAACGCTAGTACAAATTCAGGGATAGTCAGTTTCCTGTTTAGGCGGGCATCCCTGGACCTGACAACAACAGATACATCATCATAAGCATATGTTTTATTCTCAACAATATCCTGTAAGGCAATCAACAGGGAAGCCAGGTTGATGTCTTTACCTTCCAGGATACCCTTTTTATATGCTCAGGTATCATATGAGCCGGGCTAACTTCCTGGTCGTCCAGGGTGATGGCTGGAGCAACTAATGGCAAGTCGGCTGGTGTTTGTGAAGCAGCAGCGGGTGGCCCTGCTAGAGTAAGGGCCGTGGTGACCGACTCAAGTTTCTCCAGCCTGGAGTTGACCTTGCTCATGGACACCATGAGTGAGGATAACATTGCATGTATATCTCCTGGGTTGGACTGGCTAGGTCCTTCCCCGGCATCCATGTTATTGGTAGATGTGCGTAGCAGTTGGAAAAGCTCTGCTTTCCTTGCTGTAGCGGGGTAGGGGATTTGTCGTCTCCTCAATTCCGTGGTTATACGTGGGATCGTCCAGGATCTGATCGAAGCTGGACTGGCTAGCTCTCCTCCCTGTGTGGGAGTGACAGCTCTAGCCGGGGTGCTAGGCAGGGAGAAATCCTCTACCTCTTCCTGAGACATACTATAAACAAAACAAATAATTAGTATAGGAAAACCACCAAATTGTACTGGCAGGCTAGCTAGGCTGGATGGTGAAAACATTATACTTGTTTGGTGACAGATGAGGCCCTGCTAATTGTCAAGCGGCTTGAGAGGCTCTATCTATGCGTTGGCACGAGGGGTTATTGAGGCCACTCGTAGTAGTGGCAGGAGTTTAAGGCCTCTCGGTGACTGTAAGACAGAAAACAGGGGAAGGGAGTGACAGGTGAGGCCCTCTCTATGCAACATGCGAGGCGGCTAGCTAACGTGTGGCCCGATGGGTGTTTGCCTCTGAAATGTTTGAGGCGGGGTGTTGGCCTTGCGGGACCACTAACTGATGGCGATTGCCAAGATGGGGTAAATACCTATTGGGATGCCTGTGACCCTATTGCCAGCACTCTAACCTAGGGGGATGACATGAAATGTATGGTAGAAAACCATATGAGCAGGTGTATGTACCTGGTAGTATGACAAAATCACAGGAAAAACCCGTGTGGAGCAAATATATATAAGATTGTCAGCCTTATTATATATATATATATATATATATATATATATATATATATATATATATATAATAATAAATATATAATAATATATATTACTGTGCAGGAAACGTATGATTGGTTGGATCAGTACGTGTGATTCAACCCGAGTATGCATGAAAAGGAATAGACTCCTTAAGTGTCATGGTTAACCCCAAAGAAATGAGGCCTGTAACGTAGGCTGAATTGATTGTGACGAATGGAACTCCAGTACGCGTGGGGGTCCAATGGTCTATACAGAAATGTTGGCTGGTTTCAACCCTGATGTAATAAGTGATACCTTAAAATAGCATGAAATGGTCTGACTACTTAACCAAGTGAATACATAGCAGAATGACCGAATCTTAGTATGAAGGGAAACAGAAGTTAGCATGAATAGCTTAACCGTATGCATTTAATGCGAACAGCAACCTTGCATAGAATATACTATGAATAAGTGCCGACCAGAAACATAACCAAAATGACAATCGTTTAAATGAATCCCGGGAAACAGTTTTGCGAAATGATCGCTTTTGTAATGCGCATGATTTAGCCGAACCATTTGTAAGAAATGAAGCTGCGCAAAAGGTTTTGAAAATGCGACTGTGCAGAGAAAACCGTAAGCGAGGACCCGTGCTGTACCGTGCGCCGTGGGAAACCTATCCTGGCGTGACAGGTAGGTCTGACTTACGGTTTAGGAGTCCCTGGGACGTGGTCTATGATGAAGACCCGGGCAATAGCCATAGGTGATATGAGTATGTGTATGTAGGTGTTTTTTTATTTTTTTCACTTCCATCTGCAGTAACATGAGTGACCACCAGAGGGTCTCAATCTCAAAGCCTGCCACACTCTGTTCTGTGAGCTCCCCGTCTTGCATACTCCACTGTGGCCACCGGGGGCGCAAGGACCCGGACCGGAACAAGCCTGAGACGCCGGGAGACCTGAAGCAAGCGGGCCGGCGGCAACAGGAGAGGACACCAGAAGGGAGAGGACACCGGAAGGTAAGTTAACAAAACCTTGCCTCACTAAAGGCACAGCGGCCCGTGCCAGACGTTTGTGAGCGAGTTCGGGACCGCGCTGACCCCTGCACCCTGCCGCGTAGGAGCCATTTCATCCAGGCAGATCACTCCGGTGCAGTGTGACCCCCCCTTACCTGGGGAGCCGGCGCTGCCGACCGGACTATAAGCAACTGGGGCCACTGACTGAGGCGGCATCTTACCTGAGAGGTGGGCGAAAGGAGTGGACTCAGCGCACGGTGCAGAGTCAAGGGCAGTAAGGCAACTAGTTCAGACGCAACACAGATGTAGCCTAGTCATTCAGCTCTGACCTCGAATGGTAAAGCGCAAGGTAAGGGTAGTGCCTTAAATAGGCTAAAGGTAGCAAACCAGCCCCTCTCACATATCCAGGCAATTGCCTTAATACATATATAACTAAAATACTTTTCAGTAGTCATCACATTAATATCACAGGCAGAATTACAGTGACAGATAACAACTTTGTATAGATAACACAAGATCCACCATTCACAGTAGGTGATATCACAGCTTATCTCCTCCCTTCTGACCTCTGTTCAGGTCATAGAGCATGCGTAGAAAACTCTCCTATAGAAGTCAATAAGAAAAGACAGGAAGTCTTAATATATTATAGATGATTATAGGTATTTTTTAAAATTAAATCTAGAGAATTAAAAAAAAACTGCTCAACCATCTGTTCAATCTGTTCATTTCAGAGGGCCCCATGTACTTGTGGTTAGTGGGTTTCCCAGCAGTTGTAACTGGCCCTATCTAAAAGGGGATAACGTGATAGGTGATAGGGGATAACTTCAGATAATCAGAGCACATCAGTAATTCTTACCTCTACACTCACTCCGGTTCTCCTACAATCTGGCAGTGCAATGCATACAGAGTACTCCTGAGCACACACTCATAATGAAGATTTAACGGTTTTATATGCCTTGGTAGCAGCTACCTGGCACTGGTTGCTTTCATACGGCTGGGCCGAGTCCCTTTAATATCCTTTGTTCCTTTCATGTCTCATATATAGTAAGCCCAGAAGGAGTGAGCGGAGGATGGAAGAGGATAGTTTTACACATGGAACAAAGTGGCAATCCAGAAACCGATGCTCCTTAGGGCCATGCAATGATAGGAGGTTGCACCCTTCTCTCGGGGCACAGCCTGATATAAAGTGTTCTGATGGGGTGCAAGGCTGGAATGTGTGAGCAGATGCAGTGGCCACTGAATGGGGATGGAGTCAGTGTCCAGGCCAGTTAGTGCAAATAAATCTCTTTATACTAAGGTGCAGAATAAGAGTAGTAGTACACAGGGGCGCACCCACAGGGGAGGTCCAATGGGTCTGGACCCCACCTAGAAGCAGTCCTATTTTTTTTTTTTAGGCTACTTTGACATCTTTGATTTTGTATTCCGGTTTTGAGATCTGGCAGAGGATCTAAAATCTGGAGTAAAAGGTTCCATTTGATTTAATGCACCAGGATGCATGAGTTACGTTAGGATACGGTTGTATTAAATCAAAACGGAACAAACCGGATCTGGCATTAAAATCATTGTAAATCAATAGTTGATGGATCCAATATTTTTGGCCCCAAAAAACCTGATCTGGTAACATCGACTTACCTTGTTTTTGGTACCGGATCTGGTTTGTTCATTCAGAATGCATGGTGACAAAACTGAAGCGTTTTGCTCCGGTTTTGAGATCCTCTGCCGGATTTGAAAACCGTAATACAAAACCGCGGATCTGAAAGTATCCTTAATTGATCCCTGTGCTGCTTTTAACACTACCAAATCAGTGCAGGGACCGCTATGTGGTACAAGGGTATCGCTAGACATTTGTAGATTTGGGGCCTTGGACCCGGACTACAAACATATTGTCCCAAACCTCAGGCCAGCATCTTTATTTTTTCATTGCTCTGCAGCTTTTTTTTCATGGTTAGGGCTCATTGCTTTCTCTTTCTGGAGTCTGTTTGAGTGAAGTAGCTTTAGCTGTAGATGTCTCAGAGATGATGGTTCTCTGGGACTCAGGCCTAGCCCTGAGACCTATGCACATGTAGGTCCTCTCTCTTCCCCAACTAAGCACAAACAAGGGGGTGGACCCAGGTCCATCAGACCTTGCGCTCCTGCAATTCGCCCACTGGCTCCTGGTATTGCCCATACGGCACAGGTAGGTTTAGCGTTAGGTCCCAAGCTACTTGAGAAACTTTGGCGCGGTGCTTGGGCTCAGACATGTCCTCCAAGTAGTATATGTTGGCTAATCTCTCAATTGTACACCAGTATGAGGGTTAGTAAGACCGCAGAGTGCACCTGTCTTCGTTATTGTTATATTATTTCCCTTTTGACTCAGGCCTAGCCCTGAGAACTATGCACATGTAGGTCCTCTCTCTTCCCCAACTAAGCACAAACTAGGGGGTGGACCCAGGTCCATCTCCTAGCAACCTCAAGGGGGTTGAGTCAAGGTAGTTAACCCTGACTTATCTATACAGTACTACTGAGTACACAAAAACAATAGATCTCAACATTTCACTTAACAATTCAACATTAGAACAATCATCCTTTTTGCAGTAATCCTGGTACAGGTACTGCACATATTTGTAATGCAAACTATGAGAAATAAATGAAAAATTCTTCTATATGTGTCATTGACAGCCATTTTGCCCTTTACTCTCAAACACCTCACATTAGACTTGCCTGTAGCTGTAAGGCATCTGGCTGATGCAGGAGCTCTCCCCCACTGTCTGTCTGAAATAGATAAGTCATACTGATAAACCCAACCCCTTTTATAAACTCCTACCCTGAGTTGACTGCCAGCTAAAAATGGACGGGGTCCGACAGGGGCGTACATAAAGGCTCATGGGCCATGGTGTAAGAGTTCAGCTTGGGCCCCCCTTCCTTCAGTGCTTTGTGGCCAGGGGCAGGGAAGCCATTGTTAAAATGTTCAGTATTTGTCGTGACGCCAATTGCAGCGTGCGCAGGGTACAATCACAGGGCCCTTCAAAGGTGTTATAACTTACGTCCCAGGTTAGGAATGCCAGAGTGGTGTGGTTGCCCATAATGTCTCTGTAGGGTGATGATAATGGTGTCAATGGTGTCTCCTACCTGGGTACGGCTGGACTCCTGGCTCACTTGCAATAAATTGAGTGTAGTGATAGTAGGAGTAATAGAGGGATTTTGCAGCAGAAATTGATATCCGGACCTTTAGTGAAGTTCAAACTCGTCTTTACTGAAGATAACTGTAATCCAAGCAATGTACAGCTTTGGTCTTAGGTCCCAGCAGGCTTTGGCAATGGTTGGCAGGAATAGAGGCTTCTGCTTTTAACTGTACCTTCTGCTGTATGGGGACAGACTAGCTGAGGAGGAATGGTTTCTCCTGGGTCTCTGTACTTGGCTCACAGATATATTCTCAGGGGATGCTTTCTTCCTGGAATTCTGGAGGTTGTTTGCAACTTTCTGCTTTTTGTCATCAAGCTGAGCTGCAGAGCTCAGGCTGGTAATTTGATAAAATCTCAGCACAAGACTTTGTCTTTGCTGTCTTCCCTATGCAGGGGGAAACTAGAACTGGTTCTAACTTGTTTTTCCTCCCTTGCTGCAGGATGTGGGAACCTCCACTTCTCTTCAGCAGGGGGGCAGAACAGAACACGATCGTTCCACTCTGAACGGCCATAACATTAAAACTATCTCTACCAATGATGCTGCCACCTGCTGGTCAACCTGGAACATTACAAGGAAAAAATTACATTTAACATGGGTTTACATGCACATATGTGGAGACATAATCAAAATCACATCAGATGACAATATAACGGCTCCTAAAGGGCAGTAGCGGAGTAGAGGAGTGGAGTAACATAACTCTGGAGTGTTACATTCCCCCTTACTTTGAATCAAGCAGTCCTCGGCTTGTGCTTGGGATAAGAGAAATGAGCTCTCGGGCACCCAGTTTAAGTACCATGGGCTGCATGTAATACACATAAAGACAAACAAAGACAAAACATATAACGGCTACCCTGAGGTTCCTGCCCGCATGAGTAGGGTGTCCTAATTAACAGTTTCCCTCTCGGTATAACCAGTGAACCAATGGTCTGCACTAAGCAATCTGTCATGGAACCATGAACCAGACGTACAACAAGAGATAAGTGGAAAATAAGAAGGTTTTATTGAAGAGCAAGCCGTAGCAAAGTCCGAACGGATGGCTAAACCGAAGCAGGGTCTTGCGGAGACAGAGGTCAGGAACCAGAAGGGTAGTCAGACGAAGCCAGGAACAGGAACCAACGGGGTAGTCAGACGAAGCCGGAATCAGGAACCAACGGGGTAGTCAGACGAAGCCGGAATCAGGAACCAACGGGGTAGTCAGACGAGGCCAGGATCAGGAACCAGAAGCAGCAGCAGTCTTGGAAGCATGTGAACACAGGAGGACCAAGCATGGAACTGAAGCCACAGACCTCCTATATATATGAGCTAGGCATCCAGCTCCTCCCAGTGGGAAGGAGGAGCCGCAGGGTGGGAGGCTACAAGAAAACCCAGAAACCAAGATGGCCGCCAGCACATGTCAAACGAAAGGAACAGCAAGGAGGTAAGACCATGACAGTACCTCCCCCTCAAGGGCCCCTCCTCCGCGGAGTAAGGAACGGTTTCTGAGGGAAGCGTGCGTGGAAGGCTCGGAGCAAGACAGGAGCATGGACATCTGCGGAGGGAACCCAGGAACGCTCCTCTGGACCATAACCACGCCAATGGACCAAAAACTGCACCCGGCCGCGGACCAGGCGTGAGTCCAGGATATTGCTCACCTCATACTCCTCACGATTGCCCACTTGGACCGGACGAGGCCGAGGAATCGAGGAAGTGAAACGATTACACACCAGTGGCTTCAACAGGGAGACATGAAACACGTTGGAGATCCGCATGCCAGGAGGAAGCGCAAGGGCATAGGCTACCGGGTTTACCCTGCGAAGCACTCGGAAGGGACCAACAAAGCGAGGCGCCAGCTTGGGAGTGGGCACTCGAAGGTTGAGGTTGCGGGTGGACAACCATACGCGGTCTCCGACCTGGTAGGAAGGAGCGGGCGCTCGTCTGCGATCAGCCTGGAGTTTCTGGCGCTGCGCAGAGACCTCAAGGGACCTCTGGATCTGTACCCAAGAAGCACGTAGGACGGAAAGGTGATCCTCCACAGCCGGAATATCCTGGGGAGAGAATACCTCCGGTAACACGGCAGGTTGGAACCCATAATTGGCCATGAAGGGAGACGTCCCAGAGGAAGAGTTCACCGCCGTGTTCCTGGCAAACTCAGCCCAAGGCAGGAGGTCAACCCAATTGTCTTGGTGATCGGAGACATAGCAACGAAGGAATTGCTCCAAGGCCTGATTGGATCGTTCTGCGGCCCCATTGGACTGAGGGTGGTAGGCCGAGGAGAAAGAGAGATGAATCCCCAACTGGGAGCAAAAGGCGCGCCAGAACCTGGACACAAACTGACTCCCCCGATCCGACACAATCTCCTTGGGCAAACCGTGCAACCGGAAGACCTCCCTGGCAAAAATCGAGGCCAACTCTTGTGCAGAGGGTAACTTCTTGAGAGGAACACAGTGGCACATTTTGGAAAACCGATCCACAATCATGAGAATGACCGTATGGCCTCGGGATGCAGGGAGGTCCACAATGAAATCCATCCCCAGGTGTGACCATGGACGCTCCCCGGTGGCTATGGGTTGCAAAAGGCCCAACGGAAGGTGCCGAGGGGACTTACTCTGGGCACAAACGGAGCATGCCGCTACATATGCGGCGATGTCGGAACGTAGAGAAGGCCACCAGAACAGACGTGAAACCGCCCAGGACAGCTGATTCTTTCCAGGGTGCCCCGCGGCCTTGGAGTTATGGTAGGTTCGCAACAACCGAGTGCGCAACTCCTCAGGCACAAAACATCTGCCGTTGGGTCTCCCAGAGGGAGCACCAGATTGAGCCGCCAAAATCTGCTCACCCAGAGGAGAAGTCAGGCTGGTGCGAATAGCGGCCAGGATCTGATTCGGGGGTATGACCGTAGTCGGAATCGACTCCTCCCCGGACAGCTCGGAGTACTGCCGTGATAAGGCATCCGCTCTGATGTTCTTGGAGCCGGGTAGGTAGGAGACCACGTAATTAAAACGTGACAAGAACAGAGCCCATCTGGCCTGACGTGGTGTCAATCTCTTGGCCTCAGAGAGGTAGGTCAGATTCTTGTGGTCCGTCAGGATGAGAACCGGAACCACCGAGCCCTCGAGCAAGTGCCTCCATTCTTTAAGGGCCTGCACGATGGCCAATAACTCCCTGTCACCAATCTGATAGTTGCACTCCGCGGAAGACAGTTTCCGGGAGTAAAACCCACAAGGAAGCAGAGGACCCTCTGGTGTTCTACGCTGAGACAGGAGGGCGCCTACTCCCGTCTCAGACGCGTCCACCTCGAGGACAAAAGGCAACCCAGGGTTGGGATGCGACAGAATCGGAGCCGACACAAAGGCGGACTTTAGAGCCTCAAAAGCTCGGATGGCCTCGAGCGGCCAGACCTGAGGATTACTGCCCTTCCTGGTCAGATCCGTGAGAGGCTTGGCTAGCATGGAAAAGTCCCTGATGAACTTCCGATAATAATTGGCGAAGCCCAAAAAGCGCTGCAGGGCACGAAGCCCACTGGGCTGGGGCCACTGTAAGACAGCCGAAACCTTCTCAGGATCCATGGAGAACCCCTCAGCGGAAATGATGTAACCTAAGAAGGTTACCTGGGATCGGTGAAATTCGCATTTCTCAAGCTTACCGAACAGCTTGTTCTCTCGTAAGCGTTGCAACACTCGTCTGACATCCAGAATGTGGGCCTCCATGGATGCAGAATATACCAAGATGTCATCCAAATAGACCACCACACACTGCTGCAACAGGTCACGGAAAACATCGTTGATGAATTCCTGGAAGACTGCGGGCGCATTGCACAACCCAAAGGGCATAACCAAGGATTCATAATGACCGGTCCTGGTGTTAAACGCGGTCTTCCACTCATCGCCCGCCTTGATCCTTACCAGGTTATATGCCGCCCTCAGGTCGAGTTTGGTAAAGACCGTGGCCCCTTTGAGGCGATCGAACAGCTCGGAAATCAAGGGTATCGGGTAAGCGTTCTTGATCGTGATGCGATTGAGACCCCTGTAATCGATGCAAGGCCTCAACTCGCCGCCCTTCTTTTTCACAAAGAAAAATCCAGCCCCTGCCGGGGACGAGGATTTGCGAATGTGTCCGCGTGAAAGCGCCTCCCTCACGTACTCCTCCATGGCCTCATTCTCCGCTACCGACAGTGGATAGACTTTGCCACGAGGAGGAACGGCACCGGATTGTAACTCTATGGCACAATCGTATGGGCGGTGCGGAGGTAGGGCAACCGCGCGCACCTTATCGAATACATCCCGGTACTCTTCGTATTCAGGAGGCAACAGAGAGTCCGAGGAAGTACACAGCAACTTGACAGGCCCATGGATGCAACTAGCCCCACACTGCGGTGACCACGAGAGGATCTCGACCGATCTCCAATCGAAAGTCGGATTATGCTTCTGGAGCCAGGGGTACCCCAAGACCACCGAGTAGTGTGGAGACGAAATAACCTGGAGACAGACCGACTCTCTGTGAACGGCACCAATGGCCATCCCCACTGGAAGGGTCTCATGAGTCACGTGTGGCGGCAGAAGGGGTCTGCCGTCTATCGCCTCAAGAGCCAGTGGGGAACCTCGAGGCTGCAGAGGAATGGAATTGGCGGCAACGAACACTCTATCAATGAACAAACCACCAGCACCAGAGTCCACCAACGCCTGGGTCGTCACCGAGCCCCCGACCCAGGAGAGGACAACCGTGATCAGTGGTTTGTCAACACGGGAAACCGGGGACGAGGAGACTCCACCCAAGATCTGCCCCCGACAGGACCTCAGGTGCGAGCGTTCTCCCGGACGGTTCGGACATGCCAACCGAAAATGCCCACCGAGACCACAGTACATGCATCGGCCCTCGCGTCTCCGGAGTACCCTCTCCCCCTCAGACAGGCGAGCAAACCCCCGCTGCATGGGTTCACCCCCAGACAAGTCATCCCCAGGAGGCGTGGGAGGAGAGGGAGGCACGGGTGGGACAGCAAACGTAGGCGCCAATCTGTTAGGAGACCTCCGCAGGCTCTCCTTAAAGGAAGGTCTCTCCCTGAGTCTGGTGTCAATCAAAATCAGGAAAGAAATAAGGGACTCGAGCTCCACTGGTAGGTCCTTAGCTGCAACCTCATCCTTCAAGGCATCCGAGAGACCATGAGAGAAAGCAGCGACCAGAGCCTCATTATTCCAGCCCACCTCTGCTGCCAGGGTACGAAACTCAATGGCGTATTCAGCTACGGATCGTGAACCCTGTCTGATGGACATAAGGAGCTTCGCAGCAGAGGCAGCACGAGCCGGCACATCGAATACCTTCCGAAGAGAAGCAACAAAACCGGAAAACTCGGCAACCACCGGATTGTTGTTCTCCCATAAAGGGCTGGCCCAGGCCAAGGCCTTGTCCGAGAGCAGCGAGATCAAGAAGCCCACCCTTGATCTCTCAGTAGGAAAGGCATGTGGCAGCAACTCGAAGTAAATGCCCACCTGGTTAAGGAAACCTCGGCACTGAGTTGGCTCTCCCCCAAAGCGCTGTGGAAGGGGGGCAGAACCGGTCATACCCTGAAACACCACAGGCGCAGCAACAGGTGTCAGGGTAGACTCTGGCGCAACAACCGGAGCGGCAGTAGGAGCGGGCCCAGGAGCGACAACCGACCCATCGGCAACGGAAGCTAAATGAGCCGTGCGTTCAAGCAGGGTTTGCAACGCCACAGCGAACCGACCCAACAGGTGATCCTGCTGATCAAGTCTGGCAACCAGCGTAGGTAGCGAGGGTGGCCCTGTACCGTCAGAATTCATGGCTTGGTCCTAATGTCATGGAACCATGAACCAGACGTACAACAAGAGATAAGTGGAAAATAAGAAGGTTTTATTGAAGAGCAAGCCGTAGCAAAGTCCGAACGGATGGCTAAACCGAAGCAGGGTCTTGCGGAGACAGAGGTCAGGAACCAGAAGGGTAGTCAGACGAAGCCAGGAACAGGAACCAACGGGGTAGTCAGACGAAGCCGGAATCAGGAACCAACGGGGTAGTCAGACGAAGCCGGAATCAGGAACCAACGGGGTAGTCAGACGAGGCCAGGATCAGGAACCAGAAGCAGCAGCAGTCTTGGAAGCATGTGAACACAGGAGGACCAAGCAAGGAACTGAAGCCACAGACCTCCTATATATATGAGCTAGGCATCCAGCTCCTCCCAGTGGGAAGGAGGAGCCGCAGGGTGGGAGGCTACAAGAAAACCCAGAAACCAAGATGGCCGCCAGCACATGTCAAACGAAGGGAACAGCAAGGAGGTAAGACCATGACACAATCACTACTGACTAACTTTGATGAAGTGTTCTGAGCTCTGTAAACACCAAAGGAAGCACGGGGGTGTCTTTACTCTGTAGTCCCACCATTGTGTAATGAAATACTTGCAAATGGAAGGGTGGCTTTATCCTGTATCCCCTTCCCTGCACCAAAGTCAAAACATAAGGCTTATAGCACGATCACTATGGTGACTATGGATAGCTAAAATGGCTCTAAGGCTGAGGCCTATACCTTAGGCAAAGGCACAGAAGAGAAAGTCATGAGCTTCTCCAAACGCTTCAGGCAGTCACAGGTATAGTAATCCCATGGAACTCCTGGAAGACACACCAGGATGGGGGTTTAGTAGTCCCATTACCAAACCTGTCATATATAACAAACAGGAAGGAGGGGTATGTTATTCCCCTAGCCATTCCTGAAGTAGCAGGGTTACCCTTGTAGTTGCTGGACCTGCCTGGGACTTACCACTTGTCCTACCTGGGTACCTAGGATACATGACACCAGGAGTAGGCCATTAGTATTAAGCGTCCGCAGAGGCAGCCCGTGTAATGAGAACAGAGCTGTAAGGCTAGGCACACAGAAGCAAGGTGCTACTGCTCTGGCTAAAGTCAAAAGTTAGTGCAGTTCCACAAAAATACATAAATTCACATTGCGGCATCTGTAAAAGAGTCCATACAATGAGCATAAGTACTTGAACGTTGCTCAACCTGTAAACATTTAAGCAAAATTAATGCAAGATTACAACAGTATAAGTCACAAAGAGCTCAGGTACATGTTTGAATCCTTTCTTTGGGTGCAAGCTTATAACGTTGCATAACTTGTATAACAAGTAGAAAAAAAACACAAAAATCAAAAATCATTTGTAATCCAACGTGAGGTATGGCTTGGCTGATAGATGAAGTCCATTAAGTCCAGGCACAAAAAGGTTAGATGAAAAAAGGCCAAAAATGTAAACAATAAACAGGTGGCAATGTTCCTTACCAGTAAAAATGTGTCCTTGGCTTGGCTCCTATAGTCTAATGGATGGTTCTCCTCACAGCATGAGGTCGCTTACAGGAAGTGTTGGAAGTCTTCGTCTTGGTCGCTGCTGCTGCTGAAAGTCCCTATAACGAGCAGGCGGCTGATCTTTAGTGGTCCGTTGAGATCTCCGCAAGGACAATCCAAAGTCTCCAGGAGTGTTGGTAGAATCCGGGACTGGTACGAGAGGATCAGCTATCGGACTTGGTTCTGTAGACAGAGAAATCTCGGACACTGGCATCAGGACTCGAATTTGAGGTTGGAGAAACCACTGAAGGGGGTCAAGCATGGAAGGCAACTCTGTTGGAGTCTTACTTTATGAAGACAATGGCAGCTCGGGTGAGGCATCCTTTGCTCTCATCTGCTCTTGAACAGGTTCCTGTAGGCATTTCTTAAGCCTGTTGTGATGTACTCGCTGAGTACCTTTATCCTCTCTCTGGATTTCATAGACCTCTTATGAGGGGATGGCCACTGTTGTATATGGCTCACGCTCCCAGCAACTATCCAGCTTGCTTACTGGGTGATTGTTTTTTAGCCAGACCTGGTCTCCAGGCTGTAAGGGCTCAGCATGTGCATGCATATCAAAGTCCTGTTTTTGTTTTTGTTGGGCCTTCTCTATCTTAAGGTCCACAATTTCTTTGGCGTCCCCCAAGCACTTCTGATGCTCCTTGACCCACTCATATTGGGGAAGGAGTGGTTCAGAGTCTGGCACAGGGACGTCGAGGGCAAGATCTGTAGGTAGACGGCCATGTTTTCTGAACATGAGGTAGTATGGAGTGTACCCAGTGGAGCAATGAGTTATATTGTTGTACAGGTACACTAGTTCAGGGAGGAGTAACGGCCATTCATCCCGCTTGTGAGGCGGCACAGCCTTGAGCAGGTTGATCAGTGTCTGGCTCATTTTTTCACACAGTCCATTTCCCTGAAGGTGGTATGCGTTAGTCCCCAGTTTCTTGCAGTTATACAAGGCACAAAGTTCATAGAATAACTGAGACTCGAATGCAGATCCCTGATTGGTGATTATCTTGTCAGGACACCCATACGGCAGAATGAAGCTCTTCCACATGGCAGCAGCTGTAGTTTTTGCAGTTACCGTATTTTTCGCCGTATAAGACGCACCGGCGTATAAGACGCACCTAGGTTTTTGGGGAGGAAAATAAGAAAAAAAATATTTTTAACCAAAAGGTGTGCTGTGGGTTTGGAACTAGGTGGTCTGTGGATGGCACTATTACTGGGGATCTGTGGATGACGGACACTGTTATGGGGGGATCTGTGGATGACGGACACTGTTATGGGGGGATCTGTAGATGACGGACACTGTTATGGGGGGATCTGTGGATGACTGACACTGTTATGGGGGGATCTGTGGATGACTGACACTGTTATGGGGGGAACTGTGGATGACGGACACTTATGGGGGGATCTGTGGATGACGGACACTGTTATGGGGGGAACTGTGGATGACGGACACTGTTAGGGGGGAACTGTGGATGACGGACACTGTTATGGGGGGATCTGTGGCTTTCACTGTTACAGGGGGATCTGTGGCTGGCACTGTTACAGGGGGGGATCTGTGGATGGCACTGTTATACATGTGTCATCCACAGACCCTCCCAGCCCATAACTGTGCCATCCACAGATCCCCCGCCGCTCCTGTATACTAATATAATATGTCTTATTCAATTAATAGTTATTAAATATGCCTCTTTATTCCTAAAAGTACCTTAAATCCGAAGCGCTTCAGTACAATGCCGGCAGGCCGGGCAGCCGGCGCGGCGCGTCACTCACTGACGTCACTTGCCTGCGCCGCCTGCTTCATTCATAAAGTAGGCGGCGCAGGCACGTGACATCAGGGAGTTACGCTGCCGCCCGCCCAGCCTGCATACTACTGAAGCGCTAAGGATTTAAGGTACTATTAGGCATAAAGGGGCATATTTAATAACCATTCATTGAATATGACATATTTTATTAGTACACCGGAGCGGCGGGGCGGGCCTTTAGTACAGTGACTGCACCGCCCCGCCGCTATTGCCGGCCCCAGCTCCTCCTCCCAGTCCCTCCCCGAGTCCTCGCTCTCTTTACATCGCTGCCAGCGATGTAAAACTGACTGCATTCGCCGTATAAGACGCAGGGGCATTTCTCCCCCATTTTGGGGGAAGAAAAAGTGCGTCTTATACGGCGAAAAATACGGTAAGTCCTTTACAGGTACAGCCACAACGAACTTGGTATAGTGGTCTATGTAAAAAATCACAGTTTTCCCAGAGGAACTTGGTAAATCAGTAATAAAGTCCATGGACAAATGCGTCCAAGAACGAGACGGGATGGATAAAGGAAGAAGGGATCCTGAAGGCCAAGTGTGAGCCACCTTCGCGTGTGCACAGGTCTCACAAGCTGTCACATAACCCTCCACACCCTTGCGCAACCCTGGCCACCAGAATCTCCGGGAAATAAGATCTATGGTGGATTTGCTTCCAGGATGTCCCGCAAGGAACAAGCAGGAACAAACAACTTGTCTGGAGGACAAGAATCACAAGCCTCCTCATGGGCCCCCAACACCTCCATCTCCAACTCTGGGTACAGAGCGGAAACCACCACCCCATCAGCCAAAATAGGAGCTGGATCCTCCGAATCATTCCTCCCAGGAAAACTACATGACAACGCATCTGCCTTGACGTTTTTAACCACAGGGCGAAAGGTGACCACAAAATTGAACCTAGTAAAAAACAGTGACCATCTAGCCTGTCTAGAATTCAGGCACTTAGCAGACTGCAAGTAAGCCAAATTCTTGTGGTCAGTATATACTGTAATAGGATGAGTAGCCCCCTCCAACCAATGATGCCATTCTTCAAAGGCTAATTTAATGGCCAGCAACTCTCTATCTCCTACATCATAATTTCTTTCAGCGGCCGAGAGTTTCTTGGAGAAAAAAGCACACGGACACCATTTACTAGGGGATGGACCCTGCGACAGAACTGCTCCGACCCCCACTTCTGATATGCATCAACCTCCACGATGAACGGATGAGACACATCAGGTTGCATCAGAATGGGAGCAGACGCAAAACATTTCTGAATAGCAGAAAAAGCCTGTAATGCCTCATCCGACCAGACAGAAAAGTCGGCGCCTTTTTTAGTCATATCTGTCAAAGGTTTTAAAATGGTGGAATAATTCAAGATGAATTTTCTGTAGCAATTGGTAAAACCCAAAAACCACATCAGAGCTTTCTGATTCTCAGGCAGGTCCCATTCCAGTACCGCCTGGACCTTTTCGGGGTCCATACGAAAACCAGAGTCAGAAAGCAGGTATCCTAAAAACGGTAGCTCCTGGACAGCAAATACACATTTTTCTAATTTTGCATACAATTTATTCTCCTGAAGTATCGACAACACCTGTCTCATGTGATCCTGATGGGTCTCCAAATTGGGTGAGTAAATTAGTATATCATCAAGGTAAATAACAATGAACCTTCCCACTAAATTATGGAAAATATCATTGACAAATCGCTGAAAGACCGCTGGCGTATTAGTTAAACCAAAGGGCATGACAAGATTCTCGAAATGACCTTTGGGTGTATTGAAGGCTATTTTCCATTCATCACCTTCCTTAATTCTGATCAGATTTTAAGCTCCTCTGAAATACAACTTGGAGAACTCTGACAATTTGATCAAATAGATCAGAAATCAAAGGAAGGGGATACGGATCATGGACTGTAATGAGATTCAATTCCCGGATATCTAAACACGGTCTAAGTGATCCGTCTTTCTTTTTTATGAAAAAGAAGACGGCAGCCACAGGGGACTTAGATGGCCTAATATGTCGCTTTGCCAAACTCTCTGCAATATAGTTCCGCATAGCTTCTCTTTCGGGTTGGGAAAGGTTGTATAGTTGAGATTTTGCCAGTTTAGCTCCAGGGATGAGATTGACCGGACAATCATATTCTCGATGGAGAGGCAGCTCCTGAGCTCCACCCTCCGAGAATACGTCAGCAAAATCGGAGAGAAACTGAGGTAGGACCGTAGTTGACACCCCTGAGATAGAAGCACAAAGACAGTTGTCCGAAAAAAATTCACTCCAGCTACTGATTTGTCTTGCTTGCCAGTCAATAGTAGGGTTATGCTTTATCAACCACGGTAAACCCAGAACCATCGGAGCAGCTTGAACTCAAATGTGAATCACCCACCCTTAACTGAATGTCATGAACAATATGAGTAAGACTCTTTTGTGAAGGGGGGGGGGGGGGGAATCAATAGCAAACACTGGTATCTCTTTATCTAAAGTGCTTGTTGTAAAACCAAGATTTTGGAGGAACTGAGAAATCAATAAGGTTTACCCCTGCACCACTGTCAGGAAATACCTCAAAATCAAAATTTCCTGAGTCTAGCGCCACCATGGCAGGCAGGAGGAAACGGGTATTGCAGGGAGAATGCATATTTGCTTGCTCAGACTCCCCATTCACACTACCAAGAGTCAGGGAAGTCTTTTATTTCTCTTTATGTGCATACCTCCGTAGTTTTTCATTACCGCTTTGAGGTTTAACAAAAGGACATGCACAAACAAAATGACCTTTTCCACAGAAGTAACACAGCTTATTCAGCTTCCTAAAATCCCTATCACCTGAGCGAAAGGAAACCTGGCCCAACTGCATAGGCTCCTCTCCTGCCCCAGATTCAAAAGTCAGATTACCCCAGGGACTAGGTGGGACGGATCCACTTACAGACGTGACCCCCCGCTCGAGAGGAATCTTATACATTTCTATAAGACGTCTATCAAACCGCACTGCCAAAGACATGGCCGTCTTCAATAAATCGGGATACTCATGAAAAGCAAGGGCATCTTTCAACCTCTCAGATAGCCCCTGACAAAACTGACTCCGGAGTGCAGAATCATTCCACCCGAGTCAGTTGCTCATCTTCTAAATTCTGCACAATACTAGTGTTGAGCGCGAATATTCGAATTGCGATTTTTTTTCTCGAATATCGTAACTTCGAGATTTCGCGAATATTTAGAATATAGTTCTATATATTCGCGAAATCGAATATTCATTTTTATTTTTTTTTTATATTTTTTTCTTTCCCACTTCCCTAAAGTTGTTCTTACCTGTCCTTAGGATTCCTGGCTTCCTGGCTGCTCCAGTCAGTGCCCGTTGCCGCTTCTACCGACTTCCGTGTTCATGGAGCGTCCCCATCACCATGGGAACGTCTCCATATACTAGAATGTACTGTCGGATTTGAGAATTACGTTGAAATTGCAATTCGATTAATTCAAGTTATAATAATCGAATAGCGATTTCAACTTTTTACGTATATTCTTAATATTGCTCTAACTTCGTCTTTTAGAATATTCGATTTCGTAATATTCTAAAAGACGAAGTTAGAGCAATATTATGATTATTCTAAAAGACGAAGTTAGAGCAATATTAAGAATATTCGTAAAATACACATATAGAGATTGTAATTTAGCTAATATACTGCTATAGTAATTTTTTTAATAGTGTACATATTTGACAAAACTGAAGTTCAGAAGAGGCAAAAAAAAAAAATCAGAAAAAAAAGGATTATAGCACTATATTAGCTAAATTACAATCTATATGTGTATTTTACGAAAATTCGTAATATTGCTCTAAATTCGTCTTTTAGAATATTCGTAATATTCTAAAAGACGAAGTTAGAGCAATATAACGAATATTCTAAAAGACGAAGTTAGAGCAATATTAAGAATATTCGTAAAATACACATATTAGCCTAGCCATAGTCAATTAGTCATAGGAACGTTGCCTTAAACTATCAAAAGAAAAATCGCAATACGCGATTAATTAAATCGCATATTAATAGCGATAATTGGAATAATTACAAATATTAGATTTCGACGAATATAACACGAATATTCATTTGAATATTCGCGAAATATCGCGAAATCGAATATGGCACCTCCCGCTCATCACTACACAATACGACTCCGCAGTATGTTCTCCCTGTAACAAACTGTGCAGCTTAGATTCAACCATAGAGACCCGGTCTGGGTCATCATAAATGAAGCACAAGGCTCTAAAAAAATTCATCCACCGACTGGAGGGATGGTGAACCTGTCGGCAGAGAAAAAAGCCCAGGACTGCCCGTCCCCTTTGAGCAGAGATATAATGATCCCCACTCTTTGATTCTCGTCACCAGATGACATCGGCCGCAGACGAAAATACAACCTGCAAGACTCCCTGAATTGAATAAAGTCATCACCACCCCCTGAGAACCTATCAGGGAGACAGCTTTAGGCTCTAAGCAGACCTGATTTCCTCCAACGGCGCCAAACGCCAGAGCATTCTGACACCGTGCAACAGAACTGCGGAGATCAGCAATCTCCACCGATAATCCCTGCATGCGATCAACCAAGGCATCCATAGCCTCCATTTCACAAACAGCAGGGATATGACAGTTTTTTAGGCGGGTAATAATGTCACGATAGGTAGGTAAGCGGGGAAATAACCAAACACGGGAAAACAAACAGAACAAACGACTAGACCCAAAAGCTAGGGTCACCTCCTTGCAATCCCTAAAAGCTTTCCCTAAACTGCTGTGCCCATGTGCATACCCTTAGGATGGATATGCACATGGCCTCGTACCTAAACCTGAACACCCTGGGCAAACCCTAAGCAGCAGGGAAAAGGGAAGAGGCAACTTGCTTCTTTAAACCAGGAAGAAGCAAGCGTCTCCCTAGAGGCGTAGATAAACACACAAAGGGAGATAAAGGAAAGAAGTTATCTTGAGCAGAGCTGGAGCAGATGATCCACCACAAATCAAGAGCTCCCAGGAAAGAACTATAACCCGCACAGGCCACTGGGGGAAGGAGTGATAAATAGCCTCACTAACAATGAAACCCAGTACACCTGAGGAAAGGTGGATCCAGCTCAAACCCAAATCAAACCAGCATCCAGTCTGACAGATCTCCGCACATTCACAGGGCAAGGCGTGACAACCACTATCTGATGGAGGCGCTCACAGGTGACTGGATCAAGCGTTCTCCTGAGGAGTAGGTCTATTTGTAGGAAGAGTAGTCTCCGTTGTCGAATTCTCTCCGGTATGTGTCCGCTGTAAAAATAATCCAACAGTTCTCCAATGGCTCTGCTCTTTGATTGTAGTTTAATCCAGAGCTCTTTCTCAACTGGAGGCGAGGAGTCACAGGTCTGTGGAAAACAAGCGACTTTAGAGGTAGGACGTCTAGTGTGTAGAGCCTCCTGCCGGGCAAATCGGGAGTATAATATTGGCATTTCCACATCTTCCCACTGATCATCGGTAGATATTGGTTCTTTCTGGGCAGGTAGCCTAGACAAAGCGTCAGCATTGTTATTAGATTTTTCAGTCCGGTGCTTAATGGTGAAGTTGAAGTTCGCCAGTCTAGAGGCCCGTCTTTGTTCCAGAGCTCCCAGACGTGCAGTGTTCAAGTGAGCTAGTGGATTATTGTCAGTGTAGACCGTGAAAGGTGTGGCAGCTAGGTAGTCCTTGAATTTCTCAGTTACAGCCCAGACCAAGGCTAGAAACTCCAGTTTCAACGAGCTGTAGTTATGGTCATTCCGCTCTGGCTCTCATAAAGATCTGCTGGCATAGGCAATGACTTTTTTCAGTTCCAGCTTGTGTCTGAGATAGTACAGCTCCCAAACCTTTCTTACTTGCGTCAGTATAGAGGCAAAAAGGTAGGCTGTAGTCAGGGTAACGCAGGAATGGAGGTTCTTTAAAGAGGACCTTTCACCTGGAAAAACATTGCGAACTAAGTATCATGACATATACAGCGGCGCCCAGGGATCTCACTGCACTTACTATTATCCCTGGGCGCCACTCCATTCGGCCGTGTTGTCCTCTGGTATCTTCGCTCACTTGGTCCTCTTTAAGTTTTTCTTTCAACAGTTGGAAAGCAGCTTATCTCTCTTCATTCCACTCCACCGGTATTTTGGAATTCTGACAGCCTTTTGGGTGACCTTTCACAAGCTCTTGGATAGGTTCCACAATCTGAGCAAAGTGAGGGATAAACCTCTGATAGTAACTTGCAAATCCGAGGAAGCTCTTGACCTCTTTGACTGTTTTGTGGGCCGGCCAGCTTTGTACTGCAGCTATCTTGTCGGGGTCCGGTCTCACGCCCTCGGCACTCACAACATGTCCCAGATATTTCACTTGGGGCTTCAGTAAGTGACACTTTGAAAGTTTCACTTTCAGTCCATGTTGGGTCAAAGTCTGGAACACTTCCGCCAAGTGTTGTAAATGCTCTTCGTCGGTCTTACAGTAGATGATCACATCATCCAGGTACAATAACACGGTCTCAAAGTTTTTGTGTCCAAGACATCTTTCTATGAGTCTCTGGAATGCCCCAGGGGCGTTGCATAACCCGAATGTAGTTGAACTCGAACAGACCGATTGGGGTAGCAAAAGCTGAGGATTTGCCAACAGCCACTGGTTAGATCCAGAGTTGAAAAGTAAGCAGCAGATCCCAGAGCTGCCAGGGATTCCTCAATTCGTGGCAGGGGGTACGCATCCTTGTGCATAATGTTGTTGATCTTACGATAGTCCACACAAAACCAGAACTAAGGGGGCAGCCCATGGGCTGTGACTATCCTGGATGACATTAGCTGTCTTCAGAGGGACTGGTCGGTATCTCTCTTTGATTGGAGGAGGAGTGTCGGTTGGAACGGTGTGCCGTATTAGGTGAGTCTGACCATAGTCCAGAGAATGTTTGCTGAAGACTTGATGGTGTTGTTTAGTCCAGCACACCGTTTATCTGCTCGGCAGAGGTTGTGGTATCCCCAATGTGTAGTTCAGCCCACCAGGGCTGTTCCAGCGGGTCTTTGGCTTCCTCCACTGTTTGGAGTGATTGTTGGGCCGCAGCAGTAGGGTAATCCAGGATATCCTGCTGACGGATATGGTATAGGCAGGCCACTAGTGCTTTTTTAATTTCACAGCTTCATCACCCAGACTGACTAAGTGTATGGGTACCTTTCCTTGAGACACGGTGATCACGCTCCTAGCAGCTAGGACAAGGGGTGATCCTGAAGATGTATTGGCTCCACAAGGGCCTGATAATCTTGACTTTGGATACCGATGCAAGCCTTGCACCATATCAGAGTCTCTGCTCCAGGTTGGAGTTTGATAGGGTGAGCATCCTTGATGCAGACGCCGCAGATTTCGCCCCGTTGATTGCTGAATTTTTGTTGGGCGGCTAGCACTTGAATGGTCTGGTTTATAACCCATTGAGTTGCACGGGGTGTAGTCAGTAGGGTTTTCTTTAAGGCTTTAAGCACTTCAGGGTAACAGTTGCTGAATACATTCATCCCCAGGACCACAGGGCAATTGTCATCAATTGGGACCTGAATCACGATTACACCTTGGAATGGGAGTTCCGTATCTTCAATCTGTAAGGTAGGTTCCCAATAACCTAGTATAGGCACTGGTTTGCCATTGGTAGCTATGATGCGGAGCCAAGATTCAGGAGGTTGCATCAGCTGGGCTCCGTTTCGGCATGTGTCAAATGCTGCTTGGCAGATGGTAGTTACTTGAGATCCGGTATCAATTAAAGCAGGAAACTTCACTCCATTGATGTCAACTTCAACCACGGGGAAGGTGCCCACATACCTAGGCATAAAGGCTGGATCTTTGGGACCTAGTATTCTTCCTCCCAAAGGGCGGTCCTCGACCTCAGGGGATACTCGTTTAACTGACGGCAGTCCTTTTCAATGTGTCCATACCTCTGACAATGCAGGTTTCCTAATGTTTTGATAGCTGGGGTCTGACAACCTACTGACCGGCTGGCGCCGATACTCTTGTGGACCGGGCATAGGGCGGTCTCTGTTTGCAGAAGTCCCTTTCCCCACCTTGGGTTGCTGTTCTAGTCGCTCTAGCTGTTTCCTTATCCTCTCCATATTCTCAGCTAAGAGGGAGATTTATGCGGTCAGAGCTGCTACGGAATCTGAAACGGGTGCCTGAGCCCCATGTTCTAGGATGCCAATAGCAAGTTCCTTAAAGTCCAAGAAAGGGGAATCAGGGTGTTGAGCTGACAGCATCTTCAGCTCACGTTTGAGGGAATCATCAAGGACACCTTCAATAAACTGTTTCCTGAGGGTTTGATCTTGTCCCTCAGGTTCACGGGGATCACTCTGGATAACAGCCCGCAGGGCTTCCTGCAGAGACAGGGCAAAGTCTCTCAAGGTCTCCTTTGACTGCTGCCGCTTTCCAAAGAAGCGTATTTTATGTTCAGAGGCGATCCTAGTCTCAAAGGTGGTACTGAGTCGGTCTAGGATCTGTTCAGCGGTTTTCCGCTCTGGCTGAGGCCAGGACTTGACCTCCCGGAGCGCAGCTCCCTGTAACTGGCCAATCAGGATTTCCACTTTCTGATCCTGTGATACTGGATATAGCTTAAACGTGGCTAGCATTTTATCAAGGAATTCCCTGAGTGAATGGGGTTCTCCTGAGTAACTTGGGAACCAGGGTGCCCCAAAATAGTATGGCATAGTAAGAGGCATGATGCAGGTGGCTGCCGCTGCTGCTGGTGGATCGCTGCGGTCACAGTGGGTGCTATCTTCATTGTCAGACATGGCCCTTGATACCCAGTACCAGATTAGAGGAATCAGTATTGGCTACAGGGCAATTTAGATTTAGGTTGCTATGGGCGACTGCAGCAGTATTGGTGCGTGGCTCCTTCAAGAGTCGCTGCAACTGCTCAATTTCAGGGAGTATGGTGCTCTGGCAGGCAGATTATAACTCTTAACAGTCTTTAGCCAAGGTTATTTGCACAGTAGTACTCACTCAGATCTAAGAGCTGGTGCTTCTCCAACATTCAATGCAGAAAATACAATTTTTCCCTTTTTCAAGATGGCCGCCGCTTCACTTCCTGTATGGGCAGCGATTTCTCTGTCCTCCTGGGAACTTGTATTCAGCACTTTAGTTCCTGCTGCTGTGGGAATGCTTTCTCTGTGGAGGCAGGCTGTTTGGTTCCCTCCCCTCTGCTGGGTGGAGATATCTGGGATGGCCGATTAACCCCTGCTCTGCCACTGTGCTGCAGCTGATGCAAGCCCACACTCTTCAGCAATAAGTACATGCAATAAGGCACAAAGGTAAATCCTGTTCTAGTGACGCCACTTGTATGCAGTGACCAGGAACGGGTTGTTAAAATGTTCAGTATTTGTCGTGATGCCAATTGCAGCGTGCGCACGGTACAATCACAGGGCCCTTCAAAGGTGTTATAACTCATGTCCCAGGTTAGGAATGCCAGAGTGGTGTGGTTGCCTATAATGTCTCTGTAGGGTGATGATAATGGTGTTAACAGTGTCTCCTACCTGGGTACGGCTGGACTGCTGGCTCACTTGCAATAAATTGAGTGTAGTGATCATAGGAGTAATAGAGGGATTTTGCAGCAGAAATTGATGCCCAGACCTTTAGTGAAGTTCAAACTCGTCTTTACTGAATATAACTTTCATCCAAGCAATGTACAGGTTTTGGCAATGGTTGGCAGGAATAGAGGCTTCTGCTTTGAACTGTACCTTCTGCTTTGTGGGGACAGACTAGCTGAGGAGGAATGGTTTCTCCTGGGTCTCTGTACTTGGCTCACAGATATATTCTCAGGGGATGCTTTCTTCCTGGAATTCTGGAGGTTGTTTGCAACTTTCTGCTTTTTGTCATCCAGCTGAGCTGCAGAGCTCAGGCTGGTAATTTGATCAAATCTCAGCACGAGACTCTGTCTTTGCTGTCTTCCCTATGCAGGGGGAAACTAGAACTGGTTCTAACTGGTTTTTTCCTCCCTTGCTGCAGGATGTGGGAACCTCCACAACCTGGAACATTACAAGGAAAAAAATTACATTTAAGGCTACTTTCACACTTGCGTTAGGAGCGGATCCGTCTGGTGTCTGCACAGACGGATCCGCTCCTATAATGCAAACGCTTGCATCCGTTCAGAACGGATCCGTTTGCATAACTGTTTATTTCAGATCTGATTTTTCACTTCGGAAAACTCAGATCCGACAGTATATTCTAAACACAGAAGCGTTCCCATGGTGATGGGGACGCTTCATGTTAGAATATACTGAGAACTGTGTACACGACTGCCCCCCTATTGCAGTCTTGGCTGCCATGGTTACTTGGCAATAAATACAAGCATTATACTTACCTGAAGAGCTGCGATGTCTGACCGGCCGGGAGCTCCTCCTACTGGTAAGTGAAAGGTCTGTGCGGCGCATTGCCTATAGCACAGACCTGTCACTTACCAGTAGGAGGAGCGCCCGGCCGGTCAGACATCGCAGCTCTTCAGGTAAGTATAATGCTTGTATTTATTGCTAAGTAACCATGGCAGCCAAGACTGCAATAGCGTCTTGGTTGCCATGGTAACCGATCGGAGCCCCAGCGATTTAAACTGGGACTCTGATCGGTACTCTCCGCTGCCACCAATGATGGGGGGGGGGGAGTGATTTTAATTAGGGGGGGAGAGGGGAGGCCGCACTGCTCACAATACTTGGAATCCGCACTGGCCGGCCACCAATAAATATAGAGGGAGGGGGCCGCACTGGTAATATTTAATACTGGGGAGGGAGGGAGGGGGAGGCCGCACTGGTCATATTTAATACTGGGGAGGGAGGGAGGGAGGGGGAGGCCGCCGCACTGGTAATATTTAATACTGGGGAGGGAGGGGGGGGCCGCACTGGCCACCAATAAGTTAATTACAGGAGGAGGGGGGGTCTGCCCCCTGCTGCTTGGCAGCATCTGCCAGGCAGCAGGGGGCAGTCATGTACACAGTTCTCAGTATATTCTAACATGAAGCGTCCCCATCACCATGGGAACGCCTCTGTGTTAGAATATACTGTCGGATCTGAGGTTTACGATGTAACTCAAATCCGATGGTATATTCTAACATAGAGGAGTTCCCATGGTGATGGGGACGCTTCAAGTTAAAATATACCATCGGATCGGAGAAAACTCCGATCTGATGGGGACTCCTGACTTTGCATTGAAAGTCAATGGGGGACGGATCCGTTTGAAATTGCACCATATTGTGTCAACGTCAAACGGATCCGTCCCCATTGACTTGCATTGTAAGTCTGGACGGATCCGTTTGGCTCCGCACGGCCAGGCGGACACGAAAACGCTGCAAGCAGCGTTCAGGTGTCCGCCTGCTGAGCGGAGCGGAGGCCAAACGGTGCCAAACTGATGCATTCTGAGCGGATCCGCATCCACTCAGAATGCATTGGGGCTGTACGGATCCGTTCGGGGCCGCTTGTGAGAGCCTTCAAACGGAACTCACAAGCGGAGCCCCGAACGCTAGTGTGAAAGTAGCCTAACATGGTTTTACATGCACATATGTGGAGACATAATCAAAATCACATCAGATGACAATAAAACGGCTCCTAAAGGGCAGTAGCGGAGTAGAGGAGTGGAGTAACACAACTCTGGGGTGTTACAACAGCACCCCCCACCATGCCAAATTTGGTGTATTTTTATGTGGCAAAGGGTCCATCGGCCCCCTCAGGCTCCTGGGCCCGGCTGCGACTGCTACCTCTGCACCCCCTATAGCTACTACTCAAGGGTCAGAAATCTTTATGAATATTATATATTCTGCAGATCCTGCTGCGGCCATTCTATGAAATACAAGTGTCCTACTCAGGGCTGTTTCTAGGACCGGGCGGGCCTGTCAGAAGGGGGGCGCCGGCATGGGCACCCTCTTGTTGTTTCTCTGGCTGTTATTACTCTCGTGCCGTGCGCCCTGGCTCCCTCCCTCTGAGATCTCGCCTGCCCTGCGACCTGCGCCGAGTGCCGAGTCCTCTCACTCTTATCTACAGACAGTGTCCGTACGTACTACCGAGTCCAGTCACTCAGCTCCGGTACATGAGGGCGGCACTTACTGACGTCACGCGCCTGCTCCTCCCACTAGGCGGCGCAGGCGCGTGACGTACAGTGAGTGAGTGAGCCCCGCACTGCCTGCCTGTTACCGCCCGCCCTGAGCCCCTGAGCAGTGTTGATGCTGAAAAGAAGCCTGCTGTGAGGCGAGCCTGAGTCTATTCTGTGGATCCGGGACAGTGGGTCACTGGGTGGGTGCAATGTGGTTAAACAAACTATTTTTTTTACAATGGGGACACTGTGGATGGTCTGTGGGGGGGGGGGGGGCATTAATTACAATGGGGGGCGGGGGCCACTGTGCGAGACATGAAAATGGGGGCCACTGTCACTGTGGGGGACATTAAGTTTAATAAGGATCACTATGGACATTATTTAGAATGGAGGCTGCTGTGGGTGTCATTATAACTATAATGTCTGATAGGCCTAGTCCTGAGCTGAGTTATATTACCCTGCCCATGCCCTGTATAATAATGTACCCATTCCTGATACCCCTTAGTTATATTACCCCGCTGGGGTAATATAACTAAGGGGTATCAGGGTACATTATTATACAGGGCAGGGTAATATAACTCAGGACTAGGCCTATCAGACATTATACAGTTATAATGACATCCACAGCAGCCTCCATTCTAAATAATGTCCATAGTGATCCTTATTAAAAATAATGTCCCCCCACAGGCAGGCAGTGCGGGCGGCGGCGCTCACTCACTGTACCTCACGCACCGCCGCCCGCACTACCTGCCTGTTACCGCCCGCCCGGAGCAGTGCTGAGAAAGAAGCCTGCTGTGAGTGAGAGCCTGAGTCTGTGGGACAGTGGGTCACTGTGACCGTCCGTGCAATGTGGTTCCACATTTTTTACAATGGGGAGACACTTATTTAATCGAGCAGTTTTGATGGGGGTGGGGGGGGAGTTTTTTTGACACTCGCCCTGAGAGAAATTTTACCTAGAAACGGCACTGGTCCTACTGGACAATCCTTTGGCATGTCATCCATTAGCTTTGTCTGTTCAGTGTCCCTTTAATAATATTTTCTCAGAAACCACTCTTGCTTTTTTATGGTAATTGGGTTTAATTGAGGATTGTTAACCGTGTTAATTGTGTACTGCTTAGATTGTGTCGCTTGTATCGCCAGTTTAAGGCTGATTCTAAAAACGTTTGCAAACGTCTGTCGGTAAACTCATTAGCTGGTTCATCGGATGCTGTGATTTTGTTTTATCAGATGCATGGAGGGAGCAATAAAACACCTTTTTTTTTCATCCAAATTGCTTTCTCCCATCCATCTTCGTGAAAAATGGCTGCAGTAGATGTCATGCACTCAGCATAACAGAACAATACAAAATAACCTGAAAAGACTCGTTACAGGAAAGCTACATTGTCAAAACATTTGCAAGATGAATTCACAAAAACATCAACCGCTGTAGAGGCCGCACTTCTGCATTCCTTTTTAAAGGGAACCTGTCATCAACTTTATGCAGCCCATACTAACGGCAGAATAAAGTAGAGACAGGTGAGTTGATTTCAGCGGTCTGTCATTTATAAGTAAAAAGTAAGTTATTGAAAAGAACCGACATCACAATCATTGCAGACTGGGCCTGGAGAAGAGTCATGGCCACCTGAGAAGAGTCCTGGTTATTCATGAATTTCTGCTCTCCCGCCCACCTGCTCATGACTGACAGTCTCCTACCTAGTTTTCTCCCTTTCTCTCTAGGAGAGAACTGCCAATCATCAGCAGATGGGCGAGAGAGCAGGAGATTATGTATAACCAGGACTCTTCTCAGGTAGATTTAACTCTATTCGAGGCCTGGGCTGCAATGATTATGATGCTGGTTCTCGGCAACCACTTACTTTTAGCTCAGGAGTAACACACCGCTGACATCAGCATTTCTGTCACTAAGTTATGCTGCCCTCAGTGAGGTCAACATAAAGGTGATGACAGGTTCCCTTTAAAACAATGGGGGTCATTTATTAAGACTGGCGTTCTAGACAGCGGTCTTTATAAACCCCTACACTGGCGGTGGATCCGCCAAAGTTATGAGGCGCCGATTCTAAATGTAAGATGTCTTACATTTAGACCTTTTTCTACGCCTGTAACAGGCAGAGAAAATTGTAAATGAGAAGGACCTGACATCGCGTCCCCTTCCATGCCCACGCCACGCTCCCTTCTTTAGAACTGGCGTGAGCTGGGGAAAGGTCACAGATTCTGGCGCAACTAATCAAATCCTAATAAAGTCTACTTTCACACTTGTTTTCCGGTATTGAGATCCGCCAGAAAAAAAAAAAAGTTTCCGTTTAGGCTTAATGCATACTAAATGGAAAGAGATCCGTTCAGGATGCATCAGGATGTCTTCCGTTCCATCAGCATTCCATTTTGTGACCGGACAAAAAAACGCAGCTCAGTCATAAAGACGGAAAAAAATGGAGCCTAAAAAAACGTATCCGTCACCCATTGAATTTTAATGCATTTAGTGACAGATCCATTTTATTCCGTTTTGATTTCACACAACCGCATCCTAATGGAACAGATGTGCAAAATCAAAACGGATACGTTTAGTTCCGGTATTGAGATCCTCTGCCGGATCTCATTACTGGAATTAACGACACAAGTGTGAAAGTAGTAGACGTATTTCAGCTTCATAAATGACCCCCAGTGGCTTCTATTTGCTAATGTGAGTGCTCCTCGATTCCAAAATGGATCACAATTTGGAGCATCTAGGTTTAGAAAAGTCATGTGTACCTAGCCCAACAATTGGACATGAACTACACAAAAAGGGTGTGGCTTCAAGGGAAATGGGTGTGGCCTTATTGGCAACATTTAGCACTAAAATTCTGGTGCAAATTTCTGTCTCATAGTAAACCAACCACATTTATCATCCAGCCTGAGCCCCTGTGATAAAGCTGGTGCAGGTCTAGACGGCCGGTCTAAGCTTACACCATCTATAGCAGAGGTTCTCAACCTGTGGTATGCGTATGAAAAGGGGTGGAGTATTTGGGGGTCATTTTACACCATTGTGCGGTCTTTAATATTCCCTGTATCCTGGGGGAGGATACACTTCATTTATGATACTGACCCAAGAGCCCTTGACTGGAGTACATTTAAGGCTACTTTTACATTAGCGTTTTTTGCGGATCCGTCATGGATCTGCAAAAAACGCATTGATTACAATAATACAACCGCATGCATCCGTCATGAACGGATCCGTTTGTATTATGTCTTCTATAGCCATGACGGATCTGTCTTGAACACCATTGAAATTCAATGGGGGACGCATCCGTTTTCTATTGTGCCAGATTGTGTCAGAGAAAACGGATCCGTCCCCATTGATTTACATTGTGTGCCAGGACGGATCCGTTTGGCTCCGCTTCGTCAGGCGGACAGCAAAATGCTGCAAGCAGCGTTTTGGTGTCCGTCTCCAGAGCGGAACGGTGACTGAACGGAGGCAAACTGATGCGTTCTGAGCGTATCCTTATCCATTCAGAATGCATTAGGGCAAAGCTGTGAGATCCCTGAACTGATCTCCCAAACGGAAAGCCAAAACGCTAGTGTGAAAGTAGACTTAATTGTCATTTATGCCCAAAAACTGGCTGAAATTAAAGTGAATCTGACCGGGCTGATGGCCCTGTCATGACCCCAAACAACCCCTGCCACTACCCAGTGTCTAGGACAGCATGGAAAAATGCTGTATGTGCCTAAATTTAGTCAGACAGGTGTTTAAAAAGTCACAAATTGGAGCTGTGCAATTTTTTTTATGCTAAAAACTTCATATAATGACCCTCTTTATGTTTATATCAATTGGGAGATTAGAAAAAGCTGCTTATTTCCTTTGGTAATAAATGACTGGACATGTCTAAATCCAACATGCTTGATCACTCAAAGATTATTGCCAATCCTACTGAAATCAACAGTCAAAAGTCTTATTTGTATGGTCAGCTATAGTGCACAAAAAAAAATTAAAAAATTGTTCCTACAGTTTAAGTTTATGCCAAAATATGGTACTCCCTTCCCCCTTACGAGCCAAGAATTATTGGCTGCTCACAATGGTAAGCCTATTTCCATACAGCGAGACGTTTAATGTGTTCATTTAATGATAACCCCTGGTAAAAGGGCTATAAACGATTAATAGCATGCTTAATTTCTTACACTATTTTGCAGGGCGTTCTCATAGGAGACATTATGCACACCTGTTTATAAACAATTTTTTCTGTCTTAAGTAAACTTAGGCTATTTTCACACCCGTCATGGATCTGAACAAACGCTTCATCTGGGAAGGAACAAGTAGTCTTATTCCCTGCCACCGTTCCTAGGGATTTCCGGGGGCTCCGGGGCTAAGGTTCCGGTATATGAGTATTTCCACCTTCAGGGTCTACTGATACTAGCAGGAGTCAGAGAGAGGTCTAGGAATTCCTAGGAGGTCACCATCCCTCTTCCTTAGCTTTGAGGCCTAGACTCTGGTCTATTTCCTTCTGTGGGTATTCTGGTGTAATCCCCTCCCCATTACGTGTGACAGTATTCTATAGTTTTCAAACCAGCACCTGGATCTGAACACTGTTGTAACTTTATGTAATTAAAAATTTTGTATAGCCAGTGAGTTATTCAATGAAATGTATCTGTATAGCGCCGCCTGCTGTTTGCTCTTTTTCTTATTTCTTTGTCCTGCTCACTGAGATGGCTGCACATGCTCAGTTTCATCCTTCAACTGCCTCCTGAGCTGTGATAGGCAGAGCATGGACACTCCCCCTGATCTGTGATAGGGAGAGCATGGACACGCCCCCTTAGCTGCAGCAGACAAGACACTCCCCTTGAGCTGTCAGCTTGATAAAAATCTAGCAGAGATCTGATTTTCATTTTTTACATTAGTCATGGTATAGCCCCTTTATTAACGATGACAAAATGAATAGAACAGAACAATAAAGATACAGAGTTCATTATTTCTGATAAAATACGTGGTTTTCCTCCGATGTGCACTTTGAAGTCTCTGTGACATGACAATAAACCTTAAAATACATGTTCCCGTTTTCATTTCTTGTTTATAATGAAGATATTTCATGTAATTAACCGTACGTTGACTTAATTAGCTTAGAAGTTTAGCATTCTGGATATATTAATAGAAACGATAGCCTCCAGCGTGCCTTCAGTGGAATATGTATGTACTTATTAAATATTTCCAAAATGTATTAAGATCACAACATCACAGCACAAATATCATGTGCTGCGCTCTTGATACACAATACAATGCTGGTTTAGCTGAATGGAGTGGCTCACTTATTGCTAGTGGGTGGCACGGTGCTTCAAACTAAAAATTAAGGACGCCCTACCTTAATGTAATAAAAATTGTAGAAAAAAGTGAAGCGAGCACTCGCTCTATGGCAATACTCAGATTTATTAGTAAATGCTTATTAATTGCACTTAAAATACAATAAAACACAATGGTTAAAACACTAAATAAAAAAAATAAAACTGTGATAAGGTCGACCTTGATATAACACTGATATTCACATTTGTTGTATGGGACCTTAGTTGAGCATAATAACTCGCTTAATGTATACACATCTTCCAATGGTGTCCAAATGAATAGTGGAGTAAAGATAAGGTGATAAATTATTAAAGTAGTGAGTTTGAATAAAGTCCATAATAATTAATAGTGATAATAGGTGCGTGAGTGAGGAGGGCACCTGTTGGAGCTGTGTGTCAATGCACGCTTTGTGTTGCTTCCTGTAGCAACCAAACAATGTCCCGATCACTCAATGAATAATAGACCGCGGCAGGCAGTATAATCCGTTGAAAATGTTCAACTGTTCAAAGGTAGTCTGATTAGACTCATCGACTGGAGTCTTACCTCTGTCTCGAGGTTATGAACAAATCTTACCTCCGTATAAAGAGGTTGCTGGTTTCGAACGCTGGAAAGGACCGCTGGGCTCACCGCTGCGTCTTCACGGCTTTGCAGGAGCTGACAGTCCAACCCGGTATCGCGATAGTACGAGTGAGACTTGCGTCCGGTCTCAGTACTTACTCAGATGATTAGAGCTGTTTCGCTGATTATCCGGTATCAGGTTCTTAAATAAATCTTTCCCTTTATTGCATGGCCATGCAAAGTCCTTTGCAAGGAGGTGTGAACGGAGTGTCTGATAGCCCAGACGCGTTTCGGGATATTACTAATCCCTTCCTCAGTGGTATATCTTGCACTCCTTACCTCCTCCTTTTTATACGTTCCTAGGGTCATCTGTGAGACCCGGTTTCCATATTCCAGGATTGGAGTCATTTTGACTATTTCTGCCATGTTGCGGTTCTGGTGCCTTTTTGTTGCGTTTTTTCTATTATAGGTGCGTTTTCACTTGTTTAATCTTCTTATGATCATAATCAGTTAATAAACCCCAATAACAAATGTGTATCTATAACTCATGTATTTAAATCATGATATATCATAAAAAAACTTTTTTCATTGCATTAAAATTGATAATAACAATAAAATTATAAGAATAACAGTAATAAAAACAGCATTATTCATACAAATATAGAAATGACAATAATAACAACAATATGAGGATTCAGATAAATGTTGGCAGTTCTATATTCTTGGCATGGAGATGGTCGGTTATGGTCAGGATCCCAAACCAGAGGGGGGGTTCCAGCACCGATAAACGGCCAAGCTTGGGACCCCCCATCGGGGATGGGGCCGCAACCTTTAAAGAAAACCAAATTGAGGGTGGAGCCTAACTGGATAATGGGTACATTAGACATACAGTCATTATATACGGTGATTGATCACCAACAAGGATTAGATGCTATACAAAGACAATTGACTACAGATGCTGCTCTACAACTAACTCAGATTGATTTTATATTAAAATCAATAAAATACATTTTACAGCATAATTATTTTTATTTTGAGGGTGACTACTATCTGCAGCGTCGTGGCACCGCCATGGGGACCAGGTTCGCCCCCAGCTATGCCAATTTGTTTTTGGCAGATTGGGAGATGACCACCATAGACCCCATACTGGGGGGGGGGACCTGGTCCTATGGCGGCGCTACATCAATGATGTGATATTCATTTGGAAAGGGGATTTGAGTACATTGGAAGTCTTTCTAAAAAACTTGAATACAAATAATAAGGGCTTGATTTTCACCTCAAGCATTAAAAGTAAGACAGAATATCTGGATTTATTGATTGAAGTCTCAGAAGGGAGATATAAATGCAGCACCTTCCAAAAACCCACAGCGACTAATAATTTTATTCCCTTCTCTAGCTGTCACCTCCCAAGGTGGTTGATCAATCTTCCCACCGGACAGTTTAGACGCATTAGACGCAATTGTACGGAAGACACAAAATATGAAGAAGAGGCTATAAAAATGCAATCATATTTTGAAGAAAAACAATATCCCAAAGGATTAATCAATGAAGCCCTGACCACTGTTAGACAATTAGACAGACAGGAATTTTTTATGGAGAAAAAACAATTGCAGATAAGCGATTCCTCCTCTTTCTTGGATATCAGATTGGTGCTCCCCTTTATTGACAATTATAGAAGGATTCAAAAAACGATCAGGTCCCATTGGCCATATCTATTGAATGATAAAACTATTGGCCACCTCCTACCACATGCACCCAAAATTACTTTTACCAAAGCCCCCAACTTGGGATTAAACGTAGCTCCATCAGTCCCGAATAAAATTCAGAAAAACAATACTTTAAGTTCCTTTATGAAAATGAAAGGTTTTTACAAATGCGGCAGGTGCATAGGATGTAAATCTAACGATTTACCACGAAAAACCCTAGAGATAAGTTCAACACAAAATAAATATAAATGGAAAATAGAAGACTGTATCTCTTGCAATACATCAGGGGTTATTTATTTAATACAATGCCCCTGTAATCGACAATATATAGGACGGACCAAACGCCCCCTAAAAACAAGGATCAGGGAACACATCTCGAACATTAAAAAAGGGTACGAGAAGCACTCATTGTCAAAGCATTATAAAGACACACATAACAGTAACCCAGGTAACCTAAAGTTTGTTGGACTAGAGAAGATTGAACATCATTGGAGAGGAGGGGATTTTATCCCAAAAATGTCCAGGGCAGAATCAAGGCAGATTTACGAGTTCGGTTCCCTATTACCGTTAGGACTGAATTCTGACATGGAGCTGTTTGGTTTTCTTTAAAGGTTGCGGCCCCATCCCCGATGGGGGGTCCCAAGCTTGGCCGTTTATCGGTGCTGGAACCCCCCCTCTGGTTTGGGATCCTGACCATAACCGACCATCTCCATGCCAAGAATATAGAACTGCCAACATTTATCTGAATCCTCATATTGTTGTTATTATTGTCATTTCTATATTTGTGTGAATAATGCTGTTTTTATTACTGTTATTCTTATAATTTTATTGTTATTATCAATTTTAATGCAATGAAAAAAGTTTTTTTATGATATATCATGATTTAAATACATGAGTTATAGATACACATTTGTTATTGGGGTTTATTAACTGATTATGATCATAAGAAGATTAAACAAGTGAAAACGCACCTATAATAGAAAAAACGCAACCCTAGGAACGTATAAAAAGGAGGAGGTAAGGAGTGCAAGATATACCACTGAGGAAGGGATTAGTAATATCCCGAAACGCGTCTGGGCTATCAGACACTCCGTTCACACCTCCTTGCAAAGGACTTTGCATGGCCATGCAATAAAGGGAAAGATTTATTTAAGAACCTGATACCGGATAATCAGCGAAACAGCTCTAATCATCTGAGTAAGTACTGAGACCGGACGCAAGTCTCACTCGTACTATCGCGATACCGGGTTGGACTGTCAGCTCCTGCAAAGCCGTGAAGACGCAGCGGTGAGCCCAGCGGTCCTTTCCAGCGTTCGAAACCAGCAACCTCTTTATACGGAGGTAAGATTTGTTCATAACCTCGAGACAGAGGTAAGACTCCAGTCGATGAGTCTAATCAGACTACCTTTGAACAGTTGAACATTTTCAACGGATTATACTGCCTGCCGCGGTCTATTATTCATTGAGTGATCGGGACATTGTTTGGTTGCTACAGGAAGCAACACAAAGCGTGCATTGACACACAGCTCCAACAGGTGCCCTCCTCACTCACGCACCTATTATCACTATTAATTATTATGGACTTTATTCAAACTCACTACTTTAATAATTTATCACCTTATCTTTACTCCACTATTCATTTGGACACCATTGGAAGATGTGTATACATTAAGCGAGTTATTATGCTCAACTAAGGTCCCATACAACAAATGTGAATATCAGTGTTATATCAAGGTCGACCTTATCACAGTTTTATTTTTTTTTATTTAGTGTTTTAACCATTGTGTTTTATTGTATTTTAAGTGCAATTAATAAGCATTTACTAATAAATCTGAGTATTGCCATAGAGCGAGTGCTCGCTTCACTTTTTTCTACAATACAATGCTGGCTTGCAGGACAGTAAAGGCAAAAATAAATAAAATATATAGCTTCAAAAAGCATCTTCTTAAAGGGGACCTGTCACCTCTCCTGATATGTCTGTTTTATACTTGCATTCCCCACGTAATAACAATTCCGGAGAATCAATACTTATGTTGTACCATTGCTTTATTATTCCTGCTAGAAGTTATTAATGAATTTCCAGCAGTCTGCAAGAAAGGTCTAGATTTTGGTTACCAGTTTGGAGGGGGGCTGTTCCTGCACTGGCAGCACTGATTGGATAGTGTCAGACTGTGCAGGGACACACCCCCTACTGGTAACCCCCATCCAGACTTTTCTTGCAGATTGCTGGCAATTCATTTATAACTTCTAGAAGGAATAATAAATGAATGGCACAACAAAGAGTGTTGAGAATAGATTTTCCAGAATTCTTATTAGATGGGGAATACAAGTAGTTACTAAAACAGAAGTCAGTAGGGGAGACAGGTCTTCTTTAACCACTACAGGACCGCCGCACGCAGGATTGCGTCTTTGCGGCAGCCCTGTTATTCCTCCTGGACGCGCTGGTGCGTCATCTCGCGAGACGCGAGATTTCCTGTGAACGCGCGCACACAGGCGCGCGCGTTCACAGGAACCGGAGGTAAACTAGCTGATCTACAGCCTGCCAGCGGCGATCGTTCGCTGGCAGGCTGTAGATGCGATTTTATTAACCCCTAAATCAGTGGTTCTCAACCTAGGGGTCGCAACCCCTTTGGGGGTCGATCGGCCCTTTCCGGGGGGTCGCCTGAGGCTTCCTATTGTGGGTCGCCCGCACAACGGCAGCAGCCCCTTATCCTCGCGCACAGGAAGTGATGTCCTATCACTGCCTGTGCTTGAAGGAGCCTGACGTCTGGACGGGTAAGTCGGGCCGCCTGTCTGCTGAGGTCCGAGTTTTTACGTTAATGACACCGCCGCTGAGCACCACTGCCACCAATGATTTAATTGAGCCTGGCTGAGCCTGGCTAATTTTATTTTAATTATTTGGCTGAGCAAGGCTTAATTTATTTGGGGGAACATGAAGCACCGCTGATTTATTTATTTGGGGGACCCTGAGCACCATTGATTTATTTATTTGGGGGAAACCTGATGCACCACTGATTTATTTATTTGGGGGGAACCCTGAGCACCGCTGATTTATTTATTTGGGGGAGACCTGAAGCCCCACTGATTTATTTATTTGGGGGACCCTGAGCACTTCTGATTTATTTATTTGGGGGGGACTTGAAGCACCAATAATTTATTTATTTGAGGGGTACCCAACATTTTGTCTGTGATTAATTACTCTGCTTTAATTATGTTCAATTTGTAGCAATAAAAATACATCCTGCATATCAGATATTTACATTACAATTCATAACAGTAGCAAAATTAGTTATGACGTAGCAAGGAAAAAAATGTAATGGTTGGGGGTCACCACAACATGAGGAACTGTATTAAGGGGTCACGGCTTTAGAAAGGTTGAGAACCACTGCCCTAAAAGGTATATTAGACGCTGTTTTGATAACAGCATCTAATATACCTGCTACCTGGTCCTCTGGTGGTCCCTTTTGCTTGGATCGACCACCAGAGGACACAGGCAGCTCTCTAATAAGTAGCACCAAACACCAGTACACTACACCCCCCCCCTGTCACTTATTAACCCCTTACTAACCCCTGACCACCCCATATTAGATTCCCTAATCACCCCCCTGTCATTGATCACCCCCCTGTAAGGCTCCATTCAGACGTCCGTATGTGTTTTGCGGATCGACGGATCCATGGATCGGATCCGCAAAACACATACGTACGTCTGAATGGAGCCTTACAGGGGGGTGATCAATGACATATAGCCCATATAGACTCCCTGATCACCCCCCTGTCATTGATCACCCCCCTGTAAGGCTGGCTCCATTCAGAGGTCCGTATGTGTTTTGAGGATCCACGGATCCATGAATCGGATCCGCAAAACACATACGGACGTCTGAATGGAGCTTACAGGGGGGTGATCAATGACAGGGGGTGATCACCCCATATAGACTCCCTGATCACCCCCCTGTCATTGATCACCCCCCTTTAAGGCTCCATTCAGACGTCCGTATGTGTTTTGCGGATCCGATCCATGGATCCGTGGATCCGCAAAACACATACGGACCTCTGAATGGAGCTTTACAGGGGGGTGATCAATGACAGGGAGGTGATCAATGACAGGGTGGTGATCAATGACAGGGTGGTGATCACCCCATATAGACTCCATGATCACCCACCTGTCATTGATCACCCCCCTGTAAGGCTCCATTCAGACATTTTTTTTGGGCACAAGTTAGCGGAAATTGTGTTTTTTTTTTTTTTTTTCTTACAAAGTCTCATATTCCACTAACTTGTGACAAAAAAATTAAATCTCACATGAACTCACCATACCCCTCACGGAATCCAAATGCGTAATTTTTTTTAGACATTTATATTCCAGACTTCTTCTCCCGCTTTAGGGTTTTACAGGGCATTTTTTACACATTTGGATTCCAGACTTCTTCTCACGCATTAGGGCCCCTAAAATGCCAGGGCAGTATAACTACCCCACAAGTGACCCCATTTTGGAAAGAAGACACCCCAAGGTATTTCGTGATGGGCATAGTGAGTTCATGGAAGTTTTTATTTTTTGTCACAAGTTAGTGGAATATGAGACTTTGTAAGGAAAAAAAATTAAAATCATCATTTTCCGCTAACTTGTGACAAAAAATAAAAAGTTCTATGAACTCACTATGCCCATCAGTAAATACATTAGGGTGTCTACTTTCCGAAATGGGGTCATTTGTGGGGTTTTTCTACTGTCTGGGCATTGTAGAACCTCAGGAAACATGACAGGTGCTCAGAAAGTCTGAGCTGCTTCAAAATGCGGAAATTCACATTTTTGTACCATAGTTTGTAAACGCTATAACTTTTACCCAAACCATTTTTTTTACCCAAACATTTTTTTTATCAAAGACATGTAGAACAATACATTTAGAGAAAAATGTATATAGAAATGTATTCTTATTATTATTTTTTTACAACTGAAAATGAAAAATGTCATTTTTTTGCAAAAATTTTGGTAAATTTCGATTAATAACAAAAAAGTAAAAATGTCATCAGCAATGAAATACCACCAAATGAAAGCTCTATTAGTGAGAAGAAAAGGAGGTAAAATTAATTTGGGTGGTAAGTTGCATGACCGAGCAATAAACCGTGAAAGTAGTGTAGTGCAGAAGGGTAAAAAGTGGTCTGGTCATTAAGGGTGTTTAAGCTAGGGGAGCTGAGGTGGTTAAAGTGTAACTGTCATCCTTTTTTTTTATTTTTGTAATGTGTACAGGCAATAATACTGACCATTTTTGTAATATACTTCAATTTCTGAAATCGTACATTTCAGTTAGAAAAATAGCTCTAAAGTGTTCCCAGCCAGCTTTTACTGTAAAAAACTACATTGATCAGAAGCCTTGGTTGTCGGCTGCCATCGATTGGTATCACCTGATATGCGATCCTGGCCAAGGGGGTAGTTAGTCACGGGTGTCTTGAGCTTCATCCTGTGATTATCCTCCCCTGTGAAGTGAGTATTCACATCTTGAACATTTCTATCAGAAATTTCCAGAATACCTCTCCTTAAGAACAATTTATATAACAATCATCCTCCTGAGGGGGGGTGTGACCACTTGACTCACCTTTATTACATCCTTTGGGAGTGGCGCTCTAATAGTGTTTTCTTTTGAACCAGGTTACGGTTGGAACCATCCCCTATGGTACCACCAGACCGAATTCACCCACTATCTGTCTCTTTCTATTGGGAATGAAAAATCTTTTTTTCAATTTCCCTTAACACGTGCTGCCTTCCCTCAATTTTCATTGAACGGTACCTAGATCGTGGTGCCATTTAATTCTACTTTACCACCACTACAACTTTCTCCACGATCCGTCTGTATGAAAGTAGCCTACGGACACGGATCACTGACGCGGATGACAATCTTGTGTGCATCCGTGTTTTTTCAGGGACCCATTGACTTGAATGGGTCCGTGAACCGTTGTCCGTCAAAAAAATAGGACAGGTCATATTTTTTTACGGACAGGAAACACGGATCACGGACGCGGATGAACAACGGTGCATTTTCTGAGTTTTTAACGGACCCATTGAAAGTCAATGGGTCCGCAGAAAATCATGTAAAATGGAACAACGGACACGGATGCACACAACGGTCGTGTGCATGAGGCCTAAGTGTGGAAATTGTATAATTACTGCAATGTCTCACTTTGGTCAGTAGATGGCAGCAAAGGATAACATGCTAAAAGTCTACATAAAGCTGCCTATCAGAGTAATATTAATAACCAGTTTTGTTTGCAAAGTTGGTAATTAGCTAATTTATGGGCTGTTTTGACCCAAACAAGTGTGATAGCAGACTGTATATGCAGGTTTGACGCTGCACTTAGCAAATTACTTATTGCATCACACTTTCCCTGTGAAGGGGAGGAGGGGCCTGGAGGAGCAGGAAGTGAGCAGACAGAGGCTGTGCTTGGTGCTGCTGGAGACCAGAAGAGATCTTCTCTGCAGATTCTGGAAGGGAATCAACCGGCTTACAGCGGAGACTGGCGACATCACGAAGGGGAGGTTTGCAGCGACAACTCCAGGAGTGTCGTGTCTGTAGGATCCAGTTCTGGAGTGGACCAGCAAATAAGATAAAGCACCAAGAACCTGCTCAAGGAACTGTAAGTGCAGCTCTGCCGTGTCACATTGCACCACACTGGTAAAGTGGCATTTGGAGAGACAATAACGCTCCAAGTACAGTTGCATTGCTGTGTTCGGGCTGCAAGCTAATGCAAAGCCCTAAGGGACTCATACGCTGACACCTTCCTATCTCACTGGCTGCTCATAGGGAGTAATATGCTGTAAACTGGAGTAAGGATTACAGCTGCAATCAAAGAGACAGACATAATTTACCTGTGGATTACAAATAGGGAAGTCTGATTTAAAGAGACAGAGATTTACCTGTGGATTACAAATAGTATTGCACAATACTTTGGGTGCACCCCAACCAGGAACTCGTCCAGGAACATACAAGTGCAGCTAGGCTGCTTAATGGACTCTGGAGAAAACATCACATTTACTGGTTTATTGTTAGTGTTACATTTACTGTGTACCAATCTGTTTTATATATTCTCAGCTTCTTGTTCATTACATTGTTCAGTAAACTCAACTGTTGGGAAAGAACCATTGCCTGTGTGTGTGTGGCATCATGCACCCTCTGTACCTGTGAGCCCAGCCCTCGGTCTTCTTTCATCTACATAACTTAGGCTCATCAAGTGCCAGCACAGGGGTACTAAGACCGGCGTCTAAAACGCTGGTCTTAATAAATGACCCCATTTGTGTCTACACCTCTTATGCAGTGCTATACACTCACCTAAAGAATTATTAGGAACACCATACTAATACGGTGATGGACCCCCTTTTGCCTTCAGAACTGCCTTAATTCTACGTGGCATTGATTCAACAAGGTGCTGACAGCATTCTTTAGAAATGTTGGCCCATATTGATAGGATAGCATCTTGCAGTTGATGGAGATTTGAGGGATGCACATCCAGGGCACGAAGCTCCCATTCCACCACATCCCAAAGATGCTCTATTGAGTTGAGATCTGGTGACTGTGGGGGCCATTTTAGTACAGTGAACTCATTGTCATGTTCAAGAAACCATTTTTCCAGTCTTCAACAGTCTAATTTTGGTGAGCTTGTGCAAATTGTAGCCTCTTTTTCCTATTTGTAGTGGAAATGAGTGGTACCCGGTGGGGTCTTCTGCTGTTATAGCCCATCCGCCTCAAGGTTGTGCGTGTTGTGGCTTCACAAATGCTTTGCTGCATACCTCGGTTGTAACGAGTGGTTATTTCAGTCAACGTTGCTCTTCTATCAGCTTTAATCAGTCGGCCCATTCTCCTCTGGCCTCTAGCATCAACAAGGCATTTTCGCCCACAGGACTGCCGCATACTGGATGTTTTTCCCTTTTCACACCATTCTTTCTAAACCCTAGAAATAGTTGTGCGTGAAAATCCCAGTAACTGAGCAGATTGTGAAATACTCAGACCGGCCCGTCTGGCACCAACAACCATGCCACGCTCAAAATTGCTTAAATCACCTTTCTTTCCCATTCTGACATTCAGTTTGGAGTTCAGGAGATTGTCTTGACCAGGACCACAACCCTACATGCATTGAAGCAACTGCCATGTGATTGGTTGACTAGATAATCGCATTAACGAGAAATAGAACAGGTGTTCCTAATAATTCTTTAGGTGAGTGTATATTTCTATTCTAACAGGTAACAAACAAACACTATGTGGTCTGATACCTAACCTAAATTTGGTAGATTAAAAGGGTTCCCTCAGCATTGTAATAAATCAGTCCATTTTAGTTAAAATTTTCCTGTCCTTCGCTCCACCGATGCCACTTTCTCTTCTGCACTTACAAAGGTGGCCGACTCTTCCATCTGGGGCCCAAAAGGATTGTCTTCTCTTCCTGTTCTGCTGCATTTACTATTACGGGTAAGTACTAACTAAATGATCTTTCTTCCACAGGATAGTACAAAGGACTGATTACCTAAAATGCCTGGAGTACCCCTTTAACAAGAAGTGGGGGACAGATAAAAGGAAATATGACTGCAGAACCAGACAACACAGAGAGTGTTTGTTGTCTGTTACCAAGGAGACATATAGAGTAAATCTACGTGACAGCTATAGACCCATAATCATATGGAATTTTTATTGAAAATGATATGCAAAAATATTTAATCAATAAAAATTTAGTTTTTGAAAGTGTACATACCCTAGGGACTGTCAATGAGAAGGCAGTGATATTTTTTTTTTAAAGGGTCGCAATGGGTTCAAAATAAAAAAAAACTATGATTCCTCACCTCATGGATCCCCCTGCCGCTGTCCTTCTAATGTTTCTTCAGATCCCTCTACTTCCTGGTCCCAGCTTAATACACGGGAAATGTCTGGAAATGTCAGTCACTGCTGACACTGGAGGTCCGCCTCTGCCAGTGATTGGCTGACTGGGCATTCCAGCCATTTCCTGTGTGTTAAGCTGGGACCAGGAAGTAGAGAGCAGCTTTCAAAGTTGGGAATCAGTGAGGTGAGTAATTCTTACTTTTTATTCTAAACTCATTCTGTTTTTAAAAACATTTTTACCCCCCAACAGCTCCTTTAAGTCCTACTCTAATTAATTTCCTTTGGCAAAATAGGCGGGCTGGGTTTATTGTAGTATTGGTACTGCCTGAATCGGGCTACCCACTAGCTGCTCTCATTACAGTGGAGACCAAGCAACCCAAGTCACAAACCTTTATCAAAGCCTATTCCACGTGGCTGGCTACAGCTATAGATTGAAGGGATTGAGAGGTTGAGGGATTAGGATTTTTGTATCCGATTTCTAAAACCTGTATTACACTGCCCGATTTTTTGGCAGATGCGAATGCTCGTTAGTGATCATCTTGCAGTGTAATACTCCTGCCGATTGCCCGATGAACGAGCAAACGCTCAATCATCGGGCAATCCAAATCTTTTGACATGTTAAAATTTTTTGTTTGCAGGCAGCAGATCGTGGTGTCTAATAACAATCTGCCGCTGGCAAACTACTATACATCATGGGGACGAGCAATGACAGCGATAGCTCCTCTCTATGCTGCGGAGTAGATCGCTGCATGTAATAGAAGCGATCTCCTCCACTAGCTAGCAGGTGATTTCCAGGAAGAAACACTTCCCTCCCAACAATCATTTGCCACATAAGAATGTGAGGCAGGGACAAGAGGAAAAAAAGAAGAGGGGATTAGTCACAGGCCCTTTAGGAGGAAAGGGTCTGGGATATCCAGGCAGGGCGCCAAAGGAAGGACCGTAGATAATAGTTCCAGGTGTATTTAGTTACTGGGGAGGTAATAGGCTGCCACAGGTATACAGTCCAGATAAGGAAGATCCTATGTGGACGTGATACAGAAATAAAGAAAAAGGAGGAAAAAGAAACCTGTAAATGGTGCCAGATACCTCTGGAGTAATACACTAGATGATGATTAGTGGCTAATTGTGGGATGTCATCAATTAATTTCCCTTAAAATCAACAGCAATAACTTTAAAAAGCACATATACCTTTTTATAAAATAGTCGAGTCATATAATGATAACGATGTTGTATAATATGATAGGGTGATGTGATAAAAACGTTAAGATTAAAATTATGAAAGACACTCCCTTCACCCAGAAGGGGCAGGGTGGGATAAAGCTCAAGACACCCACTCTGCTTCCTCCTGCATCTGGGTCGCCTGTAGAGTCTCCGGAATTAATGTGCACAGGGTAAGGGTATAGTGCAGGCTCAATGCGTTTTGGGGTCTATAGGCTCGTCTTCATCAGGAGCATAAACAAGTCACATACATTGTCCAGTATTTAAACACTGAAAAAGCGCCAAAAGGTAGAGGAAGTAGCGTCACTTCTGGTCTGCGCTCCAGCGTGGACAAACAGTTAGGGAGAGAATGAATGAACATCGCTCTAACATTAGACGGGGTGTTCTAACCCACAGCGTCTCTCGCCATTTCTCTGAAAAACACAATAATGATCCATCTACTCTGAAAGTGTCACCTATAGAACATATTACCACTTCCTACCAACAATTATGCCGAAAAGAAATCCATTGGATTTACCTTTTTAATACACTATCACCTTTTGGACTCAATGAATCAGTGGAATATTCAAATTATTAAAATCTAGCGCTAGTACCATTGACACAATCCACAATACTACGGTGTTCTCGGAGAACAATTACTAGGACCCCTAATGTATCCATTCACCGTTGTATCAGTCCTTCCATGCTCTTTATATGAGAGGAATATTCCCCTATGCAGGATATTGATTATGTGACATCGGCAATGAATGACCTTATTTTCAAACTCTACTCATTTTTTACATTATTACTAATATACCCTCTATGAAGCGTTATGCATCCCTTGTTGTACTGTCCAATTATGCCTTCTGTCTGTAGATATGATATCCCGATACAATATGCATTATTTATTATCCATTTATTTATTTATGTATAGTCGATGTATCGCTACGCATTACCATTTTATAGTGACCCATTTTTATACCATCGAGATTATGATATATTTATATACACATATACATTTTATATTTATACAGGTTTTAGGCTACTAGGCTTTATTGGATCTACCTACTATTTATAGGCTTTATTATCCATGTATTTATTTATCTATGTATAGTCGCGTATTGCTATGTATTACCATGTTATAATGACCCCCTCTTACACCATCGAGATTATAGGCTATAGGATATAGGCTTTATTGGATCTACCTACTATTTGTTCATGTATAGATGCCCAATCTCTACCACGTATTCTTGTGATCATAGTTCTGAGCGCAGGACTAGAAGTGACGCCACCTCCTCCACTTTCACGCTGGAGCGCAGACCAGAAGTGACGCTACTTCCTCTACCTTTTGGCGCTTTTTCAGTGTGTAAATACTGGACAATGTATGTGACTTGTTTATGCTCCTGATGAAGGGGATCCTATAGACCCCGAAACGCGTTGAGCCTGCACTATACCCTTACCCTGTGCTAATTAAAGGATATTAACCAGATGTACCACGTGTGACTGCCATTAATTCCGGCAGTCACACGGTTTATTATAATTAAATCCCAAAGAAAAGCATTGACTGCATTTAATGTAATGAAAAAGTACATATATATAATGATCCAAGTCATGTTTCAAGGCACTTTAAAGGGCTTCATTAATTAGATGCAAGATGCAATAATGAATTTGTTCCTTCTATGTAAAACAAATAAACATCCCTGGGGTTAGGAATAGGGAAAACACTTCTGTATTGCCTGTATAGACAGTGCAGCAGAGTATGTATACTTGATAGCAGCTGAAATGAATGAGAGTCAATTGACTCTGGAAATAATAGAATGTATCCCCCACCCCCAGCGACTTGGGGGTGACAGGCAAGCTGCATACAGAGCATTATCTGTGTATAGTGTTATTATCCTGCCTCTCTAGCAGTAGAACAGAGCTGTAAGTAGCAGCTCCAGACTGTAATGATGATGACATGTCTCTGTTGACTCTGTTCCAATTTAAATATCAAAGCTAATAGATACATAGTGACACGTGCGATAACTGCAGTTCAAGTGGGGATTAGTCAGCACCAAAAGCTGGCACCCACAAGTGATGGTGCGGGCACAGCTAATGAGCCCACACCTTCACAGTGCCATAATAGTCAGCTATCTACTCTCATAGGGATACATTCTGCTTGTTATGATATACAACAGTGGATATTGTATGTATCTTTCTTTTTTTTATTGTGCATTCTCTTATCTTTGTAAATCTTTTCATATTTTGTATGTTTTTGTCTTTGTCACTCAATAGGGTTGTACTTAAAAAAATTAGTATAGCCAGTGAGTTATTCAATAAAATGTATCTCTATAGTGCCACCTGCTATACTGCAAACTCAGAAGGGGCCCACCCAGGAGGAGGGCTAAAATTTTTATTAGCGTCCCCTCAACAGTATATACAATGATATACAAAAAGAATAAGCCTCCCTGCGCTACTTTCGTTTAGATCTGTAAAAATCAGCCTGGGCAGGATGATACCGCAGCTGAATGTCCTAGGAAGGAGCTGTTGTCCTCCTCGAGGTTAAATTATAATAAAGATTAATATATCACCTGTGGGTGATATTGGACATCAGCGCTGGAATTACAATCTGAACAGCTACTACCTGCTGAATTGAGAAACTGAATAGATCGATGGCACTAAAAGTAGAAGACCCTACAAAAGAAGGAAGGCGTACATCACTAATACAAAGAAGAAATCCAGGCAGAAGCTTTTCAGGTACAGGTTACATTATTTTACAAAGGTGCCTTAATGCCCTCAGTTGCAGCAGACTTACCGACACCTTCTCACACAGTTAGTCGGCGGACATACCATCCTGCCTGTATATCTTCCCCCTTCTTCTACTTTTAGTGCCATCGATCTATTCAGTTTCTCAATTCAGCAGGTAGTAGCTGTTCAGATTGTAATTCCAGCGCTGATGTCCAATATCACCCACGGGTGATATATTAATCTTTAGTATATACAATGACATTATAATTAGTGACACTGTAGGAAATGCCAGGCCCTGTCTGAGAGAACGATCTTGACTAACCACATGAGTGTGGGTTGCACTGAAGGAGGAGGTTGTGAAAAGTTGCTGGGGGGGGCAGTAAAAAATTTACTGCGGGGCCCAGTTATTTCTAGTTACACCACTGAATTGGAGCAATGAATGGGGAGATCTCTGGTCCCATGTGCGGTACAGGGCTGGTTCTAGACAAAGAGATGGTCATGTACTATATGATGTCTGATTTCAATTTTTTACATCAATCACAGCGTAACCCCTTTTGTCCCATGAAAAAAAATTTTTAGTTTTCAAACCAGCGCCTGGATCTAAATACTTTTGAAATTGCATGTAATGTATAATAGCTGCTAGATTATTCAATGAAATGTATCCGTATAGCGCCACCTGACGTTTCCTTTTTTTTTTCTAATTTCTCTGTCCTGCTCACTGAGACGGTAACACATGTTCAGTTCCATCCTTCAACTGCCACCAGCTGCAGCAGAAAGGACACAACCTGATAAAGGAAGTGTCCACAAAGCCGCCCTCTTGAAATAAATCTAGCAGAACAATTGGCGCAATGAATGGGGAGATCTCTGGATCCATGTGAAGTACAGCGCTGGTTCTAGCTTTGTTAGAAAGAGATGGTCATGTACTATACAGTATGTTGTCTAATTTTCAATTTTTACATTAATCAGGGGATAACCCCTTTAAGTAAACCATATATACTCATTTAGTTTTTGTGTGTAAACCTACCGATGTGGAAAAATTGACACTTAATGCTTTAATTACACTGTTGCAGAAAACTTTAAATGGACCCTTATTGCAATAAAAGCCATATTTGCACCTGTTTTGTACCTTTGCTGCACGTTGTAAGGAGGGTAGTAGCCATACAGCCAAGATTGGACTGTATAATACTAATTTAAAATCATTAAACATGAAATGTGAAAGCCACTGTGACCTTTCTCCAGCATGCTATTAGTATACTCCATGGAACCGATGTTTATGCTTTCATCAGTTAGCGAAACCGAATTGACCCTAATCCATCTTCATAATTACATTCTCCTCTAATTGTCTATTTAAAACTGAATTATATAAACTTGCTCAGTGATTGAAAGCCCTTCAAAAAGGTTTGTTCTGAGCGGGCGGACATGCTTGTTTATAAGCCTAGAAGATGACTTCACTGTAACTGCCCATCCGATGACTACTAATGTATCACTGTTTCCATTAGGGTGGGTTCACACTAGCGTTTGAGATTCCGTTATGGCTTTCCAATAAAACATGGTTATAATGGAAAATAACGGAATCCATAAGACGGAAGGACGGATCCGTTCTGCCTATAGACTTGCATTATGACGGAATGCAAAACGGAAGCCTTTAAAAGGCATTCCGTTTGCTTTCTGTCCTAATAGAAGTCTATGGGAATCAAAACGGATGTGTCTGGGTGAGGTTATGCAAGACGGAAAACAGGACTTTGTTTTCCCGTCTTGCATAATGGGACCCAGACGGATCCGTTATGCTTTTCCATAGACTTCTACTATTAGGACGGAAACAAACGGAATGCCTTTTAAAGGCTTCCATTTTCATTCTGTCTGGGTATTCCGTTATTTTCTGTTATAACATGTTATAACGGAAAGCCATAACGGAATCCCTTTTCTAATCATTTCCCTCTAGTTCATACCTTGGCGGCTTACCCTTGGCAAAGTATCATGCCGTCATATAGTTTTATTTAGTCTTACTGATCTTTTCTGAAGACTAGATGTCTAAGCTGAGGCTGCTGGTCCCCAGTGCAAAACCTTTACCAGGGTCCATGCCGTGTATCATTTATATTACTGCTATCCTATAACATATGATGCCCATAAGGCATTAGGTGAAATGGTTTATTTCTTTGGGTTGATGTCCAGTGTTCAATCCAATTTTCTGATTTGGAATGTAATCGGAATAAAAGTGTTGTCATTACTATCATCAGGGTTGACATGATAATGGACTCCTGCAGAGTTTATGAAGAATACACTCTTTAGGCCTTCATCTGATGCTATATTCTTATGGATATAGCCTGTGTGTCTGGAGCTTTTCTAGCATACATGCTAAAATAAGATCAAAACTGCAGTGTGAACCCAGTTGTTACAGATCAGTGAGTGTGGACCCACTGTACCAACCAACCAGTTTGACTTAGAGCCTAATCCTGGCACTTCCCCAGTATTCACCCTTTAACCCCTATTAGAGATGAGCGAATCGAATCCCATGAAGTGGAATTAGATTAGAATTTCAGGATAAATTTGATTCACCTAGAAGCCGAATTTCCTCGTGCTTCGTGTCAGCAAATCAATTTATCCTGATATAGTATAAAAACAAACCAATTCAAACTTGCCTGCCTCCATTTGCTCGCGACGGGCCATTCAGCTCGAGATTACATCATCATAGCTGGCCGGCGTGATGACGTAATCTCGCGCCACACGGGATTTTGGCCGAGATCTTCAAGCAAGATGGTGGCGGCTTATCGCGAGCAAATGGAGGTGGTAACTTTGATGTAATTTTTTTTTTATTGTTAATTTTACCCTGTTTTTAAACTCAGATGCCGCAATCATGTATGAACGCGGCATCTGAGGGGTACAATGACAGAGGCGGCGCTATCACAGCGCCCTGTCATTGCACCCGCTACTTACAAAAAAAAATGCGCTTCATGACAAAGTAATTAATGAAGCAAATTTTGGGGTAAAATTTGGCGAAGCAGCCAAATCGAATTTTTAAGAAATTTGCTCATCTCTAACCCCTATACATGGATTTGGACTTTGCCATAGGAAAACAACCAGGCTGCTACCTCCTGGGATAGTCCCGGTGTGGTTGGCAGCTTACCCACTGGGGTCAGGAACCGGTAGCTCAGGATGCAGAAAGTGCTCCAAAACCACAGGTATGTGTTAACCGATACTTAGACAGGTTTTTTGGTAACTTGGAATCCAGGCTAAAGAGAAAATGAAGACACAGGTAGAAGCTTGCAAGCAATGAGGTGAGCAGGCAAGGCAAACAGGTTGGATACTGGCTGGGCAGGAGCACGGACAATACAGGTGAACTAGGTAAACAGAACGTCACACTGAAAACTAGAGGTACTGGAAAACACAAGTGGAGCTGGTAAACACTGGAGAACGCACAGGAACACAGATAGGACATAATGCAGGGATAATGCAGGTAACATGCAAGAGAATAGCGGAAGCACCAAGGGATAAAGCAAGAACACAGTCCAAGCATAGGCAGAATTCATGCGTAGTTCAGGTAACAGTTCCAAGGTTGGGGCAGGCAGCAAGGAGCAGAATTGGTAGAACGGTAAGATATGGTACATGGGTAGTTAGTAAAGTGATCACACCTTAGCTGGTTTACTAAAGACTAGACAACCTTGAATCTCAGGCACCCTCCACTTGGGGAGGCTGCCTTAAATACCAACAGAACTTCAGCCATTGTCAAGAGAAGGATTTTCAGATGCATGCACTGGCCCCTTGCAGAGGTTGCTGAGTAGCAGGGCAGCTGCGGCCACTGACCGCTGACCTAACACCAGCCTAATATGTACGCAGGAATGCAACATCTCATAACTACAATGTCACTGTCTTTGTTATGCGCTGTGACACATTTGCCGTACATGTTGGTTGCCAGGGGAAACACGTTGTTGTTGTTTGCAGCATGTATGGGCTTTTCTCCCCTTCTCCTGGTTCCGCCCCTATCTGGTGCTGGAGGGGTTAATATCCTGCCTGGGTGTGGCCACTTGGGTTTTATCACCTGTGGCTTCCAGGTTGGAGTCAGTTGTACCCCAGCCTTTGTTGGTGCTGGAGCGTTGCTCCTTTCTTGGGTGTTTTATCTGCCCAGTCCTTGAGGGCCACCTAGTGGGACATCGATGTCTCTCCAATGTCTTTTATGTCATTCCATTGTCTACCTTACCTTCACTACCCTTGCATATGTTTGGTGATATTTATGAATGGGTGGTTGTTGTCTTGTCTAGTTGTTGTTACATGTCTAATCTGTTGGTGTTTGTAGTCCAGCATGTTTGCTAGACATGTTCCCTGTGTATTGTGCCTCTGGAAGGGGGTCTCAGTGTTCCCCGGAGGGAGAACCACAAGCCTGTATGCAGCGCTGCCTGGGGCCGCTGTGCATCTTGCTTCAGGTAGTAACTGGTGGGCTGGATACCTGTGTGTGTTGTTGGTACGGTGTCCTGTTTGGTGTGTGGGCTCCAGTACTTATGCTCGGGTTCCAGTCGTGGTGGCAGCGGCAGGTAAGTGTGTTGTTCTGTGTTCTTACCTGCCAATCAAGTTGCTGTTTATGGTCTCCACTTTTCCCTGCAACTAGGATGGGAGACACTCCTGTTTATCCATGTCTGGGATGAACTGGTCTTCTCTGGCCCTTCCCTAGTATGAGTGATTATCAGGGAGACTTAGGGTCCGAGGTTCCTGGGTATGAGTCGTCCTACCATCCAGGTCCGCTCATATGCTGAGGAGTTAGGGCGAGGATTAGGGAAGCATTAGGAGGTGACCTGCTCCCTGTCCTCGGTGTCCTGGCTTAATTGTCTTCCTGTTTACCATCCTCATTGTACGGTGGGGAGTTTCCACCACTCCCTATCGTGACATACAATCTACCTGAAAAGTTGAGTAACTTTTCAAAAAATGCTTTCTGTTTTTGTACCAAAAAATTATTTTATGTTAAGTAAAAAAACATATATGTATAATTTCTCAACATTTTGTTTACTTTTTCACAAACCATTTTCCAAAGTGGAGTTTTCTTTAAAACCTACTGATGAAACTTGTTGAAAGCAATCATTAGGTAAAAAGAAGTCTGCAGAGAAAAGAGGGAATGAGAATAATTAATGCGTTCAAACATTTTTGTGAGGAGGTTAGTAGAGCTCGGGAGGAACAAATCCATATAGAAGTTCCTTTGATCTTAAGGTAGAATTTAGATTGAAAGGTGAATTGTTGCGCTCCATTAAGTGGGTTATAAAAAAGTTCCAAAATAGAATTATTTGTAGAAATCAGATCTGGAGGGCATAACAGCCTGGTACATTCATTGTATTCTATACCAAAAGGCTGGCATAGATTATACCTGAAATGTACACCAGCTCCCTTGTTGGCGTAGATTTCAGTTCTGGTTCCGGTATCTGCAGAGATCCACCACCGTTATTAAGCAGCCACTGCACACAACAGTTTTTGTCCATCTGAATCCCAGCATATTTGCCGAGTAGTGGGCGGATCTCTGCCGTATTCCATTATAGTCAAATGGGGGCTGGTGGGCATGCTTTAACATCCAGCAATGCCAGATAGCTCTGGAACAGCCAGCTGGAGACCTGTAATGCAGATGTGAAAGACTCCTTAGTAAATGCGCCATTGTATTAAGCAGTTCCCTTTCGGCTTCCCCCCACCAGGCTTGGCTTGATTGACCATCTCACCTATTAGTGTACAGTATAAGGAGAGGGAAAGACTATTTCAATTAGGTCAAGCTGGGGGCAATGGATATTAAGAGTAATGCCTTCCTAACAACAGGACCACTGTTGGAGAAAAGAACATATGAATTTCAGAATGCCAAACTTCTTTTGTTCTCAAGGGTGATAAGCATTCTCCAGATATGTCTGGCAGTTTATTTCCTCCTTCCCATTGAGAATACATGCATACTTGGCAATGTAACATATATAGGGGGCAGTAGGAAGGAATAACTGTCGGATGAACAAGCATTGGGTTAACTTAACAGCTATCTACGATGCATGGTCAGCTTTAAGTAGGCATCAGACTAAGCAGAATTATCATAAATTATTAGGATGCTTAGGATGCAGAAAGCGCTCCAAAACCACAGGTATGTGTTAACAGATACTTAGAGTTTTTTGGTAACTTGGAATCCAGGCTGAAGAGAAAATGAAGACACAGGTAGAAGCTTGCAAGCATTGAGGTGAGCAGGCAAGGCAAACAGGCTGGATACTGGCTGGGCAGGAGCACGGACAATACAGGTGAACTAGGTAAACAGAACGTCACACTGAAAACTAGAGGTACTGGAAAACACAAGTGGAGCTGGTAAACACTGGAGAACGCACAGGAACACAGGAAGGACATAATGCAGGGATAATGCAGGTAAAATGCAAGAGAATAGCAGAAGCACCAACGGATAAAGCAAGAACACAGTCCAAGCATAGGCAGAATTTCCTCCTTCCCATTGAGAATACATGCATACTTGGCAAATGTAACATATCTATAGGGGGCATAGGAAGGAATAACTGTCGGGTGAACAGCTATCTACGATGCATGCGACGGAACTGTTCCGGTACTGTTTTTATTTTTTACAAAGTTCATCTGACAGGTTAGATAATGTGCTATTTTTATAGAGCAGGATCGTACGGACGTGGCGATACCTAATATGTATACTTTTTATTTATTTAGGTTTTACACAATAATATCATTTTGAAACAAAAAATAAAATCTTGTTTTAGTGTCTCCATAGTCTGAGAGCCATAGTTTTTTAAGTTTTAAGGGGATTGTCTCAGGTTGGGTATCATTTTTGCGGAATGAGATGATGGTTAGATTGGCACTATTTTGGGGTGCATATGACTTTTTGATCGCTTGCTATTACACTTTTTGTGAAGGTAACAAAAAATAACTTTTTTGACACTTTTTTTTTTTTTTTTACAGTGTTCATCTAAGGGGTTAGGTCAATACCTAATATGTATACTTTATTTTTATTTATTTAGCTTTTTCACAATAATATCATTTTTGAAACAAAAAAAAACATGTTTTAGTGTCTCCATATTCTGAGAGCCATAGTTTTTTTTTATTTTTTGGGCGATTGTCTTATGTAGGGTATCATTTTTTGCGGGATGAGGTGACGGCTAGATTGACACCATTGTGGGGGGCATACGCCTCTTTGATCGCTTGGTGTTGCACTTTTAGTGACGTAAGGTGACAAAACAAATGGTTTTTTAGCACAGTTTTTATTTCATTTTTTTTACAGTGTTCACTTGAGGGGTTATGTCATATGATATTTTTATAGAGCCGGTCGTTACGGATGTCGTGATACCTAATATGTATACTTTATTTTATTTTTTAAGTTTTACACAATAATAACATTTTTGAAACAAAAAAAAAATCATGTTTTAGTGTCTCCATAGTCTGAGAGTCATAGTTTTTTCAGTTTTGGGGTGATTGTCTTAGGTAGGGTATCATTTTTGTGGGATAAGATGACGGTTAGATTGGCACTATTTTGGGGGGCATATGACTTTTTGATCGCTTGCTATTACACTTTTTGTGATGTAAGGTGCCAAAAAATTGCTTTTTTGACGCCATTTTTTTTTTTTACGGTGTTCTCCTCAGGGTTTAGGTCATGTGGTATTTTTATAGGGCAGGTTCTTACGGACTGCGGCGATACCTAATATGTCAACTATTTTTTATTTTATTTTTACGTTTAACATAAAAAAGCATTTTTGAAACAAAAAAATCATGTTTTAGTCTAAGAGCCATAGTTTATTTTTATTTTTTGGACCATTGTCTCATGTATGGGCTAATTTTTTGTGGTATGAGGTGACGGTTTGATTGGTACTATTTTGGCGTACATACGACTTTTCTGATCACTTTTATTACCTTTTTTGCGAAGTAAGGTGGGCAAAATTTCAATTTAATCGTACCTTAAAATTTTTTTATGGCATTCACCGTTCGGGGAAAGTAACATGACCGTTTTATAGATCAGGTCGTTACGGATGCGGTGATATCAAACATGTGTAGGGAATTATTTATTTATTTTTTTAATCAGTGATAAATGTGTTTATTTTACTTTTTTTTACTTAAAAAAAATAATAATAATTGACCCAGACACACTTGGTTCTTGAAGATCCAGTGGGTCTGATGTCTGTATAATACAGTACAGTACACTATTTAGTGTACTGTACTGTATTTTCACTTTACAAAGTCTGATCAGACTTCTGCCTTTAGCAGAAGTCTGATCAGCCCCATGGACAGCCGGAAGCCTGTGAAGAAGTCCGGTTGCCATGGTAACCATCACTCGCTGCCACAACAGAGCATCGGGTGATGTGGAGGGAGGGGGCCCCCCCTCCCTCTGTGATCCCATGAAGAATCGGGGGCTGAAAAGGCACAGCAGCCACCGATGGGAGAGGGAGGGAGCTCCCTCCCTGTTAACCTCTTGCATACAGTGGTCCCTATGGACCGCGGCATGGAAGGGGTTAAACGGCGGACATCTGTGTGATGATGTCAGCCGTTTCAAGCAGAGTGTCAGCAATGTGCTGACACTCTGCTTGTTAACCCCTTCCGCCATCCTGAAAATGAGAGGGAGGGTGGACGGCCGGATGATCATGCGCCCGCCCCCCAAGCACCGCCTGCTCTCCGGCCCGCATTGCCGCATCGCCCGGGGGAGTTAAACATTAAAAAAAGGCATTTTGAAGTTTCTGATCAGAAACTTCCGAAAGTGCTGCAAACCTGCAGGTCTGAATTGACCTGTGGTTTGCAGCGATCGCCGATATGGGCGGGAGTCACAGGACTCCCCTCGGCATTGAACCAGGGTGCCTGCTGATTGATTTCAGCAGGCACCCAGTTCCGACCACCGCCCCCGCCGTGCGGCGGTGATTGGAACTACACAGGACGTACCTGTACGCCCTGTGTCCTTAAGTACCAGGACATCAGGGCGCACAGGTACGCCCTGTGTCCCCAACAGGTTAATCAGCTGAACCACAGCTGAACAGTTGAATGAATTAATTCTTTATGACATGGAACTGCCCATTTGGAATTTTCAGAAATGTGAACTCATAAGATATCTGATGGCAGATACAAAAACTATGGGGGTTATTTATTAAGACTTTAGATGCCGGTCTTAATAACCCCGTCCACTGGCAGTGGATCTAGTGCCAGTCTAAATCTACTCCACCTTCCTTGCTGTTATAAATTTAGACAGTTTTCTACACCTAAAACAGGCGTACAAAATGATCAATTAGATGGGCCTGCCGTCCCTTCCCCTTCCCCACCCAGGCCATGTCCCCTTTTTTTAGACCTGGTGTGAGTGGGGAAAAGTCGCAGACTGCAGCACAAATAACTTTTGCGCTTTAATCTGTGCCAGAAATACGTCAAAAATAGGCACAATTCTGTTAGTAAATGACCCCCATAATTTCTATCTCTGCTGTCAAAAATGTTCAAAATATAAAAATGTATTATTCATTTTTATCTGACACGGTGAAATCTGTAAATGGAAAACTCAATGACAGAATCGTCCTTTTTATAGTCACCTCGCTTCCCCACAAAAATTGAATGAAAATGATCAAAAATTTGTATGTACCCTGTAATGGTACTGATAAAAACTACAGGTCAATTAAGTTTAAAAAAAAAATAATTAAAAAAATTTGGTGTTGCTGTAATGGTACTGACAGTTAACATGTCATTTTTTTCTATTACACCCCATAAGTGCAATTAAAAAGTACAACTTGTCCCACACAAAAACGAAAAAAAACTTCATCTGGCTATATTGGCAGGAAAATACAAATTAGGGCTTTTTGAAGGTTGTTATGGAAAAGAAAATGTTCCCCTCAAAATTGTTTGGTTCTTAACCTATGAAGATAGCAGGTCAGTTTTACCCCTTAAGAAACGCTTTAAAATCAAAGTCACTGTGGTGGAATTACGCTTTTTTTTCCAATTCCACCCCATTTTTTTCCAGCTTCCCACTACACCATATGCAATATTAAATATAGCCAATAAAAAGTATAACTTGTTTTGTAAAAAATAAGACCCCATGTGAACAGAAAAATAAAAAAAGTTATGGTCTCGGAAACGCAGGGAGTGAAAAACGGAAATGCAAAAAAACAAAAACCCTCTGTGGGTTAAGGAGTTAAAGAGGTTGTCCCATTTGGACGTCTATAGCATATTAAAAGGATATTCCATAAATGTCTGAAAGTTGCGGGTCCCACCTCTGGAAACTGCCCCTATCTCAACAAAGGGATGCTGCCATGAATGGGGAGGACGCTGCACTTGCACAACCACCTACTGATTCACCGCTATGGGATTATCGAAAAATGGGCGAGCCAGCGCTTAGCTATTTTTGGGAGTCCCATAGCATTGAATGGAGAAAGCCACACATGTGCTCTCCATTCACCACGGGGCCCAGTTCCTGAGATAGGAGAGGGTCCCAGAGAGAAGTAAAACCTTGCATTTTGAATGGTGTAGACTCTGGTGTCAACAGAGAAATTGTGTTAAGAGAACATGTGAGGCTTAGTTGAAGATGCACTTGAGAATGTTAGTGTGAAATATCTTACGTTCCCCGTGCAGATGGAGAGTAGATGGAGATTTCTGCATAATGACTGCTTTAATAGTTTTATCTCTTAGGAAGCATGCACTTTTGAAATGTAATTTACATCAAGCTTCAAGGGGTTTTCCGGACTCAGCAAATAACTTATATTTAGTGGACTAAAAAGTAATATACATTTCTCATGTACTTTGTGCTTCAATTTCACATAATTTCCAAGATCTCTGCTACTAGTCATTGACTAACATCGTGTCTTGTCTTTCCCACCTACTAACCCACCTAAACCTGATATCTAAATTATAGTTTGTGGTACTAATCCGCCATCTTCTAACTACCCATTTTTGGTGTGAGGTACACCTGCACTGCATTCATGACAGGGAAATTTATATTATTAATCTGTCTGTTAGATAGGTTGGTGACATGTACCCATTTTTGGTGTGAGGTACACCTGCACTGCATACATGACAGGGAAATTAAAGGGAGTCTGTCTAAGTTTCACCTTTTTAACCCTTCCCATAGCTTTCTAGCAGCCTTACAGTTAATAAAAACGTTACCTTTATGAGCAATCCTGGACTTATAAAACCGGCAAAAACCATCTTAGTGCAGCACGCCAGACCTGCAAGGTATGACGAAGTGAGGTCACAGTTATGGGCAATCGAGGGTACTCACTATATTGGAAGAACCCTGGGCAGGCGCGTGGCAGTGAAGGAGAGGTAGACACAGTTCCTCTGGGGCACGCTCTGTAGTTAGGGACCAGGCCTGATGGTAGTTGAGGTGCCCTGGATGTTACAGGTATTTTGTGTGCCTGGGGCAAGGTCCCTGTGGTATTCGTGACGCCAGTGCCTTTGGACGGTGGCACGCCGGTTGGTGGTTGGAATGATGAAGGTACACAAGTATATAGTGAACCAAAACGCAACTTTACTGAACAATCCAACTTTGTACAGCAGGTGTAGCACAGTCTTCAGATTACAGTTCCACAAAGGGGCTTATTCACAATATGGCAGGCAATAGTCATGCAAGATACGCTGAGGGTAAACTTTACAAGCACTAGGCAGCAGGTTGTACCTTTCTCCGAATCAATGTACAGTGTCCCTTTTAGAACTCCTGCTCTAGCTTTATATCTCCCAAGGCCCGGATGCCTAAAAGGGTGGCTTAAATCCTTGGTTACTGACTTCCTCAGGTATTATACTTCTTGCTGCACTATCTAACAGTTCTCTGCCCTTCAGGGTCACTTTGCTTACCCTGGGTCGCCTCCTCCTATCAGGTGGATAACTGTAGGTTTTCTCCCAGGAGGTGGGTTCCTGCAACTGGGGTATCTCTACTGAGCTGTTCCTAGCTTCAGGAGCTTCAGGTGGACGAGGTGACTCCTCTAGTCCCCTGGAATGAACTAACACTTCCCTGTCTGGGCCTTCCTATATGTAACTAGGGCTCTCCAGCTCCCTCTAACGTCTGGGAGGCTAAACTACACCCTGACAGGCCTGACACCCAGATAATACAGGGAAAAACATGCACATGACATTCAATGCAATGCAACACATTAACCTGTGCAGTGCCCACCTTTACCTGGTGGGACACTACATTAGTAGCATATGCAAAGTGCCCGGGGGCGGCGTTACCCTCGTAGGTGCCCAGCTAGCTCAGCCTTATTGCCACTTCCCCAGCCCATCCTTTCCCTCTGACCGCCCATCTACTTACTTCTTGTTTCGCCGAGATCCCGCGCCTGCGCACTCAGTCCGTCGGCCGGGGCATGCGCACTGCGATGCCCATTCCTTGTACGGCATCACAGTAATTAATGCGCTTGTGCCGATGGACCGCCTCCTTTGTGGTGTTTTCGCGCCGTTAGCCGGCGCATGCGCATTAATTACTGTGATGCCGTACAAGGAATGGGCATCGCAGTGCACATGCTCCGGCCGACGGACTGAGTGCGCAGGCGCGGGATCTTGGCAAAACAATCCGCAAAACACGGACAGCTGCAATGTGCGTTCCGCATTTTGCGGACGGCACATTGCCGGCACTAAGAGAATATGCCCATTCTTGTCCGCTATCTCCCTTACTGTGGGTAAATGCAGTGGCTGCTGGGCCTGAGGCGGATAGCAGTTTGCCGCATTTCCTACCACCACTGGGGATTGCAAGATGTTTCTTGTTGCCTACTGTTGCCTCCCCTTCTTACTCTGCTTCCTCCTCTGCCGCCTACTCATCCGATCAGCGTAACACCTGCACCACCAACTTCAGCACATCCAGGGGGAAACTACAGCAGGCTGTTTTGAAACTCATCTGTTTGGGGGGAGAAAAACACACCGCGGATGGGCATGAAACAACAGACCGATGAGACGTTGGTGCCACTGAGCCTCAAGCCTGGCCTGGAGGCGATACACCTCCCACAGAGGACAGCTTGTTGTTGCCTCTGGGCAGCCTGGTACACATGAGCGACTACATGCTGCAGTGCCTGCGCAACGACTGCCGAGTTGCCCACATTCTAAACAATGCTGATTACTGGGTGGTCACCCTGCTGGATCCCCGCTACAAGGACAACGTACCGTCCTTAATTCCATCACTGGAGCATGATCAGAAGATGCGCGAGTACAAGCACACGCTGGTAGACGCTCTGCTGATGACATTCCTACCTGACAGCGGGGGCTCAGTGGAAGCACAAGGCGAAGGCAGAGAAGGAGGATGAAGAAGTCGCCAATGCAGAAGGGGCACCACCAGCACCTCAGAAGGGAGGGTTAGCATGACCGAAATGTGGAAAAGCTTTGTCAGCATGCCACAACAACCAGCACCACCAGCTGATATGGAACGTCTTAGCAGGAGGCAGCATTTCAGCAACATGGTGGAACAGTACATGTGCACTGGGTTTGAGTTCGGGTCAAGTTCGGGTCATGAACTCGAACTTTGACCCGAAGTTCGGCCGAACCTGAACATCCACGGGCACTGCCACAAGCATCGGAGGAGCAGAGTGGAGGATGGGAGTGGTATTGGCTTTGGCTGTGACAGTTACGTAGTAATCCTCACATCGATGCTCTCTAAGGCTGGGCAGTGATAGGGGGGCGCACCCTTTCTTCACTTGGAGACACGTTGGGGCTCCTGTATAATGGTAGTTGAGGTGCCCTTGATGAGTGTTGTAGGGTTGGGTTGCCACCTTTCTTAACAAAAAATACCATCCAAGTCAAGCCACACCCCAAAGGGGGTGTAGTTGTGGGGGCATGGCTTAACACTGCATGTTAAGTTGCTATGCCTTAATGTGGCCCCCAGTATTAATAATGCCCCATTAGTGTCCCCAGTAAAATTAATGCCTCCATTAGTGCAACCCAGAATTAATAATACCCCTCATTAGTGCCCCCAGTAATAGTAATGCCTCTATTAGTGCCCCCGAATTAATAATGCCCCATTAGTGCCCCCCAGAATTAATAATGTCCCCATTAATGCCCCTCAGTAATATTAATGCCCCAATTAGTGCAACCCAGAATTAATTATGCTCCCCATTAGTGCCCCCCAGTAATAGTAATGCCCCCACTAGTGCCCCCCAAAATTAATGATGGACCATTCTCTGCTTGTGCAAAAAATAAAATAAAAGAACAGGTCCTGTCCCGGATGAGGTGAGTTTTTTTTTTTTTTAAAAGCAAGTGGGGGAGGGGGCGGGAGTTAAAGGCTGTACTAATGAGCGCTCCACAATGGACGCGCTCATTAGTAACAATCCATATAGGAATACATCAATTATTATTGAAGGTAGAAAAAAATTACTGGCACTGACAGGAGCACTAAATTACCGGCTTGGCTGGTAAGTTACCGGCCAGGTGGCAACCCTACGTATGGGTGCAAGGCAGGGGATGTAGGTGCTAAGGCCGGTAAATGGTGCTGGAGTCAGTAACCAGGCCAGTTGTAGAAGATAGATAACTCTTTACTAAAGTGCAGATTGGGAGCTGTAGTACAAAGCAGAGGTATCAAAACACAGTTCTAAACTATTCTCAGTGCAAATCATCCCAGATGGTAATGTATGGATATAAGCAAGGTTGGGGGTTGTAGTACTCCTTCTGTCTATCTTTCCAAAGTCTCTTTCTACAGAATATAAGGCAATAACATTATTGCAAACTTGTCTGTAATTTCCAGGCTGTGGGGTACAGAATGTAATATATGGCTTGCCAGGACCAGTGATGAGTGGCAGGGGCTGTTAGGGGGGAATATTAATCACCAATATTTATGCAAATATCAGTAAGTAATATTCATAAATTGGAGGAGCCGTCTATTGATGACTCCGCCTATTTATACCTTTATATAATGATAATACGATACTTTCACTATACTATGCCTTACACTAATCACTAAACTAGCTGCATGCGTCTTACTAAACTAACTATCTCTAATAACCACACGTTACACAGATAGTTGTATATAAAACGCAGTATTTATTAATACCTAGTACACGAAGCACGCAATGCACTAACAATACAGCACTAAATATACAGCACTAAACTACACTACACGGTTCCCAAATTCCACCCGCAATCTAACTATACAATACACACATACACAGATATTAACAACCCACCCACCTGGTTCTATTTACTGTCCCTATGGTGTACGACGAGGGTTGACAGTGGTGCTGCTGGGGTGAATACTGGCCACACACTCAGAATGCAAGGGTTAATACCCTATAAGTGTTAGGGGTACGGAGAGGGGGTGTATATGGGTTGCACAGCAATACAAGGGTATCATGGGTACAGAAATGCAAGGGTAAATCAGGGGGGGATATTTTATACATACTATAAGGCACAGATGATGTCTCGTTATATATATATATATATATATATATATATATATATATATATCACAGAAGGGGGCACAGTCTAAGGGGGCACAGATTCTAAGGGGGAACAGTCTAAAGGGGGCACAGTTATATATATATATTAAAGGGAGCAAGGGACCTATAAAGGAGGCACATATTTCCCACAGGGGCCACCATGAGCCCCTGTGGGCCACCATGGGCAGATGTGTGCAGATGCTGGGCACATCTGCGCACATGATCCCATGATATGGTGGTCAATGTATGCATATATACCATACATGCATGCACGTGTTTGCATGCATGCATGGATATATATGCATACGTCTCAACCCTTCCTCAACAGGGGCAATATTCGAATTTGCGGTATTTTGCGAATATTAGTGCAAATATTTGTCATATATTTGCCAATTCAAGAATTCGTGATCTCCAGTCATTATTTTCTTGATTGCGAAAATCGAATTGGGATTAGGCAAGGTTCAGAACACAAACCAAATGTAGGACATGGAGATGCAAACAACATAGGTTCAAAATCTTGCTGTGGTCGCTACATATTGTAGATCAATACGAGGGACAGTGGGTACACAAATAGAGTAGTCAGAACATCAGAAATAAACCAAATCCTGTATAGCAGGTACAGAGTTTAAGAAGAGATTTTAGAAGGGGTTTTGCACTAAGAATATTTATCACCTATAATCTATCTTTCCATTCAAACTCCTCCTGAGATGGAAATTGGTTTTTGGGCACCCATTATAGTGGATGTGGGAGTTCCAAAGATAATATTCTTTATGTGGATTAGTCATAAATAGTGCTGTGCGAATCAAAGTGGAATTTCCAAAAATCGGAATTTTCTTACGGTTCGTGGTAACGAATTGTTTTTGTCTAAAATGGTGGCTACACATGTTACATAGTTAAAGTAAGAAGCCCAGGAATGAAAGATCACCCATAAGTCCGTGCAGACAGCCAATCCGTTATTAGCCACTCCGCTGTGATGTGACAGCCCTATAAAATCCTCATCCTGCCTGGCCTCCGCCATTTCACTATGAGCTGAGCATAGGGAGAGATGTGGCTAGCACTCATGTGCTAGGGACAGTATTGGTGAAAATAGTTTAAAAAAAAGAACATTGGAGAGGGAGACTGCAGGGAATGCGCAGGGTCAGTGCAGGGACATTGTAGGGAGAGTGTTTTTAGACTGTAGGAAAAGCATAGGAACACTGCAGGGAGACTGCAGTTTGGGTGTAATCGCCACATGCAACTTGTTTAACTGCTGCGACATTCATAGTTAATCTGCTATTTTACAGATAGACTTACTGTGCCTCAGTATTAAAGGGCGGTCTAATATATTGCCGAGTGCATCTTGTTCAACTGCTGCCACATTCATAGTTAATCCAGTACTTTGTTGATAGACTTACTGACCACTGCAATAAATTAGACCTGATGCTAACATTGACCTGTAATACTGACGCACAGTAAATCTACAGCTAACAGAAGGGATTTAAAAGCATGTGTTTGGACTGCCACAAAATGCATTTAAAAATCTTTTTTTTTTCTCCACTATTTTATTGGCACTGCCTCCATTTATTTAGTTCCACTGCACTGCATGGGAGTAGGGATGAGCGAACTCGAACTGTATAGTTCGGGTTCGTACCGAATTTTGGGGTGTCCGTGACACGGACCCGAACCCAGACATTTTCGTAAAAGTCCGTGTTCGGGTTCGGTGTTCGTCGCTTTCTTGGCGCTTTTGTGACGCTTTCTTGGCGCTTTTTGAAAGGCTGCAAAGCAGCCAATCAACAAGCGTCATACTACTTGCCCCAAGAGGCCGTCACAGCCATGCCTACTATTGGCATGGCTGTGATTGGCCAGAGCACCATGTGACCCAGCCTCTATTTAAGCTGGAGTCACATAGCGCCGCCCGTCACTCTGCTCTGATCAGCATAGGGAGAGGTTGCGGCTGCGACAGTAGGGCGAGATTAGGCAGATTAACTCCTCCAAAGGGCTTGATTAATCGATCGATCTGCAGCTGTGCATCATTGAGCTGCTGAAATTCAATTGCTCACTGTTTTTAGGCTGCCCAGACCGTTTGTCAGTCACTTTTTTCTGGGGTGATCGGCGGCCATTTTGTGTCTTGTGGTGCGCCAGCACAAGCTGCGACCAAGTGCATTTAACCCTCAATGGTGTGGTTGTTTTTTTGGCTAAAGCCTACATCAGGGTGAAGCTGTCACACCAAGTGCATTTAACCAGCAATAGTCTGTTTATTTTTTGGCCATATACTACATCGGGGGCAAGCTGCGCCTGTCACCAAGTGCATTTAACCCTCAATGGTGTGGTTGTTTTTTGGCTAAAGCCTACATCAGGGTGAAGCTGTCACACCAAGTGCATTTAACCAGCAATAGTCTGTTAATTTTTTGGCCATATACTACATCAGGGGCAAGCTGCGCCCGTCACCAAGTGCATTTAACCCTCAATGGTGTGGTTGGTCAAGCTGTCACACCAAGTGCATTTAACCAGCAATAGTCTGTTCATTTTTTGGCCATATACTACATCAGGGGCAAGCTGCGCCCGTCACCAAGTGCATTTAACCCTCAGTAGTGTGGTTGGTCAAGCTGTCACACCAAGTGCATTTAACCAGCAATAGTCTGTTCATTTTTTGGCCATATACTACATCAGGGGCAAGCTGCGCCCGTCACCAAGTGCATTTAACCCTCAGTAGTGTGGTTGGTCAAGCTGTCACACCAAGTGCATTTAACCAGCAATAGTCTGTTCATTTTTTGGCCATATACTACATCAGGGGCAAGCTGCGCCCGTCACCAAGTGCATTTAACCCTCAGTAGTGTGGTTGGTCAAGCTGTCACACCAAGTGCATTTAACCAGCAATAGTCTGTTCATTTTTTGGCCATATACTACATCAGGGGCAAGCTGCGCCCGTCACCAAGTGCATTTAACCCTCAGTAGTGTGGTTGGTCAAGCTGTCACACCAAGTGCATTTAACTAGCAATAGTGTGGTTATTTTTTGGCCATATCCCAGTCTAATTCTGTCAGTAAATCCATACCGGTCACCCAGCGCCTAAATACTAGGCCTCAAATTTATATCCCGCTAAATCTGTCGTTACCGCTGTACTGTTCTGGCTGGGCAAGTTATTTAGTGTCCTTCAAAGCACATTTTTTGTTCTGGGTTGAAATACTATTCCCAATTTAGCAATTTCATAATTTTGTGGTTTCTGCTATATCAGAGCTATTTGAAATCTATCCCTAAAAGGGTATATAATATTCAAGGTGCACATAGGGTCATTCAGAATAACTTCACACACACGCTACTGTGCATTTCCAATTTTAATTCTGTCAGTAAATCCATACCGGTCACCCAGCGCCTAAATACTAGGCCTCAAATTTATATTCAGCTGAATTTGAATACAATACATTGGGCCAAATAATATTTTTGTTCTTGTGGTGAACGATAACAATGAGGAAAACATCTAGTAAGGGACGCGGACGTGGACATGGTCGTGGTGGTGTTAGTGGACCCTCTGGTGCTGGGAGAGGACGTAGCCGTTCTGCCACATCCACACGTCCTAGTGTACCAACTACCTCAGGTCCCAGTAGCCGCCAGAATTTACAGCGATATATGGTGGGGCCCAATGCCGTTCTAAGGATGGTAAGGCCTGAGCAGGTACAGGCATTAGTCAATTGGGTGGCCGACAGTGGATCCAGCACGTTCACATTATCTCCCACCCAGTCTTCTGCAGAAAGCGCACAGATGGCGCCTGAAAACCAACCCCATCAGTCTGTCACATCACCCCCATGCATACCAGGGAAACTGTCTCAGCCTCAAGTTATGCAGTAGTCTCTTATGCTGTTTGAAGACTCCGCTGGCAGGGTTTCCCAAGGGCATCCACCTAGCCCTTCCCCAGCGGTGAAAGACATAGAATGCACTGACGCACAACAACTTATGTTTCCTGATGATGAGGACATGGGAATACCACCTCAGCATGTCTCTGATGATGACGAAACACAGGTGCCAACTGCTGCGTCTTTCTGCACTGTGCAGACTGAACAGGAGGTCAGGGATCAAGACTGGGTGGAAGACGATGCAGGGGACGATGAGGTCCTAGACCCCACATGGAATGAAGGTTGTGCCACTGACTTTCACAGTTCGGAGGAAGAGGCAGTGGTGAGACCGAGCCAACAGCGTAGCAAAAGAGGGAGCAGTGGGCAAAAGCAGAACACCCGCCGCCAAGAGACTCCGCCTGCTACTGACCGCCGCCATCTTGGACCGAGCACCCCAAAGGCAGCTTCAAGGAGTTCCCTGGCATGGCACTTCTTCAAACAATGTGCTGACGACAAGACCCGAGTGGTTTGCACGCTGTGCCATCAGAGCCTGAAGCGAGGCATTAACGTTCTGAACCTTAGCACAACCTGCATGACCAGGCACCTGCATGAAAAGCATGAACTGCAGTGGAGTAAACACCTTAAAACCAAGGAAGTCACTCAGACTCCCCCTGCTACCTCTTCCGCTGCTGCCGCCTCGGCCTCCTCTGCTGCTGCTGCCTCGGCCTCTTCTGCTGCTGCCGCCTCGGCCTCTTCCTCTGCCTCTGGAGGAACGTTGGCACCTGCCGCCCAGCAAACAGGGGATGTACCACCAACACCACCACCACCTCCGTCACCAAGCATCTCAACCATGTCACACGGCAGCGTTCAGCTCTCCATCTCACAAACATTTGAGAGAAAGCGTAAATTCCCACCTAGCCACCCTCGATCCCTGGCCCTGAATGCCAGCATTTCTAAACTACTGGCCTATGAAATGCTGTCATTTAGGCTGGTGGACACAGACAGCTTCAAACAGCTCATGTCGCTTGCTGTCCCACAGTATGTTGTTCCCAGCCGGCACTACTTCTCCAAGAGAGCCGTGCCTTCCCTGCACAACCAAGTATCCGATAAAATCAAGTGTGCACTGCGCAACGCCATCTGTGGCAAGGTCCACCTAACCACAGATACGTGGACCAGTAAGCACGGCCAGGGACGCTATATCTCCCTAACTGCACACTGGGTAAATGTAGTGGCAGCTGGGCCCCAGGCGGAGAGCTGTTTGGCGCACGTCCTTCCGCCGCCAAGGATCACAGGGCAACATTCTTTGCCTCCTGTTGCCACCTCCTCCTACTCGACTTCCTCCTCCTCTTCTTCCACCTGCTCATCTAGTCAGCCACACACCTTCACCACCAACTTCAGCACAGCCCGGGGTAAACGTCAGCAGGCCATTCTGAAACTCATATGTTTGGGGGACAGGCCCCACACCGCACAGGAGTTGTGGCGGGGTATAGAACAACAGACCGACGAGTGGTTGCTGCCGGTGAGCCTCAAGCCCGGCCTGGTGGTGTGTGATAATGGGCGAAATCTCGTTGCAGCTCTGGGACTAGCCAGTTTGACGCACATCCCTTGCTTGGCGCATGTGCTGAATTTGGTGGTGCAGAAGTTCATTCACAACTACCCCGACATGTCAGAGCTGCTGCATAAAGTGCGGGCCGTCTGTTCGCGCTTTCAGCGTTCACATCCTGCTGCTGCTCGCCTGTCTGCGCTACAGAGTAACTTCGGCCTTCCCGCTCACCGCCTCATATGCGACGTGCCCACCAGGTGGAACTCCACCTTGCACATGCTGGACAGACTGTGCGAGCAGCAGCAGGCCATAGTGGAGTTTCAGCTGCAGCACGCACGGGTCAGTCGCACTACAGAACAGCACCACTTCACCACCAATGACTGGGCCTCCATGCGAGACCTGTGTGCCCTGTTGCGCTGTTTCGAGTACTCCACCAACATGGCCAGTGGCGATGACGCCGTTATCAGCGTTACAATACCACTTCTATGTCTCCTTGAGAAAACACTTAGGGCGATGATGGAAGAGGAGGTGGCCCAGGAGGAGGAGGAGGAGGAGGAGGAAGAGGGGTCATTTTTAGCACTTTCAGGCCAGTCTCTTCGAAGTGACTCAGAGGGAGGTTTTTGGCAACAGCAGAGGCCAGGTACAAATGTGGCCAGCCAGGGCCCACTACTGGAGGACGAGGAGGACGAGGATGAGAAGGAGGTGGAGGAGGATGAGGATGAAGCATGGTCACAGCGGGGTGGCACCCAACGCAGCTCGGGTCCATCACTGGTGCGTGGCTGGGGGGAAAGGCAGGACGATGACGATACGCATCCCACAGAGGAAAGCTTGTCCTTACCCCTGGGCAGCCTGGCACACATGAGCGACTACATGCTGCAGTGCCTGCGCAACGACAGCAGAGTTGCCCATATTTTAACGTGTGCGGACTACTGGGTTGCCACCCTGCTGGATCCACGCTACAAAGACAATGTGCCCACCTTACTTCCTGCACTGGAGCGTGATAGGAAGATGCGCGAGTACAAGCGCACGTTGGTAGACGCGCTACTGAGAGAATTCCCAAATGTCACAGGGGAACAAGTGGAAGCCCAAGGCCAAGGCAGAGGAGGAGCAAGAGGTCGCCAAGGCAGCTGTGTCACGGCCAGCTCCTCTGAGGGCAGGGTTAGCATGGCAGAGATGTGGAAAAGTTTTGTCAACACGCCACAGCTAACTGCACCACCACCTGATACGCAACGTGTTAGCAGGAGGCAACATTTCACTAACATGGTGGAACAGTACGTGTGCACACCCCTCCACGTACTGACTGATGGTTCGGCCCCATTCAACTACTGGGTCTCTAAATTGTCCACGTGGCCAGAGCTAGCCTTTTATGCCTTGGAGGTGCTGGCCTGCCCGGCGGCCAGCGTTTTGTCTGAACGTGTATTCAGCACGGCAGGGGGTGTCATTACAGACAAACGCAGCCGCCTGTCTACAGCCAATGTGGACAAGCTGACGTTCATAAAAATGAACCAGGCATGGATCCCACAGGACCTGTCCGTCCCTTGTCCAGATTAGACATTAACTACCTCCCCTTAACCATATATTATTGTACTCCAGGGCACTTCCTCATTCAATCCTATTTTTATTTTCATTTTACCATTATATTGCGAGGCTACCCAAATTTGAATGAACCTCTCCTCTGTCTGGGTGCCGGGGCCTAAATATATGCCAATGGACTGTTCCAATGTTGGGTGACGTGAAGCCTGATTCTCTGCTAGGACATGCAGACTAATTCTCTGCTGACATGAAGCCAGATCCTCTATTACGGGACCTCTCTCCTCTGCCTGGGTGCTGGGCCTAAATATCTGACAATGGACTGTTGCAGTGGTGGCTGACGTGAAGCCTGATTTTCTGCTATGACATGCAGACTAATTCTCTGCTGACATGAAGCCAGATCCTCTGTTACGGGACCTCTCTCCTCTGCCTGGGTGCTGGGCCTAAATTTATGAAAATGGACTGTTGCATTGGTGGCTGACGTGAAGCCTGATTCTCTGCTATGATATGAAGACTGATTCTCTGCTGACATGAAGCCAGATTGTCTGTTATGGGACCTCTCTCCTCTGCCTGGGTGCTGGGCCTAAATATCTGACAATGGACTGTTGCATTGGTGGCTGACGTGAAGCCTGATTCTCTGCTATGATATGAAGACTGATTCTCTGCTGACATGAAGCCAGATTGTCTGTTACGGGACCTCTCTCCTCTGCCTGGGTGCTGGGCCTAAATATCTGACAATGGACTGTTGCAGTGGTGGCTGACGTGAAGCCTGATTTTCTGCTATGACATGCAGACTAATTCTCTGCTGACATGAAGCCAGATAACCCGTATCTGTACCTCTCTCCTCTGCCTGGGTGCTGGGCCTAAATTTATGAAAATGAACTGTTGCATTGGTGGCTGACGTGAAGCCTGATTCTCTGCTATGATATGAAGACTGATTCTCTGCTGACATGAAGCCAGATTGTCTGTTATGGGACCTCTCTCCTCTGCCTGGGTGCTGGGCCTAAATATCTGACAATGGACTGTTGCATTGGTGGCTGACGTGAAGCCTGATTCTCTGCTATGACATGCAGACTAATTCTCTGCTGACATGAAGACAGATCCTCTGTTACGGGACCTCTCTCCTCTGCCTGTGTGCTGGGCCTAAATATATGCCAATGGACTGTTCCAATGTTGGGTGACGTGAAGCCTGATTCTCTGCTATGACATGCAGACTAATTCTCTGCTGACATGAAGCGAGATTGTCTGTTACGGGACCTCTCTCCTCTGCCTGGGTGCTGGGCCTAAATTTATGAAAATGGACTGTTGCAGTGGTGGCTGACGTGAAGCCTGATTCTCTGCTATGATATGAAGACTGATTCTCTGCTGACATGAAGCCAGATTGTCTGTTACGGGACCTCTCTCCTCTGCCTGGGTGCTGGGCCTAAATTTATAAAAATGGACTGATGCAGTGGTGGGTGACGTGAAGCCTGATTCTCTGCTATGATATGAAGACTGATTCTCTGCTGACATGAAGCCAGATTCTGTGTTACGGAACCTCTCTCCTCTGCCTGGGTGCTTGGCCTAAATTTATGAAAATGGACTGTTGCAGTGGTGGCTGACGTGAAGTCTGATTCTCTGCTATGACATGCAGACTGATTCTCTGCTGACATGAAGCCAGAGTCTCTGTTACGGGACCTCTCTTCTCTGCCTGGGTGCTGGGCCTAAATATCTGACAATGGACTGTTGCAGTGGTGGCTGACGTGAAGCCTTATTCTCTGCTATGATATGAAGACTGATTCTCTGCTGACATGAAGCCAGATTGTCTGTTATGGGACCTCTCTCCTCTGCCTGGGTGCTGGGCCTAAATATCTGACAATGGACTGTTGCATTGGTGGCTGACGTGAAGCCTGATTCTCTGCTATGATATGAAGACTGATTCTCTGCTGACATGAAGCCAGATTGTCTGTTACGGGACCTCTCTCCTCTGCCTGGGTGCTGGGCCTAAATATCTGACAATGGACTGTTGCAGTGGTGGCTGACGTGAAGCCTGATTTTCTGCTATGACATGCAGGCTAATTCTCTGCTGACATGAAGCCAGATTGTCTGTTACGGGACCTCTCTCCTCTGCCTGGGTGCTGGGCCTAAATATCTGACAATGGACTGTTGCAGTGGTGGCTGACGTGAAGCCTGATTTTCTGCTATGACATGCAGACTAATTCTCTGCTGACATGAAGCCAGATCCTCTGTTACGGGACCTCTCTCCTCTGCCTGGGTGCTGGGCCTAAATTTATGAAAATGGACTGTTGCATTGGTGGCTGACGTGAAGCCTGATTCTCTGCTATGATATGAAGACTGATTCTCTGCTGACATGAAGCCAGATTGTCTGTTATGGGACCTCTCTCCTCTGCCTGGGTGCTGGGCCTAAATATCTGACAATGGACTGTTGCATTGGTGGCTGACGTGAAGCCTGATTCTCTGCTATGACATGCAGACTAATTCTCTGCTGACATGAAGACAGATCCTCTGTTACGGGACCTCTCTCCTCTGCCTGTGTGCTGGGCCTAAATATATGCCAATGGACTGTTCCAATGTTGGGTGACGTGAAGCCTGATTCTCTGCTATGACATGCAGACTAATTCTCTGCTGACATGAAGCCAGATTGTCTGTTACGGGACCTCTCTCCTCTGCCTGGGTGCTGGGCCTAAATTTATGAAAATGGACTGTTGCATTGGTGGCTGACGTGAAGCCTGATTCTCTGCTATGATATGAAGACTGATTCTCTGCTGACATGAAGCCAGATTGTCTGTTATGGGACCTCTCTCCTCTGCCTGGGTGCTGGGCCTAAATATCTGACAATGGACTGTTGCATTGGTGGCTGACGTGAAGCCTGATTCTCTGCTATGACATGCAGACTAATTCTCTGCTGACATGAAGACAGATCCTCTGTTACGGGACCTCTCTCCTCTGCCTGTGTGCTGGGCCTAAATATATGCCAATGGACTGTTCCAATGTTGGGTGACGTGAAGCCTGATTCTCTGCTATGACATGCAGACTAATTCTCTGCTGACATGAAGCCAGATTGTCTGTTACGGGACCTCTCTCCTCTGCCTGGGTGCTGGGCCTAAATTTATGAAAATGGACTGTTGCAGTGGTGGCTGACGTGAAGCCTGATTCTCTGCTAGGACATGCAGACTGATTCTCTGCCGACATGAAGCCAGATTGTCTGTTACGGGACCTCTCTCCTCTGCCTGGGTGCTGGCCTAAATTTATGAAAATGGACTGTTGCAGTGGTGGGTGACGTGAAGCCTGATTCTCTGCTATGATATGAAGACTGATTCTCTGCTGACATGAAGCCAGATTGTCTGTTACGGGACCTCTCTCCTCTGCCTGGGTGCTGGGCCTAAATTTATGAAAATGGACTGATGCAGTGGTGGGTGACGTGAAGCCTGATTCTCTGCTATGATATGAAGACTGATTCTCTGCTGACATGAAGCCAGATTCTGTGTTACGGAACCTCTCTCCTCTGCCTGGGTGCTTGGCCTAAATTTATGAAAATGGACTGTTGCAGTGGTGGCTGACGTGAAGCCTGATTCTCTGCTATGACATGCAGACTGATTCTCTGCTGACATGAAGCCAGAGTCTCTGTTACGGGACCTCTCTCCTCTGCCTGGGTGCTGGGCCTAAATATCTGACAATGGACTGTTGCAGTGGTGGCTGACGTGAAGCCTGATTCTCTGCTATGATATGAAGACTGATTCTCTGCTGACATGAAGCCAGATTGTCTGTTATGGGACCTCTCTCCTCTGCCTGGGTGCTGGGCCTAAATATCTGACAATGGACTGTTGCATTGGTGGCTGACGTGAAGCCTGATTCTCTGCTATGATATGAAGACTAATTCTCTGCTGACATGAAGCCAGATTGTCTGTTACGGGACCTCTCTCCTCTGCCTGGGTGCTGGGCCTAAATATCTGACAATGGACTGTTGCAGTGGTGGCTGACGTGAAGCCTGATTTTCTGCTATGACATGCAGGCTAATTCTCTGCTGACATGAAGCCAGATTGTCTGTTACAGGATCTCTCTCCTCTGCCTGGGTGCTGGGCCTAAATATCTGACAATGGACTGTTGCAGTGGTGGCTGACGTGAAGCCTTATTTTCTGCTATGACATGCAGACTAATTCTCTGCTGACATGAAGCCAGATCCTCTGTTACGGGACCTCTCTCCTCTGCCTGGGTGCTGGGCCTAAATTTATGAAAATGGACTGTTGCATTGGTGGCTGATGTGAAGCCTGATTCTCTGCTATGATATGAAGACTGATTCTCTGCTGACATGAAGCCAGATTGTCTGTTATGGGACCTCTCTCCTCTGCCTGGGTGCTGGGCCTAAATATCTGACAATGGACTGTTGCATTGGTGGCTGACGTGAAGCCTGATTCTCTGCTATGATATGAAGACTGATTCTCTGCTGACATGAAGCCAGATTGTCTGTTACGGGACCTCTCTCCTCTGCCTGGGTGCTGGGCCTAAATATCTGACAATGGACTGTTGCAGTGGTGGCTGACGTGAAGCCTGATTTTCTGCTATGACATGCAGACTAATTCTCTGCTGACATGAAGCCAGATCCTCTGTTACGGGACCTCTCTCCTCTGCCTGGGTGCTGGGCCTAAATTTATGAAAATGGACTGTTGCATTGGTGGCTGACGTGAAGCCTGATTCTCTGCTATGATATGAAGACTGATTCTCTGCTGACATGAAGCCAGATTGTCTGTTATGGGACCTCTCTCCTCTGCCTGGGTGCTGGGCCTAAATATCTGACAATGGACTGTTGCATTGGTGGCTGACGTGAAGCCTGATTCTCTGCTATGACATGCAGACTAATTCTCTGCTGACATGAAGACAGATCCTCTGTTACGGGACCTCTCTCCTCTGCCTGTGTGCTGGGCCTAAATATATGCCAATGGACTGTTCCAATGTTGGGTGACGTGAAGCCTGATTCTCTGCTATGACATGCAGACTAATTCTCTGCTGACATGAAGCGAGATTGTCTGTTACGGGACCTCTCTCCTCTGCCTGGGTGCTGGGCCTAAATTTATGAAAATGGAGTGTTGCAGTGGTGGCTGACGTGAAGCCTGATTCTCTGCTAGGACATGCAGACTGATTCTCTGCCGACATGAAGCCAGATTGTCTGTTACGGGACCTCTCTCCTCTGCCTGGGTGCTGGCCTAAATTTATGAAAATGGACTGTTGCAGTGGTGGGTGACGTGAAGCCTGATTCTCTGCTATGATATGAAGACTGATTCTCTGCTGACATGAAGCCAGATTGTCTGTTACGGGACCTCTCTCCTCTGCCTGGGTGCTGGGCCTAAATTTATGAAAATGGACTGATGCAGTGGTGGGTGACGTGAAGCCTGATTCTCTGCTATGATATGAAGACTGATTCTCTGCTGACATGAAGCCAGATTCTGTGTTACGGAACCTCTCTCCTCTGCCTGGGTGCTTGGCCTAAATTTATGAAAATGGACTGTTGCAGTGGTGGCTGACGTGAAGTCTGATTCTCTGCTATGACATGCAGACTGATTCTCTGCTGACATGAAGCCAGAGTCTCTGTTACGGGACCTCTCTCCTCTGCCTGGGTGCTGGGCCTAAATATCTGACAATGGACTGTTGCAGTGGTGGCTGACGTGAAGCCTGATTCTCTGCTAGGACATGCAGACTGATTCTCTGCTGACATGAAGCCAGATCCTCTGTTACGGGACCTCTCTCCTCTGCCTGGGTGCTGGGCCTAAATTTATGAAAATGGACTGTTGCAGTGGTGGCTGACGTGAAGCCTGATTCTCTGCTATGACATGCAGACTGATTCTCTGCTGACACGAAGACAGATTCTCTGTTACGGGACCTCTCTCCTCTGCTTGGGTGCCGGGGCCTAAATATCTGAGAATGGACTGTTCCAGTGGTGGGTGACGTGAAGCCAGATTCTCTGCTATGAGACCTCTCTCCAATTGATTTTGGTTAATTTTTATTTATTTAATTTTTATTTTATTTCAGTTCCCTATCCACATTTGTTTGCAGGGGATTTACCTACATGTTGCTGCCTTTTGCAGCCCTCTAGCCCTTTCCTGGGCTGTTTTACAGCCTTTTTAGTGCCGAAAAGTTCGGGTCCCAATTGACTTCAATGGGGTTCGGGACGAAGTTCGGATCGGGTTCGGATCCCGAACCCGAACATTTCCGGGAAGTTCGGCCGAACTTCTCGAACCCGAACATCCAGATGTCCGCTCAACTCTACATGGGAGCACACAGGTTTTTTGCTTTACTGAAGGTTACTGCATGTTTTTCTTCTTGTTTTACAGAAGGGATTAGCTATAAATCTTGGTGCCCTGCACAGTGATGTGTACAGCAATAAATTACACTTGCCTATAATACTAACGGCGCTGTACCTACAGAACAGATTATTATGAATGTGGGTGCACTAGAACGTAATGCACACAGCGATATCCTCTCCCTGAAGTTTACCTTCCATGCCTTCACACTGAGATTGGGCCACCAAGTGGGATGAATATGATTAGGCAGAGTGGCCTGGGTATACTTGATTTATCACGATTCGTGACGAATCTAATTTCTTGTCGAAGTTCGGCGAATTGGCTGAATCGAATCTTGAAAACGTTGCTCTAGTCATAAAAGTTCAAAAAAGCTTTAGTTGTAATATACTGAACCGTCCCACTGTGGAGAGCAGAGAAACAAGAAAGATCCTATCAGGGCAACTTCTGACCATATGTCCTGTAGTTCAGTGGCAGAGCATTTGCTTTGTATGTAGGAAGCCATGGGTTCAATCTCAGGCATCTCCACATTTTAGGGCAGTTCAGTGGTTAGCAGTAGCCTTGCAGCGCTGGCGTTCTGGGTTCCAACTAAGGACAACATCTCCATGGAGTTTGGATGGTCTCATCGTGTTTGCATGGGTTTCCTCCCACACTCCAAAGACATACTGAATCCAGATTGTGAACCCCACTGGGGACAGCGAGGGAAGACCATGTCTGTTAAGGGCTGTGGAATATGTTGGTGCTATATAAGCAAGGGAATAAATAAATAATAGGGTTATAGACAGGGACGACTGGGAACTTAAAGTGGCCCTGGAAAAAAAACAAAAAGTGGCCCCATTTTGTAGGTAGGTCCAAATTAACAGAAGGCAGGGGGAACACAAGTAGACGGGGTCAGCTATACCATTGTGCAAAATACCATCCCAGCAGAACTAAATAGCAGTGCACAATATACTGCCCAAAAAGCTGACCCTCTGTGGTGGCCATCAATAGCTACCATCTTCTGTCCTCCTTCTCCAGTTGTCTATGGAGCAGGAGCTTAGGAGGTGAGGTGCGGGCCACAGCAGTTGAATTCAGGAGGGCATGTGTGGTGGCTGGCTGGGTACATGGGTACCTGATTCTCACAGTGTTAATTACTTTCGAGAGCTCATCATGTACCCAGTCAAGGGCAGAGACGCGGACATGGGTAGCATCGGCCCACCGGGAAATTTCCCTATAGGGTCTATGGCCAATCCGCCCCTGGTTATAGACATGACTTCCTCTATAAGCCATAGTTGAGATCCCCTAAAGCAGTGGGCGTCCCTCTGGCATACTCATACATGGCAGTTTATTCCTATGAATGGCTGATATAGCAAAGGCTGGCTGTGACCTGCATATTAAAGGAAAAGGGGGTTAGTCAGCACATCCCAATGCGCAGGTGCATGTCGCTATGGCTGAAAACACAAATAAAACAGCACTCTACAAACCAAATAAAGTACAAAGACATATTACATTGCCGATGCTATGCTAATAAAATTAGAGATGCTTGGCAAATATATTTTGTATATATACAAACTGAAAAGAATGGCGTGGTATTAGCAGGAGGTGCTCAAACCCACATGCAGTCGTGCATATATACAGGGGAGCAAATCCTGCACTTGTGGCCCGTTGCTAATGACGATCCCCAGCAAAAATGCATACAGTGGAGGATGCCCGCAGCGAACCACAAGTACCACAATAGACATCCCACACAAGGTAGCAATTATGTGGATGTGATAATTAATATAACAATATAACAAAATAATAGCAAAGACAGGTGCACTCTGCGATCTTACTAAACCCTCAAACTGATTTTAAAATTGAGAGATTAGCCAACATGTCCTACGGTGTAGGACATGTCTGAGCCCGGGCACCGCGCCAAGGTTTCTCAAGTAGTTTGGGGACCTAACACTCACATACCTGAGCCATATGGGCAATACCAGGAGCCAGTGGGCAAATTACAGGAGCATGAGGCCCACTCACAAACAACTCACCAGTTACCTCCGTCATGTAACCATGCTTGCAATGGGAGGAGGGAGGAGTCTGCGAGTCCCACTCAAGACTGGCTGATAAGGCCCAGGCCTCACAGGTGCACCTAAATCAGTTTGAGGGTTTAGTAAGACCGCAGAGTGCACCTGTCTTTGCTATTATTTTGTTATATTGTTATATTATCACATCCACATAATTGCTACCTTGTGTGGGATGTCTATTGTGGTACTTGTGGTTCGCTGCGGGCATCCTCCACTGTATGCATTTTTGCTGGGGATCGTCATTAGCAACGGGCCACAAGTGCAGGATTTGCTCCCCTATATATATATGCACGACTGCATGAGGGTTTGAGCACCTCCTGCTAATACCACGCCATTCTTTTTAGTTTGTATATATAGAGATGCCTGGAGGTGTATAAACTCCAATTTAAATGTGCTTGTTTTCCATCTACAGGCCACATTTAGGTGCACTTGTGAGGCCTGTGCCATATCAGCCAGTCTTGAGTGGGACTCGCAGACTCCTCCCTCCTCCCATCGCTAGCATGGTTACATGCTGGAGGTAACTGGTGAGTTGTTTGTTAGTCGGCCTCATGCTCCAGTAATTTGCCCACTGGCTCATACTGGCTCATGGCACTTCCCATACGGCTCAGGTAGGAGAGTGTTAGGTCCTGGGCTACTTGAGAAACCTTGGTGTGGTGCCCGGGCTCAGACATGTCCTACACCGTAGGACATGTTGGCTAATCTCTCAATTTTAAAATCAGTTTGAGGGTTTAGTGAGACTGCAGAGTGCACCTGTCTTTGCTATTATTTTGTACAGAAATATTTGAGCCCGTCTGCCGCACGTCAAGGCGATCTCTATAAGACGGGAACCTAACACTAAATGTGCCATGACAGCGACCATGAAGTTCAGGAGGTGTAGGTTCCACATGCATGCTGGGCCCCTTTTGGTTTGTGGTGCCAAAATGGCCTCCATTGAATTCAGGGACTACAAGTACCAACATGCATGCAGAGCAAATTATATGCTCATGCTAATTAAAATCAACCTGTGAGGCAAAACAGGCTACAGGAGTGCATGACCAAATAGGAGTCAGCCACGTCTCCCATATAAACTACAAAGGAAAAGGGGGTTAGTCAGCACATCCCAATGCGCAGGTGCACGTCGCTATGGCTGAAAACACAAATAGTGCAACAGCACTCTACAAACCAAATAAAGTACAAAGACATATTACATTACCGATGCTATGCTAATAAAATTAGAGAAGCTTGGCAAATATATTTTGACTTGCATATTAAAGGGGAGGTCTGTTATGTGAGAATCCCTTTAACAAACTCAAATAAAATGTCTGTTCCGAACTTACTTCATAATATATTAGAGCACTCTATTGCTATGGTCTTGTAGAGATGATTTAATATTCTGGCAGAACCGCGCTCCTTATTGTCATCTGGAGAGCTGTGTAGATCCTAGAACAGCTCCAGGCTTTTATGTGTATTAAACGATAATGCCCTACAGAGCTTTGCCCTCCTGTAATGGATCATTATTTATTTATTAAAGGGATGTCTGCCCTTCTGTCTTCTTTGAACTTACCTTTGGACGTCAGCAATAAAACCGGCGTATTCTCATTCCCAGCTGCCGTAGTCCCCATATACCATGTGCATCTGTACAGTATATTTCCAGCTTTATATTGACGCCTGATGCATACTAAACACAATCCTCCAGCAAAGCACAAAAAGAAAACTCATTATGAACGTAAAAGCATTAAACCAGATTAGGACGTTCAGACTTGTAATTATATTAATTAAATATTGTGATCATTTATTGCAATACAGAACAACACAACCGGATTAATGTAGAGAATCAGTGCTTTTTACAGTCATAATATAGGGACCTGGGGGCATATTTATTAAGACCGGCGATTTACAATTATTAATTGTGCCTGCGCTGCTGGAGGAAGCACCAAAGTTATGTGCAGGTGCAGGCCTCTACATAACTTTGTCTCCCTTGCTGGCGTAGATTTAAGTTATTTTGTGTGCCAAAAACTGGTGTACAAAATAATGAATGAGACGGCCTGCCTGTCCGCCATATTTCCCGCCCACACCATGCCTTCTTTTTTAGACTTTTCGGGAAAGTGGCGTGAGCGCAGAAAAGTTGCAGATTTTGTTGCAAAGTGGCGTATATCAGTACATTAATGGGCCCCCTGATTCTGAGAACATTGGATTTTTTTTCAGTAGCACTGAGAATTTTTGCATCTGCATTGATAGTTTAATTTTTAGGACTATTAGAAATCAAATCTTTGGGGCAGATGTACGATTGAAAAACCCACAAGAATTTTGGAGTCATTTGTGCCAAAAAACGGACCTACCTACCTTACACCACATTTAGACTCCTTTTATGTCTCGTCCTGCAAGGGTGCAGTAAACTGCAGCTTTTGGCGCAGTTTATAACCTCTTGTTGAGGATATATCCAACTTTCCTGAGACTCCATTTTATTTTGGCTAGTAGCCGAAAAATAATGTTAGCATCTGTGTGTTAAGATAAGCCATGTGTACGTGCTAATAACCAAGCATGCATTTTGTAAGAAAAAAAACATAGTCTTAGCAATTAACCCGTTAGTACAATATAGAAAGCTCATAGAATACTAACCAATCAATAGATGGATTCAGTTCTGAATTAGAAGTAAATTATTTGTGTACCGATCAGAAGTTATTGTTGAAATATTTGTAAACCAATCATGTCAATACTTTAAGAGGTTACACCCTTGGAAGGGTTATAAATAAAGGGCCTAGGACACTCCCTTTTTGGGATCCTGGTAGAGTTTTGAACTGTGCGCTGACCTCTGTCATTTTCCTCCATCTACGCCATTCACCTGAACACGTGGTATCGATCCTCACGTGACTGACCCTTGGTCTGCCACAAAATTTTCCGGTGGAGAATGCGGGCCCCACAACAACGCTCCTAGCTGCAGACCCCGATACGGAGACCAGGACCCAGGAAGACTGCGGTAAGTAACCTGCAACACGCCAGACCTGCAGGGTATGACGAAGTGAGGTCACAGCAATCGAGGGTACTCACTATATTTGAAGAACCCTGGGCAGGCGCGTGGCAGTGAAGGAGAGGTAGACACAGTTCCTCTGGGGCACGCTCTGTAGATAGGGACCAGGCCTGATGGTAGTTGAGGTGCCCTGGATGTTACAGGTATTTTGTGTGCCTGGGGCAAGGTCCCTGTGGTATTCGTGACGCCAGTGCCTTTGGACGGTGGCACGCCGGTTGGTGGTTGGAAGGATAACGGTACACAAGTATGCAGTGAACCAAACATAAACTTTACTGGACAATCCAACTTTGTACAGCAGGGAGTAGTACAGTCTTTAGATTATTACAGTTCCACAAAAGGGGCTTATTCACAAATATGGCAGGCAATAGTCATGCAAGTTACACTGAGGGTAAATTCCACAAGCACTCAGCAGCAGGTTGCACTTTTACACTGTCCTTTCTAGGACTCCTACTCTGGCTTGATAATTCCCAAGGCCCGGATGCCTAAAAGGGTGGCTTATATCCTTGGTTACTTCCTTCCTCAGGTATTATACTGCTTGCAATGGTTCCTAAGTTCCTCTGCCTATCAGGGGCACGTGGCTTACCCTGGGACGCCTCCTCCTATCAGGTGGATAACTGTCGGTTTCTCCCAGGAGGTTGAATCCTGCAACTGGGGTATCTCTTCAGAGCTAACTTAGGCTCTCTTGTTCTTCAGGCAGGCTGGAGCTTCTCAACAGCCTCCTGGACATCACTAGCAGCCAGGGCTATCCAGCTGCATGTCAGGAGCAGGCTTACTGGCCTCTGTCTTCTCAGACTCCTGACTCTGCACACCCTCTCCCTGTCTGGGCCTGGACATTTATACTAGGGGCTCCCTATCTCCCTCTAGTGTCTGGGATGTCTAACTACACCCAACTAGGCCTGCTGCTGCATTAGACAGGGGTACATTGCATCTGACAACACAGTAAAACATACATTAAATGCAGAATAAAATATGACATTTCTGTTCCTTGTGGGTAAGAGTAATGCGCACACCAATTGACCCTTGTGTAGTGCCCACCCATACCTAGTGGGACACTACAAACCCATTGTGTTACTGCTTGTCTCCTGAGCTCTGCTCACTGTTCTGCAGTGTAGTGTGTGAACGTTGTGCCTGCACCGTGTTCTGGTGAATGTTTTGCTTAATTTCCCCTATATGTGCAAACTGTCTCTAGGCGTATGGATGCACGAATATGTGAGTGGCTGAGATAAGCTGAATCTAGGAAGGTTATGACCCTGCTCCCCCTGGGCCAAGCTGAAAGTCTAGAGCTTGCTGACTGGTTTGTCTCGTCCCTGTCTCTGGAGGCCTCTGGTTCTGGTGGAGAAAAAGGTTGATGGACCTATCCTGGAGGAGGCTTTGAGAAGTGGTCATGTCATGCTGTGTGGTTTCACATGTACTGAGTGCCTGCTGATATTGTATGAGGAAGAATTACTGTGTTGTTGCCAACCCCTGTGCTGTATAGTGTATACATGTGTGGGTATTATGATAACAGTTTGGATTGGATGATTGCAGATATAATAATTTGCATAGCAGTGCTTGTGTCCTTACTGTGTCATAGAAAGAACGTAGAGGGGTTTAAGGGGTTTACAGCGCATAACCCCAGAGAGGACGTGTGAGTTACTCTGTGTATGGGCAAGACTATCTGTAGTGTTGCCAACCAGTGGATAGTGCTGCCTCGGAAGTGTGCCCACAGCACCACTAGTAGTAGAGAAAAGTGGTGCCGCCTCGGAAGCGTGCCCACGGCACCACTAATAGTGCTGCCTTGGAAGTGTGTCCAACACCACTGTTGTAATTCACCAGGTGTGTGAGTACGTGGATAGTGAATTATAAGGAGCCACCCATGGGATGGGGCTGCATAGAGTTCCTCTGAGAAGGGAGCAGAGAAATGGGTCTCTGCAATAGATATTGTGCAATGCGCAAAGGGCACTGAAGCAACCAAAGACTGTAAACAAATCTTAAAGAAATTGGGAGCAGGTGTGACTGGAACATTGGATGAATCAGTATGGCAGAAATTTCTCACTAATTTTAAGGGGTGGTTGGAGGACCATAACAAATATGACCAGGCCACAATGTGGTATGATGTAGCCCAGGGAATGACTATGACTGCCCATAAGGCAAAAGACACTGACAAAGGGACCGTGTATGAAATATGGAATGTGATTAGATTGTCAACAAAATAATTAATCATCCCTCATGAAGTACGGTCATTTAGCCCCCATAACCCACAAAAATCTCTCTCTCCAACAGTACCACCTCCATATAATGGCCCAGAGGGGTGGACATGTCCTAAGTGTGGACAACAAAACCCAGACTCTCTCTCGAGAGATGCTCAGCCTGTGGGGGGCCCAAGCCACACTCCCGTGTAGGCTTATACCCACTGGTCAATAAGACCCTCCCCACAGTGTGAGCTGGGCAAGTGGAAACGCATGATTATAATGTTTATCGGCCATGGACCCCTAGTGAGTTGCTGGCCATGTGTAACACTTTGCCAGACCCCCGTACTGTCCCTAGTAATTTCCTTCGTAAATTAGAAAGTATCCAGACCGCATATAAAGCCACTTGGGCGGTTCTGGAGAGACTTCTAGATACAAAAGGAGGGGAGGTACTTAAGAATCAAATGTTGGCATCTCCTCAAACGGTATCCCTCTCGAGGTTATATAGGGCACTCTCACGCAACTTCACGAAGGCCAAAGTATCCACTCTGTTTAAGAAGTGGGAACGCATCACCATGGATGATGAGATTGGGGAAAAGATCTTGGAAGGATGGGGCAAGGTCCGCCAGTGTGTGATAAGTGAAACATGGCGTGAGACATATTTTAAAATTATGCACCATGCAATTTATGGTTTTAATTTTCCAGCCTCTCCTCAATTCCCAGATCGAATCACCCATTGTCCAAATTGTAAAGTCCCGGCAACGGATTTCTGGCATGGTATTTGGACGTGTTCCAAGGTAGCTAACTTTTGGGTCACTGTGGTTGCCTATATCAAGAAACACTGGTTTTTAGATATACCTATGGAGCCCCAGACTCTGATCTTTCACTACATACGTCTTGGGGGGGGGGGGGGGGGGGGGGCGGCAGTTTGGCTGTCCAACTCAGGTCCCGATAATATTACATTCTATACTACTGATAGCCAAAAGAGTTTTGCTTCAACGTTGGCTCATGGATACCATGCCAGATATTCCTGTTGTGGTCCCTAAGCTGAAGGTACTTTTGGGTTTTGAAAGAATAGAGGCAGTAAGACACAAGAAATGTTCGGCTTCAAAAATCTTCAGCAAGTGGCGAACATTTATTACTACACACTTTAGTCCCGAAGATATAAAGGAGTTGGTCAAACACTTCCAGTACACCTCTTGGTACCTTAAATCATCTTTATGCCCTGCCTTTTCATTTCCCCTCAAACCCTCCCTTCCCCTTCCCACTATTTTCTTTTCCTCCCTAGTTTGTGGATTACTGTTTTATTTATTTTAATTTAATTTGAAAAGTGCAGTCAGATTCGCCTGTGTAAGGGTCATGTTCCTTTAACTGCTGTACCAACCCCTCTGTTCTTTGTCTTAGGAACATGGGGATATATATTGCTATATGATTTGTGTGTACATGACCCTTGCTCTTGTCATTCTGCGAATCTGCTTCAAATAAACAGAAGTAAAAAAAAGAATAAAATGTTGGCAAAGGCCCCTGGTGCTGTCCCTATAGATAAGGCCACAGATCAGTCGGGCCAGGAATTTATCATGGCCCTAAACCCTGGGTGAAAGAACAACAGGACAATCAGACTGATACCTTTATGACGCAAACACAAGACGCTAAGCAGACTGTAGCTGACTACACCACAGCTTTAGAACAACTCTGGCTTGGCTATAGTTATGAGACAGGAGACAGTAAGGACATGAGACTACTAAAACATACATTCATGTCTGGATTAAAAGCACCCATACAGAATGCTGTAAAAAAGGCTCGCCCTTATTGGCGGACCTGCCAGTTCCCTGACCTAGTGGCCATAGCAAAGGGAGCTGAGTTAGACTTACAAAATAAAAAAAAAAACAATAATGGCTAACCAACCCTTCAAACCAAAGGGCAGGCTCCAGAAAAAGGTACCAGGTGGAGCCCAGTCCCCACGTAACTGGGACCAGGTAACTTGTTGCAATTGTGGGAAAAGTGGCATTACTCAGTCAAATGTCCCTGGAGAGGTCAGGCTACTGCCCAGGCCTCTCAATAAAGTGGCAGCAATCCTGTGAGTTCCCTCAATGTTAACTACCCCCTTGACACATCCCCAGGTCCACAACTAATCATCACATCCACATGTGAGGACACAGGGAATTTAATTGACTTTTTGGTAGACACAGGAGCAGCCCATACCCTAATACAAGAAAAATATGTGCGTGAGGAGCTTATCTCCTCAGATTACATCTACTGTCAAGGGGTTGAGGGGACAACTGTTAAACTCCCACTAACAAAGCCTGTTAAACTTAATATTCATGATGCCTTATCTATAGTCACACGTGTGTTGGTAAGTTCAGATAGTCCATACAATTTACTGGGGACTGACGTGCTTAGTGCCATAAAAGCATCTGTGGATTTCTCTTCAGGAAAACCCCAAATCACAGCCCCTGTGCCTGAAGAGACTCTGCGTGCACTTATGTCCTTAATGACGCTCAGTGCCTCCTCTACCTCTGAATTTACACCGCCAGACTGGCTGTCTGAAGTCCCATCACATTTGTGGGTGACTTCCAAGACAGACGTGGGTACACTACCACCAGTAACTCCTGTAGTCAAACAGCTGAAACCTGGCACTAACACGCCATGTGTACATCAGTACTCTACAAACCAAAAGTATTTTACATTGCAAATGCTATGCTAATAACTTAGAGATGCTTAGCAAATACATTTTGTACAAAATCATTTGAGCCCGTCTGCCGCACGCCAAGGCGATCTCTATAAGACGGGTCCTAACACTAAAGCTCACCTGTTGGGTGCCATAACAGCGACCATGAAATCCAGGAAGTGCAGGTCCCACATGTGTTTGTCAGATTTATATTTGCAGCCACATCAGCAACGTGCACCTGCACATTGGGATGTGCTGACCCCTCCCCCCTTTTGTGTTTCATGTGTACGTCAGTACCCACTAAATTCTTCACAGGAAGATGCTATCGCAAATGATCTAAAAGATCTGTTGCGGAAAGGGTTAATAATTAGGGATGAGCGAACTCGAACTGTATAGTTCGGGTTCGTACCGAATTTTGGGGTGTCCGTGACACGGACCCGAACCCGGACATTTTCGTAAAAGTCCGGGTTCGGGTTCGGTGTTCGTCGCTTTCTTGGCGCTTTTGTGACGCTTTCTTGGCGCTTTTTGAAAGGCTGCAAAGCAGCCAATCAACAAGCGTCATACTACTTGCCCCAAGAGGCCATCACAGCCATGCCTACTATTGGCATGGCTGTGATTGGCCAGAGCACCATGTGACCCAGCCTCTATTTAAGCTGGAGTCACATAGCGCCGCCCGTCACTCTGCTCTGATTAGCGTAGGGAGAGGTTGCGGCTGCGACAGTAGGGCGAGATTAGGCAGATTAACTCCTCCAAAGGACTTGATTAACTGATCGATCTGCAGCTGTGGATCATTGAGCTGCTGATCCTCAATTGCTCACTGTTTTTAGGCTGCACAGACCGTTTGTCAGTCTCATTTTTCTGGGGTGATCGGCGGCCATTTTGTGTCTTGTGGTGCGCCAGCACAAGCTGCGACCAAGTGCATTTAACCCTCAATGGTGTGGTTGTTTTTTGGCTAAAGCCTACATCAGGGTGAAGCTGTCACACCAAGTGCATTTAACCAGCAATAGTCTGTTCATTTTTTGGCCATATACAAAATCAGGGGCAAGCTGCGCCTGTCACCAAGTGCATTTAACCCTCAATGGTGTGGTTGTTTTTTGGCTAAAGCCTACATCAGGGTGAAGCTGTGACACCAAGTGCATTTAACCAGCAATAGTCTGTTCATTTTTTGGCCATATACAAAATCAGGGGCAAGCTGCGCCTGTCACCAAGTGCATTTAACCCTCAATGGTGTGGTTGTTTTTTGGCTAAAGCCTACATCAGGGTGAAGCTGTCACACCAAGTGCATTTAACCAGCAATAGTCTGTTCATTTTTTGGCCATATACAAAATCAGGGGCAAGCTGCGCCTGTCACCAAGTGCATTTAACCCTCAATGGTGTGGTTGTTTTTTGGCTAAAGCCTACATCAGGGTGAAGCTGTCACACCAAGTGCATTTAACCAGCAATAGTCTGTTTATTTTTTGGCCATATCCCAGTCTAATTCTGTCACTAAATCCATACCGGTCACCCAGCGCCTAAATACTAGGCCTCAAATTTATATCCAGCTAAATCTGTCCCTAGTGCTGTAGCTGGGCGAGTTATTTAGTGTCCGTTCAAGCACATTTCTTGTTCTGGGTTGAAATACAATTCCCAATTTAGCAATTTCATAATTTAGTGGTTCCTGCTATATCAGAGCTATTTGGAATCTATCCCTAAAAGGGTATATAATATTGAAGGTGCACATTGGGTCATTCAGAATAACTTCACACACACCCGCTACTGTGTATTTCCAAGTCTAATTCTGTCACTAAACCCATACCTGTCACCCAGCGCCTAAATACTAGGCCTCAAATTTAAATCCCTCTAAATCTCTCGTTACCGCTGTACTGTTGTTGCTGGGCAAGATATTTAGTGTCCGTCAAAGCACATTTTTTGTTCTGGGTTGAAGTACAATTCCCAATTTAGCAATTTCATAATTTAGTGGTTTCTGCTATATCAGAGCTATTTGAAATCTATCCCTAAAAGGGTATATAATATTGAAGGTGCACATTGGGTCATTCAGAATAACTTCACACACACGCTTCTGTGCATTTCCAAGTCTAATTCTGTCACTAAATCCATACCGGTGACCCAGCGCCTAAATACTAGGCCTCAAATTTAAATCCCTCTAAATCTCTCGTTACCCACCGCTGTACTGTTGTTGCTGGGCAAGATATTTAGTGTCCGTCAAAGCACATTTTTTGTTCTGGGTTGAAGTACAATTCCCAATTTAGCAATTTCATAATTTAGTGGTTTCTGCTATATCAGAGCTATTTGAAATCTATCCCTAAAAGGGTATATAATATTGAAGGTGCACATAGGGTCATTCAGAATAACTTCACACACACGCTTCTGTGCATTTCCAAGTCTAATTCTGTCACTAAATCCATACCGGTGACCCAGCGCCTAAATACTAGGCCTCAAATTTAAATCCCTCTAAATCTCTCGTTACCCACCGCTGTACTGTTGTTGCTGGGCAAGATATTTAGTGTCCGTCAAAGCACATTTTTTGTTCTGGGTTGAAGTACAATTCCCAATTTAGCAATTTCATAATTTAGTGGTTTCTGCTATATCAGAGCTATTTGAAATCTATCCCTAAAAGGGTATATAATATTGAAGGTGCACATAGGGTCATTCAGAATAACTTCACACACACGCTTCTGTGCATTTCCAAGTCTAATTCTGTCACTAAATCCATACCGGTGACCCAGCGCCTAAATACTAGGCCTCAAATTTATATCCCGCTAAATCTCTCGTTACCGCTGTACTGTTGTTGCTGGGCAAGATATTTAGTGTCCGTCAAAGCACATTTTTTGTTCTGGGTTGAAGTACAATTCCCAATTTAGCAATTTCATAATTTAGTGGTTCCTGCTATATCAGAGCTATTTGAAATCTATCCCAAAAAGGGTATATAATATTGAAGGTGCACATTGGGTCATTCAGAATAACTTCACACACACCCGCTACTGTGTATTTCCAAGTCTAATTCTGTCACTAAACCCATACCTGTCACCCAGCGCCTAAATACTAGGCCTCAAATTTAAATCCCTCTAAATCTCTCGTTACCGCTGTACTGTTGTTGCTGGGCAAGATATTTAGTGTCCGTCAAAGCACATTTTTTGTTCTGGGTTGAAGTACAATTCCCAATTTAGCAATTTCATAATTTAGTGGTTTCTGCTATATCAGAGCTATTTGAAATCTATCCCTAAAAGGGTATATAATATTGAAGGTGCACATTGGGTCATTCAGAATAACTTCACACACACGCTTCTGTGCATTTCCAAGTCTAATTCTGTCACTAAACCCATACCTGTCACCCAGCGCCTAAATACTAGGCCTCAAATTTAAATCCCTCTAAATCTCTCGTTACCGCTGTACTGTTGTTGCTGGGCAAGATATTTAGTGTCCGTCAAAGCACATTTTTTGTTCTGGGTTGAAGTACAATTCCCAATTTAGCAATTTCATAATTTAGTGGTTTCTGCTATATCAGAGCTATTTGAAATCTATCCCTAAAAGGGTATATAATATTGAAGGTGCACATTGGGTCATTCAGAATAACTTCACACACACGCTTCTGTGCATTTCCAAGTCTAATTCTGTCACTAAATCCATACCGGTGACCCAGCGCCTAAATACTAGGCCTCAAATTTAAATCCCTCTAAATCTCTCGTTACCCACCGCTGTACTGTTGTTGCTGGGCAAGATATTTAGTGTCCGTCAAAGCACATTTTTTGTTCTGGGTTGAAGTACAATTCCCAATTTAGCAATTTCATAATTTAGTGGTTTCTGCTATATCAGAGCTATTTGAAATCTATCCCTAAAAGGGTATATAATATTGAAGGTGCACATTGGGTCATTCAGAATAACTTCACACACACGCTTCTGTGCATTTCCAAGTCTAATTCTGTCACTAAACCCATACCTGTCACCCAGCGCCTAAATACTAGGCCTCAAATTTAAATCCCTCTAAATCTCTCGTTACCGCTGTACTGTTGTTGCTGGGCAAGATATTTAGTGTCCGTCAAAGCACATTTTTTGTTCTGGGTTGAAGTACAATTCCCAATTTAGCAATTTCATAATTTAGTGGTTTCTGCTATATCAGAGCTATTTGAAATCTATCCCTAAAAGGGTATATAATATTGAAGGTGCACATTGGGTCATTCAGAATAACTTCACACACACGCTTCTGTGCATTTCCAAGTCTAATTCTGTCACTAAATCCATACCGGTGACCCAGCGCCTAAATACTAGGCCTCAAATTTAAATCCCTCTAAATCTCTCGTTACCCACCGCTGTACTGTTGTTGCTGGGCAAGATATTTAGTGTCCGTCAAAGCACATTTTTTGTTCTGGGTTGAAGTACAATTCCCAATTTAGCAATTTCATAATTTAGTGGTTTCTGCTATATCAGAGCTATTTGAAATCTATCCCTAAAAGGGTATATAATATTGAAGGTGCACATAGGGTCATTCAGAATAACTTCACACACACGCTTCTGTGCATTTCCAAGTCTAATTCTGTCACTAAATCCATACCGGTGACCCAGCGCCTAAATACTAGGCCTCAAATTTAAATCCCTCTAAATCTCTCGTTACCGCTGTCCTGTTGTAGCTGGGAAAGTTATTTAGTGCCCGTCAAAGCACATTTTTTGTTCTGGGTTGAAGTACAATTCCCAATTTAGCAATTTCATAATTTAGTGGTTTCTGCTATATCAGAGCTATTTGAAATCTATCCCTAAAAGGGTATATAATATTGAAGGTGCACATAGGGTCATTCAGAATAACTTCACACACACGCTTCTGTGCATTTCCAAGTCTAATTCTGTCACTAAATCCATACCGGTGACCCAGCGCCTAAATACTAGGCCTCAAATTTAAATCCCTCTAAATCTCTCGTTACCGCTGTCCTGTTGTAGCTGGGAAAGTTATTTAGTGCCCGTCAAAGCACATTTTTTGTTCTGGGTTGAAGTACAATTCCCAATTTAGCAATTTCATAATTTAGTGGTTCCTGCTATATCAGAGCTATTTGAAATCTATCCCAAAAAGGGTATATAATATTCAAGGTGCACATTGGGTCATTCAGAATAACTTCACACACACGCTTCTGTGCATTTCCAAGTCTAATTCTGTCACTAAATCCATACCGGTCACCCAGCGCCTAAATACTAGGCCTCAAATTTATATCCCGCTGAATTTGAATACAATACATTGGGCCAAATAATATATTTGTTGTTGTGGTGAACCATAACAATGAGAAAAACATCTAGTAAGGGACGCGGACGTGGACATGGTCGTGGTGGTGTTAGTGGACCCTCTGGTGCTGGGAGAGGACGTGGCCGTTCTGCCACATCCACACGTCCTAGTGTACCAACTACCTCAGGTCCCAGTAGCCGCCAGAATTTACAGCGATATATGGTGGGGCCCAATGCCGTTCTAAGGATGGTAAGGCCTGAGCAGGTACAGGCATTAGTCAATTGGGTGGCCGACAGTGGATCCAGCACGTTCACATTATCTCCCACCCAGTCTTCTGCAGAAAGCGCACAGATGGCGCCTGAAAACCAACCCCATCAGTCTGTCACATCACCCCCATGCATACCAGGGAAACTGTCTCAGCCTCAAGTTATGCAGCAGTCTCTTATGCTGTTTGAAGACTCCGCTGGCAGGGTTTCCCAAGGGCATCCACCTAGCCCTTCCCCAGCGGTGAAAGACATAGAATGCACTGACGCACAACCACTTATGTTTCCTGATGATGAGGACATGGGAATACCACCTCAGCATGTCTCTGATGATGACGAAACACAGGTGCCAACTGCTGCGTCTTTCTGCAGTGTGCAGACTGAACAGGAGGTCAGGGATCAAGACTGGGTGGAAGACGATGCAGGGGACGATGAGGTCCTAGACCCCACATGGAATGAAGGTCGTGCCACTGACTTTCACAGTTCGGAGGAAGAGGCAGTGGTGAGACCGAGCCAACAGCGTAGCAAAAGAGGGAGCAGTGGGCAAAAGCAGAACACCCGCCGCCAAGAGACTCCGCCTGCTACTGACCGCCGCCATCTGGGACCGAGCACCCCCAAAGGCAGCTTCAAGGAGTTCCCTGGCATGGCACTTCTTCAAACAATGTGCTGACGACAAGACCCGAGTGGTTTGCACGCTGTGCCATCAGAGCCTGAAGCGAGGCATTAACGTTCTGAACCTGAGCACAACCTGCATGACCAGGCACCTGCATGCAAAGCATGAACTGCAGTGGAGTAAACACCTTAAAACCAAGGAAGTCACTCAGGCTCCCCCTGCTACCTCTTCTGCTGCTGCCGCCTCGGCCTATTCTGCTGCTGCCGCCTCGGCCTCTTCCTCCGCCTCTGGAGGAACGTTGGCACCTGCCGCCCAGCAAACAGGGGATGTACCACCAACACCACCACCACCACCTCCGTCACCAAGCGTCTCAACCATGTCACACGCCAGCGTTCAGCTCTCCATCTCACAAACATTTGATAGAAAGCGTAAATTCCCACCTAGCCACCCTCGATCCCTGGCCCTGAATGCCAGCATTTCTAAACTACTGGCCTATGAAATGCTGTCATTTAGGCTGGTGGACACAGACAGCTTCAAACAGCTCATGTCGCTTGCTGTCCCACAGTATGTTGTTCCCAGCCGGCACTACTTCTCCAAGAGAGCCGTGCCTTCCCTGCACAACCAAGTATCCGATAAAATCAAGTGTGCACTGCGCAACGCCATCTGTAGCAAGGTCCACCTAACCACAGATACGTGGACCAGTAAGCACGGCCAGGGACGCTATATCTCCCTAACTGCACACTGGGTAAATGTAGTGGCAGCTGGGCCCCAGGCGGAGAGCTGTTTGGCGCACGTCCTGCCGCCGCCAAGGATCGCAGGGCAACATTCTTTGCCTCCTGTTGCCACCTCCTCCTTCTCGGCTTCCTCCTCCTCTTCTTCCACCTGCTCATCCAGTCAGCCACACACCTTCACCACCAACTTCAGCACAGCCCGGGGTAAACGTCAGCAGGCCATTCTGAAACTCATATGTTTGGGGGACAGGCCCCACACCGCACAGGAGTTGTGGCGGGGTATTGAACAACAGACCGACGAGTGGTTGCTGCCGGTGAGCCTCAAGCCCGGCCTGGTGGTGTGTGATAATGGGCGAAATCTCGTTGCAGCTCTGGGACTAGCCAATTTGACGCACATCCCTTGCTTGGCGCATGTGCTGAATTTGGTGGTGCAGAAGTTCATTCACAACTACCCCGACATGTCAGAGCTGCTGCATAAAGTGCGGGCCGTCTGTTCGCGCTTCCGGCGTTCACATCCTGCCGCTGCTCGCCTGTCTGCGCTACAGCGTAACTTCGGCCTTCCCGCTCACCGCCTCATATGCGACGTGCCCACCAGGTGGAACTCCACCTTGCACATGCTGGACAGACTGTGCGAGCAGCAGCAGGCCATAGTGGAGTTTCAGCTGCAGCACGCACGGGTCAGTCGCACTACAGAACAGCACCACTTCACCACCAATGACTGGGCCTCCATGCGAGACCTGTGTGCCCTGTTGCGCTGTTTCGAGTACTCCACCAACATGGCCAGTGGCGATGACACCGTTATCAGCGTTACAATACCACTTCTATGTCTCCTTGAGAAAACACTTAGGGCGATGATGGAACAGGAGGTGGCCCAGGAGGAGGAGGAGGAGGATGAGGAAGAGGGGTCATTTTTAGCACTTTCAGGCCAGTCTCTTCGAAGTGACTCAGAGGGAGGTTTTTTGCAACAGCAGAGGCCAGGTACAAATGTGGCCAGCCAGGGCCCACTACTGGAGGACGAGGAGGACGAGGATGAGGAGGAGGTGGAGGAGGATGAGGATGAAGCATGGTCACAGCGGGGTGGCACCCAACGCAGCTCGGGTCCATCACTGGTGCGTGGCTGGGGGGAAAGGCAGGACGATGACGATACGCCTCCCACAGAGGACAGCTTGTCCTTACCCCTGGGCAGCCTGGCACACATGAGCGACTACATGCTGCAGTGCCTGCGCAACGACAGCAGAGTTGCCCACATTTTAACCTGTGCGGACTACTGGGTTGCCACCCTGCTGGATCCACGCTACAAAGACAATGTGCCCACCTTACTTCCTGCACTGGAGCGTGATAGGAAGATGCGCGAGTACAAGCGCACGTTGGTAGACGCGCTACTGAGAGCATTCCCAAATGTCACAGGGGAACAAGTGGAAGCCCAAGGCCAAGGCAGAGGAGGAGCAAGAGGTCGCCAAGGCAGCTGTGTCACGGCCAGCTCCTCTGAGGGCAGGGTTAGCATGGCAGAGATGTGGAAAACTTTTGTCAACACGCCACAGCTAACTGCACCACCACCTGATACGCAACGTGTTAGCAGGAGGCAACATTTCACTAACATGGTGGAACAGTACGTGTGCACACCCCTCCACGTACTGACTGATGGTTCGGCCCCATTCAACTTCTGGGTCTCTAAATTGTCCACGTGGCCAGAGCTAGCCTTTTATGCCTTGGAGGTGCTGGCCTGCCCGGCAGCCAGCGTTTTGTCTGAACGTGTATTCAGCACGGCAGGGGGCGTCATTACAGACAAACGCAGCCGCCTGTCTACAGCCAATGTGGACAAGCTGACGTTCATAAAAATGAACCAGGCATGGATCCCACAGGACCTGTCCGTCCCTTGTCCAGATTAGACATTAACTACCTCCCCATAACCATATATTATTGGACTCCAGGGCACTTCCTCATTCAATCCTATTTTTATTTTCATTTTACCATTATATTGCGATGCTACCCAAAGTTGAATGAACCTCTCCTCTGCCTGTGTGCTAGGCCTAAATATATGCCAATGGACTGTTGCAGTGGTGGCTGACATGAAGCCTGATTCTCTGCTATGACATGCAGACTAATTCTCTGCTGACATGAAGCCAGATTGTCTGTTACGGGACCTCTCTCCTCTGCCTGGGTGCTGGGCCTAAATTTATGACAATGGACTGTTGCAGTGGTGGCTGACGTGAAGCCTGATTCTCTGCTATGACATGCAGACTGATTCTCTGCTGTCATGAAGCCAGATTGTCTGTTACGGGACCTTTCTCCTCTACCTGGGTTCTGGGCCTAAATTTATGAAAATTGACTCTTACAGTGGTGGGTGACGTGAAGCCTGATTCTCTGCTATGATATGAAGACTGATTCTCTGCTGACATGAAGCCAGATTGTCTGTTACGGGACCTTTCTCCTCTGCCTGGGTTCTGGGCCTAAATTTATGAAAATTGACTCTTACAGTGGTGGGTGACGTGAAGCCTGATTCTCTGCTATGATATGAAGACTGATTCTCTGCTGACATGAAGCCAGATTGTCTGTTACGGGACCTTTCTCCTCTGCCTGGGTTCTGGGCCTAAATTTATGAAAATTGACTCTTACAGTGGTGGGTGACGTGAAGCCTGATTCTCTGCTATGATATGAAGACTGATTCTCTGCTGACATGAAGCCAGATTGTCTGTTACGGGACCTTTCTCCTCTGCCTGGGTTCTGGGCCTAAATTTATGAAAATTGACTCTTACAGTGGTGGGTGACGTGAAGCCTGATTCTCTGCTATGATATGAAGACTGATTCTCTGCTGACATGAAGCCAGATTGTCTGTTACGGGACCTTTCTCCTCTGCCTGGGTTCTGGGCCTAAATTTATGAAAATTGACTCTTACAGTGGTGGGTGACGTGAAGCCTGATTCTCTGCTATGATATGAAGACTGATTCTCTGCTGACATGAAGCCAGATTGTCTGTTACGGGACCTTTCTCCTCTGCCTGGGTTCTGGGCCTAAATTTATGAAAATTGACTCTTACAGTGGTGGGTGACGTGAAGCCTGATTCTCTGCTATGATATGAAGACTGATTCTCTGCTGACATGAAGCCAGATTGTCTGTTACGGGACCTTTCTCCTCTGCCTGGGTTCTGGGCCTAAATTTATGAAAATTGACTCTTACAGTGGTGGGTGACGTGAAGCCTGATTCTCTGCTATGATATGAAGACTGATTCTCTGCTGACATGAAGCCAGATTCTCTGTTACGGGACCTCTCTCCTCTGCCTGGGTGCTGGGCCTAAATTTATGACAATGGACTGTTGCAGTGGTGGCTGACGTGAAGCCTGATTCTCTGCTATGACATGCAGACTGATTCTCTGCTGACATGAAGCCAGATTCTCTGTTACGGGACCTCTCTCCTCTGCCTGTGTGTGTGCTGGGCCTAAATATATGCCAATGGACTGTTGCAGTGGTGGCTGACGTGAAGCCTCATTCTCTGCTATGACATGCAGACTAATTCTCTGCTGACATGAAGACAGATTCTCTGTTACGGGACCTCTCTCCTCTGCCTGGGTGCCGGGGCCTAAATATCTGAGAATGGACTGTTCCAGTGGTGGGTGACGGGAAGCCAGATTCTCTGCTATGGAACCTCTCTCCAATTGATTTTGGTTAATTTTTATTTATTTAATTTTTATTTTAATTCATTTCCCTATCCACATTTGTTTGCAGGGGATTTACCTACATGTTGCTGCCTTTTGCAGCCCTCTAGCTCTTTCCTGGGCTGTTTTACAGCCTTTTTAGTGCCGAAAAGTTCGGGTCCCCATTGACTTCAATGGGGTTCGGGTTCGGGACGAAGTTCGGATCGGGTTCGGATCCCGAACCCGAACATTTCCGGGATGTTCGGCCGAACTTCTCGAACCCGAACATCCAGGTGTTCGCTCAACTCTATTAATAATCTCTATAAAAAGCCCCTTCAATACGCCCCTATTACCTGTGAGGAAGAGACAGACGGTGAAGGATCAGCCTCCAGTCTATCGTATAGTACATGATTTAAGGGCAGTAAATATATACACAAGTGCCCAATCCACACATTCTGTTAAACCAAGTACCTATAGATGCCACATCTTTTACTGTCATTGATCTTGCAAATGCTTTGTTCTCTGTCCCTTTACATGAAGAATGCTGGCACTATTTTGCTTTCACTTTCCGTCACAAGCAGTATGCATTGGTCGGTTTACCACAAGGGTCTGCCAATTCTCCTGATATTTTCTCTACTGCTTTACATTCTGTGTTGCAGTCCTGGCAGCCGGCCTATCCGGACACTGCTCTTTTGCAATATATTGATGATCTGTTACTTTGCTGTCACAGTCCTGAACAGTGTAAAGAGGAAACTCTATCTTTGCTTATTTTCCTTGCTGAAAATGGTTGCAAAGCCTCCAAAGAGAAGTTGCAACTTTATGAATCTACTGTGACATTCCTAGGTCACTGTATTGCTCCAGGTATTAAACTCCTTACGTCTGAAAGGGTTACTGCTATACAGCAGCACCCCCTGTCAAGAACTCCTAGGGCTCTGCGTGCCTTTATTGGCCTTGTCAGTTACTGTTGTTAGAGTACCTACGGTTCACCCGGCGGTCGTTTCGTGGCAAACTTTACACGTTCGCGATTCGCCGAACATGCAAACATATGGCGATGTCCACCGGCGCCATATTATTTTGCATTGCACCAAACTTTGACCGATGACACATCCATCAGGTGGGACAGGAAATGTAATTAAGACGTTTCAGCACATGGACACACCCCCACCCTATAACAGAATCAGATCTGGCAGCCTTTTTACATTCTGTGTTTTGCCAGTGTAGGGAGAGGTTGCTGTGTGGATCAGGGACAGACTGTTAGGGACACCACACGCTAGCTAATAGGGCCACAAAAGTCCTTTTAAGGACTGGTATAGGTGTGCTAGCGATAGGTGTAATACACAGAGGGGTGCGATATACTTATAATATACTTTCTAACATAGAAAGTATATTATAGTGCATTTGTATTGTGCAGAAGTTGTGTGCGGTTCTGCTGTGATACCACAACTATATAGAGGGACAAGCGCTATTGGAATAACTATTTGCAACGGGTGTGATATACCTGTTGCCCCGAAAAAAACTGATTGAGGGGTAAGATATACCTGCTTGCACAAAATACTGATTGACGTCTGCGATATACCTGTTCCCCCAAATAAACAGGGTGGTGTGATATAACTGTTGTGGCAAAAAAACGAATTGAGGGGTGTGATACACCTGCTTCCACAAAATACTGATTAAGGGGTTCGATATACCTGCTTCCACCAAATATTGTTTGAGGGGTGCGATACACCTGCTTCCACAAATTACTGTTTAAGGGGTTTGAAATACCTGTTTCCACCAAATACTGATTGAGGGCTGCGACATACCTGCTTCTGCAAAATACTGATTAAGGGGATTGATATACCTGCTTCCACCAAATAATGATTGAGGCCTGCGATATACCTGCTTCCACAAAATACTGATTAAGGGGATTGATATACCTGCTTCCACCAAATACTGATTGAGGGCTGCGATATATTTGCTTCCACAAAATACTGATTAAGGGGATTCATATACCTGCTTCCACCAAACATTGATTAAGGCCTGCAATATACCCGATTACACGAAAAACTGATTAAGGTGTTCAATATAACTGTTTCCACCAAATATTGAGTGTAAAAAGTTGATGACGCCGGATAACCCTCTTGCCCAAAGGCTGACCGCTGGCTTGTCGGAACTGCTAGCCCGCCAACTACTGACATATAAATTGGTGGACTCGGAGGCCTTTAGAAAATTTGTGGCCATTTGCACACCGCAATGGAAGGACCCCAGAAGGAAATATTTCTCCCAGAAGGGCATCCCAGAGCTATATGACAACGTTCAGTGGCAAGTGAATATATCTCTGTCACACAGTGTCGGTGCCAATATACATCCGACCACAGACACGTGGTCTAGCAAACACAGGCAGGGAAGGTACATAACTTTTACTGCCCACTGGGTGAACCTTCTGACGGCCGTTTAACCCGTGGCTCCCGTGTGAATTTGGTATTACCGCCACAGATTGCATGCAGGCCTGCTTCTTCTCCTCCTCCTACTCAGGACCTATTCAACGTGCCAGGTGAGACATTACCATGCTGTGCTACGGCTGTTGTGCCTGGAAGCCAAGAGCCACACCGGTCCTGCACTGCTTTCAGCTCTGCGGTCACAGGCCGATCAGTGGCTAACCCTGCTCAATTTAACAGTTGGTAAAGTGGTGTGCGTCAACGGTGCCAATCTGCTGAGCGGGCTGAAACAGGGCAAAATGACACATGTGCCGTGCATGGCACATGTCCTAAACTTAGCTGTGCAGCGATTCGTTGCCAAATACCCCGGGGTCCAGGACGTCTTGCGGCAGGCCAGGAAAATCTCTGGCCATTTTAGAAGATCTTACACGGCCATGGCTCACCTTGCTGACATTCAGCGGCGACTAGTGATGAGCGGCAGGGGCAATATTCAAATTTGTGATATTTAGCGAATATTCGGTAGAATATTAGTCATATATTTGAGAATTCGAGATGACTTTCCTGATTGCCAAATCGGCAATGCAGTATGCGTGTAATGCGCATGCGCGATAGAGGCGTGGCCTAGTTTTGCTAGTTGTCGTACTGCCAGAAGTTTCCTGAGACTGGAGAAGATGGTTGGCATCAACATTCGCGAATGTGAGGAAGAACTCCTGATCACTAAGTAATTTTACATTTCAGCACTGTTTGAACAATAACTTTATATGTAGATAGAGTGTTCCAATATATTCACAATTGCGCAAATCGGCATTAATGATGCGCAATTGCAATACATGCAACTTCAAATTTTATTAGGTATAAGTAGACATTACTGATTGGTGCACTAAGTATTGTTGTGACATCACACCACTATGTATGTAGATGTATGTATAGACAGCAGAGAAATATCTCTCACATGCACATTGCACATCCATTTTCCTGCCACACAGTATATACCAAACACACACACACACACTAGGGTGGCGGGACAGTCCGATTTTCAGGCTCCTGGTCCTCTGTCCGGCACAAAGCCAGGATGGCCGGCCGGAAGTTGTCCTTTTTTTGTGGTTACACAGGTGTTGGCAGTTGGCACGGGTCAGGATGGCTTTATGTATCCCCATCACTGGGAGCAGGGCCTGGCAGCATGACAGTGCGCTGTATGACGTGATGTCACAACGTGATTAGCGCTGCTGCTTATGTGGCACGTCCGACATGTACCTTTAGTTAAGGCGGGAGCGGCTGTGGAGCGTGGGTGCCACTCTGGTCAATGCTCACTGACGCTGCCTGCCATCTATGATTCCACGCTGGTCCAGGCCGTCCAGTGCTTGAAGAGCCAGCAGAATCAGCACTCAGCCCACTAGGCACAAGGTTGGCACAGTTCCCACTGCCCCAGGTACTTACAGGACTATATATCAGAGTATAAATTATATATGGACTACGCTGGAATAACTTGTACAGCTGGTATAAATTATAATTATTTAAATAGATCATGCTGGTATAACCTGGGTATCTCCTGTGTATAATTATATATGTACAGCTGGTATACGTTATACATCTTCTATATAGTAATATGGACCATGCTAGTATAACCTATTGTGCGCCACTGTCCCCGGTACGCTGTCCTCCTTTTTGGGGGTCTGCAAGTGGCCACCCTAACACACACACAGATTTGAGTTTGTGTCCTGTTGGTCAGTATTTGCTGGTTCATTTAGCGTTACCCAGGGTGCACCGGGGGGGAAGGAGAACCAGCTGTACACCCCATACCGTACCATCACTTCACTAGACAGGTACATCTCTGCTTTGCTGGCCAATATCCGATTGCTCAGACCCCACACACATACAATTGCAATACAATCAGATCTTTTAACAGTAACATTAAAGGGCTTCTGTCACCCCACTAAACCGTTAATAGTTTTTTTTTTGTTTACTTATAATCAATATACTGCGATTTATGCATACATAATCTAATTAATCATTTTGGTTCAGTAGATTCTGTTAAAAACGTACTTTTAAAATATGCAAATTACCTTGCTACCAGCAAGTAGGGCGGCTACTTGCTGGTAGCAGCCGCATCCTCCTATCCTAAAGACGCCCCCTCCGCATGTTGATTGACAGGGCCAGGGAACGGGATCGTTCTCTGGCTAGCCCTGTCTGCAATCAAGATCTCGCGCCTGCGCCGTAACGGTATTCAGTCGGCGCAGACGCACTGAGAGGCGGACACTCGCTCGGCCGCTCCATCCTCAATGCGCCTGCGCCGATGACGTCATCGAGTACACCCGTCTCTTCCGGGTGCATCTTTATCCTGCAGCGCATGTTGGAGCGGGGCTATGACCGGACCCGGGTCCAAGAAGAGAAAAAGCTAATTGTGAGGGAAATACAGAGGCAGCTAAAGAGGAAGTTTAAGGGGAAGCACACTATGATGGCGATCATCAAACATTGGTCGGATCTAAAGAGGAGGCACATCGGGTGGATCAGTGAGATCCGTGACAAGAAATGCCCAGGTACAATGCTTAGATTACTTTTGTATCTCTCGCCAACACTCTGTAATGTATATATACAGTTATGCAAATAAGTATTTTATCCCTTTACAAATGATTACTTAGTACCTGGTGTGACACGTACCAAATCAGCCGGTTACATCATACATCTGGACCTCGCTGTAAGTGTATATATATATATTTATACACACATGGAGGTACAGATGTATGATGTAACCGGCTGATTTTGTATGTTTCACACACACATAAATCAATATACGTATGTGAGTGTATATTGTGAGGCAGTGACAGACCTCACACAGGTTAGAGGCAAGGAAGGGGTGGATAGTACGGTCCACACCCCTATTCCACCACAGGTGAGACCAGCTGGAGGGACTCAGCCTGGGATAAAGCGCCTCCCAGTGTGTCAGGCTGGGGGAAGTGTTGTCTTGGAACAGAGACTGTGACAGAGGCCTGGAGGGTCCGTTAGTGTGGTCTCAGACGGGCAAGGCTGAGGGGCCATGAGGCTGGGTGGTAGCCACAATAAATGTACTGTTTGGACCTTAAACCTGGTGTCCTGAAGACGTATCTGTGAGGATGATCCCCTGAAAGAAAGCTACCCCCCACAATATATACATAAACGGCAATCATAATTCTGTAATACAGTAAAAGGCCCTGTCCATCATTACATTACATACATCCCCCACTTAATTTGGACTTTTTGATCATCATCGCCCCTGACGAAGCTAGACTGGCGAAACCCGGGTCGGGTGGATCTGTGATGAAAAAAGATTTGTTTTTATGACTGAAATTTTAAGACCTTTTGTAAGTAGAATAAAACCTGCTGATTGTGATATTACCTGGTGGAACTTCACTATTTGTACTAGTACTTCCCTCTAGGGTGCAGGTGTACGTGAGTGCACCTAGCCTCTGGTAACCGATTGTTTGGCTACAAGGTGGAATAACCTGAGCATTGGAGAGAAAGGTCTGGGATTGGAACTTTGCACTCAGAAGGCAGCACAATCAACATATTCTGGACATTTTAATTGTGAAGCGATTTATACTCACGTCGCTTGGTGGATCTGCAGCGCCGATAAGTACACCAAAAAATTGGAGACTGTTTTTTTTTGTTTTTTTTCCTGTTCCCTCCGTCCGCCGCAGGCCTTCCACAGAGGATCTGGAGATAGTGGTGTGTCCGCAGAGGAGGAGGAGGGAGAACAGGCGGGACCCTCCCAGCAGCAGAATGCACCACCCGCACCTGATGTGGGCAAAGTGGTGGAGATGGACGCTGAAGAAGCCGGACCCTCCAAGGACCCGGTTCCCCCCCCCCCCAGGTCCTGATGAAGAGGATGTCACGAGCCCCCGCCAGGAGGGTAAATATGTGCACACAGCAATATAATTCTGTATCCATAACATGTATATTGAATATTTCAAGGTGTGTAGTGAGCATTTTGACAGATCAGGCGTTTCACAGAATTAGGAAACACTTGGCTGTGGAAATAAAAAAATAAAAATGTTTCCAGGAAAACTGGCTTTACAACAAAATTTGCCACTTTCACAAGGGGTAACAGGACAAAATGAACCCCACATTTTTTTACCCATTTCCCAACCGAATATGTGATCAAAAAATGGGCGCACAGCAGGCCTCTAGTCAAACAGCAAAATATGGATTTGGCTGACCTGAATTGGCAGACATTAATATAAGGTACCATGTTGCAATAAATAAATTCCTGAGGTCTCCAGAAATTAAAAACCCCAACAAGTGACCCCTTTTTGGAAACAGCAACTTCGTACGAACATTTTAAGTGTTGGAAAGGGTATTTTTCAGCAAACAGGTGTCTCACAGAAGGCCGAAACAATAGTGAAAGCATTTCAAAGCACACATTTGTAAAAATGTAAAATTACTAGCAGTCCCCAATTTTTCACTTTCACAAAGGGGTAACAGGACAAAATGCACCCGAGTATGTTTCCCATTTTCTCCCCATCCAGGAAACACCCTATATATATATACTCTACTGTACTATCACTAGTTAACCAACTATATAATCATCATAAATATCATAAACTGACGAATTGAGATGTAAATCGGAAGTGCTTTAACAAATACTCCACACAATGCACTAATTGCCTCTTAATCTGAATTGCAAGTAATTTTCATTCTTTTTTTATTTTTATCCTAACAGTACAAATTTAATTAAAAAAAAAACAAATAAGGCTGCTGCATCAGGAGCGCCTAAAATCAATGCAGGAACTCCGGGAGCAGCAGAGGAAGCAGCAGCTGATTTTTGACAGAAAGGTACAGCAGATAGAAGAGCAGCACCGTCAGAAAATCCAGGAGCTTTTGGACCTTCAAGACAAACTTAAGAAATTGCCATAGAGGCATATTTGTTTCCCAAATTGTAAATACATATTTTGTTCAGTTCTAACGTGTGCTTAAATTTTTTTTGAATTGTTATGTTTTTGTGTAATATTAACAGATAACGGTTGCAGTAAGGCCCCTTTAGTCCAGGGCAAACTCATCAGGATCAGCAGGTACATGGTAACAGTGGAGTATAAAGCCTACACATAACTCATCAGGATCAGGACTGACAGCAGCAGCAGGTACATGGTAATGGTCAAGTATATGGCCTACACATAACTCAGCAGGATCAGGACAGACAGCAGAAGATAAATAGTAATGCTATAGTATAAGGCCTACACATAGCTGGGCCTAACTCAGCAGGATCAGGACAGACAGCAGCAGGTAAATGGTAACCCTATAGTATAAGGCCTACACATAGCAGGGCCTAACTCAGCAGTATTAGGACAGACAGCAGCAGCAGGTTAATGTTAATGCTGCAGTATATGGCCGACACATAACTCAGCAGGATCAGGACAGACAGCAGCAGGTAAAGGTAATGGTGGAGTATAAGGTCTACACATAACTCAGCATGATCAGGACAGACAGCAGCAGCAGGTACATGGTAACGGTCAAGTATAAGGCCTGCACATAGCTCAGCCTAACTCAGCAGGAACCGAAAGCAGCAGGTTCTTTGTTTGCAGCAGGAATGTGTTCCCAGGAATGGGCCCCCACCAGACCGGGGCAACACCAAAAATAAACTTAGACATCTCTGACCGCAGCAGGTTCTTTGTCTAAATGCAATATTTTCTTTTGACAATTTTTTTTCAAAGGTATTTTAAGTTTGTAAAACCCACAATAAATTATTACAAAATTAGCTTCACACGCCGTCCGCACCAGTCTGCTCTCAGTTTCCATATCGGACACATCGAGTCTGGAGCAGAACACTGCGGTAACGCAGCCTGCCTCTACTCCAGTGGCCTACAGTAAAATTATTTTCCAGTGACCGCCTAATGTACCTCCAGCCACATAATCACAAGTTCTTTTCTGTCAGGTGAATGCTGAATTTTTGGTGCCTGTACTGGCCTACAGTAAACTTTTTATCCAGTGACCGCCTAATGTACCTCCAGCCACATCATCACAAGTTATTTTCTGTCAGGTGAATGCCTAATTTTTGGGGCCTGTACTCCTGTGGCATTTTCGAGAGTTTCCCTTTGAGACGCATAAAAATGGCCCCTGATTAAAATACATATTTTTTGTGGGAATTTCTGCCAATGACCCCCCTCTGGTATGTCACTGTCCATGTTGTGGGACTATTTTTGCACTTCTAGTAAGTATTTGGTGACTGCAAATATGACCTGAAGGTTTTTCAGGTTCGTCTGCCATTAAAGTCAATAGGGTCCTCCGCGAACGTGCGGTTCGAAAACATTTGATCGTGAACCCGCGTTCGTGAACCTTCCTGGCCGATGTTAGTCCATCACTAACTGTCGCCCCTGGATTAGAGATGGCTCTCATATGATGCAATCAATATATGACTGCCAACAAAATTTCACATTGTTTTGTCATGAACAAGGGGGATTTGCCTCAGGTGTACTGACACAAAAACACGGGGACCGTATGCTATTCTGCCAGAGCGCTACCCACTTGTCTCAGAGCTGTTGCTGCAGCCTCTGAACTAGTGCTGAAAACAGAAGACTTGGTACTACAACACCCTCTTACATTACAAGTACCACATTTGTGGAAAGCTAAACTTGTGCGGAAGCTAAGGTGTCTGTGTGTCACACTCTGCAAAGATGAGGCGCGGCTGAGAGAAGTTATACGAACCTAATGGAGAAGATGATGACAGAGAAGATCTACATCAGAGGCGACGTCACCTGGAGGCACTGGATGTGACAGGTCTGTGCTGCTGTAGAGCAAGTACAGCCAAATGCGATGTGTGGTGGGAGGGGGGGCGAGACTTAGACAACTTGGCCATATTCATTGGGGCTTTGGCCCCGGATCTTTTGAGACTCTAGCAACGCCCCTGCTAACACTTCTTGAGATGTTACTCTACTTTCCATGTTACCTCTTTACTGGAGTATGGTTGTGACGATTTCTGAGATCTTGTAAAACTGTTGGAGGTGATAAATCTGGCGGGTTGTCTAAGATTTTACTGTTGATGGCCTATTATCCAACATCCTGCACAGATGAAGATCAGCTACTCTGCAGTAGAATTGTGCAATGGACGGAGCTCGTTATGGAGGGAGCTGTCTAATTCTGGCATACCTAAGCTACCCTGAAACAGCTGATGGGTGCAGGATGTCAGACCCTAATGGTCTATCTATCTGTCTGTCTAGTACAAATACGTAGCATTCCAATGAATAGTGTGCAAACAAGTGGACTTTTTTCACCCATATTTACAGCAGCAATGTTTAGTTTTATCACAGGACCTTTCTTAAGCATAAAGAACTGTGACAAATTGAGTTCATATATATACAAAATTTGTGCCATCAGTATGTGCCCTATATTAATTCATCATAATACATAAAATTAAAGGGGTTATCCAAGGTGTAAAACATCCCCCCCAACACCTGGGCCCCTCATATAGATGGTACTTTCCCCACTCCCGGTACCCATGTAGCTCCTGATCCCCGCACGGCCACCACTGCATCTCCAGCATCAAAACATAAGGCGATGACGGCAGCCAATAACAAACCGCAATGGGGATGAGCCTCCCTAGCGGCCTGCTATTGGCTGCACCCCCCATCCTGTCGCCGGATGTTCTGATTTGCATAACGGGGAGATAAAGTGGTGCGGGGAGCAGGTATGTGGGTGCCGGGGAGCGGGGTAAGTATCACATTTACACCTTGGATAACCACTTTAATCCAATTATATACACACAAAATATTAATCCATAATTTTAAAGTGCATCGTGTTAAAAGTAAAAATAAACAAATATAATAAAGGAAATTAATAGGAGTTATATAGGTCAAATATGCAAATGTAAAACTGGGAGGAGACTGGGAGCCACTCACCAAACGGACATTTAGTAGAAGACTTATCAACACGAGGCTCAGCATTCCACAAGCTCCAGAGCACATGTCAGTACATCCAGGCATAGTCTCCTGGATGTATTTTAGCAGGATGTTGTCACATACCTGTCTTCACTTCCATGGCAAACCCAGTCCCTCTGCCACAGTGCCATCGGCATCGCTATGGTAATAAGACCTTCTGACAATGGGGCTGGTTGGCCTATCAGGGAACAGAGATGCCAATCAGACCAATCAGGCTCGGTGCTGGCCTCACATGCTTCCTGTCGGTGGGGTATTTAGACAAGCAACTGCTAGCCTCAGTTGCCTATGATTGGTCTTTTCACCTCACACCGTTTAGGTTGGGTCAGTGGTGTGGTTGGAGACTAGGGGGTGCACTGATCCCTACCCTTTGTGACAGGTGCTAGGCAGAAGTGTAAATGCAGGTGCAATGGCCAAGGGATGGTGCTGGTCAATAACCAGGCCAGTGGTGGAAAATAAATAAGTCTCTCTACTAAAGTGCAAGATTGCATATGTAGTACATCTGACAGTATGAAGGCACAGTTCCAAACAGTGCAAAGCTTCCCCAATGGCAATGTATGGATAGAAATAATGGTGAGGGTTATAGAACACCTTCCCTCTGTATTTCTAAAGTCTCTCTATCTCTGCAGAATGCCGAGGCTGGCAATTAAGGTTCTTATAAACTCTTCTGTAATTCCCAGGCTGAGGAGTACAGATGTAAGATACAGCTTGCCAAACCATTTCATTGGCAATGTTCCCTCTCACAGCAGCAAAGTCTCAGCCTTAAATAAGCACAATACCTTGCTGTGTGACATCAATGTATGGCTTTTCAGATTCTGAACCTTCTAATCTTTCTTCTCTTTCTGCAACACTCTGGATAAAGCTTCTTCTTTAGCTGTAAATGTCTCAGAGATGATGGTTCTCTGAGCTGAGGCCTACTACTGAGGAGCAAGCATATGCAGAACCTCTAAACATCTCCGCTTCAGTCTAGATTCTGGTAGGAACTTCCTTTAGTGGTGGACCCAGGTCATCTCCTAGCATCCTAAAAGGGCTAGTAAGCCTTTATACAATTCTATTGAGTAAGCTTATATAGTAAAGCAAGACATTTTAATTAACCAGTTATAATTAACCAATACAATTAACTCTTTTGATGTGACCCTGTTATGAGGTACTGCACATACAGTAGCTTTCATTGAGCGCTATGCGCCTACAGTATCTGAGGAGAAGTTGAGAAGCGGTAAAAAACTGCTTCTGTCTTCTCTTCTGTCACTGACATCGGAGGACCCGACATGCTCCTGATAGATTGCTGGAGCAGGACCTTTAATTCAGCTCTGTGCAGCCCTCTGGGTAGAAACACAGGTGATCGCACGATCAGCTGTGTTTCTGTCCAGCAGGATGGGGGCTGCAAACTGACACCCCCGCTCTATATCTAGGAGATGAAAGGACGAGTGGCGTGAACTCTTTAATTTACAGCTGCAACTTTTTCTCTTGCTCATACACGTTTTCAGAATTCTTTTTATGAAGGAAACTTTATGATACTTCACTTATGACAGAAGACACAAATCAAGCAACATCTTCAGGACAATAAAGAACATTGCAGAACCTTGTGATAGAAAGATGCCAGGTCTACGACAAATTGTAGGTTTCCAGCCTGGCGTAGCCAACTGTGAGTGAATATCCCCTAAATCAATAACTATTAATCCCAGCTTTACACCCCAATGATAAATCTGTCAGCGTATTATCCAGCAAGAAGAACAGGTAGCCATTAATGTAGTTTCCAGTAAGTGGATGGCTTTTTACGGTGACAGATAGTGAATTGATGATTTTAAGGGGCACTCATTTCTACATTCTTCTTTGTATCATTATGTCTATTGAACGGGTATCTGCATGCCATTCACACTATTGATTTATGTTGGGGGATGGTTTTTAAGGAAGCTCAGGGAAGTTTCCTCATTATCCTCTTATCATAATGAAGGAACTGGATGGTTCTGGATGTCATGCATATTATATCATGCATAATTATATCATGGCACTTTATTTTCTAAGAGTGCTTTCTCATCATTAGAGATGTTCCTGCAATCAATATAATTCATTGAAGTAAAATGCAATTATGGTAACTGCTAAGAGTAATGTAGGAATCCCGACATTCACTGAACACCTCCTATCTCTGTCAACTTAGAGTGTATTACTGGCGGATCCAGGGGGGGGAGCAACGGGGCAATTGCCCACCCCCCCCCCCCCCGAGCTGCTCAGAAGTGGGGGGGGGGTGGCGGCGGCAGGGCACAGGGAGATGAGCGCTTCCATTGTTGAAGCGCTCATCTCCATAGTCATCTGTATCGCTGTCCTCAGGACAGCGATACAGATGGCTGTGCTGTGGGGCAGGGGAGGGAGAGGCGTGTCCCTTCCCCTTCCTCTGATAGGCTGCAGGCACTAGGCCGGCAGCCTATCAGAGGTCGGCGCAGGCGGCGCGAGACGTACAGTGCGGGACACAGGCCTGAAGAGGCCTGCATCGCATTGCTGACATGGAGGTAAGTATAACTGTTTTATATGTACAATAGTGTTACTGGCACATTAGGGGGGCTCTTGTTACTGGCACATTTGGGGGCTGTTGTTACTGGCACCTTTGGGGAGCTGTTGTTACTGGCACATTGGGGGGGCTGTTGTTACTGGCACATTGGGGGGGCTGTTGGTACTGGCACATTGGGGGGGCTTTTGTTACTGGCACATTGGGGGGCTGTTATTACTGGCACATTGGGGGGGGCTGTTGTTACTGGCACATTGGGGGGGGCTGTTACTGGCACATTGGGGGGGGCTGTTGTTACTGGCACATTGGGGGGGCTGTTGTTACTGGCACATTAGGGGAGCTCTTGTTACTGCCACATTGGGGGCCTATTGTTACTGGCACATTGGGGGTCTCTTGTTACTGGCAGATTGGGGGGGCTGTTGTTACTGGGACATTGGGGGTCTCTTGTTAGTGGCACATTGGTGAGGCTCTACTGGGGCACTATATATGGGGCATTTTATACTGGTACATTATGGGGCACTAGGAGGAAGGGAGGAGAGGGGCACTATGGGGGCATTTACTGGGGGCACTATATAGGGGTATTTTATACTGGCACATTATGGGGGCACTATAGGAACATTAGCTCAACTGGGGGCATTACAAGGGGGTATTTTTTGCACTGTCTATTATAAGGAGAATTATTACTACTGGGGGGGGGGGGGGGGGGCATTATGGTGGGCTTTCTTACTCCCACATGGTATGACCCCCTAGTAGCAGCATCAGACTCTCCCTGCTCTACTATCCCTCTGCCCCTTCTCCAAATCCTTATTATAAAATCAGCTCCACTGAGCCCCCGGCCAAAGAGTTGAAGTGGTGTCCGAGATCCCCAAGGGCCAAACCAAGTAATTGTAAGTTTTCATGTGAAATATGTTTATGTTATACACATATAGCATACACTGTGCCACACAATATACAGTATACCTCTACACTGTGTAGTCTGTTCTATAAACACCATTGTTTTGTGGCGGCGGACAGAAAATAATCTGGAAGTGCCCCTCCCGAGACCAGGCTCTGGATCCGCCACTGGACAGGTGGTGGCTCTATGGTGGTGATTTCATGACTTCTGATTGATGTTATTGTTGCCTTCTAATATTTACTTCTAGTTTATTTAATTTTTTTATTCATGGACTGGGGTTTTTCAAGTGTTAGAGGAACCTGGAGTACTCAAAGAAAACCTACTCCTACATGGTGAGAACATACAATCTCCTTGGTTGTTTATGATTCAAAGAACCCTCAGCTGAAGGCAGCAGTGCTAACCCTTGAGCCACCATGCTGCCCCCACTCATAAGTGAAACTAGGGAGATTCTAGTTGTGGTGCATGGCAGAATTTTTTTAACAGCTCAGATTATATCTATAACTACAGCCAGACTGCTCCCATTAACAGTGCCAGATTGTTGTATGGAAGAGTGAGTGTACCAGTGCCAGCCAGAGGGTGCCACCAAACAAAACAACCCCAGCAATGAGTTCCTTACATATGTCTATGTGTGCACTATATATATGATTGTGATCTGTCTTCCTTCCATATGCATTTTACCAAAAAAGAAAAATGGATCTTGAATTTTTTTTTTAAATGCTTGACTCCAATACAGCTGTGAAAAAAGTGGTATGTGTAATTGCTCTTTTAGCCAGGGGCATAGCTAGAACTGACTGGGCCCCACAGCAAATTTGTTATGCCCCCCCCCCCCCCACCCCACTCACTTACTTAAATTAAACTTTTGAAAAAAATAATTTGTCTTTGTATCTCCAGGTCAGGGAGGGCATTCTTTGATATGAGGCAGAGGCCAGGGTACCTACCTGTACTTGCCGAATTTAAATGAAGGTAGCAATGGCGTGCCTAAGATGTTTGGCAACTGGAGGGGGTCTTTTCTCTGGCACCCCCCCATACTTTAAAACATTGTGCCCCTCACAGTTGTTATGCCTTCATTTTTCTGCCTCACAGTAGTTATGCCATCATTGCGCCCCTTCACAGTAGTAATGCTCTCTCTGTGCCCACTTCACAGTAGTAATGCCCTCTCTGTGCCCCCTCTACAGTAGTAATGCCATCTTTGTGCCCCTTCACAGTAGTAATGCCCTCTCTGTGCCCCCTTAACAGTAGTAATGCCCCCTCTGTGCGCCCTCCACAGTAGCAATACCATCTCTGTGCCTCCTCCACAGTAGTAGTGCCCTTTCTGTGCCCCCTTAACAGTAGCAATGCCCTCAATAAGCCCCCTCAGCAATGAGAACTTCCATCTCTATTGAATGGAAGTGCTCATTGCATCAGGCATCCCCTGACAGCTGGCACCCGGGGTGGACTGCCACCTCCCTCCTTCTTCCGGCAGGGCTGCACCTAGCCTTTCTGCTGCCTGAGGTGAAAACTGAAATGGCACCCCCCACTCTCAGGATGCGTCATCAGTGTAATTACAAGTCCATTCGAGTGAATGGATTGAGTACTTGTATTTACACTACACCAATGCAAAGGAAACAGGCCACTGACCAGAAAGCAGTGGACGCATGGAGCACCGCCTTCTCTTGAAACAGCTGATCGTTGGGGGTGACGGTTGAGGATAGGTCATTAATATATACAGCCTGCACAGCCTTTATAAAGGGGTTGTCCACTTTTTACTATCGATGACTTATCTCTCAACTCTCAAATATCTCGTTTCTCTCAACTCCTTTTGAGTCAAGCATAAATTCTAATAACCTATCAATCTACAAGATGTTCATAGAACATCGGTGAAAAAATTAGTAATTACATTCCCATATTTCTCTTGGTTTCTAAATTATGTAACTTATGTAAACTCTCAGTGATCTATTCTTGACAGCTGTGTCAAAATGACAAATTTGAAATTGTAATACATCAGCCACAGTTTCCGTATCTCTTCCAACTCACCCTTCTTCATTCACGGACAGTGAGTAGGTTGGCTTGGCACGGATATGTTTTCATGCAGCCATGTTGATGACAGTCCTAATCTTGTTGTCAGGGACTTTTGGGTAAATGCTGTCTCTAAGCAACAACTGGAAGCATTTCCTCTTGTATTGCTAGCAAATCCAATTATTAGTATCATGTTCTCTAAATTTCCAGTAAATTATGAAAAAAGGAATTAAATGGTAAAATAAAACTATATTCAATTATTTGCAGATGTCTGATGATTTTTTTTCTTTGCACTCTGGCTGTGTACCTTTTATACCTTCACAGCATATAGATTTGCAAGAAAAAGTATGTGAACCCTTTGGAATGATATGGATTTCTGCACAAATTGTGATCTGATCTTCATCTAAGTCACAACAATAGACAATCACAGTCTGCTTAAACTAATAACACACAAGAATTAAATGTTACCATGTTTTTATTGAACACACCATGTAAACATTCACAGTGCAGGTGGAAAAAGTATGTGAACCCCTAGACTAATGACATCTCGAAGAGCTAATTAGAATAAGGTGTCAGCCAACTGGAGTCAATCAATGAGATGAGATTGGAGGTAGTTGGTTACAGCTGCCCTGCCCTATAAAAAACACACACCAGTTCTGGGTTTGCTTTTCACAAGAAGCATTGCCTGATGTGAATGATGCCTTGCACAAAAGAGCTCTCAGAAGACCTACGACTTAGAATTGTTGACTTGAATAAAGCTGGAAAGGGTTATAAAAGTATCTCCAAAAGCCTTGCTGTTCATCAGTCCATGGTAAGACAAATTGTCTATAAATGGAGAAAGTTCAGCACTGCTGCTACTCTCCCTAGGAGTGGCCGTCCTGTAAAGATGACTGCAAGTGCACAGCGCAGACTGCTCAATGAGGTGAAGAAGAATCCTAGAGTGTCAGCTAAAGACTTACAAAAGTCTCTGGCATATGCTAACATCCCTGTTAGTGAATCTACAACACGTAAAACACTAAACAAGAATGGATTTCATAGGAGGATACCACAGAGGAAGCCACTGCTGTCCAAAAAAAACATTGCTGCATGTTTACAGTTTGCACAGGAGCACCTGGATTTTCCACAGCAGTACTGGCAAAATATTCTGTGGACAGATGAAACCAAAGTTGAGTTGTTTGAAGACACACATAACACTATGTGTGGAGAAAAAGAGGCACAGCACACCAACATCAAAACCTCATCCCAACTGTGAAGTATGGTGGTGGGGGCATCATGGCTTGGGGCTGCTTTGCTGCGTCAGGGCCTGGACGGATTGCTATCATCGAAGGAAAAATGAATTCCCAAGTTTATCAAGACATTTTGCAGGATAACTTAAGGCCATCTGTCCACCAGCTGAAGCTCAACAGAAGATGGATGTTGCAACAGGACAACGACTCAAAGCATAGAAGTAAATCAGCAACAGAATGGCTTAAACAGAAGAAAATACGCCTTCTGGAGTGGCCCAGTCAGTGTCCTGACCTCAACCCGATTGAGATGCTGTGGCATGACCTCAAGAACGCGATTCACACCAAACATCCCAAGAATATTGCTGAACTGAAACAGTTCTGTAAAGAGGAATGGTCAAGAATTACTCCTGACCATTTTGCACGTCTGATCTGCAACTACAGGAAACGTTTGGTTGAAGTTATTGCTGCCAAAGGAGGTTCAACCAGTTATTAAATCCAAGGGTTCACATACGTTTTCCACCTGCACTGTGAATGTTTACATGGTGCGTTCAATAAAAACATGGTAACATTTAATTCTTTGTGTGTTATTAGTTTAAGCAGACTGTGATTGTCTATTGTTGTGACTTAGATAAAGATCAAATCACATTTTATGACCAATTTGTGCAGAAATCCATATAATTCCAAAGGGTTCACATACTTTTTCTTGCAACTGTAGGTTTTCACTTTCTTTCTTTTTTTTTTTGGTGCTAACTTAATTTAAATTTAATTTATTTATTAAGACCGGTGTTTTAATAACCCCTATAGCTCGCGGTGGATCTGCCGAAGTTATGAAGAGGCATCTGCCTCTCCATAACTTTGGCGCATCCAGCGACAGTTCTAAATGTAAGACAACTTCCTTGCTGTCTTACATTTAGACCATTTTCTACACTTTAAAGGGACACTGACAGGCCCAATAAGCATAATTATCTATATATATATATGCATGCACAGGTCTTCTATTGTGTATTAAAAACATATAAGTCTAACTCCTGTCCACCTTATGAACACTGCAAACTGATGTTTTATTACCTGATGTAATCGGTCTTCTTTCTGCCCAAGGGGCGGCGTTTCAGCTTCACTTCTAACCAGTCAGCCGCACCCCAACTGCCGTTTTGACGCGCCGCCCAGCTCATCAATATTCACTTCGCTGGGCGGCTTCTGCTGTCCCCGACCTTCTGAGATCCCGCGCATGCCCAGTAGAAAGCTATGGGATCTCGGAAGGTCGGGGACAGCAGAAGCCGCCCAGCAAAGTGAATATTGATGAGCTGGGCGGCGCTTCAAAATGGCAGTTGGGGCACGTCTGGCTGGTTAGAAGTGAAGCTGAAACGCCGCCCCTTGGGCAGAAAGAAGACCGATTACATCAGGTTATAAAACATCAGTTTGCAGTGTTCATAAGCTGGACAGGAGTTAGACTTATATGTTTTTAATACACAATAGAAGACCTGTGCATGCATATATATATATATATATATATATATAGATAATTATGCTTATTGGGCCTGTCAGTGTCCCTTTAAACAGTCGTAGAAAATTATGAATGAGACAGGCCTGTCTGCCTGTCCCCTTCTCCGCCCTCACAACGCCAACTTTTTTAGACCTGGCATGAGTGGCGAAAAGTTGCAGATTGTGGTGGAAATGATCTTTGCGACGAAATCTGCGCCAAAAATACACCTAATATAGGCATATTTCTGGCTAGTGTTAGCAGGCTTTTCCGGCAGGGAAACAAACCTGCCAGAACAGCCTGCCAGACAGTGCTAACGCTAGTGTGAAAGTAGTAAATAATAATTTATAAAGATAGCAGTAATTTTGTAATGTATTTTCTTTTCTTTTATTGCTCCAATTTCCTGTTCTGATCTGTGGACGCATGACCATGTCCATGCAGCTCATTCTTATTTTGTCGGATGCCATGTCCAAGGGCGGGGCAGTTGCAGCCAGCCAGTAGCGCAGGGGCAACACGTGAAGTTCATCAGTTTACTTAGGGTTAGCAGAAAGCCTCCCTGGGCTGGCAGCACAGTGTTGAGGTGGACAGCACGAAATCCTCAGGGACACGCTCTGTGGTAGGGAAGCATCAGCCAAGATGGTGGTTGAGGTGCCCTTGATGTTAGGGGTGCTTAGGGTGCTTGTTGCGGCTGAGTTCCTTGATGGTTTTTGTCGTGACGCCAGTACCGTTGAATGGTGGTACAACCAATAGTGGTAATAATGAGGTAGACAGTGGTAAGATGCAACTCACAACTTTTACTGTTAATGACTTTGGTTGCAGCAGTACAAAAATGCAGTCTATTGATGTTACAGAATTGGTTCTGCAAATCCACTTTTTCTAGGCTTTTCAGGTTTTTGTTTGGAGCAGTGGGTTAGGTGTGCCTTGTTCCTATTGATGTGTTGGGTCCTATTCCTTGTTCTTTCCCTACAAGCTGAACATTTAGACAGGAAAACTCAGCTGTCTCTCAGAAGTATGATGTGGCTGCCAGAAGCTATAAATCCTCCACCGTGCAAAGGTGTCTGTGGCCCTCAATAATGGCTCTTATCACCGATGATTCCTTAGGAAGCTTGTTTCTATTCCAGGGAGGCAAACTCTTCTCCTACTGGTCAGGGATGCATGTCTATAGTCCGGCCACAGAAGGAAAACGCTCTTCTGCGCCTCACATCTTAGTATCACCTCATAGCGAAGTTGGCTCCACTGACTAATCTGTGTCATGGAGTCTTCACTCTACATTTTCTCCCACTAATCTGATCTGACCTCCTCAGATCTGCTCTCATCTGCACTACATTCTTAATCAACTAAGATCTCAACTCTGATCTCAACTGAACTGTCTCACTAGGCCTGACCTGGGTATATATAAGACCTAAGCTATATCCCCATCTAGTGGTGGGATGTATAAATTACACATAATCTGCCTGGTAACAGGGATTTTGCAGATATATTAATACAAAGTACCACAATACAACACAGTGCAATTGTCAAGGTAAAAAGTACTTTAAGCAGTGCCCACACACGCGTAGTGGGACGCTGCACAGTGATAGGGGAGTGTCTATGTAACTAGGTGGTGGGAGGAGCTATGAACTAGCTGGACGTTGTTAGGGGCGGTTCTGGAGCAGTGGTATGGAAAGGAGAAGTGCATCATAGGTTTGGTTGGATACAGCAACAGAATTACATGGTTTACATGGTGAAAATGAAAATTGAAAAATAAAAGGATTGGGAACATATACTTGAGGTAATCAATTACATAAGCATATCTGCTTAACCCCTTATGGACCCCCGCAGTACACGTATGGTGCTGATGGATGTCACTTAAGGACCAGCGCCGTACATGTACGGCGGGCTGATCGGGTGGGTGCAGGAGCTGCGCCTGCCCAATCAGCAGCAAGGACCTGACAGTCACTGACAGCCGGGCCCCTGCTGCATACGCCGGCATCGGTGAAAACACAGATGCCGGCGTATTAACCCCTTGTGTGCCGCAGTCAAAGCTGACCGCGGCATGCAGAGGGTTTGCAAAGGGTACGGGTGCCCTCCACATCTCCATCGGGTCCACACGCTGCAGTGACGGGGACCCGATTACAGAGAAGGCAAGCCCGATGCCTTCCATAGGCATCGAAGCTTGCCTTCTATGGAAGCCTGTGAGATCCAGCCCTTAGGCTGGGTCTCAGAGGCTGGCTGTCAGCATACAAGCCGGCATGCAATGTATTACAAAACAGGCTGTATTGTAATACATTGCAGAGGGGATCAGACCCCAGAAGCTGAAGTCCCATAGTGGGACAAAAATAAAGAGTAAAAAAAAAAAAAAAAAGTTGAAAAAGTGTTTTTCATAATTTAAAAAAGGTTCCAAGTAAAAAAAAATTTCCCCAAATAAAACACATCAAATAAAATAAATAAATAAAACCAGACCTATTGGGTATTGCCGTATTCGCAATGACCGGCTTTATAACGATCCACCCCCTCACCTGAACGCCGTAAAAAAATAAAAATAAAAACTGTGCTAAAACAATCATTTTTTTGTTACCTTACATCACAAAAAGTGAAACACCAAGCGATCAAAAAGGCGTATGCCCTGCAAAATAGTACCAATTAAACCATCACCTCATCCCACAAAAAATTAGCCCTATATAAAAAAAATTTAAGCTATGACTCTCAGAATATGGAGACTCTACAACATGATTTTTTTGTTTCAAAAAAGTTTTTTGTGTGTAAAACTTAAATGAATAAAAAAGTAGACATATTAGGTATTGCCACATCCATAACAACCTGCTGTATAAAAATATATTATGACCTAACCGCTCAGATGAACACCATAAAAAAATTGAAATAAAAACTGTGGCAAAAAAGCAATTTTTTGTCACCTTACATCACAAAAAGCGTAATACTAAGCGATCAAAAAATTATACACACCCCAAAATAGTACCAATCAAACTGTCATCTCATACTGAAAATGAGACCTTACATAAGACAGTCGCCCAAAAAAAAAAAAAAATATGGCTTTCAGAATATGGAGACATTAAAAAATCTTTTTTTTTTTTTAATGCTTTATTATGTAAAACTGAAACAAAAAAACAAAAAATGTGTCATATTTGGTAATGTTGCATCCGTAACAACCTGCTCTATAAAAATAGCACATGATCTAACCTGTCAGATGAACATCATAAAAAAATAAAAACGGTGCCAAAACAGCAATTTTTTTTTACCTTGACTCACAAAAAGTCTAATATAGAGCAACCAAAAAGCATATGTACCTTAAAATAGTACTAACCATACTGCCACCTTATCCCGTCGTTTCCAAAATGGGGTCACTTTTCTGGAGTTTCTACTCTAGGGGCGCATCAGGGTGTCTTCAAATGTAACATGGCAACTTAAAATTATCCCAGTGAAATCTGCCTTCCAAAAACCACATGGTGTTCCTTTCCTCCTGCGCTCTGCCGTGTGCCCGTACAGCAAATTACGACCACAAATGGGGTGTTTCTGTAAACAATAGAATCAGGGTAATAAATATTGAGTTTTGTTTGGCTGTTAACCCTTGCTTTATTAGCGGAAAAAATTTGATTTAGGCCTCTTTCACACTTGCGTTGTCCGGATCCGGCGTATACTCCACTTGCCGGAATTACACGCCGGATCCGGAAAAACGCAAGTGTACTGAAAGCATTTGAAGACGGATCCGTCTTCAAAATGCTTTCAGTGTTACTATGGCACCCAGGACGCTATTAAAGTCCTGGGTGCCATAGTAGTAGTGGGGAGTGGGGGAGCAGCATACTTACCATCCGTGCGGCTCCCGGGGCGCTCCAGAATGACGTCAGAGCACCCCATGCGCATGGATCATGTGATCCATGCGATCACGTCATCCATGCGCCTGGGGCGCCCTGACGTCACTCTGGAGCGCCCCGGGAGCCGCACAGATGGTAAGTATGCCGCTCCCCGCTCCCCACTACAGTTTACCATGGCTGCCAGGACTTTAGCATCCCGGCAGCCATGGTAACCATTGAGAAAAAGCTAAACGTCGCATCCAGCAATGCGCCGAAACGACGTTTAGCTTAAGGCCGGATCCGGATCAATGCCTTTCAATGGGCATTAATTCCGGATCCGGCCTTGCGGCAAGTGTTCCGGATTTTTGGCCGGAGCAAAAAGCGCAGCATGCTGCGCTATTTGCTGCGGCCAAAAAACGTTCCGTTCCGGAACTGAAGACATCCTGATGCATCCTGAAGGACGGACTGTCCATTCAGAATGCATTAGGAAAATCCTGATCAGTATTCTTCCGGCATAGAGCCCCGACGACGGAACTCTATGCCGGAAGACTATAACGCAGGTGTGAAAGGGCCCTAAAATGGAAAATCTGCCAAAAAAGTGAAATTCTGAAATGTCATCTACATTTTCCTTTAATTCTTGCGGAACACCTAAAGGGTTAAGAAAGTTCAATCAGTTTCAATACCTTGAGGGGTTTTGTTTATAAAATGGGGCTATTTATGAATATTTTCTATTATGTAAGCCCCACAAAGTGACTTCAGACTTGATTTGCTTCTAAACTTCTAAGGCTTCTAACGTCACAAACAAAGAAAATGTAATTTACAAAATTATCCAAACATAAAGTAGACATATGGGAAATGTAAAGTAATAACTAATTTAGGAAGTATCACTATCTGTTTTAAAAGCAAAGAAATTCTTGGTAAATGTGCATTTTTTTTTATAAATAAAAATGAAATATTTTGACTCAAAATTACCACTATCATGAAGTACAATATGTGATGAGAAAACATTCTCAGAATGGCTTGGATAAGTACATTTTTTTTCTACATTTTTTAAAGTTTTAAAGTTATTACCACATAAAGTGACACATGTCAGATTTATAAAAAATGGCCTGATCCTTAAAGGGAACCTGTCACCTCTACTATGCTACCTTCACTGAGCGTTTCTAAATGTTTATTGTGTTACTCTAAACATATAAATTACACTTTTAATTTCATTTGCAGACGAATTCAGTAAGTGTTATGCATTTTTGTACTTCCCGCCTTTTATGCAAATGAACATAAAAGTGTCATATCTTACTTGTGTGACCAGAGAAGAGTCATATTTTCAAGCTCTGACTCGTCTCAGGTTAATTTGCATATGTATCAAATCTTTTTTTTTTTACACAATAAAAGCACACAGAGCTATGGGGACTGGGTATTGCGGATGTGCTAGCGGTCATCTAGAAACCCATGTCCTCAGCTCTATACCCAAAATCTAGGTGACAGGTTCCCGTAAAGATGAAAAATGGCAGAGTCCTGAAGGGGTTAAATACCATAGTAATCCTAGAAAAAACCCGTCAGTGCTTTCTCCAACTTTTATGATCCACTCATGATTTTGGCTTCTAAAACTGCATCAGGAAACCTGACCGTGTTTTATGGGTTCTTGGTATCCATGTTTAATTTCATAACAGATAGTGGTAAAATTATTACACCCTAGTGTAAATCTATCACTGAGAACATACAGCGTTGCAAGTGCCATGGCCAAGGAGGAGTGGAGCAGAGGATGAGCATAGTAGTGGCTGTGGCTACAAAAATCTTTTACACTGGCAATCCTAACACCGATACTCCCTAGGGTCGGGCAGTGATAGGAGGACACATCCTTTCTTCCCTTGGGGCACTCCCTAATGTTGGGACTTCTACCTGATAGTAGTTGGGGTACCCTTAGTGGTATGAGTTTAGTATGGGTACAAGTCAGGAGATGTAGGAGCGGTGGCCAGTGAATGATGCTGGAGTCACTAACCAGGGCAGCTGTAGAAAATAGATAACTCTCTCTTTAATAAAGTGCAGAATGGAAGTTGTAGTACATCCAATGTTATGGCACAGTTTAAAATGATTCACAGTGAGTGCAAATCTTCCCAGATAGTGATGCATGGATGTAGGCAAATATGAGGTTGTAGCACTCCTTCTCTCTACCCTTCCAAAGTTTTTTTCTCTGCAAACTTTAAGGCTGACAATGAGGTTCTTGCACAAGGTGTCTTTAGTTCTCAGACTGAGGGGTGCAAAATTTAATATATAGCTGGCCAGGACCGTGTCAGAGTGTAGAAGGGTGCCTTACCAACATTCCTCTCACTACAGTAAAGACGTTATCAGCCTTAAAGAGCAAATATCTTACTGACTGCCTGCAATGCTCAGCCATGCATATTCTGCACCTTCTGGTTCTTTCTATCTGTCTCTGGAGTACTGTAAAGTAGAGATAGCTCTATTGATCCAAATATCTCAGAGATAGTGATTCTCTGGGACTTAGGACTAGTCTCAGTCTTAGTAAGCACATGTACTTCCTCGCTCTTCCTCATCTAATACTAAACTTACACACTAAAACTAGGAGTGGACTTAGGTTCAACTCCTAGCATCCTACAAGGGATAGAGTCGGGATTGTTAACCCTGACCTGTCCTCTAAAATTATATGGGTTGCAATACATCAGAACATTAAATAACAAAAACTATTTTACAGGTGTAATACCCCAGATAGGGTATTTGCAAACTGTTTGGTTTATAAAGCTATGGTAATGTTTTACTTATGTACTGTTAAACCAGCAGATGGTATATTAGTGGCACTGGGAGTGGGCTGGTCCTACTTTCTGTCAGGAGAGAGCAAGCTAAGCTAGTGAGGAGAGAGAAAGCATGTTCCATCAGCTCCTGCTCCCTAGGGCCTTGGGACCAGAAATCCACCTCAAGTGTGAGGAACACTGCTCTAGAGGAACAGGAATGTCTAAGAGCTGCCAGAACACATCAAGCTATGGCATTCCAGACAGCAGTGACCAGCTACAATCAGTATTACAGACATTGCTGCAAGGTGGGGGATAACAAGTTAAGACACCCATCACCTTAATCAAAGTCTCTACGAGGTGGGGATAACAAGTTAAGACACCCGTCACCTTAATCAAAGTCTCTACGAGGTGGGGATAACAAGTTAAGACACCCAGCACCCCACATCAGGATAGGCAAATGTGAAAGACTGCATTACGTAGTGAACTCCTACAGTCACAGGTGGCAGCTTTATAATCGTAGTAAAGAAGAATCAAGACAGACAGACTTAGTCAGCCAGCATAACCAGCAACCATACTTCATCACCCGCCGACAGAGACTGTGCAGCAACCAGGCTGCAGGGGTGTTTATGAGTGTGGGTGGCAGGATGGGTGCAGTAGTTGTGCCCACTGTTTTTTTAAACTCCCTTGCCAGTTTGCAGTGACGGGAAGGGCGTACTGGTCCTTGGGATCCACCTGCCTGATGGCAAATGAGGTGTCCTTGATGTTGAGGGTTTTGATGGTGCAAGGCAGGGTTCCTGTTGTCATGATGCCAAGTTTCTGTCATGCAGCGAAAATAATGGAGTAAACTGTAATGTGGTGCAGTATAATGATACCAGATTTGATACAACAGATCCACAGTACTTCACTGAAGCTACACAAGCACTATTTACATGAAATGCAGTCTTTACAGTCAACTCAAGTAATTCCTAAAGGTTGTATATGGAGGCTAGTTTCTCCCTCTTACAATCAAACTGTTAAATCCCTTCTTTTCCCGGACTAAAGGGGTGTACTTTCTCTATCTTCAGATATATTTATATGTATATGATATCCACAAAGGAATACAATCTCTGAACAGGGGCGTCTTCTAGTCCTTTGGTTATGGTGGGCAGTTTGTAGCTTACAGTGTTCCCACCACATGCAGAGGAGGCTATAGTCAGATTGGCAGCAATTACCGACAAAAGTAGTTTGCAATCCCTTTGTGTCGACTAAACCTTCTGTAGATCTTATCCTTTCTGAGGACTGGCACATAAACTGCTTGTAGTCTGTATTGTAGCAGGAATACATTTAATTATTTTAAAAATCCTTTTTCGCACTTACCTGGTGAAGTTTGGGATAGGTGGCCTGCGATGTCAGGTCCTTTTAAGTGAGTTAATACAAGTAAGTTTTAAGGGGTCGATTTCATTTTTAGTTTTTTTAGCCTGTATGAGAACTGAATTTCCCTACAGGAGCTGCTCCTTGCCGCTCTGAGGTGTTGTCTCCTCAGCAGGCAGCCATAACTCCAGAATCTTCCTCCTGGAGAGGAAGGGTGGAGCCTGCCCTGACTAGCCTCATGGGACCTTCCACTCTCTATACAACCTTATGGGATTTATAGTACATGCACATAATACATAAAATATAGTGAAATTAACACTTTCAGTGCTTTGCAGTGTATTTGAGGACACTGCAGCTGCACCTTGTATTTATTATTGCTGGATCTACCGCAAGTTATTCTTCAGTAAAGAAAGTTGTTTGCTGTTCTCTTACATTTCCCTGATTCATTCAATCCACCTTTTTACTGCACCGACCCAAGGGAGAGACGGCCTAAGGGAGCACACCGTGACACAAAATCTCATCTAGGCCACTACCATTCCCATCCTCTGCACCAGCCAGGGTTGCCCACCAGAAATTTTCTTTATACTGGACAACTTATTCCAAAATCACAGACAGTCAATAATTTTTACGGACAAATTGGAAAAACATAATTAATGATAAAGTTTATAAGTAAACCATGACTATAGCTCAACATATTGATAACACCTCATTAACAGCATTTACTATGAGCTATAAAATGCTGATAATTACCACCAAAATATTCTAGTTAAGTACTACCAGCCTCAAAAGAATCACGGACACCAATTTTTTTTTCACGGACACAGGAAAAAAAGTTGCCTATTTTTATGGACTGTCCAGAAATTTCTGGACGGTTGGCAACCCTGGCACCATCTCCGAAGGGCTCGCTGCACAAGTACCCTATTCTGGGGTACTGCACAAGGACAGCAGTAACAAAGCTATCAAATGAATGATCTGTCCGGTATTTGTGAACATTTCCCTAACACAACTGTCAGAGCAAAATAGCAAAATACATCTATCCTCGTATCAAGGAATGTCATAGAATTCATCAAATGCCTCTTTTCACAATGTCAGGGTGAGACATTTCTATTCTCTTAGTCTTCATCTTTTTTACAGGGTATGCCATGATTGTACCTGTCATTAGTTCATCAACAGTATATTGGAGTGGAAAATGTAGCTTAAGTCCAAGTGCACAAAATGAAAACTCTTTGTCGGGTGTGAGAACAAATGACATATGCTGGCAGACTGGGAAAGTGACTGTCCAGTGCAGGGGTGGTAATGAATTGTAACCACCTTTATCTTGTATTAGCATTGCTGTGTACCATTGTCACTATAAATTGCAATTTGCACCTGCCAGTGTAAACTGGTCCAAAATTCTCTAAATAATTTCAAATGATATCTTTATAGGGGTTTCCTAATATGCAGCTCTAAATCCTCTGTTTCCCTTCCTGCAGCTATATGATTCAATTATAATGCTTTGACCTACAGATGCCACTAGGGATCACTGCATCCAGATTTAAAGGTAATTTGTCATCAGAAAATGACCTTTTGTTGAAATCACATTTTTATGTATAACATATTTTTAAAGAATTGTTGGTGATGTTATTTTTAATTTTACATTTAAATATCTACATTTAAACAAAAACCAGTGCTCCTGCAGTTTTCGCACTGGCCACTAAGCCTCACAATAGGCACCACTTCTTGGTCTGTAAAGATCAATTTCCTGCAGTTACCTGCTTATTTGTCATTCTAATCCTGCCTGTAATGGTATCACCTTTGTGTATAGATAAGACAGGATCCACCATTCACAATAGGTGACTGTCAGAGCTTATCTATTCTTTCCTTGTACAATGACCTCTGCACAGGCCACAGAGTATGTCTACAAAACTCTCCCATAGAAGTCAAAGAGGTCCCTTCCTGACCCTTGTGTCTATGGCCCATGGGGCTGCCGTAAAGCAATTTTCTTAATGCTTTCTAAATGTTGTTAAGAACAGCTCAAGCAAGATGACCCCCATCATCATGTGCAGGAAATAGAATAAAAAAAATCTGTAATCAGAAAATAAAAACAGATTGGAAAAAAGGATATATGTTAGGCCTCTTGCACACGACAGTATTTTTTAACGTCCCGCAAAACGTGGTTCCGTTGTTCCGTGATCCATGCCCGTTTTTTCTTCCGTTGTGCTTCCGTGTGTCCGTGTTCCCGTTTTTTTTTGCCAGGCCTTGGCTGCTGTGCGGCATTCTCCAATTCCATTTTCATGGCATTTAAACGCCCCAGAATGTCACCATGGTTGGGGATGGCGAACATTTTAATCACGACCGCTAATGAAGCAATGCACTCGTGATTCTCCAAAGGAGTGACGTGCTTCATTAGCGGTCCTAATCCACGGAGCATCTTCTCCTCCATGCCATCACTCCTCCTCTGGGCAAGAAAATCGATGACGCGGGCGTCAATAACTTCCCGACTCTCTTGCCCAGAGGTAGAGGGAGGGACGTGGCAGCGACGTCTAGGCTAGGGTTGGACAATCCGCGGTGGACTGGCTAGTGGTAGGGGGGCCTGGCTCAGGGCGGAGTCCTCTGGGTCCTCAGCCGGCGGTGGAGCAGGACTTGTGGCGGGGGAGAAAACCGCAGGGGTTTCACTCCCAGACGTCTCTGACTCTTGCGAGGGATCCAGACTGTCCACAGTACTGAAATGGAATAAATAAAAAAAAAACATTAGATTATTTGCTTTCTTAAATTTAATAGTACATAGACTACCGTATATACTCGAGTATAAGACGAGTTTTTTGGCACATATTTTTGTGCTCAAAAAGCCCCCTCGTCTTATACTCGAGTCTAGGTCTGTATTATGGCAACTTACATTGCCATAATACAGACCATGTCATGTTGGGGGCCGGAGAAGCTGTTACTTACCTTTACAGCTGCTCCGGCACGTCCGCGCGGCACCTCTGTTAAGCTCCCAGTGTAAATGAGATTTACACTGGGAGCAGACCGCGAGATTTACACCGGCAGTAAGTACCGGCCCCTGCACAGCCTCCCCTCCCCCTGGACAGCCCTCGCTCCCCCTGGACATCCCCCCCCCTCCCCCTGCACCCCCTCCCTGGCCAAGTATGAAGTAGGGAGGGGTATTTTCTTGATTGCGAAAATTCGCTAAAAAAAATCGCATTCAAATTTTCGCATAAAAATTCGCATGAACTGGTATTTTCCCAAAAATCAAATTTTATTGGTACGGTATCTATTTTTATTTTTGAAATTTACCAGTAGCTGCTGCATTTCCCACCCTAGTCTTATACTCGAGTCAATAATTTTTCCCATTTTTTGGGGGTAAAATTAGGGGCCTCGGCTTATACTCGGGTCGGCTTATACTCGAGTATATACGGTATATTAGTTTTAAACTGCCGTGTGTATCCAATTTAGATACAGAGTGGTAGCATACATCAGACATTTGTTTTTAATTACTGACTACTAGCTTCGAGGTGAACAGTGCAAATTCTAATTTAATAGCATTTAACATCTAAGGGTAGGAGAAGTCTTGTAAAGGCCTAATGTAACTGAAAAGGGAAAACATTGATTGCCGTTTGGAGCTGTCCAACCACAGAAGAGGATTCCACATTCAAGGGCCAAAACCAGTCCCAACGCCATGTCGTCTGTATGTGACCCGCTACCACCATCCAAAGTAAAAAGATGAAAATAGATCCTAGTAGAACATCATTTACTGAGAATGAACATGTACCAGCCCTCAATTGACCATGGTGAGAGTAGTACTTTTAATCCTGCTGGTCAACCGTAGTTGGAACATCATTATAATCCATTTGCTTTGGTTATGGTGTTTGTCATTTTCTATGTGCAAGGTAAGGAATCAATGTTGTGTTTGGTTCAGTACCATTTAAGCAATATAAATGACAATGCCAATACCTAAGGGGTTCAAATTCCAAATTTATTCCAAAGTAAGGTAATCGGTCTTTATGGAAAAAAAATTGTCCCATATCCAAAATATGAAAAAAAGATTCTGCCCTCCTATTAAAACAGGAGGCTTTATGAAAGCTATGGTAAATAGTCAACCAATCCTTTGAATAGGTTCAAACAAATCGATTGGTGTGTGACTTATAGCCGGCAAACACTATGATCTACTGTATGAGGAAATAATGCGTGCAGTGTGCACGTGTCATCTCCCTTCTCCTATCTTGTTCAGATTGCAAACATCTATGTTCCAGGACGCACAAAAAATTGATTGTACACGAACCAAACAGAGAGGGGAGGCGCAATCTGCACACTACACGTGTCGTTTCATCATACAGCTCATAAGCGGTGGGCCCTGGTTTAACCACACCACAAAAATGATGTAGGCAACCAACACCAGGCATGTACTAACTGTTGCCCACCAGCTGATGCACAACTACAACTCCAAACAGGACTGGTTAGTTTACAGCTATTATGGCATGCTGGGAGTTTCAGTTATTAAAGAGCTGGATGTAGTCAGTTATGACATGGCTGCCCTACAGAAAGTATAGGTCTTCAATACAAGAACACAACTGGATCCTTTAGTTTCTTGTTCAGTTTTACTCGTCTAGATACTAACGGAAGTGTGCACAAAAAAAACATTTTTATCAAAACAAAAAAAAAAACTTACGGCCTCAATTCCATTACTGGCCTTAAGAACTGCAACTGGGCAGTATAAAGATAGGCCCGTTTCTTGGAGGTTCCCTCCCCACTCCGTCCTTTGCTGGTAACCTCCCACCGGAATTGGTCCCGGCAACTCGCCCAGCGGGTTTTTGTTTGTTTTACTGTTTAAAAATGAAATAAAAGACAATTGTGATGTTCTATATTTTTATCGGGTTAAAAAAAACTTGAAAAAATTAAATGAACACCAAAAAAAAGGGAAAAAGTAAAAGCGCAAAATATGCAAAAATGGACATATTAAACAGCACAAGGTACAGTGGAGCAGGAGTGTGGATACTAATGAAGAAGTACAAGATGGAGGAGACTAGTCGTGAAAGCCATTAGGACAAAAATACTTTACAATATGTGAAGGTGACAACTGTAAGATGCGCAATTCCAAGGACACATGTGTCACCCATAAAAAAGTGCCCAGACATGTGATTATACATGAGTACTGAATGCTGTAGCAAAGGGAAGGAAAGCCATTTAAAGTTAGAAATGGTGGAGTATGGAATTTAATAGACGTCTCTTTAAGAAACCAGGTACAGGGCTTTATGCGAATTAAAAACTACATCTTTTGGCTACACAGAGGGAAATGACAGCACAACTACATTGCTATCACTTACCTAATTTAGCACGACCTCGGCTATCTGCTTTGGCCCATTCATGCTTTCGCAGGCTCCGGGCCACTTGCTCCCACGAAGCATCCTTTTTTACCCCGTCACAGTATGAATTGGCCTGGATGTCCCAAAGTTCGGGCCTCTCCCGGACCAGGGTAATGAGCTTATCCTTATTCCAACGTGGCATTGTTGCTGGCAAAATATGCTAAAATGGCTGCCTCACCACACACCAGCTTTTCGGCACAGGTGGCTAGAAATTAGCATATCCTGTGACCTTAAACTTCCTGTATATATATTTTTTAAAATTTATTGCCACAAGTTTTTCCAGACAATTTGCCCATGTTTGAAGTATGAAATAAAACGGGCGCGGACACGGGCACGGCCGCGGATGTCAAACGGGTGTGCAACCGCGTTTTTCACGGCCCCCTTGACTTGAATGGGGCCGCGTACCGTTAGCCGTGAAAAAAATAGGACAGGTTATATTTTTTCACGGGCAGGAAACACGGGTCACGGGCGCGGGTGAAAAAACGGTGCAGTAGCCGAGTTTTCAACGGACCCATTGAAAATCAATGGGACCGCAGAAGAAAAAGAAAAAAAAGTTAAACGGAACAACGGCCACGGGTGCACACAACGGTCATGTGCAGGAGGCCTTAATATCTGGTTTTAACTGGCAGATAACATATTTTATGAAAATGACCTATTGTTTAAAACAAGTTTTGATGCTAAACATTTTTTTTTATAATTTTTGGTGACATTTGTTTTAATTTTCCTATCACTATCTATGTTTAATAAAATATATAAAATTGCACAGTTTTCACACTGTTTGTTTTGGACACTAAACCCAATAATGTGTCAAGACTTCCTGTTCTGTACAGGTACCTTTTCAGTAGCCATTTCATTATCATCAAAGGCAGGATGACAATAACAGATAACACCTCTGCATAGATTACACATTATCCACAACTGACAATAGTTGATATCACAGCTTATCTAATCCCTCCTGACCTCTGCACAGGTAACAGATCAAACAGAGAAATCAATGAATCCCCTTCTGTCCATTGTGTCTATGGCCCATGTGGCTGGTCTCAAAGAACAGAACTAGTGGCCAGTGTGAAAACTGCAGGATTTTAGGATTGTTATACAAACATAGATAGTGACATGGAAAAAAAGTTTAGCCATTTAAGAACATCCACTATATACGACGAAAGTCCGTTTTTTTAAAATGGCATCTGCTGTAGAGTGTAGGGAGTAAAACACAAAGATGCAAAAATAGAAAATTGCCCTGTCTTTAAAGAGTTAACATAAAAACTCGATTTAAAAATAAGTCCTTTTCTAATGACACATTCCCCTCAAAACCTCCCATTGAATACAATATTAAAGAGGACCTGTAATCTACCAGTTGTTTAAGAACACACTACTAAATGATAACACCCAGTGGTACCTTTATTAATAATCATCATCTAATCCTCTAGTCTCGTGAGACTTTGGTGAATAACTTTATTATTTATTATTTCGAGACAAAGTCAGTTATTTCAAAGTCTCGCGAGACTTCAGTGAAAAACTTCGGTATTTGATTTTTAAACCAATTTTTTTTTTAAAAACTTGGATCCAAAGTCCGTTCCAACTGGTACCTCGGATCCAAGTATTAAAATGTTTTTTTTTCAGTTTAAAAATCAAATACCAAAGCTATTCACTGAAGTCTCGCGAGACTTCGGCAATAACTGACTTCGTCTCATAGAAACATAGAAACATAGAATGTGTCGGCAGATAAGAACCATTTGGCCCATCTAGTCTGCCCAATATATCTGAATCCTATGAATAGCCCCGGCCCTATCTTATATGAAGGATGGCCTTATGCCTATCCCATGCATGCTTAAACTCCTTCACTGTATTTGCAGCTACCACTTCTGCAGGAAGGCTATTCCATGCATCCACTACCCTCTCAGTAAAGTAATACTTCCTTATATTACTTTTAAACCTTTGCCCCTCTAATTTAAAACTGTGTCCTCTTGTGGTAGTTTTTCTTCTTTTAAATATGCTCTCCTCCTTTACCGAGTTGATTCCCTTTATGTATTTAAAAGTTTCTATCATATCCCCTCGGTCTCTTCTTTCTTCCAAGCTATACATATTAAGGTCTTTTAACCTTTCCTGGTAAGTTTTATCCTGCAATCCATGGACCAGTTTAGTAGCTCTTCTCTGAACTCTCTCTAGAGTATCTATATCCTTCTGGAGATATGGCCTCCAGTACTGCGCACAATACTCCAAGTGAGGTCTCACCAGTGTTCTGTACAGCGGCATAAGCACTTCACTCTTTCTACTGCTTATACCTCTCCCTATACATCCAAGCATTCTGCTTGCATTTCGTGCTGCTTTATTACATTGTCTTCCCACCTTTAAGTCTTCTGAAATAATTACTCCTAAATCCCTTTCCTCAGATACTGAGGTCAGGACTGTGTCGAATATTCTATATTCTGCCCTTGGGTTTTTACGCCCCAGGTGCATTATCTTGCACTTATCCACATTAAATTTCAGTTGCCAGAGTTCTGACCATTCTTCTAGTTTTCCTAAATCCTTTTCCATTTGGCGTTTCCCTCCAGGAACATCAACCCTGTTACATATCTTTGTGTCATCAGCAAAAAGACAAACCTTACCATCGAGGCCTTTTGCAATATCACTTATGAAGATATTAAACAAAATTGGTCCCAGTACAGATCCCTGTGGAACCCCACTGGTAACATGACCTTGTTTTGAATGTTCTCCATTGACTACAACCCTCTGTTGCCTGTCACTCAGCCACTGCCTAATCCACTCAACAATATGGGAGTCCATGCTCAATGACTGCAGTTTATTGATAAGTCTTCTATGTGGGACAGTGTCAAAAGCCTTACTAAAATCTAGATATGCGATGTCTACTGCACCTCCACCGTCTATTATTTTAGTCACCCAGTCAAAAAAATCTATAAGATTTGTTTGACATGATCTCCCTGAAGTAAACCCATGCTGTTTTTCATCTTGCAATCCATGGGATTTTAGATGTTCCACAATCCTATCCTTTAATAGGGTTTCCATTAATTTGCCTACTATTGATGTCAGACTCACTGGTCTATAGTTGCTCGATTCCTCCCTACTACCTTTCTTGTGAATGGGCACGACATTTGCCAATTTCCAATCTTCCGGGATGACTCCTGTTACTAATGATTGGTTAAATAAATCTGTTAACGGTTTTGCCAGCTCACCACTAAGCTCTTTTAATAATTTTGGGTGTATCTCATCAGGCCCCTGTGATTTATTTGTCTTCACTTTAGACAGCAAACTTAGAACATCTTCCTCTGTAAAGACACATGCATCAAACGATTTATTAGTCATCCTTTCTAGTGGAGGTCCTTCTCCTTCTTTTTCTTTTGTAAAAACTGAACAGAAGTATTCATTAAGGCAGTCGGCTAGCCCTTTATTCTCTTCTACATACCTTCCGTCCTTTGTTTTTAATTTAGTTATTCCTTGTTTTAATTTCCTTTTTTCATTTATATATCTGAAGAATGTCTTATCCCCTTTTTTCATAGACTGAGCTAGTTTTTCTTCTGCCTGCGCTTTAGAAGTTCTTATAACTTGCTTGGCCTCTTTCTGCCTAATCTTGTAGATTTCCTTATCTTCATTGCTCTGGGTTTTTTTATAATTACAAAATGCTAGCTTTTTATTTTTAATGATTTGGGCCACTTCTGCCGAGTACCACAGTGGTCTCTTCCTTTTTTTGCTTTTACTGACAAGTCTAATTGAATTTTCTGTTGCCTTCAATAATGCACCTTTTAAGTAGTCCCATTTCTCCTGGACTCCATGTAATCCGTTCCAGTCTGATAAGGACTCATTTATGACTAATTTCATTTTTGAAAAGTCTGTTTTTCTAAAATCTAAAACTTTTGTTTTTGTGTGGTGGGACTCTTTCACAGTTCTTATATTAAACCACACTGACTGGTGATCACTAGATCCCAAGGTTTCGCCTACAATGACATCATATACCGAATCCCCATTTGTGAATATCAAATCCAAAATGGCCTCCCTCCGGGTTGGCTCCTCAACCATTTGTTGTAGGGATAACCCCAGTAGGGAATTTAGAATATCTGTACTCCTGGTAGAACTTGCTATTTTGGTTTTCCAGTTTATATCTGGAAGATTGAAATCTCCCATAATGATAACTTCTCCTTTCATTGTCATTTTAGCTATTTCTTCAACTAGTAGATCATCTAGTTCTTTAACTTGATCAGGTGGTCTATATATCACACCTACACGAGTTACTGCATGATTAGCAAACTGCAACGTAACCCAAACTGACTCTATGTTGGCCTCACCAACTTGTATTAGGTTAGATTTAATGCTATCTTTCACATACAGGGCCACTCCTCCTCCTTTCTTGTCTCGTCGAAGGCCATACATTTTAATACTGTACGGAGACGGACCTCTGTACAGTATTAAAGCGAAGTTTGGAGCGAAGCGACTTCAGATCTAGGATCCAAAGCTCACTTCGCTCATCCCTAGACATTATATAAATATAAATACGTGCCTTGTGCCATTTTGAAGCCAATTTATGTAAATGACGCTAATAGAAGTCAATGTATAGTATCTCTATTAAATGTAGATAAAGTGTTTTCTATGATTTCCCATGTTCAATCCGACAGTTAATTCCACGAATCAGCAACTTCTAGCGTTCTGAAATAGCCCAAAGCCTTGTTAACGGATTCATGTTTTATTCCATCTTAAAAGAGAGATCATCCACAGCGAGCACAATTGTACGAGCTGCTGTATTACTGTGGAGATGTTTTATTTTGTTACCTTGTACATGATTAGGGGGCGGCCATCATGATGAAGAGCAGCGGCAGAGACTTGCTTTATACCTGGCAATATAATAATAATTGCTACATGGTACCAAGCAATGTTCAGAGCATGCCATACCATGCCCATATACTGCCATACTGTCACACAGAGCCATACAGAGAGCTCAGGGGCGGACTGGCCGCAGACGCTCCAGGGAAGTCTGTCAGTCAGGGAGCCGCCCGAAGGTAGCCGCTGGCTTCTAACTTTATATTGTAAGTGCTTAATAAAATAATGTGTTAAGTGGGTCTTACACCCCCCTCCTCGTCATGTTTCACCCCATATGACGTGGAGCTTGTACATACGGTAAAAGTTCATTAGAATCATGAGTTTATTGTAACAAATGATTTTTCTGCTTCCTACAAAATTGTCAAAACACAGTCATGTAAAATCCTAAAAAAAAAAACGATGAAAAAACTGAAAACAAGCGCTCTCATTCCCAAAAATGATGCGTCATTGCATAAATTCACATCAGACAGCAATTATCTGTCTTGTAAAAAAAATGTTTCTGTGTCTGACTTACAAAGAGCTTTGTGACTGATGTAATGCTCGGGAGTCCTACTCTGAGATTCATACTGTTGGCATCACTATGGCGGACACCTTGGGTGAATGGTATTGTGGAAAAAGGCATCTAGCCTTATGATTAAAGGGTTTTTTCAAAATTCTTTAATTGATGACCTATACTCTGGACCAACACTTCACCTTTTTTTTTGCAATTATAGTTATCATCCGAGATAACATCTTTGTCTGACAACCCTGAGGTTGAAATTTACGCAAAATCACAGAAAAAAGATAAAAAACAAAAATATATTCTGATATAATAAAATCTGAGACTCTTAGCTAATATATTTTGATCAAAACACATCTGTGCCCACCTACCCTTGCCAAGGTGGTCTCAGTCAGGCAGGTCCTACTCTAAACCTACCTATGCTGTTGGGCATCTATATTCAGGAGAGCAGAATGATATCAGAATGAGGGCTTAGTCCATATATAATGCTTGCATCTATTGTGTTCGTGGATTATTATTATTTTTTTCATAAATGTAGCCATGTACATCTGCATATTTATTTATCATACTGTGCAGGATGTTTTTTTTTCTTTTTTTCTGTGATTTTTGCTTAGTTTGTAGTATATATTTGAGGGAGTGGCACCTTCAAGTGTGAATGCGCTTCTATTTTATCCTGGGAGTAGCATTCTTGTGCACTTTTGCCCTTCCTATCAAACAGACCGCCTTGATTAGGTGGTACATATAGCTGTGCTTGTTCCTCCTCTCATCGGTTGCTGATGCACACAAAGGTGACTAGGAGCAGTACACTATGGTCTCTTGCACACAAAATTTTTTATTTTCCGTTTACGTTCCGTTCTTTGCGTTCCGTATACGGTCTGTATACGGAACCATTCATTTCAATGGGTCCGCAAAAAAAACGGAATGTACTCCGTATGCATTGCGTTTCCATATTTCCGTTTTTCCGTTCTGTTCAAACATAGAACATGTCCTATTATTGTCTGCATAATGGACAAGGATAGTACTGTTCTATTAGGGGCCAAATGTCCTGTTCCGCAAAAAACAGAATGCTCACGGATGTAATCCGTATTTTTTGCAGATCCGTTTTTTGCGGACAGCAAAATACTGAAAAAGCCATATGGTCGTGTGCAAAAGGCCTATATTTGCAGGGTCTGCTCTCCTGAATATAGATGCCCAAACGCATAAGTAGGTTTTGAGTAGGACCTGCCTAACTCAGACCACCTTGTCGGGGGTAGGTGGGCACAGATGTGTTTTGATCAAAATATATTGGCTTAGAGTCTCAGGTTTCATCATATCAGAGTGAGGGCTTAGTCCATATATTATGCTTGCATCTATTGTGCATTATTATTTGTTTTCTGTGAAATTGCCGCAAACAAACTGTACACAGTCTGGGCTCAGGTTCAGTCGAACCTGAAAACAGCGTAGGATATTCAGAAAAGAGGAGCCAATAGAAAACAATTAGAGATGAGCACATTTTTTAAAAATTCGATTCGGCCGATTCGCCAATTTTCCAGAAAAAATTTGCTTTGATACGAAATCATTTGCGACGAATCGCATAAAAAAAAAAGTCAATTTACGGGCTGCATAGAACCTTTATATGGGTGTAGAATAGGGATGAGCGAACCCGAACTGTATAGTTCGGGTTCGTACCGAATTTTGGGGTGTCGGTTACACGGACCCGGACCCGAACCCTGCAAAGCAGCCAATCAACAAGCGTAATACTACTTGCCCCAAGAGGCCGTCACAGCCATGCCTACTATTGGCATGGCTGTGATTGGCAAGTGCAGCATGTGACCCAGCCCCTATTTAAGCTGGAGTCACGTAGCGCCGCACGTCACTCTGCTCTGATCAGTGTAGGGAGAGGTTGCAGCTGCGACGTTAGGGCGAGATTAGGCAGTGATTAACTCCTCCAAAAGACTTAATTCAGTGATCGATCTATAGCTGTGGATCATTGAACTGCTGCTATTCAATTGCTCACTGTTTTTAGGCTGCCCAGAGCGTTTTTCAGTCACTTTTTTCTAGGGTGATCGGCGGCCATTTTTTGTCTTGTGGTGCGCCAGCACAAGCTGCCACAAAGTACATTTAACCATCAATAGTGTGGTTATTTTTTGGCTATATCCTACATCAGGGGCAAGCTGTCACCAAGTGCATTTAACCATCAATAGTGTGGTTATTTTTTGGCTATATCCTACATATGGGGCAAGCTGTCACCAAGTGCATTTAACCATCAATAGTGTGGTTATTTTTTGGCTATATCCTACATCAGGGTCAAGCTGTCACCAAGTGCATTTAACCATCAATAATGTGGTTATTTTTTGGCTATATCCTACATCAGGGTCAAGCTGTCACCAAGTGCATTTAACCATCAATAGTGTGGTTATTTTTTGGCTATATCCTACATCAGGGTCAAGCTGTCACCAAGTGCATTTAACCATCAATAGTGTGGTTATTTTTTGGCTATATCCTACATCAGGGGCAAGCTGTCACCAAGTGCATTTAACCATCAATAGTGTGGTTATTTTTTGGCTATATCCCACATCAGGGGCAAGCTGTCACCAAGTGCATTTAACCATCAATAGTGTGGTTATTTTTTGGCTATATCCTACATCAGGGGCTTGGCTGTGCTTGCTATTTTATTGAGGGGTGAAATACAATTGCCAAAATAGCAGTACCCTAAATCTGGTGTTTCAGCTGTATCAGGCCTACTTTAAATCTATTCCTAAAAGGGTATATTAGTTTCAAGGTGCAGATAGGGTCATTCTCAATAACTTCACACTCACGCTACTGTGCAATTCCACGTCTAATTCTGTGTGTAAACGTATACCTGTCACCCAGCGCCTAAATAATAGGCCTCAAATTTATATTCATCTAAATCAGTGGTTATTGCTGTGGCTGGGCAAGTTATTTAGTGTCCGTCAAAGCACAGTTTTTGTTCTGGGTTGAAATACAATTCCCAATTTACCAATTCTCTAAATTAGTGGTTTCTGCTGTATCAGGCCTACTTTAAATCTATCCCTAAAAGGGTATATTAGATTCAAGGTGCAGATAGGGTCATTCTCAATAACTTCACACACACACGCTACTGTGCAATTCCAAGTCTAATTTTGTCCGTAAACGTATACCTGTCATCCAGCGCCTAAATACTAGGCCTCAAATTTATATTCAGCTAAATCTGTCGTTATTGCTGTGCCTTTATTAGTGTAATACGGTACCTAAATAGATAGCCAGATAGTGTTAGGTGTCTGTAAAAAAAGGCCTGAATTTGAATTCAATACATTGGGCCAAATAATATTTTTGTTATTGTGGTGAACGGTAACAATGAGGAAAACATCTAGTAAGGGACGCGGACATGGTCGTGGTGGTGTTAGTGGACCCTCTGGTGCTGGGAGAGGACGTGGCCATTCTGGCACAGCCACACGTCCTAGTGTACCAACTACCTCAGGTCCCAGTAGCCGCCATAATTTACAGCGATATTTGGTGGGGCCCAATGCCGTTCTAAGGATGGTAAGGCCTGAGCAGGTACAAGCATTAGTCAATTGGTGGCCGACAGTGGATCCAGCACGTTCACATTATCTCCCACCTAGTCTTCTGCAGAAAGCGCACAGATGGCGCCTGAAAACCAAGCCCATCAGTCTGTCACATCAGCCCCATGCATACCAGGGAAACTGTCTGAGCCTCAAGTTATACAGCAGTCTCTTATGCTGTTTGAAGACTCCGCTGGCAGGGTTTCCCAAGGGCATCCACCTAGCCCTTCCCCAGCGGTGGAAGACATAGAATGCACTGACGCACAACCACTTATGTTTCCTGATGATGAGGACATAGGAATACCACCACAGCACGTCTCTGATGATGATGAAACACAGGTGCCAACTGCTGCATCTTTCTGCAGTGTGCAGACTGAACAGGAGGTCAGGGATCAAGACTGGGTGGAAGACAATGCAGGGGACGATGAGGTCCTAGACCCCACATGGAATGAAGGTCGTGCCACTGACTTTCACAGTTCGGAGGAAGAGGCAGTGGTGAGACCGAGCCAACAGCGTAGCAAAAGAGGGAGCAGTGGGCAAAAGCAGAACACCCGCCGCCAAGAGACTCCGCCTGCTACTGACCGCCGCCATCTGGGACCGAGCACCCCAAAGGCAGCTTCAAGGAGTTCCCTGGCATGGCACTTCTTCAAACAATGTGCTGACGACAAGACCCGAGTGGTTTGCACGCTGTGCCATCAGAGCCTGAAGCGAGGCATTAACGTTCTGAACCTTAGCACAACCTGCATGACCAGGCACCTGCATGCAAAGCATGAACTGCAGTGGAGTAAACACCTTAAAAACAAGGAAGTCACTCAGGCTCCCCCTGCTACCTCTTCTGCTGCTGCCGCCTCGGCCTCTTCTGCTGCTGCCGCCGCCTCGTCCTCTTCCTCCGCCTCTGGAGGAACGTTGGCACCTGCCGTCCAGCAAACATGGGATGTACCACCAACACCAGCACCTGCGTCACCAAGCATCTCAACCATGTCACACGGCAGCGTTCAGCTCTCCTTCTCACAAACATTTGAGAGAAAGCATAAATTCCCACCTAGCCACCCTCGATCCCTGGCCCTGAATGCCAGTATTTCTAAACTACTGGCCTATGAAATGCTGTCATTTAGGCTGGTGGACACAGACAGCTTCAAACAGCTCATGTCGCTTGCTGTCCCACAGTATGTTGTTCCCAGCCGGCACTACTTCTCCAAGAGAGCCGTGCCTTCCCTGCACAACCAAGTATCCGATAAAATCAAGTGTGCACTGCGCAACGCCATCTGTGGCAAGGTCCACCTAACCACAGATACGTGGACCAGTAAGCACGGCCAGGGACGCTATATCTCCCTAACTGCACACTGGGTAAATGTAGTGGCGGCTGGGCCCCAGGCGGAGAGCTGTTTGGCGCACGTCCTTCCGCCGCCAAGGATCGCAGGGCAACATTCTTTGCCTCCTGTGTCCACCTCCTCCTACTCAGCTTCCTCCTCCTCTTCTTCCACCTGCTCATCCAGTCAGCCACACACCTTCACCACCAACTTCAGCACAGCCCGGGGTAAACGTCAGCAGGCCATTCTGAAACTCATATGTTTGGGGGACAGGCCCCACACCGCACAGGAGATGTGGCGGGGTATAGAACAACAGACCGACGAGAGGTTGCTGCCGGTGAGCCTGAAGCCCGGCCTGGTGGTGTGCGATAATGGGCGAAATCTCGTTGCAGCTCTGGGAATAGCCGGTTTGACGCACATCCCTTGCCTGGCGCATGTGCTGAATTTGGTGGTGCAGAAGTTCATTCACAACTACCCCGACATGTCAGAGCTGGACGACATGACGAGGAGGAGGTGGAGGAGGATGAGGATGAAGCATGGTCACAGCGGGGTGGCACCCAACGCAGCTTGGGCCCATCACTGGTGCGTGGCTGGGGGGAAACGCAGGACGATGACAATACGTCTCCCACAGAGGACCGCTTGTCCTTACCTCTGGGCAGCCTGGCACACATGAGCGACTACATGCTGCAGTGCCTGCGCAACGACAGCAGAGTAGCCCACATTTTAACGTGTGCGGACTACTGGGTTGCCACCCTGCTGGATCCACGGTACAAAGACAATGTGCCCACCTTACTTCCTGCACTGGAGCGTGATAGGAAGATGCGCGAGTACAAGCGCACGTTGGTAGACGCGCTACTGAGAGCATTCCCAAATGTCACAGGGGAACAAGTGGAAGCCCAAGGCCAAGGCAGAGGAGGAGCAAGAGGTCGCCAAGGCAGCTGTGTCACGGCCAGCTCCTCTGAGGGCAGGGTTAGCATGGCAGAGATGTGGAAAAGTTTTGTCAACACGCCACAGCTAACTGCACCACCACCTGATACGCAACGTGTTAGCAGGAGGCAACATTTCACTAACATGGTGGAACAGTACGTGTGCACACCCCTCCATGTACTGACTGATGGTTCGGCCCCATTCAACTTCTGGGTCTCTAAATTGTCCACGTGGCCAGAGCTAGCCTTTTATGCCTTGGAGGTGCTGGCCTGCCCGGCGGCCAGCGTTTTGTCTGAACGTATATTTAGCACGGCAGGGGGCGTCATTACAGACAAATGCAGCCGCCTGTCTACAGCCAATGTGGACAAGCTGACATTTATAAAAATGAACCAGGCATGGATCCCACAGGACCTGTCCATCCCTTGTGCAGATTAGACATTAACTACCTCCCCTTAACCATATATTATTGTACTCCAGGGCACTTCCTCATTCAATCCTATTTTTATTTTCATTTTACCATTATATTGCGGGGCAACCCAAAGTTGAATGAACCTCTCCTCTGTCTGGGTGCCGGGGCCTAAATATATGACAATGGACTGTTCCAATGTTGGGTGACATGAAGCATGATTCTCTGCTATGACATGAAGACTGATTCTCTGCTGACATGAAGCCAGGTTCTCTGTTACGGGACCTCTCTCCTCTGCCTGGATGCCGGGTCCTAAATATCTGACAATGGACTGTTCCAGTGTTGGGTGACGTGAAGCATGATTCTCTGCTATGACATGAAGACTGATTCTCTGCTGACATGAAGCCAGATTCTCTGTTACGGGACCTCTCTCCTCTGCCTGGGTGCCTGGGCCTAAATATCTGACAATGGACTGTTCCAGTGGTGGGTGACGTGAAGCATGATTCTCTGCTGACATGAAGCCAGATTCTCTGTTACGGGGCCTCTCTCCTCTGCCTGGGTCTAAATATCTGACAATGGACTGTTCCAGTGTTGGGTGACGTGAAGCATGATTCTCTGCTATGACATGAAGACTGATTCTCTGCTGACATGAAGCCAGATTCTCTGTTACGGGACCTCTCTCCTCTGCCTGGGTGCCTGGGCCTAAATATCTGACAATGGACTGTTCCAGTGTTGGGTGACGTGAAGCATGATTCTCTGCTATGACATGAAGACTGATTCTCTGCTGACATGAAGCCAGAATCTCTGTTACGGGACCTCTCTCCTCTGCCTGGATGCCGGGGCCTAAATATCTGACAATGGACTGTTCCAGTGTTGGGTGACGTGAAGAATGATTCTCTGCTATGACATGAAGACTGATTCTCTGCTGACATGAAGCCAGATTCTCTGTTACGGGACCTCTCTCCTCTGCCTGGGTGCCTGGGCCTAAATATCTGACAATGGACTGTTCCAGTGTTGGGTGACGTGAAGCATGATTCTCTGCTATGACATGAAGACTGATTCTCTGCTGACATGAAGCCAGATTCTCTGTTACGGGACCTCTCTCCTCTGCCTGGATGCCGGGGCCTAAATATCTGACAATGGACTGTTCCAGTGTTGGGTGACGTGAAGCATGATTCTCTGCTATGACATGAAGACTGATTCTCTGCTGACATGAAGCCAGATTCTCTGTTACGGGACCTCTCTCCTCTGCCTGGGTGCCTGGGCCTAAATATCTGACAATGGACTGTTCCAGTGTTGGGTGACGTGAAGCATGATTCTCTGCTATGACATGAAGACTGATTCTCTGCTGACATGAAGCCAGATTCTCTGTTATGGGACCTCTCTCCTCTGCCTGGGTGCCGGGGCCTAAATATATGACAATGGACTGTTACAGTGGTGGGTGACGTGAAGCCAGATTCTCTGCTATGGGACCCCTCTCCAATTGATATTGGTTAATTTTTATTTATTTTATTTTTATTCATTTCCCTATCCACATTCGTTTGCAGGGGATTTACCTACATGTTGCTGCCTTTTGCAGCCCTCTAGCCCTTTCCTGGGCTGTTTTACAGCCTTTTTAGTGCCGAAAAGTTTGGGTCCCCATTGACTTCAATGGGGTTCTGGTTCGGGACGAAGTTCGGGTCGGGTTCGGATCCCGAACCCGAACATTTCCGGGAAGTTCGGCCGAACTTCTCGAACCCGAACATCCAGGTGTTCGCTCAACTCTAGTGTAGAACACTGTGCCTTGCAGTAACATGCATAGGGAGTGTGCTGGGGTAGTGAAATAATACTGTCAGTCGGTATGACACTCAGCTGACAGGCATTGCTATTAGAATCACTGCACACTTCACTTATTTGGGCAGTCACTGGGCCAAAACCGACCAAATAACTCAAGTATTAACTCAGTCTTACAGGTCCATGTTAGTGTAAAGAAGAAGCGCACTCCTTTTACACCATTGTCAGCTGATTCCACATAGATGTCTACAGAACCTGTTCTATTAAACGCTTATACAAGTAGAGCCCCCCTGACAGAGTGGAGAGGGTGTCAGCAGTAAGTTTGTGTTGACGTCACTGATTATTTTGCCCTTCCTCTGATCCGTCAGAACAATAACCCACAAAAAACGGATCCTGTGAGGAGCATCCGACTTCACTAGGTCAGCATTTGCTCAATAATCCATCAGTATTGCTAAAGCACAAAATAATAATGTAATATTGTAAAATCCAGGGTCTCCATGATAAATCTGCACCTTCAGGGGCCTGTGTAGCTTCTTCACACTTTCAAAATAATCCTTTAGCAGGACGAATAGATGCCAGATGACCGGGACGCTCCATGACCTTCCAAGGAGCTGCTGTCAGGAGCAACGGTTCATTTTTGAGACTTCCGTATAGTGCAGGGGGAATCCGAAGACCCTCTCCACCTCTGTGCACCACAGGATGCCCTCCTTTTAATTTCCTATGTTGACTGGGAACTCGTGATGTTTTCACCGGACGAAGAGACAGGGGCCTGGTTGATTGGTATGAATCTTGACTAACAGTGATCATCGGCCGGGACGGTTCACAAACGCGCGTTCGCGATCAAATGTTCGCGAACCGCGCGTTCGCGGCGGGCCCCATTGACTTTAAACTGTTACGGACACAGGGCATACAGGTACAGCCCTGATGTCCTGATACTTAAGGACACAGGGCGTACCTGTACGCCCTGTATATTTCCGATCACCGCCGTGTGGCGGGCGGTGATCAAAACCCGGTGCCTGCTCAAATCATTGAGCATGCACCTGGGGACAATGTGCCGGGGGTCCTGTGACCCCCCGTGTAGGCGATCGCAGCACACCGCAGGTCAATTCAGACCTGCGGTTTGCTGCATTTCTGGGTTATTCAGGTCTCTGGGGACAGGATAGTGATTGGTGGTGTGATAATACGCCACCAATCACCATCCTGCGATCCTGAGAGGTGATGTGACATCACCTCTGAGGATCGGCTCTGATTGGTCGGCTGCAGGGGCGGGAAGTTCAAATTAGAGCTGCGCTCCTCTCCTCCTCCTTTTCCGTCCAGGGAGCCGAGGATAGAGGAGCGCTGCACGTCAGTCGGGTCTCAGCCAGCACCCTCATCTGTCCAGGCATCACCCCATCTGTGCCCAGCACCCCCCATTTGTGCAATCAGGTATTTAGGGAAAGGTTAGGGACAGGTTAAGTTAGGCAGGGATATAAAGGGAAAGTTAGTGGAAGAAAATAAAAAAACTGTTTGTGATTGCATCACCCTAAATCGGGTGTCTGGGGTCAACAGCACAGCTGTGTGACCCTAGACCCCCCAGGGGTGCTGCAGCTTGCCCCCCTGCCTCCGGCAGTTTATTTTTTTGTGCGTACGCTGACTGTGGCCGGCACTCTTAGCATCCGGCCACTGTTAGCGCATTGCACACCCCACCGCTGATCAACTTCGGACAGCTGATCAGCGATTTTGAATTTTGAATTTTTTTTCCACATTTTTTGCCCTTTTTTTTGTTAGTCTGAATAAAGATTTACACGCACGCACACACACACACACGGACACACACTCCCCTTTGTCCCGCCAGATGTTCTCGGCCGAGGAGGCATACGCCCAGCTTGCCTCCGACACCGAGAGTCCTAGTGAGGACGAGGATGACCCCACTTTCCTTTTGGCATCCGCGTCCTCCTCATCATCTAGCGATGATGATGAGCCAAGGGGACAGCCATGCTAGAGACCCTCTGTCCCACCCTAGTACTAGCAGCTCTGGGGCTCGTACTAGTTTTCTGGCCCACCAGTTAAATCCACCGGAGCCCCCTGCCGGTGAACTTGTCTGGTGTACCCCAGAGCGTTTTGAGCCCATGATTCCTGATTTTGTACGCCAACCAGGATTTCCACAGTGGGCTTCACTGAATACGACCACTTTAGTCTTTTTTTCAGTGACCACTTTGAAAATCTAATGGTGGAACAAACAAACCTGTACGCCTAACAGTTTGTTGCTCAACACCGGGGCTCCTTTTTGGCTAGGCCCGGTGACTAGACTCCGATGAGTGCAGCTGAGATGAGGACATTTTGGGGCCTTCGTGCTGCACATGGGCCTAGTCAAGAAACCTAGTGTCAGGCATTACTGGAGTGGGGACGTCCTCTACCAGACCCCACTTTACAGTACGGCCATGACACGCTCCCGCTTTGAGGTCACCCGGAAATGCCTGCATTATTCAGATAATGCAGCATGTCCCCCCCAAGGTGATCCTGCCTATGACCGCCTGTACAAAATCAGGCCGGTCATTGACCACTTTGGGGCCAAATTTGTACAGGCCTATGTACCAGGAAGGGAGGTCGCGGTTGATGAGTCTCTCATTGCTTTCAAGGGGAGACTCATTTTCCGCCAAAATGTGTTACCGCCAGTTCTGTGAGATGGTCTGGCAGACGTTCTTCTCTACCTCTTGTATGACGTTCTTTGTTTTGGTTTTACTGTCATCTCCTTTCCTTCTGCCAGGTGTCACTTATTTAGACTAATCGTCTTCCTTATATTCCCTCCCATACTGCCTCACTTTGCGGTTTATACTACTTCCTGGATGAAGCGTTCACTGCTGGAGGCTGCTGCTGCTGGTTTCTCAGATAAGTCTTTTCATGTATTGTGCTTCCTTGCTGGCTTGATTCTTGGTGACCCTGACTCCGTCCGTATTAAGTGCAGGGAGCCGGTGGTCATGTGCCCTCACTATCAAGCCAGTCGGTCATTTATTTATACGTTCCAGCTATCTGATCCCAAACTAAGGAGCATATAGGTGAGCCCTATAAAACCCTAAGAGCTCTCCCTGACTGCTATGCCCATGCAAGGGTCTCAATGGTAGACGATTGCATGCCCACATACCTAAGACTGTGTGACACCTGAAAACCCTATAATAGTGAGGTGACACGACCACCGGCTCTCTGCACTTAATACTGACGGAGTCAGGGTCACCTAGAATCAAGCCTGTTGGAAGACGGCCGGAGCATTCATCAAACCAAAGGGCATGACCAAATTCTCGAAATGACCCTCAGGGGTATTGAAAGCCGTCTTCCATTCGTCCCCTTCCCTGACCCTGACTAGGTTGTATGCCCCTCTTAAATCCAACTTAGAATTTTTTTTAGCCCCAACAATCTGGTTAAACAGGTCCGGGATCAGAGGCAGCGGATATGGGTCACGAATTGTGATACGGTTCAGCTCCCTGAAATCCAGACAAGGTCTTAAAGAACCATCTTTTTTCTTAACAAAAAAAAACCAGCGGCAACAGGTGACTTCGAGGGTCGGATGTGTCCCTTTCTCAGGCTCTCAGAGACATAAGTATGCATAGCGACTCTTTCAGGTTGGGAGAGATTGTATAAACGTGATTTTGGCAGCTTGGCGCCTGGGATGAGATTAATAGGGCAGTCGTACTCCCGGTGAGGGGGCAACTCCTGGACACCACTCTCGGAAAACACATCTGAAAATTCTGAGAGAAAAGATGGTACAGTCTTGGTAGAAACCTCTGAAAGAGACGCCGTGAGGCAATTTTCTCTGCAAAACTCACTCCAACCATTTATTTGCCTCGCTTGCCAATCAATGGTGGGGTTATGTTTAGTGAGCCAGGGTAGCCCCAACACTAGAGGAGTAGGTAATCCGCTTAGGACGAAACATGAAATATCCTCAACATGAGCGTCACCCACAGTCAAACAGATATTGTGAACTATGCCCTTTGACGATCTTTGAGAAAGTGGAGCGGTATATCCTTTTCCAAAGTGCATACCTGAAAACCATGCGTTATTGCAAATTGATTATCAATGAGATTGACAGCTGCTCCACTATCTACAAAAATCTCACGATGTTCTTGCAGTCTAGCGCCACCCTGGCAGGCAAAAGAAAACGGGAACTACAAGCAAACTGCAAACCTTCAATTTCTGCATCAACCTTGCCAATAGTAGCAAATAGAAAGTTTTTATAGGGTTTTTTCTTTTTGTTTCTTTTTTATTACCCTCCAAAAACTCCATGAATCTCCTAGAGGGGCAAACATTAGCCAAATGATTTATACCCGCACAACAGAAACAAACCCTCCTCCGAGAGCTGAATCCTCTTCTATCAGAGGCAAGCAAACTGCATGGCCTCTGCCTCAGAGGGGATTGAGAGGGACTGAGACCCCTGCGCACTGAATGAGCCAGCCCCACTGTCCTCGGGCTGAATATGACAGGAAGGAGTAGTCTCCTCTCTCTCTCTAAGACGCCTGTCAATGCGAACAGCTAGAGACATGGCAGATTCTAACGAGGCTGGTCTCTCATGAAAAGCAAATGCATCTTTCAATCTTTCCGAAAGACCATAGCAAAATTGACTTCGGAGTGCAGCATCATTCCAACCAGTATCAGCTGCCTATCTCCGAAATTCAGAACAATATATCTCTGTGGACTGTTTACCCTGGCATAAAAGACGCAGTTTAGATTCAGCCAGAGCAATACGATCCGGGTCATCATATATCTGCCCCAGGGCTACAAAAAATTCATCCACCGATCGGAGGGGCCGTGCCCCCACCGGCAGCAAAAAGGCCCAAGGCTGAGTGTTATCCCTGAGCAGCGAGATGATCCCCACCCTCTGCTCCTCATCACCAGAGGAATGGGGAAGTAGGCGAAAATCGAGTTTGCAAGCCTCTAAAGCGAACAAAATTCTCACTACCCCCGGAGAGCGTATCCGGAAGCGAGATCTTAGGCTCGGAACAAACTCCATGAATGCCAGCAGAACCGGTCACCTGAAACTGAGACACAGTTTTATGGAGATCTGATACCTCCAGGAAAGACCTGGCATGTGGTCAATCAAGGCTGAAACCGGATCCATGTTTAAGATGGTTATGGCAGTTTATAATGTCACGGATGATGTTACAGATAGCTGGAACTTATGAATGGCTTGATTCCAAACTAAGGAGCATATAGGTGAGCCCTATAAAACCCTAAGAGCTCTCCCTGACTGCTATGCCCATGCAAGGGTCTCAATGGTAGACGATTGCATGCCCACGTACCTAAGACTGTGTGACACCTGAAAACCCTATAATAGTGAGGGGACACAACCACCGGCTCCCTGCACTTAATACGGACGGAGTCAGGGTCACCTAGAATCAAGCCAGCAAGGAAACACAATACATGAAAAGACTTATCTGAGCAAACAGCAGCAGCAGCCTCCAGCAGTGAACACTTCATCCAGGAAGTAGTATAAACCGCAAAGTGAGGCAGTATGGGAGGGAATATAAAGGGAGATGATTAGTCTAAATAGGTGACACCTGGGAGAAGGAAAGGAGATGACAAAGTGAAACCAAAACAAAGAACATCATGCAAGAGGTAGAGAAGGACGTCTGCCAGACCATCTCACAGAACTGGCGGTGACACTTTTATAGTAGTATCCCCTTGTTCCAGTCCCTCGCTGCCAGATCCATATCCGCTTGTGGGACCGTGCAGAAAAACCTCCCTACCCACCCCCTCCAGGTACCTATCCCCAGGGGTGAGACCCGTGCCATTACCAGTGAAAACCTGTTGGTGGTCAGATATAAGGACAAGAGGGATGTCCTTGTACTGTCCACAATTCATCATCCCTGTCGCTGTGCGAGGTACCTCGGCAACGGTCCTCAAGCCCAAATGTATCGTCGACTACAATCGGTATATGGGAGGAGTTGATCTCTCTGATCAAGTACTCAAGTCATATAACGCCATGCGCAAAACCCGGACATGGCACAAAAAAGTTGCGGTCTACTTGGTTCAGGTTGCCTTGTACAACTCTTTTGTGCTGTCCCGGAGCCCTGGTAACACAGGGAAATTCTTTCAGTTCTATGCGGCAGTCCTCAAGGACCTGATCTTTTCTGACTGGGAAAGAGCAGGCCAGAGTACCTCGTGAACTGGAGGTGCCCGGATCGTCCCTGGCCAACACTTTCCAGGTGTGGTCCCCCATACTGGAAAGAAGGGATGGACCCTAAAAAAGTGCAGAGTGTGTCACAGGAGGGGGATACGGAAGGACTCCACTACTCAGTGCGACACTTGCACTGATTATCTGGGCCTCTGCATTGATGGTTGCTTCAGGGACTACCACACTTCCATGGAGTACTAAATTTATATCCCAATTTAGCCACTGATAATCGGATAAAAAACTGGTTCTTAGACTTGAGACACTAAAACTAAAATGATAATTTTTTTTTCAAAAATAATATTTAGTAAAACAAAAATTAATAAAAAAAGTAGACATATTAGGTATTGCCGCATCCGTAATAATCTGCTCTATAAAAATACCCCCCCTAACCCCTTAGATGAACTGGGTCAAAAAAATTTAATAAAAACTGTGCAAAAAAAAGGTTTTTTTTGTCACCTTACACCACAAAAATTGTAATAGCAAGCGATCAAAAAGTCATATGCCCCCCAAAATAGTGTCAATAAAACAGTCCTCTCATCCCACAAAAAATGAGCCCCTACCAAAGATAATCGGCTAAAAACAAAAAAAAAATTATGACTCTTAGACTATAGAGATACTAAAATGTTTTTTTGGTTTATAAAAAGAAATTATAGTGTAAAACATAATTTCTTTTTTTAAAGTAGACATATTAGGGATCACTGCGTCCGTAAGAATCTGTTCTATAAAAATACCGCCCCTAACCCCTCAGATGAACACGGTAAAAAAATAAAATAAAAACGGTGCAAAAAAAGGTAGTTTTTGTCACCTTACATCACAAAAATAGTAATAGCAAGCGATCAAAAAGTCATATGCCCCCCAAAATAGAGCCAATAAAACTGTCCTCTCATCCTGCAAAAAATGAGCCCCTACCTAAGAAAATTGTCTAAAAACCAAAAAAAAAAGACTCAGACTATGGAGATACTAAAATGTTTTTTTTGGTTTATAAAAAGATAATATAGTGTAAAACATAAATAAAATAAAAAAGTAGACATATTAGGTATCGCCGCGTCCGTAAGAATCTGCTCTATAAAAATACCCTCCTAAACTATCAGATGAACACTGTCAAAAAAATAAAATAAAAACGGTGCAAAAAAAGGTATTTTTTTGTCACCTTACATCACAAAAGTTGTAATAGCAAGCGATCAAAAAGTTATATGTCCCCCAAAATAGTGCCAATAAAACCATCCTCTCATCCCGCAATAAATGAGTCCCTAACTAAGATAATCGGCTAAAAACTAAAAAAAAAGACTCTTAGACTATGGAGATACAAAAATGTTTTTTTTTGTTTATAAAAAGATAATATAGTGTAAAACATGAATAAATAAATAAAAAGTTGACATATTAGGTATTGCCGTGTCCGTAAGAATCTGCTCTATAAAAATACCCCCCCTAACCCTTCAGATGAACACGGTAAAAAATAAAATAAAATAAAAAGCGGTGCCCAATATTTTTTTTTCCATTTTTATCCGTTTTTTTCAAATAAAAAAGTAAGGGTTAACAGCCAAACAAAACTTTATATTTATTACCCTCATTCTGCAGTTTACAGAAACACCACATTTGTGGTCGTAAACTGCAGGGCGCAGAAGGAAAGGAACGCTGTATGGTTTCTGACAGGCAGATTTTGATGGCCATTTTTTTTTGGGCACCATGTCCCATTTGAAGCTCCCCTGATGCACACCTAGAGTAAAAACTCCATAAACGCGACCCCATTTAAGAAATAACACCCCTCAAGGTATTCAAAACTGATTTTGCAAACTTCGTTAACCCTTTAGGTGTTCCACAAGAGTTATTAGCAAATGGAGATGAAATTTCAGAATTTCTATTTCTGGTAACCTTGCCTCACAAAAATGTAATATAGATAAACCAAAAATCATATGTACCCTAAAAATAGTCCCAACAAAACTGCCACCTTATCCCATAGTTTCCAAAATGGGGTCAGTTTTATGGAGTTTCTACTCTAAGGGTGGATCAGGGGGGCTTCAAATGTGACATGTTGTAAATAAACCAGTCCAGCAAAATCTGCCTTCCAAAAACCACAAGGTGCAACTTTTCCTCTACGCCCTACCGTGTGCCCGTACAGTCGTTTACGGCCTTATATAGGGTGTTTCTGTAAACTACAGAATCGGGGCAATAAATATAGCATTTTGTTTGGCTGTTAGCTTTGTTACTGGCAAAAATGGATTAAAATGAAATTACAGAATTACAATTTTTTGGCAAATTTGACGTCTCCATTTGCCAATAACTCTTGTGCAGCACCTAAAGGGTTAACACAGTTTGTGAAATCATTTTTGAATACCTTGAGGGGTGTAGTTTCTTAAATGGAGTCACTTTTATGGAGTTTCTACTCTAGGGGTGCATCAGGGGGGCTTTAAATGGGACATGGTGTAAATAAACCAGTCCAGCAAAATCTGCCTTCCAAAAACCATATGGCGCCCTTTTCCCTCTACGCTCTACCGTGTGCCCGTACAGTAGTTTACGGCCTTATATAGGGTGTTTCTGTAAACTACAGAATCGGGGCAATAAATATAGCATATATAGTTTTTCTGGCTGTTAACCCTTGCTTTGTTACTGGAAAAAATTTATTAAAATTTAAAATTTGCCCAAAAATTGTAATTCTCAAATTTCATTCCCATTTGCCAATAACTCTTGTGCAACACCTAAAGGGTTAACAACGTTTGTAAAATCAGTTTTGAATACCTTGAGAGGTGTAGTTTCTAGAATGGGGTTATTTCTGGGTGGTTTTTATAATGTAAGCCTCACAAAGTGACTTTTGGGTTTTTGAAAATTTCTGAAAAATTTCAAGATTTGCTTCTAAACTTCTAAGCCTTGTAACATCCCCAAAAACTAAAATGTCATTCCCAAAATGATCCAAACATGAAGTAGACATATGGGGAATGTAAAGTAATAACTATTGTTGGAGGTATTACTATGTATTATAGAAGTAGAGAAATTGAAACTTGGAAATGTGCAACTTTAAAAAATCTTTTGATAAATTTGGTATTTAAAAAAAAAATAAAAATGAATTATTTTTGCTTCATTTTACCAGTTAATATGTGACGAAAAAACAATCTCAGAATGGCCTGGATAAGTAAAAGTGTTTTAAAGTTATCACCACTTAAAGTGACACTAGTCAGATTTGCAAAAAATGGCCTGGTCCTTAGGCCTCTTTCACACGGCCGTTGCGGAAACACGTGCGGGTGCGTAGCAGGAACACCCGCGATTTTTCCGCGCGAGTGCAAAACATTGTCATGCGTTTTGCACTCGCGTGAGAAAAATCGCGCATGTTTGGTACCCAAACCTGAACTTCTTCACAGAAGTTCAGACTTTGGATCGGTATTCTGTAAATTGTATTATTTTCCCTTATAACATGGTTATAAGGGAAAATAATAGCATTCTGAATACAGAATGCATAGTTAAATAGCGCTGGAGGGGTTAAAAAAATAAAAAAAAATTTAACTCACCTTAGTCCACTTGCTCGCGTAGCCGGCATCTCCTTCTGTCTTCATCTTAGCTTTGTGTAGCAACAAGGACCTTTGGTGACGTCACAGTCATCACATGATCCATCACCATGGTAAAAGATCATGTGATGGATCATGTGATGACTGTGACGTCACCAAAGGTCCTTGTTACTGCACACAGCTAAGATGAAAAAAGAAGGGGTGCCGGGCTGCGCGAGCAAGTGGATTGAGGCGAGTTAAATTTTTATTTTATTTTTTTAACCCCTCCAGCGCTATTTAACTATTCATTCTGTATTCAGAATGCTAATATTTTCCCTTATAACCATGTTATAAGGGAAAATAATAATGATCGGGTCTCCATCACGATTGTCTCCTAGCAACTGTGCGTGAAAATCGCACCGCATCCGCACTTGCTTGCGGATGCTTGCGATTTTCACGCAACCCCATTCACTTCTATGGGGCCTGCGTTACGTGAAAAACAGAATATAGAGCATGCTGCGATTTTCACACAACGCACAAGTGATGCGTGAAAATCACCGCTCATGTGAACAGCCCCATAGAACTGAATGGGTCGGTATTCAGTGCGGGTGAAATGCGTTCAACTCACGCATCGCATCCGCGCGGAATACTCGTCCGTGTGAAAGGGGCCTTAGGGTAAAATAAGGCTGTGTCCTTAACCTTCTCCCGACCGCCTAACGCAGGGATGTGTCCTTTGGGCGGCCGGGTTATTCCTTCTTGACGCGTCGGCGTTACGTGAACGCGCGCATGCGTGGCTGACAAATTAATCTACAGCCTGCCAGCAGCGATTTTTTTTAACCCTAAAAAAGTATATTAGACGCTGTTTTGTTAACAGTGTCTAATAGACCTACCTGCTTCTCTGGTGGTCCCTTTTGCTTGGATCGACCACCAGAGGACACAGGCAGCTCTGTAAGTAGCACCAATCACCACACTACACTACACCCCCCCCCGTCACATATTAACTCCTTATTAACCCCTGATCACCCCATATAGACTCCCTGATCACCCCCCTGTCATTGATCACCCCCCTGTAAGGCTCCATTCAGATGTCCATATGTGTTTTGAGGATCCGCAGAACACGGACACCGGCAATGTGCTTTCCGCATTTTGCGGATCCGCACATTACCAGAACTATATACAAAATGCCTTTTCTTGTCCGCAATAGGACATGTTCTATAGGCTCTACAAAAAACGCAGTGTTCACCCGATCAGGCCTGATCTTGTGCGCACACTTGCATTCAGTCCGACCCACCGCAGTGACAGAATTTTTTTTCTTCTGATCACTGCAAAAACACCATAAAATCGCTGCGGCACTATAAAAAGATCACTTTTGAGGGGCATGGCGAGTTCATAGAAGATTTTTTTTTAGGCACAAGTTAGCGGAAATTGATTATTTTTATATTTTTTTGTTTTTTCTTACAAAGTCTCATATTTCACTAACTTGTGACAAAAAATAAAATCTTACATGAACTCACCATACTCTCACGGAATCCAAATGCGTAAAAATGCCCTGTGAAATCCTTAAGGTACTCATTGGAATTTGGGCCCCTTTGCGCATCTTGGCTGCAAAAATTTGTCATGCATGTGGTATCACCGTACTCAGGAGAAGTAGGGCAATGTGTTTTGGGGTGTATTTTTACATATACCCATGCTGGGTGAGAGAAATATCTCAGTAAATTGACAAATTTGTATAATTTTTTTTTTTAAAGTTGCCAAGATGCGCAAAGGGGCCCAAATTCCAATGAGTACCTTTAGGATTTCACAGGGCATTTTTACGCATTTGGATTCCTCCGCGGCCCTGTTATTCCTCCTGGACGTGCCGGCATGTCCTTACTCCTCTCGCGAGACGCGAGATTTCCTGTAAACGCGCACACACAAGCGGAACTCGTTTTCATTTTTATATTTTTCTTACAAAGTCTCATATTCCACTAACTTGTGACAAAAAAATAACTTCTATGAACTCGCCATGCCCCTCACAGAATACCTTGGGATGTCTTCTTTCCAAAATGGGGTCACATGTGGGGTATTTATACTGCCCTGGCATTTTAGGGGCCCTAAAGCGTGAGAAGAAGTCTGGAATCCAATGTCTAAAAATGCCCTCCTAAATGGAAATTGGGCCCCTTGCGCATCTTGGCTGCAAAAAAGTGTCACACATGTAGCATCGCCGTACTCAGAAGAAGTTGGGCAATGTGTTTTGGGATGTCTTTTTACATATAACCATGCTGGGTTATATGACAACTTTGTATAGAAAAATTGAAAAAGTTGACTTTTAGAGAGATATTTCTCTCCCCCAGCATGGGTATATGTAAAAATACACCCCAAAACACATTGCCCTACTTCTTCTGAGTATGGCGAAACCCCATGTGTGGCACTTTTTTGCAGCCAAGATGCGCAAAGGGGCCCAATTTCCAATGAGTACTTTCAGGATTTCACAGGGCATTTTTATGAATTTGGATTCCAAACTACTTCTCACGCTTTAGGGCCCCTAAAATGCCAGGGCAGTATAAATACCCCACAAGAAGACACCCCAAGGTATTCCGTGAGGGGTATGGTTAGTTCATGTAAAATTTTATTTTTTGTCACAAGTTAGTGGAATATGAGACTTTGTAAGAAAAAAAAAAAGAACATTTTCCACTAACTTGTGACAAAAAATAAAAACTTCCATGAACTCACTATGCCCATCAGCGAATACCTTAGGGTGTCTATTTTCAGAAATGGGGTCATTTGTGGGGTGTTTCCACTGTCTGGGCATTGTAGAACCTCAGGAAACATGACAGGTGCTCAGAAAGTCAGAGCTGCTTCAAAATGCGGAAATTCACATTTTTGCACCATAGTTTGTAAATGCTATAACTTTTACCCAAACCAATAAATATACACTTATTGCATTTTTTTTAATCAAAGACATGTAGAACAATAAATTTAGAGAAACATTTATATAGAAATGTAGTTTTAATTGAAAAATTTTACAACCGAAAGTGAAAAATGATGTTTTTTTGCAAAAATTTCGGTCAATTTTGATTAATATAAAAAAAAGTAAAAATGTCAGCAGCAATGAAATACTACCAAATGAAAGCTCTATTAGTGAGAAGAAAAGGAGGTAAAATTCATTTGGGTAGTAAGTTGTCTGACTGAGCAATAAACCGTGAAAGTAGTATGGTCATTAAGGGGGTTTGAGCTAGGGGGGCTGAGCTGGTTAAGGGGTTCGATATACCTGTTTCCACCAAATATTTATTGAGGCCTGCGATATACCTGCTTCCACAAAATACTGATTAAGGGGTTTGATATACCTGATTCCACAAAATACTGATTAAGGGGTTTGATTTACACGCTTTAAAAAAATATTGATTGGGGGCTGCGATATACCTGCTTCCACAAAATACTGATTAAGGGGTTTGATATACGTGCTTCCACAAAATACTGATTGGGGGCTGCGATATACCTGCTTCCACAAAATACTGATTGAGGGCTACGATATAGCTGCTTCCACAAAATACTGATTAATCGGTTCGATATACCTGTTGCCACCAAATATTTATTGAGGCCTGCGATATACCTGCTTCCACAAAATACTGATTAAGGGGTTCGATATACCTGTTTCCACCAAATATATATTGAGGCCTGCGATATACCTGCTTTCACAAAATACTGATTGAGGGGTTTGATATACATGCTTCCACAAAATACTGATTGAGGGCTGCGATATACCTGCTTCCACAAAATACTGATTGAGGGCTGCGATATAGCTGCTTCCGCAAAATACTGATTGAGGTGTTTGATATACCTGCTTCCTCAAAATACTGATTGAGGGCTGTGATATACCTGCTTCCACAAAATACTGATTAAGGGGTTCGATATACCTGTTTCCACCAAATATTTATTGAGGCCTGCGATATACCTGCTTCCACAAAATACTGATTAAGGGGTTTGATATACCTGCTTCCTCAAAATACTGATTGGGGGCAGCGATATACCTGCTTCCACAAAATACTGATTAAGGGGTTTGATATACCTGATTCCACAAAATACTGTTTAAGGGGTTTGATTTACACGCTTTAAAAAAATATTGATTGGGGGCTGCGATATACCTGCTTCCACAAAATACTGATTAAGGGGTTTGATATACGTGCTTCCACAAAATACTGATTGGGGGCTGCGATATACCTGCTTCCACAAAATACTGATTGAGGGCTACGATATAGCTGCTTCCACAAAATACTGATTAATCGGTTCGATATACCTGTTGCCACCAAATATTTATTGAGGCCTGCGATATACCTGCTTCCACAAAATACTGATTAAGGGGTTCGATATACCTGTTTCCACCAAATATATATTGAGGCCTGCGATATACCTGCTTTCACAAAATACTGATTGAGGGGTTTGATATACATGCTTCCACAAAATACTGATTGAGGGCTGCGATATACCTGCTTCCACAAAATACTGATTGAGGGCTGCGATATAGCTGCTTCCGCAAAATACTGATTGAGGTGTTTGATATACCTGCTTCCTCAAAATACTGATTGAGGGCTGTGATATACCTGCTTCCACAAAATACTGATTAAGGGGTTTGATATACCTGATTCCACAAAATACTGATTAAGGGGTTTGATTTACACGCTTTAAAAAAATATTGATTAGGTGCTGCGATATACCTGCTTCCACAAAATATTGATTAAGGGGTTCGATATACCTGTTTCCACCAAATATTTACTGAGGCTTGCGATATACCTGCTTCCTCAAAATACTGATTAAGGGGTTTGATATACGTGCTTCCACAAAATACTGATTGGGGGCTGCGATATACCTGCTTCCACAAAATACTGATTGAGGGCTGCGATATAGCTGCTTCCACAAAATACTGATTAATGGGTTCGATATACCTGTTGCCACCAAATATTTATTGAGGCCTGCGATATACCTGCTTCCACAAAATACTGATTAAGGGGTTCGATATACCTGTTTCCACCAAATATATATTGAGGCCTGCGATATACCTGCTTCCACAAAATACTGATTGAGGGGTTTGATATATGTGCTTCCACAAAATACTGATTGAGGGCTGCAATATACCTGCTTCCACAAAATACTGATTGAGGGCTGCGATATAGCTGCTTCCGCAAAATACTGATTGAGGTGTTTGATATACCTGCTTCCTTAAAATACTGATTGAGGGGTTTGATTTACACGCTTTAAAAAAATATTGATTGGGTGCTGCGATATACCTGCTTCCACAAAATACTGATTAAGGGGTTCGATATACCTGTTTCCACAAAATACTGATTGGGGGCTGCGATATACCTGCTTCCACAAAATACTGATTGAGGGCTGCGATATACCTGCTTCCACAAAATACTGATTGAGGGCTGCGATATAGCTGCTTCCGCAAAATACTGATTGAGGTGTTTGATATACCTGCTTCCTTAAAATACTGATTGAGGGGTTTGATTTACACGCTTTAAAAAAATATTGATTGGGTGCTGCGATATACCTGCTTCCACAAAATACTGATTAAGGGGTTCGATATACCTGTTTCCACAAAATACTGATTGGGGGCTGCGATATACCTGCTTCCACAAAATACTGATTGAGGGCTGCGATATAGCTGCTTTCACAAAATACTGATTAAGGGGTTTGATATATCTGTTTCCACCAAATATTTATTGAGGCCTGCGATATTCCTGCTTCCACAAATACTGCTCTTCTCTAGGGACTTAGGCACAGGGTCATTTTGAAAATAACAGGCAGAGGAAGAGGCAGGCCTTTCCTTAGGGGTGGTAGGGGTCGGCAGGTGCACCAGGCTGGAGCCTAAGTGGGAAGTTGGAGAAAGCACGTGCGATTACTTCAAAGGGCGCACCAGAGTTGATTGAGTGTGTCACTCACCCTTCTGCTTCTGCACCCTCATCATCCTCTGTATCTGCACCCTCCTCACTCTTTGCTGTGTGCACCCCCAAATACACCACCACCACCATAGCCCCTCCACTCGAGTCAGAGGAATTATTTTCTCATCCATTCTCACACCTTACCGATGTGCAGCCATTCTTGACATCGGATGAGGAAGAGGAGGTAGCAACAGCCGCCACCCAGTGGTCTGACAACAGTACCCAGATCAGCCCAAGTAGGGAGGTCCCCGTTGTTGCTGCCTACTCCTAGATCTCAAATGTCACTGGTGGTGAAGGTGCCGATGATGACGTGTTGATGGACGTCACGTGGGTGCCCACAAGAGAGGAAGGGTAGGGGAGTTCAGAGGAAGAGACGGAGCAGCAGAGAGGGAGGAGAAGGAGGAGAAGCAGGCAGAGTGCGCAGAGCACAGGAGACATAAAGCAGACTGCAAATTTATCTGAAACGAGCCATCCACCATGCACGGTCACTTCTGGCGCTCCCAGGACACCGGCACATGGCTCCGCAGTGTGGGCTTTTTTTAACGTGTCAGCTGCTGACAATAGTTTTGCCATCTGCAGCCTGTGCCGTCAACGCATAAGTCGCGGTAAGCCCAACACTCACCTTGGGATGACCGCCTTAAGAAGGCACCTTGCCTCCCATCACCGAGCCCAGTGGGAGCAACGCCATCAGTACCCTCAAAGCCACACTCCCGGCACTCCACGTCCTGTCTCTTCTTCTTCATCTTCTCCTCCCATTTGTCCTCCACTCCACCTTCCACCTTGCAGTTGTTGCGTATATCTGGTAAAAGGCAGACTACCGTGGCCCAAATGTTCGAGCGTAAAAAGTTGATGACGCCGGATAACCCTCTTGCCCAACGTCTGACCGCTATCTTGTCGGAACTGCTAGCCCGCAAACTACTGCCATATAAACTGGCGGACTCTGAGGCCTTTAGAAAATTTGTGGCCATTGGCACACCGCAATGGAAGGTCGCCGAAAGGAAATATTTCTCCCAGAAGGGCATCCCAGAGCTATATGGTCACATTCAGCAGCAAGATACATCTCACCTCAGACACGTGGTCTAGAAAACACAGGCAGGGAAGGTACATAACTTTTTCTGCCCACAGGATGAACCTTCTGACGGCTGTCAAGCATGTAACCCATGGCACACGTGTGGATTTGGTGTTACCGCCAAGGATTGCATGCAGGCCTGCCTCTTCTTCTCCTCCTCCTACTCCATCCTCCGTCTCCTCCTCGGCTGACTCCTCCGTTTTCACTGCTACCGCCACTTCTGCTGCGCCCCCCAATCTCCCCAGAACCTATTCGACATCCCAGGTGAGACAAGGGCTGTCTTTAATGTGGGGCAAAAGAGGCAGCTGCCCACTGGTGACGTGGGGGGCGGTGGCAGGAAGTGCTCATCTCCATAGTTACAGTATCTGTATCGCCGTCCTTAGGACAGCGATACAGAAAGAAAGTGCTGTGGCGGGGTAGGGGAGGGAGAGGCGTCTCCCTTCCCCATTCCTCTAATAGGCTGCAGGCAGGTCATCGCGCCGCCTGAGCCTTACAGCGCAGGACATTGTGAAAGCGTTCATTGTGGAAGCGCTCATCTCCATAGGTATCTGTATCGCCGTCCTCAGGACAGCGATAGAGATGAAAGTGCTGCGGTAGGGCAGGGGAGGGAGAGGCGTCTCCCTTCCCCATTATTCTGATAGGCTGCAGGCACGTCATCGCGCCGCCTGAGCCGTACAGCGCGGGACACAGGCCGGAAAAGGCCTGCATCACATCGCTGCCAGCCTGATGGTGGTAAGTATAAGTGTTTATTTTTTTTATATGGTACTACTACTGGCACATGATTAGGGGGCATCTATGAGGGCACCTGTCACTGCACATGATTAGGGGGCATCTATGGGGGCATCTATGGGGGCACTTGTTACTGGCACATGATTGGGGGGCATCTATTACTGGCACATAATTGGGGGGCATCTATGGGGCAATTGTTACTGGCACATGATTGGGGGGCATCTATGGGGCACTTGTTATTTGAACATGTTTGGGGGGAATTTATGGGGGCACCTGTTACTGGCACATGATTGGAGGGCATCTATAGGGGCACTTATTACTGGCACATGATTGGTGGGCATATATGGGGGCACTTGTTACTGGCACATGATTGGGGGCATCTATGGGGGTGCTTGTTATTGGCACATGATTGGGGGGCATCTATGGGGATACTTGTTACTGGCACATGATTGGGGGGCATCTATGGGGCACTTGTTACTGGAACATGATTGGGCTCATCTATGGGGGCACTTGGTACTGGCATATTATTGGGGGGCATGTATGGGGCAAATCTTACTGGCACATTATTGGGGGCACTGTGGGGGCATCTATGGGGGGCTTCTAACTGGCACATTATTGGGGACACTATGGGGGCATCTACTGAGGCCACAAAGAAGGGGTATTTTATATGGGGGGCTCTGTATAGGGGTATTTTATACTGGGGCACGTTATGGTGGCTACTATGGAGAAGGGGAGAGAGGAGTACTATGTGCTCATCTATGGGGGGCACTAAGAAGGGGTAGTTTATACTAGCAAATTATGGGGGACACTGAGGGCATCTACTGGGGCACTATATATGGGGCATTTTATACTGGTACATTATGGGGGGCACTAGGTATAAGGGGGGAAAGGAGCACTATGAGGGCATTTACTGGGAGCACTATATAGTGGCACATTATGGGGGCACTATGGGGACATTAGCTCAACTGGGGGCATTAAAAGGGGGTATTTTTTGCACTGGCACATTATAAGGAGAATTATTACTACTGGGGGGCATTATGATGGGCTTTATTACTACTGGGGGTCTATGGGGTACATGATTACTAGTATGGGCACTATGGGAGCATTGCTACTTCTGGGGCACAGTGGGGACATGTTGGGGGCACAGTAGGAGCACTATTACTACCATGTGTGCTCTAGCAGGAAATTATTCCTATTGGTGGGACTTTTGGGAGCACTATTACTGTGGGGGCACCTTGGCACAGTATCAGCTTACCCTAATTATTTTTGGCGGACGTTATGTTTACACTATTAGTGTCAGGGGCACTATTTGCTGGGTGCAGTTATTATAGGGCACTGTGTGCCAATAATTATTAAAGGGCACTATCTGCATGGTACTACTGTAGTGTCCCACTACGTAAAGGTGGGCACTACTAAGGGTCAATTGGGTCATGTTGTCCCCCACCTCCTGTGGGAGATTGCTATTATGTTTTGTATTGTATGACTGCATAATTCCATGTTAATTCCTGTGTACCAGGTCTGCTAGGGGTGTAGTTTCTCCTCCTAAGCTGTAGAGGGAGCTAGGGAACCCTCTAGTATATACAGTGAGGCCCAGACAGGAAAGAGTTAGTCCAGTCTAGTCCAGGAGGCTAAGTAGTTCTAGCCTGCCTGAAGTCCTGAGCAAGTGAAGCTCAGAAATTAGTCCAGGAGAAGAAGTTTCCTCCTGAAGTTATCCTGCATCTTGCAAAGTACAGAGCAGTGCTAATCATATCCAGCCAAGTAGAAAGCTGAAGGGCAGAAGTTTGTTGACAGCAAGAGCATTTATACCAGAGGAAGGTTTCCCTACCCAAGGATAAAGCCAGCTATTAGGCATACGGGTCTTGGAGAAAGCCAGACAGGATTCTGCAGAAAGTACAGCCTGATCTGTGAGTTTTATTCCCTCTGAGTTATCTTGCTAGGATTCTACTTGCTATTTATGTAAAGCCTGCCTGATACCAATATCCTTCATATGGAACTGTTTGAAGCTTGTACATAGTTGAACTGTTTAGTAAAGAGAAATTCTAGTTCACTACAATCGTGTGTACCTCCATTATTCCTCCTAACAATAGGTGTGCCACCGTTACCGGCACTGGCGTCACGAACTGTAAGGGATCTTGCCGCAGGCACGGTAAACCTACAACACCCAGGGCACCTCCCCAATCACCCGGCCTGGTCCCTATATCCAGAGAGTGCCCCACAGGATCTACGTGACAGCCTCTTCATCACTGCTGTATGCCTGCCCAGGGTATACAACAAACTGTGAGTACTAAGAGCAACCCTCGGTCTGTTAACTGACCCCCGTGACCTCGCATTCGCTCACCCTGAAGGACTGGCGTACTGCACTACTATTATCAGGGGGTTTATCTGTTTCTGCAGTATAGTATTGGGGAGCACATCGGCACAGTATTTGGGTTGTAGGATCAGGGCCGTTTCTAGGGGCGGGCGGGACGGGCGGCCGCCCGGGGCGCTGTCAGAAGCAGGGGGCGCCCATTGAGGTAAAAAAAAAAGAAAATTCGTTAAAGGATCGGGCGGCCGGGCGGCGGTGCCCCTCATCCTGAGCCTCCTGAGCGGCCGGCTCAGTGCTGCGCAGCCTGCCTGCGCTGCAGGACTGCTGAGTTGTTAGTGTAGCGTGGCCGAGCTCTGTTCGGTCCGGCCCGGGGTACAGGAGCATTTGTTTCTTGTACCCTGGCCGGACTGAAAGGAAGTGCACACTAAGTGAGCACTTCCTGTCAGCCGGGTACAGGAAACAAAAGCTCCTGTACCGCGGAGCGAACAGAGCTCGGCCACGCTACATTAGAGGTGACATTGACAAGGGGGAGGAAATGAGAGTGGGGGGGGGAGTAGAATGAGACTGAGAGTGACAAGGGGGGGGGGAGTAGTAGAATGAGAGTGACAAGGGAGGGGGGGAGTAGTAGAATGAGAGTGACAAGGGCAGGGGGGGAGTAGTAGAATGAGAGTGACAAGGGAGGGGGGGAGGAGTCAGTAGTAGAATGAGAGTGACAAGGAGGGGGGGGAGTAGTAGAATGAGAGTGACAAGAGGGGGGGGAGTAGTAGAATGAGAGTGACAAGAGGGGGGGGAAGTAGTAGAATGAGAGTGACAAGGGAGGGGGGGGAGTAGTAGAATGAGAGTGACAAGGGAGGGGGGGGAAGTAGTAGAATGAGAGTGACAAGGGGGGGGAGTAGTAGAATGAGAGTGACAAGGTAGAGGGGGGAGTAGTAGAATGAGAGTGACAAGGGAGGGGTGGGAGTAGTAGAATGAGAGTGACAAGGGGGGTGGGGGAAGTAGAATGAGAGTGACAGAGGGGGGGGAGAGAGAGTGACCAAAGGGGGGGGGGGGAGAAGAGTGTGTGACAAGGGAGGGGGGGAGAAGAGAGTGACAAGGGAGTCCGCAGAGCCAGACTGCAGCCAGAGACCAGATCATCTAATTGTCCTGGTGGTAAGTAGACAATGCAATATGTGTATTATTTAATTGTTTAGTTATTAATACTACATTTTGCGGACCGCACATTGCCGGCACTAAGAGAATATGCCTATTCTTGTCCGTTATTGGGGACAAGAATAGGACATGTACTATTTTTTTTCAGGTTCGGAATTGCGGATCCGGGTCCGCAATTCCGGATCTGATAAGGGGGGGGGGGGGGCGGGGGGGCCAATTTTTATCTTGCCTAGGGCGGCAAAAATCCTTGCACCGGCCCTGGTCAGACTTACTGACGCCACACGCCTGATCCTCCCACTAGGCGGCGCAGGCGCGTGACATACAGTGAGTGAGTGAGCGCCGCACTGCCTGCCTGTTACCGCCCGCTGAGCCCTGAGCAGTGCTGATGCCTGCTGTGAGGCGAGTGATGGTCTGGGGGGCATTAATTACAATGGGGGGATGGGGGTTATTACAATGGGGGGGGCATTAATTACAATGGGGGGGGCCACTGTGGGAGACATGAAAATGGGGGCCACTGTCACTGTGGGGGACATTAAGTTTAATAAGGATCACTATGGACATTATTTAGAATGGAGGCTGCTGTGGGTGTCATTATAACTATAATGTCTGATAGGCCTAGTCCTGAGCTGAGTTATATTACCCTGCCCATGCCCTGTATAATAATGTACCCATCCCTGATACCCCTTAGTTATATTACCCCGCTGGAGTAATATAACTAAGGGGTATCAGGGTACATTATTATACAGGGCAGGGTAATATAACTCAGGACTAGGCCTATCCGACATTATACAGTTATAATGACATCCACAGCAGCCTCCATTCTAAATAATGTCCATAGTGATCCTTATTAAAAATAATGTCCCCCCACAGGCAGGCAGTGTGGGCGGCGGCGCTCACTCACTGTACCTCACGCACTGCGTGACGTACAGTGAGTGAGGTCAGCACCGCCGCCCGCACTGCCTGCCTGTCTGTCTGTTACCGGGGGGGGGGGGGGGGGGAGTTTTTTTGACACTCGCCCTGAGAGAAATTTTACCTAGAAACTGCACTGTGTAGGATGATTGTTTAGAAGATGGGAGGATAATGGAAAAGTAGTAAACTAAGATTATGTTTGTCAAACTATTAGAAAATAGAAAGGAGACACCGCGCTCAGCCTAATACACCTGACCCTTATTAACCCCTGGTTCTGATCGAGATAAACCTGCCCACCTCAGTTTAGAATAGCAAGATTACCTTGGTTCTGATGTGTGGGATCAGGAGGCTACCTTCTCGGGTGTTCCAATATGCACGATTTCTTCTACACAGAGGCGAATAGCAGGTAGAATAAGCTGTGTGGAGTTTGCCCCGCTCACGCTCACAAGGGGAGCTGTTGACGTCACCTACTGAGCTACGGAGTATTGTGGGCACCAAAACACCTTCCTACGCGTTTCGAGTACAACAGTACTCTTCGTCAGGGAATCAATCTAGTGCCTCCAATGGCTTCCTTTTATTCTACCTCCTCGCGGTCTTAATTAGCTCCGGTTTCAGAAATTCGACGATTAAAATATATTCGATAATATTAATCGATGCTTTTAATCGAAACCAAATAACTCGATTTCTGCGTTTAGACCATTCGGGACAAGTGTGTTCATATTAAAAATCCATTGGGTTTCCTTTTTCGACATATTTTTAATGATATCGTCTCCTCGTATGTCCATTTTAACTACTTCTATTCCGAAAAATGAGGATCCCTCGAATTTTCCATTATGCCTCAATGTGTAGTGTCTCGAAAGAGGATGCCCTTCCGATTTTTTATTTATATTATATATGTGCTCGCTCAGTTGTTTTTTCAATTGTCTCTTTGTGCGCCCAATGTATAACTTTTCGCAGGGGCACTTTATTGCGTAAATGACTCCTTTGGTGCTGCATGTTAATGTAGTCCTGAATATTATATTCGTAGGTGCCATCCTCGTTTATTATTCGACTCATTTTGATAGTATTTTTCTGCGATTTTTTACATACCATGCATTTTTTACAGGGAAAGAATCCTTTTAACTCATGCTTATCTTTTTCTTTTTTGCTATTCATTATGGCCGCACATTTTTTTGTGGGTGCAATAATGTTCCCAATATTTGCCGCTTTTTTTAAAACAAACGCTTGGTCTTTGATAAACAGATGTCCTATTGTCTTATCCTCTTTTAATATATCCCAATGACGTTTTACGATATTCCTAAAAATTCGTGTTTGGGCATTATATGGGATAATGGGTTGAATTTTTTCTATTTCGCTCTCTTCCTGTTGTATCTGACACTTTTTCCACTGTTATATTCTTTAAAAGGTTTTCCCTCTCCATACGTTTAATGTTATCTTTCTGTTCCAAGAGTTTATCCATATTGTATCCCTTTGATGCAAATTTATTTTGTAATTTCTCTGCTTCTTTATCATACTATATTTCCTCTGTGCAGTTTCTCCTAATGCGTAAAAATTGGCTCCTAGGTATATTATCAAGGCAACAAGGTAGATGACAGCTAGTCCTAGAAATGTAACTATTCGAATCAGTAGGTTTCTCATACAAAGATTCCATTTGTCGATAGTTTATCGATTTTTAGAAGAGATATTATCGCTGCAACCCCGCACTGAGGATAGGCAGTCCCTTTTAAACAGTCCATTCGGTGATATTTTTCTGAGTGTTAGAAGGTGTGTTATTGTAATATACAAAAATGTCGATTTTATGGTGGGATAGGAAGGAACGTATACAGAGGGTTCAAACATTATTTAAGATGGGAAATGTTTGGCAGAGTGAAAGTCTACACAAAGAAAAAAATCTGTACCTCCCGCACATTGTGGCAACCCTGAAACAATTAGAATATTTACTTATAAGCGAGATGAAAGACCTTTGGGAAATAGCGTCCCTAGAAAAATATCTGGAATATGACATTGTACCAAGGGGGTTAAAATAGATAAATCATTATCAGGGGATATGGGGGATCAGAATATTGTGGCAGAATGGAAATTAATGTTACATAACTTTTCACGTAAAACAATGGAATTTATTATCGGGAAAAGAAACCAAAGACTAATAAACACAAATGAAAACATCAAAAAATTATTTGAAGAATTAAGACCATGGAAAGATCATTTAGATATAAAACAACTTTTGGAAAACATAAACGAAGAATTAAATATGATGGAAGAAGAAATAAAAGAGAAAAAAGTAAGACTTTAATCGGGATTCCCTGCCCAATATTGCCCAAGAATTTAAATATAGAGAAAATTCGTTTGAAACTGTAGATGAATATATACCACAATATAATGAAGAATGAGAAGAGTTATTGTCCCTGATGACAGTACATAGTGAGGAAGAAACAATGAGTGAGGAGAAAACATCCATAGAAAGAAATTAGGCGGAAAAGGATTCCGTAGCCTGTAGTATGAGAGAACTACTACCAACCGCAACATACAATCGGTATAGCCCCCTTGAGGAGAATAAAGGAGATGAGGAAGAAAGTAGAATAAGTCTAAATAGAAGGGAGGGGTGCGAGACAGATATGAATGAGAATAGTGGTAATAGAATGGGAGGTACTACAGAGAACGCAGTTAGACCCAAAGAAAAACGAGATACGTCAAAAAATAAAACAAGCAGTAAAAAAAAGTAAAGCGTTTTTTCAGGCCCCAGAGGAAAGGAAATTCAAAAGGGGATGTAGAGGAGGGAAACTCGCCAAAAAGAAAAAACTACTAAAAATAATGAAGCAAAGAGGTAAGGAGGGGGAAAATAACGTACAAACTAATCAAGATCTTGGGCAAAAAATTTATAATTTAAGTAATTATGTCCTAAATAAGGGGGACGAAGAAATCCTTAAGAAAGGGCTCAAATTTGCCCCAACAACCTATTTCAATAAAGTCGAGGGTTCGCAAATTTATGAGACGTATAGCCTTAAAGAAATATTGCCTAAAAAGGAACAAAAATAGGCATCAAAAGGAAGAAATAGAAATCAATAATGACCCATTTAGACATACCAGCCTGAAACCCAGGTCTCGGTTAGACCCAATAAATTAATATTCCACAGCACTAAATACTTTTATGAACCTGGTTACGAAGGATATTAAGAAAATAAAAAGATCAAAAAGATCAAAATATATGAGTAATATAACCAAAGCTGAAAAGGAAGCGATAATAAATATGCAAGAAAACAATCAGATAATCATTCGCCCGGCAGACAAGGGGGGAGGGATTGTAGTATTAAATAAAGAGGACTATGATAGGAAGCATCAAACATATTAAGAGACAGCAAAACATATAAATTATTAAAAAAGGATCCGACAGAAATTTTTAAAAAGGAACTAAAAGAACTGGTATATAAAGCCAGGGATAAAGGCATTCTTCACAAACAGGAAAGCTTTTACATCGACAACAGATATCCAAAAATGGCCATCTTCTATCAAAACCCCAAAATACATAAAGATGCCAATAGGCCTCCTGGTAGGCCTATAGTATCAGGGGTGGAGTGCCTAACTAGTACATTATCCAAATATGTTGACCAATACTTACAACCTTGTGCACAGTCCCTACCCTACCTATCTTAAAGACACCAAGCACATACTCCAAATTTTGGAAAAAATACAGTGGAGAGAGAACTATATAATAGGTACGCTAGACGTAAAGTCGTTATATACGGTAATAGAAAATAAGAAAGGCCGCGAAGCTGCACAGTAATTTTTATACCAAAAAGAAGAGCTGCCCAATACGCAGATAGAATTTATTGGGGAATGTATTTCCTTTATTTTGGAAAAAACTTTTTTAGATATAGGGATGACGTCTATCTTCAGACGTGGGGGACCGCTATGGGGACGAGGTTCGCACCGGGGTTCGCTAATCTATATGTTGGGAGGTGGGAGATGGAAGCTATACATCCCAACAACGAGCTCCGGGCGGGCCTCGTCCTCTGGCGGCGCTTCATAGATGACGTCATTTTTATTTGGGAAGGGGGAGAAACAAGTTTAAAGGAATTTTTTATTGATATTAATAAAAATACATTTTATTTGGAATTTACTCCCACATACAGTTTTAGAGAAATACATTTTTAGATTTAATCATTTATGTAAGGGGAGAAAAAATATGCACAAAAACTTATGAGAAACCTACTGATTCGAAAAGTTACATTTCTAGGACTAGCTGTCATTTACCTTGTTGGCTTGATAATATACCTAGGAGCCAATTTTTACGCATTAGGAGGAACTGCAGTGAAGTAATAGAGTATGATAAAGAAGCAGAGAAATTACAAAATAAATTTGCATCAAAGGGATATAATATGAATAAGCTCTTGGAGCAGAAAGATAAAATCAAACTTATGGAGAGGGAAAACTTCCTAAAAAACATAACAGTGGAAAGAGTGTCACAGATACAACAAGAAGAAGAGAAATAGAAAAATTCCACCCATCATTCATCCCATATAACTGCCCAAACACGAATTTTTAGGAATATCGTAAAACGTCATTGGGATATATTAAAAGAGGATAAGACAATAGGACATCTATTCATTAAAGACCCAGCGTTTGTTTTTAAAAAGCGGCAAATATTGGGAATATAATTGCACCCAATGAAAAAATGTGCGGCCATAATGAATAGTAAAAAAGAAAATCACAAGCATGAGGTTAAAAGGATTCTTTCCCTGTAAAAAATGCATGGTATGTAAAAAAATCGCAGAAAAATACTATCAAAATGAGTCGAATAATAAACGAGGATGGCACCTACGAATATAATATTCGGGACTACATAACATGCAGCACCAAAGGAGTCATTTACGCAATAAAGTGCCCCTGCGAAAAGTTATACATTGGGCGCACAAAGAGACAATTAAAAAAACAACTGAGCGAGCACATATATAATATAAATAAAAAAATCGGAAGGGCATCCTCTTTCGAGACACTACACATTGAGGCATAATGGAAAATTCGAGGGATCCTCATTTTTCGGAATAGAAGTAGTTAAAATGGACATACGAGGAGACGATTTCATTAAAAATATGTTGAAAAGGGAAACCCAATGGATTTTTAATATGAACACACTTGTCCTGAATGGTCTAAACACGGAAATCGAGTTATTTGGTTTCGATTAAAAGCATCGATTAATATTATCGAATATATTTTAATCGTCGAATTTCTGAAACCGGAGCTTATTAAGACCGCGAGGAGGTAGAATAAAAGGAAGCCATTGGAGGCACTAGATTGATTCCCTGACGAAGAGTACCGTTGTACTCGAAACGCGTAGGAAGGTGTTTTGGTGCCCACAATATTCCGTAGCTCAGTAGGTGACGTTACCAGCTCCCCTTGTGAGCGTGAGCGGGGCGAACTCCACACAGCTTATTCTACCTGCTATTCGCCTCTGTGTAGAAGAAATCGTGCATATTGGAACACCCGAGAAGGTAGCCTCCTGATCCCACACATCAGAACCAAGGTAATCTTGCTATTTTAAACTGAGGTGGGCAGGTTTATCTCGATCAGAACCAGGGGTTAATAAGGGTCAGGTGTATTAGGCTGAGCGCGGTGTTTCCTTTCTATTTTCTAATGAATTGTGCAACTTGCCTATAACAGCAACTGCGGAGCTGTTTTTGACACTGCTGCTTACGATTAGGTTGTGTAATTAGCGCCGGTGGAATATTCTTGTATTTCTATGTTTGTCAAACTGCAGAGACGAGAAATGGCTGAAAAATTGTGGTCTAGTCTGAAGGGAGAAGATGAGGAAAGAGAACATCTACTGTACATCAAAGAGACGTCACTGGATGTAAGAGGTATGTGGCACTGTATTACCCTGTATGTAGGGGTGAATGGAGGGGTTAGTAGTACAGTACTATCTGAACATTGTAAAAAAATAGTAATCTGCAAAATACTATATATTTGTGTCAGAAGTTGTGCTTTTTTAATTTTTAGAATAATGGTACATCCATTTTATTTGATACTTTTGTGCTGATTCTTTTTTTCTTCTCTATATTAACCACTTAAGGACCACAGGTTTATACCCCCCTAGTGACCAGGCCCTTTTTTACAAATCGGCACTCCACAACTTTAGCGGTTTATTGCTCGGTCATGCAACTTACCACCCAAATGAATTTTACCTCCTTTTCTTCTCACTAATAGAGCTTTCATTTGGTGGTATTTCATTGCCGCTGACATTTTTACTTTTTTTGTTATTAATCGAAATTTAACGATTTTTTTGCAAAAAAAATGACATTTTTCGCTTTCAGCTGTAAAATTTTGCAAAAAAAACGACATCCATATATACATTTTTCGCCAAATTTATTGTTCTACATGTCTTTGATAAAAAAAAAATGTTTGGGCAAAAAAAAAATGGTTTGGGTAAAAGTTATAGCATTTACAAACTATGGTACAAAAATGTGAATTTCCGCTTTTTGAAACAGCTCTGACTTTCTGAGCACCTGTCATGTTTCCTGAGGTTCTACAATGCCCAAACAGTAGAAAAACCCCACAAATGACCCCATTTCGGAAAGTAGACACCCTAAGGTATTCGCTGATGGGCATAGTGAGTTCATAGAACTTTTTATTTTTTGTCACAAGTTAGCGGAAAATGATGATGATTTTATTTTTTTTATTTTTTCTTACAAAGTCTCATATTCCACTAACTTGCGACAAAAAATAAAAAATTCTAAAAACTTGCCATGCCCCTCACGGAATACCTTGGGGTGTCTTCTTTCCAAAATGGGGTCACTTGTGGGGTAGTTATACTGCCCTGGCAATTTAGGGGCCCAAATGTGTGAGAAGAACTTTGCAATCAAAATGTGTAAAAAATGACCGGTGAAATCCAAAAGGTGCACTTTGGAATATGTGCCCCTTTGCCCACCTTGGCAGCAAAAAAGTGTGACACATCTGGTATCGCCGTACTCAGGAGAAGTTGGGGAATGTGTTTTGGGGTGTCATTTTACATATACCCATGCTGGGTGAGAAAAATATCTTGGTCAAATGCCAACTTTGTATAAAAAAATGGGAAAAGTTGTCTTTTGCCAAGATATTTCTCTCACCCAGCATGGGTATATGTAAAATGACACCCCAAAACACATTCCCCAACTTCTCCTGAGTACGGCGATACCAGATGTGTCACACTTTTTTGCTGCCAAGGTGGGAAAAGGGGCACATATTCCAAAGTGCACCTTTCAGATTTTGCAGGCCATTTTTTACACATTTTGATTGCAAGGTACTTCTCACACATTTGGGCCCCTAAATTGCCAGGGCAGTATAACTACGCCACAAGTGACCCCATTTTGGAAAGAAGACACCCCAAGGTATTCCGTGAGGGGCATGGTGAGTTCCTAGAATTTTTTATTTTTTGTCACAAGTTAGCGGAAAATGATGATTTTTTCTTTTCTCTTTTTTCCTTACAAAGTCTCATATTCCACTAACTTGCGACAAAAAATAAAAAATTCTAGGAACTCGCCATGCCCCTCACGGAATACCTTGGGGTGTCTTCTTTCCAAAATGGGGTCACTTGTGGCGTAGTTATACTGCCCTGGCAATTTAGGGGCCCATATGTGTGAAAAGTACTTTGCAATCAAAATCTGTAAAAAAATGACCGGTGAAATCCGAAAGGTGCACTTTGGAATATGTGCCCCTTTGCCCACCTTGGCATCAAAAAAGTGTCACACATCTGGTATCGCCGTACTCAGGAGAAGTTGGGGAATGTGTTTTGGGGTGTCATTTTACATATACCCATGCTGGGTGAGAGAAATATCTTGGCATTAGACAACTTTTCCCATTTTTTTATACAAAGTTGGCATTTGACCAAGATATTTTTCTCACCCAGCATGGGTATATGTAAAATGACACCCCAAAACACATTCCCCAACTTCTCCTGAGTACGGCGATACCACATGTGTGACACTTTTTTGCAGCCTAGATGCGCAAAGGGGCCCAAATTCCTTTTAGGAGGGCATTTTTAGACATTTGGATCCCAGACTTCTTCTCACACTTTCGGGCCCCTAAAAAGCCAGGGCAGTATAAATACCCCACATGTGACCCCACTTTGGAAAGAAGACACCCCAAGGTATTCAATGAGGGGCATGGCGAGTTCCTAGAATTATTTTTTTTTTTTGCATAAGTTAGCGGATATTGATTTTTTTTTTGTTTTTTTCTCACAAAGTCTCACTTTCTGCTAACTTAGGACAAAAATTTCAATCTTTCATGGACTCAATATGCCCCTCACGGAATACCTTGGGGTGTCTTCTTTCCGAAATGGGGTCACATGTGGGGTATTTATACTGCCCTGGCTTTTTAGGGGCCCTAAAGCGTGAGAAGAAGTCTGGAATATAAATGTCTAAAAATGTTTACGCATTTGGATTCCGTGAGGGGTATGGTGCGTCCATGTGAGATTTTATTTTTTGACACAAGTTAGTGGAATATGAGACTTTGTAAGAAAAAACAAAAACAAAAACAAACAAAAAATTTCCGCTAACTTGTGCCAAAAAAAATGTCTGAATGGAGCCTTACCAGGGGGGGGGGGGGGTGATCAATGACAGGGGGGTGATCAATGACAGGGGGGTGATCACCCATATAGACTCCCTGATCACCCCCCTGTCATTGATCACCCCCCCTGTAAGGCTCCATTCAGACATCCGCATGATTTTTTACGGATCCATGGATACATGTATCGGATCCACAGAACGCATGCGGACGTCTGAATGGAGCCTTACAGGGGGGTTATCAATGACAGGGGGTGATCAGGGTAATCAGGGTGATCACCCCCCTGTCACTGATCACCCCCCCTGTAAGGCTCCATTCAGACATCCGCATGATTTTTTACGGATCCATGGATACATGTATCGGATCCACAAAACGCATGCGGACGTCTGAATGGAGCCTTACAGGGGGGTTATCAATGACAGGGGGTGATCAGGGTAATCAGGGTGATCACCCCCCTGTCACTGATCACCCCCCCTGTAAGGCTCCATTCAGACATCCGCATGATTTTTTACGGATCCATGGATACATGTATCGGATCCACAAAACGCATGCGGACGTCTGAATGGAGCCTTACAGGGGGGTTATCAATGACAGGGGGTGATCAGGGTAATCAGGGTGATCACCCCCCTGTCACTGATCACCCCCCCCTGTAAGGCTCCATTCAGACATCCGCATGATTTTTTACGGATCCATGGATACATGGATCGGATCCACAAAACGCATGCGGACGTCTGAATGGAGCCTTACAGGGGGGTTATCAATGACAGGGGGTGATCAGGGTAATCAGGGTGATCACCCCCCTGTCACTGATCACCCCCCCTGTAAGGCTCCATTCAGACATCCGCATGATTTTTTACGGATCCATGGATACATGGATCGGATCCACAAAACGCATGCGGACGTCTGAATGGAGCCTTACAGGGGGGTTATCAATGACAGGGGGTGATCAGGGTAATCAGGGTGATCACCCCCCTGTCACTGATCACCCCCCCTGTAAGGCTCCATTCAGACATCCGCATGATTTTTTACGGATCCATGGATACATGGATCGGATCCACAAAACGCATGCGGACGTCTGAATGGAGCCTTACAGGGGGGTTATCAATGACAGGGGTGATCAGGGTAATCAGGGTGATCACCCCCCTGTCACTGATCACCCCCCCTGTAAGGCTCCATTCAGACATCCGCATGATTTTTTACTGATCCATGGATACATGGATCGGATCCACAAAACGCATGCGGACGTCTGAATGGAGCCTTACAGGGGGGTTATCAATGACAGGGGGTGATCAGGGTAATTAGGGTGATCACCCCCCTGTCACTGATCACCCCCCCCTGTAAGGCTCCATTCAGACATCCGCATGATTTTTTACGGATCCATGGATCCGTAAAAATCATGCGGACGTCTGAATGGAGCCTTACAGGGGAGTGATCAATGACAGGGGGGTGATCAATGACAGGGGGTGATCAGGGAGTGTATATGGGTGATCACCCGCCTGTCATTGATCACCCCCCTGTAAGGCTCCATTCAGACGTCCGTATGCTTTTTGCGGATCCGATCCATGTATCCGTGGATCCGTAAAAATCATACGGACGTCTGAACGGAGCCTGACAGGGGGGTGATCAATGACAGGGCGGTGATCAATGACAGGGGGGTGATCAGGGAGTTTATATGGGGTGATCATGGGTGATCAGGGGTTTATAAGGTGTTAATAAGTGACGGGGGGGGGGTGTAGTGTAGTGTAGTGTGGTGTTTGGTGCGACTGTACTGACCTACCTGAGTCCTCTGGTGGTCGATCCTAACAAAAGGGACCACCAGAGGACCAGGTAGGAGGTATATTAGACGCTGTTATGAAAACAGCGTCTAATATATCTGTTAGGGGTTAAAAAATTCGGATCTCCAGCCTGCCAGCGAACGATCGCCGCTGGCATGCTGGAGATCCACTCGCTTACCTTCCGTTCCTGTGAGCGCGCGTGCCTGTGTGCGCGCGTTCACAGGAAATCTCGCGTCTCGCGAGATGACGCCTATTGGCGTTAGTGTGACCTGGGAGAGCCGCCGCGATGACGCCTTTCGGCGTTAGCGTGGCGGCAAGCGGTTAAGGAATACTATAGTCACCAGAACCACAACAGCTAAACGTAGTAGTTCTGGTGTCTATAGCATGTCTCTGCAAGAAAAAAAGGCAGTATTTACATTACTGCCAAGGAACACCTCTAGTGGCCACTCATCATTATTAAAGTTTACTACTCTACGAGGTGTGTTTTTTTTTTTTTGTGTGTGTGTTGTGGTGGAGGGCGTGATTGCATGCTAGGGTGTGGGAAGGCGGGATCCAAGGGGCCCAAGTAAATTCTTGCACAGGGTCCAATCAATATTAAAGACGGCCCTAGGTGAGACGTTGCCATGCTGTGCTGCGGCTGTTGTGCCTGGAAGCCAAGAGCCACACCGGTGCTGCACTCCTTTCAGCTCCGCGGTCGCACGCTGATTAGTGGCTAGCCCCGCTCAATTTGACAGTTGGGAAAGTGGTGTGCGACAACGGTGCCAATCTGCTGAGCACGCTGAAACAGAGCAAAATGCCACACGTGCCATGCATGTCCTGAACTTGTTGCCAAATACCCCGGGGTCCAGGATGTCTTGCGGCAGGCCACGAAAATCTCTGTCCATTTTAGAAGATCTTACACGCCCATGGCTCTCCTTGCTGACGTTCAGCAGCGACACCACTAGCCCATCAGACGTCGGATTTGTGACAGCCTGACGTGCTGGAACTCCACCTTGTATATGCTTGATAGGCTGCTCCAGCAGAAACGTGCTATTAACGACTACCTGTACGAACACTGCGGCAGGACAGGTTCTGGGGAGCTTGGTTTCTTTTCACTGCGTCAGTGGCTGCTCATGCGTGACGCATGCAGACTTCTGTGGGCCATTTGATGAGATCACCAAACTGGTCAGTCGCAGCCAGGGCTCCATCAGTGACATCGTACCTTATGCCTTCTTTATGGAGCGTGCATTGTGTCGTGTCATTGATCAAGCTGTTAAGAGCAGGAGCAGGAAGATGATGAAGGCGCAATGCTGAATGAATTCCCAGGGGGGCTACTCCATCTGAGACAAGTAAGCAGGAATCTGAAGAGGAGTCAGAGGAGGATGGTGGCTTGGGGGAGGAGGAGGAGCAAGAAGAGCAGGCTTTGAGGGGGACTTTAAACTTTTCGGGGATCCCTGGTGTTGTCCGTGGCTAGGGGGAGGAGAGCGAGGACGACATTCTCCTGGGCGATGAGCAGGAGCCAGGGCGCTCCACCGCTTCCAATTTAGTGCAAATGGGGGCCTTCATGCTCCACTGTTTGAAGAGGGACCCCTGTATAAAAAGCATAAAGGGCAAGGACCAGTACTGGGTGGTAACGTACTTAGACACCCAGTACAAACACAAAATAGCGGACATGTTACCAGCATCACAGAGGGCTGGCAGAATGCAGCATTTCCAGGCCTTGCTACGAGAGATGCGGCATTCTGCTGTTGTGGGCACTGGCAGAGGAATTTCCACCCACAGCGAAACAGGTGCGGGTACCAATCCTACCGCACCTGCAAGAAGAGGGCGGTTTGAAGATGTGTTGGTCACTTCGGATATGAGATCATTCTTGCAGCCAACCCATCGACAGCCGCCCTCCGGTAACTCCTAGACCGACAGGTGTCCGACTACATTGGGTTAACGACCGATGTGGGCGCTCTGAGAAGCGAGGAACCCCTGGACTACAGAGGTGGCACAATTTGCCATGGAACTCTTGGCTTGCCCCTCGTCGAAAGTCCTGTCCGAAAGGACGTTCAGCGCAGCAGGGGAGATTGTGACCGATAAGCACATTTGCCTAGCTCACGACAGTGTGGACTAACTCACATTTCTAAAAATGAATGAGGCATGGATCTCAGAGGAATTCAACAACTGTGACGACCATGTGCAATTGAATTTCCTCATGCCAGCACCTAGAACAAAGAATGGTCCTTGTCTTATGCATATACAGCTGCATAAAAGGCCTTATCTGTCAGGTAAATGCTTAATTTTTTGGGCCTGTACTGGTCTACAGTAAAATTTCTATTCAGTCACCGTCTAATGTACATCCAGCCACATAATCACAAGTTCTTTTCTGTCAGGTGAATGCCTAATGTTTGGGGCCTGTACTGGCCTACAGTAAAATTTTTATCCAGTGACCGCCTAATGTACCTCAAGCCACTTAATCACAAGTTCTTTTCTGTCAGGTGAATGCCTAATTTTTGGGGCCTGTACTGGCCTACAGTAAACTTTTTAGCCAGTGACTGCCTAATCAGTGGCGTTGCGAGGGGGAAGGTGGCGGGTGCGGGCCGCACCGGGTGACACCAGTGATGGGGTGACACCTGATGGTGGCGGCGGCAGGGCACAGGGAGATGAGCGCTTCCATTGTGGAGGCACTCATCTCCATAGTCATCTGTATCGCTGTTCTCAGGACAGCAATACAAATGGATGCTGCGGCGGGGCAGCGGAGGGAGAGGCGTGTCCCTTCCCTGTTCCTCTGATAGGCTGCCGGCACTAGGCCCCCCATCAGTGATCTGTCTGCTAGCAAATCCCCCCCCCCCGTCGGTGATCTGTCTGCTTAGCCCCCGCACCCATCGGTCAGCAGGCTCAGTGAAGGATGTGAAGGGACGTCAGCGGCGCCGCGGCGGCAGGGTGGAGCTTGATGGACGTCCCCTACGTGACTCGTCCGCAGAGGTCAGAACACGATGACCACACGAAGAAGCGGTCACCAGAAGAAATTGAACAGCATTTGGTGTCTCGGTCAGCCAGCCAGCAAAAGTGGGGTGCACCTGACCTAGTGGGAAAAGGGGGTGCTGGGGCTCAAAGCTTTGGGGGCAGTGGCGTACCGCCAATATAGGCAGACCACGCCGTTGCTATGGGGCCCGTGGCACAGGGGGGCCCGGAGCGCACGGAAGGCCCCGCCCCCTATGTTTGCTCTGCAGTCTGCACAATTAGTTAATATGCGGTGCAGCGGCACTTGTGTGTTCTTCCAAAACCCCCCTGTCAGAGTCACTGGCCAATCACTGACCTGAAGATGCGAGACTCCGGGCTGCATTTCACTATGGGCAATCAGCGCAAAGAGGCTGCTGCTGATTGGCCAATGTATTACTGGCACAGGCAGCCATACATACATTCCAGTGAGGCGATGCGGCGTATGATCCTCTGGAGTCCCTGCGCGCCGCTCAAATGTGCTGCCCGCCTGAAGTTATCAGCCACTGTCAGTGCAGTGGCAGACACCCCCCCCTCCCTTCCCGGACTGAAGGACCGCTCCTGACCGGACCTGGGGCCGGTCTATATGGTTGGTTTACCATGTAGTATGCATCAAAGACTCATAGGGAGGAGGGAGCAAGGAGGTGGAGGGGGGTTCTCAAAAAAGGACAGTGTGCTTTCCTCCTACTTCCCCATCCCCTGGGCATTTTGGGGGGCATTAGGGGGGCTCATAGAGGACTCAGGGGGGGAGGCTCATATATGTACAGATGGTAATAGCTACATATATAATTATATACAGGAGATGCCCAAGTTACACAAGCATGGCCCATATCACTATATACAATAATATGTATACGGTATAGCATCTTGTATATAGTGATATGGAGCATTGTGTTCTAACATGGGGATCTGCTGTATATAATTATATATGTACATATTGTAACGTATATGGTATAAGTTACACATCTTCTGGTATATTATATACCAGAAGATGTATAACTTATACCAGCTGTACATATATAATTATCTATAGGAGATGCCCAGGTTATACCAGGATGCTCCATATCACTATATACAAGAAGATGCAATACCGTATACATCTTCTTGTATATAGTGATATGGAGCATGCTGGTATAACCTGGGTATCTCCTCTTGTATATATTTATATATGTACAGCTGGCATAAGTAGTGCCCAGGCCAATGCACTGCAGCCTTTCCCGCACTGGCTGCTCTATTGCGCCCCCATTTGCCTGCAGTTCTTCACCCTGTGTCTTCTCAACCTCTATTTTTCACAGGGGCGTCTGACTGCTGACTTTTATCATCCGGTGAAATGCTGTTCTGCTTGTGGCCGTCAGGGGGGCGATGTTGTCGTCTTCCCCCTTCCTGAGATTCCAGTTTTCAGAAACGTTCTTGTTTTGCAGAAGGAGGTGACGTCACTGCTTTAACTCTTTATTCTCTGGGGCTGTGTGTAAGCTTGTACCCGCTGTGGCCTGCGTGCTGAACGTGGGGCACAGGGATGGGCCAAGGGTTGGCTAGGGGGCGGAGTTAGGGGGCCCAATTCAGATTCGGGCCCAATGATTTCTATGTACGCCCCTGTTTGGGGGGAAGGGGTCTAATAAATTTTGATTAGAGGAAACACGTTGAGTCATGACACGCTGCTTTAGTCAGTTGAAATAAAGCTTTGAAGCAGTTGTTAGCCCTATTAGTAGAGCGGAGCATTCCCCTCATCTGTTACATAAATCAGATATCATACAGATGTATGAGGGTTCCTTCCGCAATCTTACACATGGGGTTTGTACAAATTCCTCAGTGGATACCCCTTTGATCTATACTAATGGGCTTATGTTTCCCTTTGCATTGAGACCATAGGTGTGCAGGTATAGTTACACACCGCTTTTCGCCTTTCCTCCCTCACATTGAAGGGGGTGTAAGTGGCTTTGGTCCCAGCAAAGGGTAGCAATTGGCTGTTTACTTCTTCATTCACTGGATCGATTTGTAGAGTGTTTTGTTTATGATACACTCCAGACTCAGTGGTTTGAAAAGCTAATAGCCTACAATATTTTTCCCCTGTGGCACCAACAGGAGGGTGGTTATATAATAGGCACATGTAGCTCACTTGATACACTCAAGACCTATATATTAAAGTCCCCTAAGTGTGGTCTCTGTGGGCTCACCACACATTGGAATTTTTAATGGATTCATGAATTCCCTTCTCATCTTTTTTAGCGTATACCAATAAACGGTTTAGTTTTAGCGCCTCTATTTATTTATCCGTGACTAGCTTCAATCCAGAGACGTAATATCCTTAATACCCTTTTGTCCGTGAATTTCAGATCAGAAGAAAGGTCAAATAAATCATATAAATCATAATGTCAGCCAGGCTGAGAGGCAAAATAGTGACCCAATTCTGAAGTGGGGAGGGGGGGGGAACAGCATGAGAAGTCCACAGAGTGGACCTATGACATAGTGGTTAGGTGGAAGAAGCATGAAGAGACCACAGAGTTGCCCAATGACAGGGTCTGGAGATGGCAGCAGCATGAGGAGACCACAGAGTGGCAAGGTCACATAGTGTGGATATGGTGGCAGCATCAGGAGACCACAGAGTGGCAAGGTGACAGAGTGTGGAAATGGCAGCAGCATGAGGAGGCCAGAGTGGCAAGGAGACCACAAAGTGACCCGGTAACAGAGTGGGGCGGTGGGTGGCAATACCAGTACCTGCTGATCAAGGTGGGTGAAATAAGGAGCACTTGGCATCAGATGTGTGGCATCAGGTGGGTTGCAGCATCAAAGTAGTAGCTGAGGCAGGTAGTCAGAAAAAAAACAGTCTCTTGCATCAAAGTGTTGGTTTGGCACCATGGAATATCTAGTCTGATGCATCAGGCATTGGTGGGTGGAAATCCTGGCTGATCCACGCCTGATTCATCTTGACAAAGGTCAGTCTCTCCACATTTTGGGTGGACAGGCTTCTCCTTGGGGTAACTATGGCCCCCGCCGCACTAAACACAAGTTCTGATGCCACACTACTAGCCGGGCAGGACAGCTTTTCCAGGGCAAACTCTGCCAGTTACGGCCACAAATCAAGTTTGGCTACCCAGTAGTCCATAAGATCTTCAATGTGGGGTGGTAGGGTGCTGTCCAAGTATGCCACCACCTGCTGGTTCAGGTTCTGCTCTATGTCTAGCTGCTACTGCTGGTGGGTGTAAAAAAGGCCCCCATTCTGGAATGGTAGCGAGGGTCCAACAAGGTGGAGAGCCAGAAGTCATCCCTCTGCCGAATGGTGACAATTCAGCTGTCACTACGCAAGCAAGTGAGCATGCATCGTGCAATTTGTGCAAGTGACTCGGAGGGATTCCCTGCCTCCATCTCCAGTGCATACTGTCACGGTGTCACGTTGTGTCTGGGTCCTTTTGCAGTAGGCAGCCCTGCAGGGTGAGCGATGGTGAGGTCACAGGGGTAGTTACTAACCAAGGGTGTTTTTGGTACTCACAGTTTCTGTATATATACCCTGGGCAGGCGTACAGCAGTAATGGAGAGGCTGGCACAGAGATCCTCTGGGGCACTCTCTATGTATAGGGACCAGGCCGGGTGGTAGGTGAGGTGCCCTGGGCGTTGCAGGTTTAATGTGCCGGTGGCAAGATCCCTTTAAGTTTGTGATGCCAGTGCCGGTAACGGTGGCACACCGACTTATTGTAGGAATAATTGAGGAACACAAGTTGCAGTGAACCAGAACTTCCTTTTACTGAAATAGTTCAACTATTTACAGTCTTTAGTCAGTTCCACATGTAAAATGGTGTAACAGGCAGGCTTTATATAAAACGGCAGGCAAAGTCCTTGCAAGATACTCAGAGGGAATAACACTTACAGATCAGGCTGTATTTTCCTTAGATCCTGTCTGGCTTTATCCAAGGCCTGTATGCCCTATTGCTGGCTTTATCCTTGGATAGGGAAACCTTGCTCTGGTATATGTCTCCTTGCTGTAGAATATACTTCTGCCCTTCAGCTCTCTGTTTGGCTGGAATAAACTTGGCTCTGCACAGTACTTGTAAGGGAACTTGATTTCACAGGAGGCAAACTCTTCCCCTGGATGCAGCTTATGAGCTTACTTTTGCTCAGGAAACTCAGGCAGGCTAGACTGCACTAACTAGCCTCCAGGACTATACTGCACTGACCCTTTCCTGTCGGGGCCTAACTATATATACTAGGGGTTCCCTAGCTCCCTCTACTGTCTAGGAGGAGGAACTACCCCTAACAGGCCTGATACAGGAGATAACAGGAAAAACACATTAAAAAAATCATATAAAATACAATGACCATGTTCCACAGGAGGTGGAGAATAACGTGGCCATATTGACCCTTGTGTAGTGCCCACATTTACCTAGTGGGACACTACACTTTGTTTCGTCTTCCTCATCGCCCTGTAGCTCCTCTGGCTTCTCCTGATCCTCCTGTCCTGTCAGCTGAGTAGAAAAAAAAACACCCATTTGGCTACACATTGCCTGTGCTCAAATGTCCTTCTCCCCCTCTTAGTCCTCTTCCAGTTCAGCCCCCACAGGGCTCATGTGGCCGTGAGATCGAGGCGCCATGTCTCCTGTCCCCTGACCAGCCATTGCTACCACCATCTGTTCCAGGACATGAAGCAGTGGAATGACGTTGTTGTAGTCCTGGCGACTGAGAAATATTGTGGCCTCCTCAAAGGGCCTGAGCTGACATCGAAGTACATAGTCGAGTACTCCTATCCGTTTGCATCATCAAGAATTCGTTGTTGGCCTTTCTCTGTTCGTATAGTCGGTCCAACATATGGAGGGTGGAATTCCAACAGGTTGAAACGTCGCATATCAGCCTATGTTGGGGGAGGGTGTGTTTTGCGGTGTACGAGTGGCTGAAGTGCATGCAAAGTTTCCTGGCCATTTTTAGGATGTCTTGCAGATGGATGGAAGACTTCAGGAACTGTTTGACAACCAGATTGAACACATGTGCCATGCAGGGCGCATTGCTCAGCCTTCCTTGACGCAGCGCAGACACCATGTTCTTCCCGTTGTCGGCCACCATGGTTCCGATTTTCAGTTGTCGCTGGGAAAGCCAGGATTTCGATTTATTGATGCATCACACAGAGCAGTTCCTCCCCTGTGTGACTCCATTTGCCAAGGCAAACCAGGTGCAGAACAGCATGACACCGCAGAGCCCTGCACATGTGATATGCTGGAGGGGCACTGTGACTTGTCACTGCAGTGGAGACTGAGGACATGGTGGAGGATGAGGAGGCAGAGGCGGACATTGTCGCAGGACTAACGGCGTGACAATGTGGAGGCGGAAGCGGCGTGGCCTGGCCAAGTTGCTAGTATGGCTGTCCATGAACCACATTCACCCAGTGGGCTGTAAAGGACATGTATTGTCCCTGACCGTAGTTACAGCTCTACACGTCGACACTGCCATGCACTTTGGCAGACACCGACAGGCTCAAGGACTGGCCCACCTTCTGTTCTAAATGTGTGTGCAGGGCTGGTACTGCCTTTTTTCGCAAATAAATTACGGCTTGGGACTCTCCACCTCGGCTTGGCAGAATCCATCAGTTTTCTAAAAGGTGCAGGGTACACCACTTGGAAAGGGAGGGACTGCAGCACCAGCAACTTGGACAGGAGCATGCTCAGCTTCTGCGCCGTTGGATGCATGCATGCATACTGCTGTCTCTTGGCAATCGCTTCGGTGATTGATTGCTGATGGAATGACTGATGAGGAGTAGAAGCAGGAACATCTGGACCAGCAGAAGATGGGATTGACAGACAGCTCCCTTCGGCTAAGGTGGTGGAGTCTTAACTGGCTGAAACTGGATGTGTGCCACTGGGTGAAGCAGCAGTAGCTGCGGCAGGCTGGACCACATCAGAGCCATGGTTCTCCCAGGCCACTTTATGGTGACGCTGCATATGTTGACGTAGGGCCGTGATGCCAACATTTGCACCCTGCCCACGCTTCACCTTCTGCCCTCATATTCTACATATGGCCAAGTTGACCTCCTCTGGCGGTTTCACCAAAAACTGCCACACCGCCGAGTACCTGATTTTCCCCCCAACATTACTCACTGGCTGACTGCTACCGCCGCTGCCTCCGTGAACCCCTGCACCACTCCTTTCTGGGCAGGTAGGTGTAATGACCGGCGTCACGCACAGGGAGGGAAAAGCGAAAGCCCTGCCCAAAGGAGAGGGAAAGGTGGTGACCCCTGACTCACCTTGCGGCTGGCACCTGACTGCCCTGACGTCCCTAGGCGGGTTCCTCACCCGTGCGGCGATCACGTGCCTAAACCCTGGCTTTCCCTAAAATGAGCCCTAGATAGTGAACGGGCCTGTGGGATCGCTAGTCCGCACCACTGACACTAAGAGGGAAACACCAGGGAGAGGACAGACAATACAGACAAACACATAAACCCAGGTGGGCGACCACAGCAGACCACAAAGGTCCAACAGGGATCCGGAGGGAAACGTTCTGGACCAACAACCAGAGAACGCAGCAACACAGCTCCAGTGGGTCAGTATAGAAGTCCAGGCAGGAAGCTCTACAGGTCCTTCTAAAAAAATTAGCATATTGTGATAAAGTTTATTATTTTCTGCAATGTACTGATAAACATTAGACTTTCATATATTTTAGATTCATTACACACCAACTGAAGTAGTTCAAGCCTTTTATTGTTTTAATATTGATGATTTTGGCATACAGCTCATGAAAACCCAAATTTCCTATCTCAAAATATTAGCATATTTCATCCGACCAATAAAAGAAAAGTCTTTTTAATACAAAAAAAAAGAGAGAGTTGGCAGGCCAATTGGGCACATTAATACCATGGTCAGTAAACCATTTACCAGTGGTTTTGGCACTGTGAGCAGGTGCCAGGTCGTGCTGAAAAATGAAATCTTCATCTCCATAAAGCTTTTCAGCAGATGGAAGCATGAAGTGCTCCAAAATCTCCTGATAGCTAGCTGCATTGACCCTGCCCTTGATAAAACACAGTGGACCAACACCAGCAGCTGACATGGCACCCCAGACCATCACTGACTGTGGGTACTTGACACTGGACTTCAGGCATTTTGGCATTTCCCTCTCCCCAGTCTTCCTCCAGACTCTGGCACCTTGATTTTCGAATGACATGCAACAGTCCAGTGCTGCTTCTCTGTAGCCCAGGTCAGGTGCTTCTGCCGCTGTTTCTGGTTCAAAAGTGGCTTAACCTGGGGAATGCGGCACCTGTAGCCCATTTCCTGCACACGCCTGTACACGGTGGCTCTGGATGTTTCTACTCCAGACTCAGTCCAGTGCTTCCACAGGTCCCCCAAGGTCTGGAATCGGTCCTTCTCCACAATCTTCCTCAGGGTCCGGTCACCTCTTCTCGTTGTGCAGCGTTTTCTGCCACACTTTTTCCTTCCCACAGACTTCCCACTGAGGTGCCTTGATACAGCACTCTGGGAACAGCCTATTCGTTCAGAAATTTCTTTCTGTGTCTTACCCTCTTGCTTGAGGCTGTCAATGATGGCCTTCTGGACAGCAGTCAGGTCGGCAGTCTTACCCATGATTGCGGTTTTGAGTAATGAACCAGGCTGGGAGTTTTTAACAGCCTCAGGAATCTTTTGCAGGTGTTTAGAGTTAATTAGTTGATTCAGATGATTAGGTTAATAGCTCGTTTAGAGAACCTTTTCATGATATGCTAATTTTTTTAGATAGGAATTTTGGGTTTTCATGAGCTGTATGCCAAAATCATCAATATTAAAACAAAAAAAGGCTTGAACTACTTCAGTTGGTGTGTAATGAATCTAAAATATATGAAAGTCTAATGTTTATCAGTACATTACAGAAAATAATGAACTTTATCACAATATGCAATTTTTTTTTGAAGGACCTGTATATCTGGCAACCAGAGAAGTGTGAGAGGGGAATATAAGGAGGTAGGTAGTGCTGGACAAGGAACAGCTGAGGAGAAGGAGCTACGGATCCCTGAGTGAGCCAAAAAGGGTTGCAAAGCAAACCCAGAAAGCTACCATAAGGAAACAGCCCTATCTTACATAGAGCGCGCAGCCAACCGCGGCGACTTCCTGACCCCGGGTATAACGGAGTCCGGCGTGGTTCTTGACACCCTCGTGACAGTAGGTTGCTGAAATGCAGGTGTTCTACACCGCGCCCGTTTGGCTCCAGACCTCCCACTGCTGCCACCCTGCTGACTCCCAGCCACGCTAGCGACTTGCTGGCTCCGCCGCTGGCTCACGGGTATGCTGCCACCCTCTTCTCCTGATGATGACAAAGCCCCTTCTTCACCCAGCTCCCAAGTGCGATTGGCTTCATCATCATTGAGTAGTGTCTGCACATCACTGATGTCCTCCTAAATGGTCTCTGGGTCAGGAGCCTGACTGCTCGCAACACAAGCTCCCGTGCTACTCTGCTCATCACTACTTGCCCGCCTAGCGGAGGAAGCGGCGGATGTCTCCTCCAGATCTTTGCTGGGCAGTAGCTGCTGACTGTCCTCTAGTAGTTATTCATTGCTGAAAAGTGGAGCCGAGTCTACAGCATATAATACTTCTCGCGGTGAGGGAACTGAAATGGACAGAGGCAGGTTGAGGACAGGTGAGGGCACAAGGCCTGCTCCCGGGCCATGTCAACTAAGGGTTGTGTCTGACGAACCCACTGACTGCTGGCTGGAGGTGTCTGATGTCACTTGGGATGACGTGGATGACCGAGTTAACCAATCAAGAACTGCTGGGTTGCTGGTCAAGACACGACCTCTAAATGACACCAGGAGCTCAGGCTTTGCTGCGACTTCTGCTGCCACACCCCCTTACTCTGTTGTGACCTCTGCTTGCGCCAGAAACATTCAGGCCTCTGCCACTCCTCTGTGCATGGCCTGGCATTTCTCTGCCTGACATACTTGTAGCTGAACACCCCTAAAAGTGAGAAATATATTTTTATTTTCGTACTGAAATAGGCCACTAAATTATTTCTGCGCAGATAACACCAAATGTGAACTGTGTGTATTTTTCTCTTTTTCTCTAGAATTATGACAAGAAACGCTTATAGCGCAACTAACACCAAATGTGAACAGCGTCTATTTTTTTCGTATTGTACTGAACTGCCAATAAATCTTTTTAGAGCAAATATCAGGAAAAATTAGATTTGCCGCGAAGTCAAATTTTCTTGCGCTTCGTGTGGCTAAAAATAAAAAAAAATTATACTCACCTCATCTACTTGCTCGCAGAGAGGCCGTCCTCTCTCCCCTTGATTGAAGAAAATCCACCAAAGGACCTGCGGCGAGCGTGATGATGTCAGCACGCGCGCCCAGCGTGATCATGTGGTGATGTCATTTTTTTAACCCCTGAAAGGCTTAATGTGAGTCACAGATGTCACGATCAGCATAGAACTTGGCATCTGAGGGATTAAATGATGGGGACAGGGCGATTGCCGTTCCCAGTCATTCCGACCGCTCCATTCAATGGAAAGTGGTTCGTGACAAAGTAATTCACAACAAATTGAAGCAGCCAAATCAAATTTTTCAAAACTTCACTCAGCGATACCAAATAGGAAAAGTAGCCCGCCTCTAGCTATGGTTTGGCAAGATGAACGAACAAGTGGATTACCCAAGTCACAAAAGATGCTGAAAGTGGCCTCCATTCGCGTCTATGCATCTTTGGGCACATAGGATTATATTGGCCGACATTGCTTGCAGCTCTTCAGCAGTGATGCTGCAGAAGAAAAAATGTCCTGCTTCTTCCAACAAGATGGGGCAACATGCTGCACCTCGCAGTGCTCGCTGGAGGCCGGCTACTTTTTCCTGCACAGTATATACGTTCTGTTATGATTTACCACTTTAACCTTAAAAAGTTTTTTTCTTTGCATTGCCATATATATTTTTTTTCTGTCAACAGAACTATCTAAAGGTTAAGTTGCAAGGCAAGCTGTAGTTTTTATTGGTACTTTTAGATCATGTTTTGTTGAAAACATACGTGACCAAAAAGAACCAAATCGGTTATCTTTACTTTTAAAAGTAAATATTGGCAACACTGACTGGATAGTGTCAGACTGTGAGACTGTGCGGCTATGCACTGGTAACACCCAGCTGGACCATCATTGCAGACTGAAGGAATTAAATTCATAACTTACAGAAAGTATAAAAAAGATATCGCACATCACTGAGTCATAAGTATAGAGTCGTCAGAATTGTTATTACATGGGGAATGAAAGTAGTTACTAAGACAGACATGTTAGGAGAGGGAACAGGTCCTTTTTCATATTTTCAGGGAATAGCAATCTGCAAATTTTGGATGTAATTTCTCCATCAAACCAACCATCTGGCAGAGCCCGAGTCGACTCTTGAATCTTAAATACATATAAAAAAAGAGTGCTTAACGGTAGATAACGTGTCATCTTCTGCTGCAGGGCTTCGTGTTTCTTCAGTTATTATCTCTACTTAAAGTACACAGTAAGGGTCAGCTCAACGGAGAACCAATGTACACTGCCCCAAAGGCAAAAATAATATGATCCGGGGTCAAGAGGCTGTTCGCTTTTTCCCATATTAGATGAAGGTAAAGAAGAGGTCGCTGTCTAGAGCAGAGTATAATGAAAATAATATCGTAAAACACCTTCCCTGGACTTTAATAAAATAAGAAGTTTTACAGGCTTATATAAAGCTTTGTACATACTTACAACACTGATTCCTGCCTGTTGCCGAGCCACCACTATCAGGGTCCCCAGTGGTTATATCCTGTAACTGCATGTCACATGACTGCATCCACCAATAGCGGGATGCTATTTTGAATTCACTAACCATGACAGATCATTGTAGTGGTCTGTGATTGGCCAATACAGTCATCCAAAACCATAAATGGCCACCAATGGGTAAGTGAAATAAACTAAAGAATCCACAATATTAAAAATAAATTCTGCTGTTTTTAAACCAGCACCTGGATCTGAATAATTTTGTAATTGCATGTAATTAATTCATTTTGTATGGTCACTGAGTTATTCAATAAAATGTATCTGTATAGCGCCACCTGCTGTTTATTCTTTTCTCAATTCCCTTTATGAGTAATGGCCAGTTACTATTAGCTGCTATTTACTATGGATTATGGTGTGGAAAACATGCCAAAATCCGCGTCTAAAAGAGAGTAACTGCTGTCCTATCACTCACCTAGATGGACCAATGACCTCTAGCCAGGGGTGGGAACAAGAGGTACAGAGGGGACCTGTTTGTCAAACATCTAGCACACACTTGTAGACAGTAGTGTTGAGCGTGAATATTCTAATCGCAAATTTTTTGCGCGGATATCAGCACTTTGAGAATTTGCGAAAATCTAGAATATAGTGCTATATATTCGTAATCGCGAATATTCAATTTTTTTTTTTTTCATCAGTAACCTCCCTTCTTGCTTGTGGGCCAATGAAAAGGCTGCAATATATTTGTCAGAGCTTAGCAACATCCCTAGCAACCAATAGGAAAGTTGCCTCCCCCATACTATATAAGAACCTCCCCAGCAGCCATTTTCTGCTGTTTTTTGCAGTTCTGAGAGAGAGAGCAGTGTCATTGCTGTGCTCTGCGCTTTCATCTGGATCCTTAGTTAATTACATTAGTTAGTTAGCTTATATATATAATACAGATAGTCAGTGGGAGATAGTCAGTGTAGGTTATATCCTGATATAGTGTAGCTGATAGGTTCCAGTGCAGGGTGTTAGGTAGTGTGATAGGAATTACTGTAACCATATACAGGTGAAACTCCAAAAATTAGAATATTGTGCAAAGTTCATTTTTTTAAGTAATGTAACCAATCAATAATATGTACTCAGACCTGATAAAATGTGAAGTTGCATGTATTGCACCAAAAATATGTGCATCATTAGTGCCGATTTGCGCATTCACGAATATATTGGAGCACTCTATCAGGTGAGTCACGAAAGTTGCTGCTAACCATTTTCTCCAGTCTCAGAAAATCTCTAGCAGCTTGACAAATGTAGCAAAAGTGAGCCATGCCTGTCTTGCGTGCTGATTTTCGCAATCAGGAAAATAATGACTGGAGATCGCGAATTCTAGAATTTGCAAATTTATGGCGAATATTAGGCCATAAATTCGCTAAATATTGCAAAAATGAATATTGCCTATGCCGCTCATCACTAGTAGACAGCCAGAAGTGGGTCACACCAGGAGATGGTCAAACCTTCAATATACAGATACATTAGGAACTTACAGAGGGTAACCGTTAGAACAAAGAAAATTGCACAGGGTAAGACAATAGGTAAAACATGGAACAATATATATTATTCCACAATAAGTCCCATAAGTGTCACAGTTGTCCCATTAGAGTATGTGGCGGAGGATCCATCTTCATGCATCTGTGATAGTCTTGACAAGAGTGTACAGTGCCTTGAAAAGGTATTCCTACTCCTTGAACTTTTCCACATTTTTTCACGTTACACCCACAAACTTAAATGTATTTTATTGGTGATAGACCAACACAAAGTAGTGAGTATGTCTGAAGTGAAAAGAAAGTGACAAATGGTTTTCAAAATTTTTCATAGTCAGTACTTTGTAGGACCACCTTTTGCTGCTGCAAGTCTTTTGGGGCATGTCTCTACCAGCTTTACATGTCTAGAGGCTGAACTTTTTTCCCATTCTTCTTTGCAAAATAGCTCAAGATCTGTCAGATTGGATGGCGAGTGTCTGTGAACAATATTTTTTAAGTCTTGCCACAGATTCTCAATGATATTTAGGTCTGGACTGTGACTGGGTCATTCTAACACATGAATGCTGTAATCAAAACCATTCCATTGTAGCTCTGGCTGTATATATAGGGTCTTTGTCCTGCTGGATCCCTGTATTTAGCTCCATCTATCTTCCAATCAACTCTGACCAAATTCTCTGTCCCTGTGCAATAAAAGCACCCCCACAGCATTATGCTGCCACCACCATGTTTCACTGTGAGGACGGTGTGTTCAGTGTGATAAGCAGTGTTGGTTTTCCATCACACATAATGTTTTGCATTTAGGGATTTAAGTTCAACATTGGTCACTTCTGACCAGAGCACCTTCTTCCACATGTTTGCTGTGTCTTTAACATACCTTGTGGCAAACTGCAAACAGAACTTCTTATGGCTTGCTTTCAAAAATGGCTTTCTTCTTGCCACTCTTCCATAAAGGCCAGATTTGTGGAGTACACAACTAATAGTTGTCCTGTGGACAGATTCTTCCCCCCTGAACTGTGGACTTCTGAGGCTCCTCTAGAGTGACCATGGGGCTCTTGGCTGCTTCTCTAATTAGTGCTGTCCTTGCCTGGGCTGTCAGTTTAGGTGGACGGCCATGTCTAGGTAGGTTTGCAGTTGTGCCATACTCCTATTTTCAGATGATGGATTGAGCAGTGCTCTGTGAGATGTTCAGAGCTTGGGATATTTTTATATAACCTAACCCTGCTTTACACTTCTCCACATCTTTATCCGTGACCTGTCTGGTGTGTTCCTTTGTTTTTATTATGCTGTTTGATTCTCTAACAAACCTCTGAGGCCTTTACAGAACAGCTGTAGTTATACTGAGAATACATTACACACAGGTGGACTCTATTTACTAATTACGTGACTTCTGAAGGCAATTGGTCACACTAGATTTTATTTAGTGGTATCAAAGTACAGGGGGCTGAATACAAATGAACATCAAATTATTTATTAACAATTTTGAAACCCATGTATAATTTTCGTTTCACTTTACATACTGTATACTTGCTACTTTGTGTTGGTCACATAAAACCACAATAAAATATATTTGTTTGTGGGTGTAACGTGAAAAAAATTGGAAAAGTGAAGCAATCATCTCCTCTGTATGGGCATGAATGATCACTACTATGATCTCTCATCCCCATATAAATTAATTGTTTGTCGGCTGCAAAACCCTGTTTATACTGGACAATGTGCTGCCAGCAAAGAATAATTTTATATGCTAAAAAAAATACGGATCATGGGCGTCCGCAGGGGAGGGGGGGCCCTGGAAATCTCTGGCGGATCCAGGGGGGGGGGGGCAATAGGGCAATTGCCCCCCCCCAAGCTGCTCAGAAGTGGGGGTGGCGGCGGCGGGGCACAGGGAGATGAACGCTTCCATTGTGGAAGCGTTCATCTCCATAGTCATCTGTATGGCCGTACTCAGGACAGCGATACAGATGACTGTGCTGAGGCAGGGGAGGGAGAGGTGTGTCCATTTCCCTTCCTCTGATAGGCTGCCGGGCTAGTGCCTGCAGCCTATCAGAGGCCGGCGCAGGCGGCGCGATGACGTCATCACGCCACCTGAGCCGTACAGCGCGGGACACAGTGCGGAAGAAGCCTGCATCGCATTGCTGCCAAGGAGGTAAGTATAAGTGTTTATTATTTTTTGGGTGTACAATACTGGTGGCTACTGGCACATAATGGGGGTCTCTGGCTACTGGCACATAATGAGGGTCTCTGGCTACTGGCACATAATGGGGGTCTCTGACTACTGGCACATAATGGGGGGCTCTGGCTACTGGCACATAATGGAGGGCTCTGGCTACTGGCACATAATGGGGGTCTCTGGCTACTGGCACATAATGGGTGTCTCTGGCTACTGGCACATAATGGGGGTCTCTGGCTAATGGCACATAATGGGGGGGCTGTCATTACTGGCACATAATAGAGGGGCTGTCATTACTGGCACATAATGGGGGGGCTGTCATTACTGGCACATAATGGGGGGCTGCTGTCATTACTGGCACATAATGGGGGGCTATTACTGGCACATAATGGGGGGCTGTCATTACTGGCACATAATGGGGGGCTGTCATTACTGGCACATAATGGGGGGCTGTCATTACTGGCACATAATGGGGGCTGTCATTACTGGCACATAATGGGGGCTGTCATTACTGGCACATGATGGGAGGGCTGTTATTACTGGCACATGATGGGAGGGCTGTTATTCCTGGCACATTATTGGGGGCACTATAGGGGCATCTACTGAGGCCACATAGAAGGAGTGTTTTATATGGTGGGGCTCTGTACAGTAGAATTTTATACTGGGACACATTATGGTGGGTACGATGAGGAAGGGGGAGAGGAGTACTATGGGATTATCTACGGGGGGCACTAAGAAGGGGTATTTTATACTTGCAAATTATGGGGGACACTGAGGGCATCTACTGGGGCATTTTATACTGGTACATTATGGGGGGCACTAGGAGGAAGGGGGGAGAGGAGCACTATGGAGGCATTTACTGGGGGCACTATATAGGGGTATTTTATACTGGCACATTATGGGGGCACTATGGGGACATTAGCTCAACTGGGGGCATTACAAGGGGGTATTTTTTGCACTGTCACATTATAAGGAGAATTATTTCTACTGGGGGGGCATTATGGTGGGCTTTATTACTCCCACATGGTATGACTCCCTAGTAGCAGCACCAGCCTCTCCCTGCTCTGCTATTCCTCTGCCCCTTCTCCAAATCCTTATTATGAAATCTTTCTCATTAGGATAAAACACAACATCAGCTCTGCCGAGCCCCCCAGCCAAGTGTTGAACTGGTGTCCGAGTTCCCCAAGGGCCAAGCCAAGTAATTGTAAGTTTTCATGTGAAATATGTGTATGTTATACACATATAGCCTACACTGTGCCACACAATATACAGTATACCGCTACACTGTGTAGTCTGTTCTATAAGCACCCTTGTTCTGTGGCGGCGGACAGAAAATAATCTGGAAGTGCCCCTCCCGAGACCAGGCTCTGGATCCGCCACTGCACAGCTCATGCGTTATTATACTTTGTGATAATGAATATGCCCCTCCCCTTCATTACATTCTCAGAAACAAGCAGTGCATGGATGTCAATAAAATGATGACCCCCTTCCCTGGAAAAATTTCTGCGGACGCCCATGTGACGGATTATCAAGCATTTTGCTCGTTTGTTGATCGGCTGCACATTTGTATGGGGAAATTATTGGGAACGAGTGGTTGTGCGAATAATTGTCCTGATTGTCTGCCCATGTCAACGGGCCCTTAGACAAAAGCACCAGAGGATTAGTAAACAACATAAACTACCGCAAGGGATATCCCATGCTTCTACAATTGAAAGGTGCATTGGAATTCTACAAGCCCCATGCTTGTGAGCAGGTTTTTTATCTACCATCCGGTAGAGACTTTTCATTCCACATACACCCCTGGCTATCGATACAGTGGTATGATTCATTGCATGAAATATGATTCGCACATTCATACGGGCCCAATTCTGGATTAACAGGTTATTCTGGATTGTAATCAATTTTTTTGACATTTTGTCGTCGTGGCTGGGGTACTGGAATGACCTCTACACACAAGGTCACACATAGCTATATCTATCTCTGCCTTTTCAGAGAAATCCAATATATTAATTCAGAAAAGGTGCAAAGTAGAATTGTAAAGATGGTGCAATGAATGTTGCAAAAATAAACGGGACAAAGTAACAGAAAGAGATTGGAAATATCAGTGTTATAGCACAGACTGTGCAGCTGTAAGTGCTAAGACAATGAAAGTTCTCCAGGTAGGACTTAGTCTAGGTGCCCAGAAGAAAAGGGGATGTTTGATGTTACCATAATTTTACATTTTCGTATTTTACTCTCTGCCTTCCCTGACCCATAACTTGTTTTCGTTCACATGGCTGTATGAAGGTTTTTTTTTGTGGGACAAGTTGCACTTTCTATTGGCACAATTAAATATTATATACAGTATGTGTAGTGCCCTGGGGCAAGGTTACTTTGGATTATGGATATTTGTGGACATTTACCCCTATTGCTACTACACAAAGCCATCAACTCACAACTTTAGTGCACTTGGAAGGGTTAACCCGCACTATGATTTATGCTGTCATTTATGCACTGTTTTATATTGTTGAGCAGCATTTTGTATTTTTGTTGTGGTGTGTTCTGTTCATTGGTGCTGTTGTTGCTCTGTGTCTTCACTGCATTGTGGAGGGGGTTGGTGCCCCGTCAGCTGGTGCTGGGAGACTTTGGGACTTTGTGTGTATGCATGGGGGGAAGGGAGTTTGTAAGTCTTCCAAAGGTTTTGGAGGGTAAGAGCCATACAAATTGGTCTTTTGACTGTAAGGCTTAGCTCTGTTGTTTACATCTGAAGAACTGAAAAACTGAAAAACTGCTTAGTTATTCCCATATATTTGCATCAAAACTACATACAAGTCTATGACAGACTGAAATTACAACATTGTTTATATTTAGGCTGTGCTTCTCCAATCCTCCCTCTCAATAGACAGTTCTAGTTCAATTAGAAACTGTAGATAAGTATAGCAGTTAGTGCCACTACTTGGCTGTAGATAGGAACCAGTGTTTAGCAAAAAAAAGTCTCCAAGACTGCATTAGTGCAAAAAAAATGCTAAGATGATGATACTCTTCCACAAACCATAGATCACCAGCCATTTGACCAGATGAACAGCAGGACAACTGAGCCACATACCCTGGGCCACCAGCCCTTTAGGAAGACTACCAAGCTTCTGAGAGAGAGGAACAGCTAGCTCAAGCCTCAGCCACAGAGCCTATTTATGCCAGGGAGAAGACTGGAGAAGCCAGCTCAGTGCATTGCCTATATTGTTTTGCACTTGAGTTCCTCCAGTAAAGAAGCACACTGGTTTAGTGCATACCATGACTCTCTGGACTTATTTCCAATTGTGGGGCACCTCGCCTTACCATCCTCTCTGGAGAGCAGCAGCACATGGTGACACCTCAATGGTGTCTGGGGGACCACCCCAAACCCAGCAACTGCATATTATATAGTGAAAAGCTGGGGGGGAAAAAACTATCGGATAGAATCTGAAAAAAATGTGTTTTATGGGTTTCGTTTTTACAGTGCTCCCCGTACGGTAAAACTGACCTGTTACCTTAATTCTCCGGGACAGTACAATTACAGTTCTACCACATTTATGTAGTTTTTTCTTGTGTTTTAATACTGAAAAAAAAATACAGATTTTTGCCATACTCTGACGCCCATAACATTTTTTATAGTTATGTCTATGGAGCTGTGTAAGGGCTCATTTTTGCAGGATGATCTTTACATTTTATTGATACAATTTTTTAAGGGTTTTATGGCTTTTTGATTACCTTTTATTCTTTTTTTGGGGTGGTAAAGTGATGAAAAAATACGTGATTCGGCCATTTAGATTTTTTGTTCCGTTACAGCGTTCACCATATGGGATAAATACATTTATATTTTAATAGCTCGGGTATTTTGAGATTTGGTGGTGCAAATGATCTTTATTATTTTATTGTTCATTTATTTGAATTAGTCCCTTAGGGAACTTTAAAAAAGCCAATTTTTGATTGCTTGCCCTATAGACTGCATTGAGACTGCACTCTAAAGGAGTTGAGCTATGTTCCTATGGAGCCTTGCCAGCTGCTTTCTTCTATACTGCTGTGATAGCCTGGGATTCTTAAACTATCACAAGGAACAAATGGTTTCCCTGATCTTCGCACGGGGGAGCCATTTAGGCACTGGAAGTGCTACGTTCCAGGGGAAAGATGCTGTGGTCACAAATGACCACAGCATCTGAGGAGTTAAATATCATCTAAAATTTCATTTATTTCAGTAATTCAATTCAAAAAGTGAAACTCATATTATATAGATTCATTACACACAGAATGATCTATTTCAAGCTTGAATTTCTTTTAATGCTGATGATTATGGCATACAGCTAATAAAAACCCAAAAGTTAGTATGTCAGAAAATTAGAATCTTGTGAAAAAGTTTAATATTGCAGACTCGTGGTGTCACACACACTCTAATCAGCTAATCAACACAAAACACCTGCAAAGGTTTCCTAAACCTTTAAATGGCTCCTCAGTCTGGTTCAGTAGGCTAAACAATCAGGAATGACTGCTGACTTGACAGTTGTCCAGAAGACAGTCATTGACACCCTTTACAAGGAAGGTAAGCCACAAACAGTCATTGCTAAAGAAGCTGGTTCCAGTTGGAACCGAAGCCGAGTAAGGTTTCAAGTTTTAAAGTGGTTTTTCTTAAGGCTACTTTCACACTGGCGTTTCTGGGTCAGCTTGTGAGATCCGTTTCAGGGCTCTCACAAGCGGCCCAAAACGGATCAGTTCAGCCCCAATGCATTCTGAATGGATAAGGATCCGTTCAGAATGCATCAGTTTGGCTCCGTTCCGCCTCCATTTCGCTCTGGAGGCAGACACCAAAACACTGCTTGCAATATGGTGTAAATGAAAATGGATCCGTCCCCCATTGACTTTCAATGTAAGTCAGGACGGATCCGTTGTGACTTAGACTTTTTTTTTAAAAGATTAATGCAAACGGATCCGTTCTGAACGGATACAAGCGTTTGCATTATCGGTGCGGATCCGTCTGTGCAGAGACAAGATGGATCCGCACCGAACGCAGGTGTGAAAGCAGCCTTAATTCAATTACAGAAGTTATATGGACCGGTCTCCCCCTTTGCAGCTAAAACATCTTCTACTCTTCTGGGAAGGCTTTCTACAATATTTTGCAGTGTGTCTGTGGGAATTTTTGTCCATTTGTCCAGAAGAGCATTTGTGGGGTCAGACACTAATGTTGGATCAGACGTCCTACCTAGCAATCTCCGTTCTACTTCTTTCCAAAGATGTTGGATGGGTTGAGGATGGCGCCCTGTGTGGCAAGTCAAGTTCTTCCAGACATATCCATGCCTTTATAGACCTTTACTTTATTCTCTGATTCATGCTGGAACATCCCCAAACGGTTTCCTCAAAATTGGAATCATAGAATGTCCAAAATCACTTGGTATGCTAAAACTTTAAGATTTCTCTTCAGTGGAACTAAGAGACTTAGCACAACCCCTGAAATACACCCCCATAGCAATTTTCCCTCATCCACCAAACTTTACAGTTGGCACTATGCAGTCAGGCAGGTAACTTTTTTTGGCATTTGCCAAACCCAGACTCATCAGACTACCTGATAGAGAAGTAAGATTCATCACTCCACAGAAGACGTTTCCACTGCTCCAGATGGTAGGCTCAGTTTATCTTCAGGGCACTTTAAGAAGTTGAATGTAATGAAAGTTGTACAATTATGGAATCTTGTTCTCTTCACAGATTGTTGGTTTTTCTATCAGAGTATTTATATCACAGGCAGACTTGTTATTTCTATGTCACACTGGTCTACAATGCGACACAACTCAAGTACCAAAGAGACAATCAATCATCTCAGTGTTGTGCTGTCTCATCATTAGAGTTTTTTTATTCTATGATTTTGACTTCCTTGCTGTCTCCTCTAAATAATAGCTTTTTATGTTTGAGTCAGAAAAAATGTTAAGCTAAAAATAGATGGAAGACCAGTCACCAAAGCTTCTTTTTCTTTCCTTAATACACTATATTTCACCTGCTGTGTTCTGCTTTTCTCCATTAGAACCTTTTTTTTTAGCCTCACAGTCGTCTCTTGATAAAGCAAAAGAATACATTTACAAATGGCGGTCGTCGAGGACATACATACTATGCAGCTGGTAGCCTATGGTGCTGCTATGGGGTCACTGGAGAAGGGGACCAGCCCTATGCTATTGAGGCCCTTTATAGGGCTCCCCTCTTCAAGGGGACCGAATGGAGACAGAAACATACACCAGGGTCTTGTATCCTTGGTGGCCAAATCTCGCGCCAAAATGGTGGGCCCATTTTGATCTTTCTTTTTTGGACACCCTCTTTTCTATGAACGCAGTATTTTTGCAGTATAAAAGCTCAATAAAAATGCAGGCGCATTCACATTAGCGTGCGACAGCTGTGCCTGTGCATCCAAAAAAACAAGGGCACCGGTCATGTTCCCCTGGCAAAACACAGGCACCTGCTTCCATGTATTTTCACGTGCTTCTGGGTCCGTGCCTCCATGCAGTAAAAGATAGGACATGTCCTATCTTTGATCACATTATGCGGATCGCAGACTCATTGTGGGGTGCACACTGCTGGTGCCCGTGTTTTCAGATCCGTGGTCGGCAACACGTGCAGGGTCATCACACGTTTCTGTGAATCTGCCCTAACCCTGGGGTAAATGGCTTCAATACTGTATTATAGTAATGAAGCACCGATCACCGATCGTCATCTGTTCATAGGAGTGTTCTCTTGAGTGCAAAGGTGGTGGATCTGAATGGGGTATATTAGTTGACCCTAACTTTGACATATAGATCATTTGATTACAGCGTTGAATCCATTGAAAGGGACATTTCCAGAAAGGGGTATTCTTTTTAACTCGATATTCATGGAAAACAAAAAAATTATTTTTAGAATTTTTGACTATTTATCTTTTTCGTTTCGACAGTACTGTGCAATAGAAAATAAAATATAAAATATTTTCCTTCTGTAGCTTCCAACATAAATGATAAGACCTCTTATATAAATAGGTAATCCATTGTCAGTTTATTGCCCCTGTGAGGGAGAGATGTTATCTGAAAGGTAATCCTCATGATAAAACTAGTTGTAGAATAGGGATGCCAGTATGACAGCTCTGTTGTGTTCTTCATAAAACCCAGATAAACATGCCCACAGTGTAATGTGTGATGCTCTAGTTCAGTCACCACAAGGGGCTGTCTCTGGTTGCAGGAATGGTCTGACAGAGAGTTAAGCAAGGCTGTATACAGTGCCAAAATTCTAGACAAAGAGGAAGTTAAAGAACCAGAACAGGAAGTAGAATACATGGAGTGAGTTTGAAGTATATATCCAGAAAACCATATATGGAAAAAAAATATACATAGCATGTTCCCATATAGGCTGTTTTTATGATAAAACATTTTGGTGGAAATGTCCTTTTAAGATAGTTCTTTAAGAGTACAAATGATGGAGCTCTAAGGGAATGTTCACACATAACATATTTGTTGCAGACATTTATGTGACTGTCTCATTCATTTGAAGGGAACTTATAAAAATGAATGCACATGCTGCAGAATCACCCCCAAAGCAACAAATCTGCCACATTACCTAATCCACTTGTGGATGAGGCCAATTTTGGGTACTTTTTTATTTCATATTTAGGCCATGTTTATTTACTTTTCAAGTAGATTTGGTAGGCACCATTTAAAGGGGTTGTCTGGGTTCCGAGCTAAACCCGGACAAACCCATAATTTCACCCAGACAGCCCCCTGTTATGAGCATCGGAGCATTTCATGATCCGATGCTCTCTCCTGCCCTGAGCTCGATCGCGCAGGGCAAAGGCTCTTTTATTTACAACTAGCTGATGGACCCGGCTTCGCTCGGGTATATTTAATCAATTTCATTCAATGTTTGTTTGTGTGTGTCGTTAAAAGATATCAACACTATCCACTATAACAGTGACATCTACAGTACCCGCCCCCAAAACAGTGACCTCCACAGCCCCCACCCCTTTACACTGACTCCCCCCACAGTGCCCCGTCCCTTAAAATTGGACCTCCACAGCAGCCCACCCCCTTAACTTTGACCTTTATAGCAGCCTTCCCCTTTAACAGTGACTTTCATAGCATACCACCCCCTTGACAGTGACCTCCACAGGAGCCTTTATTGGATTGGGTGCGTGTCCTTTTGAACAGCTCATTCTAATTAGGCCTCATGCACACGACAGTATTTTGTTTCCGCGTCTGATCCGTTTTTTTTGCGGATAGGATGCGGACCCATTCATTTCAAAGGAGCAGCAAAAAACGCGGACAGCACACCCTGTGCTCTCCGCATCCGTATGTCCGATCCGTTGCGCCGCAAAAAATATAGTGCATGTCCTATTTTTTTCTAGTTTGCATACAAGGATAGGCATTATTACAATGGATCCGCAAAAAAAAGGATCCGCAAAAAAAATGTATGCCATACTGAACGTCATCCTTTTTTTTACGGATCTGCAATTTGCAGACCGCAAAACACATACGGTCGTGTGCATGTGGCCTTAGGCCTCATGCACACGACCGTGCCATTTTTTGCAGTCCGCAAACCGCGGATCCGAAAAAAAACGGAAGGCGCCGTGTTGCCTCCCGCAATTTGTGGAACGGAAAAGGCGCCGGCAATATTAATGTCTATTCTTGTCCGCAAATCGCGGACAAGAATAGGACATGTTATATTTTTTTGCGGGGCCGCGGAACGGAGCCACGGATGCAGACAGCACACGGAGTGCTGTCCGCATCTTTTGCAGCTCCATTGAAATGAATGGGTCCACATCTGTGGACCCAAACAACGGCTGTGTGCATGAGGCCTTAGACAGCAGCACTGTACTGTCTGTGTGTGATCTGCAGGGAGAAAGTCACCCTCCGTCCCACCCCTGCAGCTGACAGAAGTTGATATTTACCTTCATTTTTTTAATCCCTGTCGACTTAGGAGTGAGAGGGGCGTGGCCTAACCAGATCTGGGCGTGGCTTGTTGGGACCTAGAAGTTGATTTTTTACTTCATTTATTCAATCTCAGTCGGCGGAGTGGGGGGCGTGATCTAACCAGATCGGGGGCGTGTCCTTTTGAACAGCTAACTCTAAGATAGCAGCATTGTGCTGTCTGAGTGTAAGCTGCAGGGAGAAAGTCCCTCTCCCTCCCACCACTGCAGCTGACAGAAGTTGATTCTTACCTTAATTTTGTTCAATCCCCGTCGGCTCAGGAGAGGGAGGGGGCGTGGCATAACCAGATAAGGGACCTGGGGGTGGGGTTTTAAGTCTTTTGAGGGTGGACACATTGTGGCAGGGGTCGTGTTTGGGCTCCTTCCTGCAAGAATGATGCCCCTCTGGGCACCTTACTGGCTTACTTGCATACCAAATAAATTGGATTTACAGAGGATAAAAACATCTATTGCTGGAACAAATGAACATCTTGAAATAAGGTACTAAGTGCTATTAGGCAATGGCTTTACTTCAATAGCGATTATCCTGGTGACAGATTTCCTTTAAAGCTCTCCTACAGCAGTGAAGATAAATGGCTGGGTTGTTATGGAAACCTGGAGTAAAACTGTGTATGTGGAGACTGGAGGACCTGCGAACTTCTATTGGCTGATAAGGGTCATGTGACCAAGCTTCTATTGGCTAATGCATTTTTTGGGAATATCTCAGGAACGGTATGTCCTAGAGAGCTGAGACCTGGTCTAAAACCTTCCCGGACACCTGATGTACTTGTGAGCAAAATTTCGTAATTGTAAATGCGACGGTGCGGATTCCTTTAGCGGACATACACACACACACACACACACATACACTCAGCTTTATATATTAGATAACACACTGCCAGGCGGAGGCTTCTGCCCAGCAGTGTGTTTGGTGACGTCCCTGGCTCTGATTGGCGGACTTGAGCGCTGCCCTAGACGTTTTACAGGCTAGGGCAGCGCTAAAGCCCGCCCATCAGTGCCGGTGACGTCACCGGGCTCACTGCTAGGTGGAAGGCTCCGCCTGGCAGCCCTATGGAGAGCCCAGTTCATCACTGGAACTCCAGAAAATGCCTTTGCCCTGCACGATTTAGCGCAGGGCAAAGGAGAGAATCGGAGCATAAACTGCACCCATGCTCAAGTCAGGGGGCTGCCGGGGTGAAAATGGGGATTTGTCTGGGTTCAGCTCTGAACCCAGATAACCTATATAATTCGCCATTTAATTTATACCATTTTATTAAATGGCAGAGTGCCTACAAAATTCAATTCCCCCCCCCCCCCAAAAGAGGTTAAAAGGGACCTGTTACCTGTGCTGAAACAAATGTTTCTACCAATGACTTGCATTCTCCTTGTAATCGGAGCATCTGGAGCATCTATTCTTAGGACTCTATGTTGTGCCATTCCTGTTCAGGTACACCCCTCCCCCCAACTGGTAACACCCAGCAGGACCTTCACTGCAAACTGCTAGTAATTCATTCATATCTTCTAGCAGGAATAAAAAAGGAATAGCGCAACATAGAGTCATAAGAATAGATGCTCCAGAATTGTTGATACATGAGGAATGCAGGTAGTTAAAAAGTTAAAAGAGACATGTCAGGAAAGGTGACAGCTCCTCTTTAGATGACAAATTCAGAACTGCAGTGATCCTAAAACGTACGGTGTACGGTCTGTATTTTGTATTCTCTATTTGAACCTGTCTTCTTGTAGAGATAAAGGAACATAACAGTGCCACGTGCTCTTATAGAATACAAATGCAACAGTTGCTACCTTTGCCATGTAGATAAATCACGGCTATGCGTTTCATCTCGGTATGTTTTTGTTTGTCTTTCCATGTCTGAATGTAGCACTTTATGAGGCTGACACGAGTGCAAAATGTCGCGTTTTGCTTTGTGGCGTTTCCTAGAGACGGCATGCTTTAATGGAAATCTTAAGACTTGCTATCTCCCAGAAAAGTGTTCTCTGTTCCTTCTCATTAGGAGAGAATATGAAAAGCCAATTTAGGGCTAATAGTGTGTAGGAAATTAACGCAGCAAGAAGAAAATATTGTTAAGTGGAAAACATGAATGGAGATTCGATAAATAAAGGGGGAAACAGGAAATGAAATGATCTTCAGTATCAATAGCATTAGTCATAGCCAGAGGGAGAATCGCAAAATACAATCAAACATGAACTTCAGCAGAGGTGAAATAGACAAATATATCATACCAAGCATTATTGGTTCAGATGTACTAATCCTGTCTAGATCTGCACCAGATTTATCACAGTGGCTGATGGTAGATGATGCATTTGTTTCATGGCTAGTCATTTTGTCTAATTGTACACCACCTGTTGGCTGGCTTGCTTTGCGACACAATTTTGAGCCAAAATTGTGGTGCAATTTTTGTGCAAATTGTTGCAGCTTGGGTCACATCCCTTTCGTTTAAGAAATTGTCCTTTCCCGCAAAGCCATACCCCTCATCAAGCAAGGGATTGTTATTTTGAGTCCATTTGCTTCACAAATATGTCTGCAATGTGATGAGACATTTAGCACTATAAAATGTTGGTGGCTTTTACAACACATTCTAAGGTGCACTAAGAATGGTCCACAGAGAGCTTCCAAAGCATCAGAGGGATCTCATTGTTAAAAGGTATCAGTCAGGAGAAGGGTACAAAAGAATTTCCAAGGCATTAGATATACCATGGAACACAGTGAAGACAGTCATCATCAAATGGAGAAAATATGGCACAACAGTGACATTTATAAACCTACAAAAACCTCTCTGTCTACAATTGACAGCACAACACTCCACCTGGAATAACACACAATGTCATAACAAAAAGAGCCAGTGGAAATAATATATCAAAAATAATATCAACTTTATTGCATATACAAATATGAAGGAAAAAAGGGCAAGATGGAAAGGTATACATAGAAGCGAAGGGCATTCCCTCAGTTGGACAACCATGTATCCCCACAGAGCTAGTAAGCACTATTCGGGTACCAGGTCATACGCTGTGTCTCACAACAACCCAAATTATGTACCATAAATGATAATACCATGTGTCCAACACCCCGATAGGGGATTATGCACCGTGGTACAGTTGGAAAAAAAAAGATCCCTTGATATTTGTGATGATCCACAGCCTGCGTCCTTGGTAACCATAGACCAGTGGTGGCGAACCTATGGCATGGGTGCCAGAGGCGGCACTCAGAGCCCTCTCTGTGGGCACCCACATCTTGGAAAAAGTCTATGGTGTACCAATATGCCTTAGACTTTTCCTGCCATTCATCAGCGCAGGGCGCACTATGAACAGCACAGGTGGCTCACTAAATGTAGGCAGGCTATTATAGCTAAATGATAAAGTACATAGAGGATATACTATATTGGACTGTAGTATTCAGCTTAAATTGCTGTGTTGGCACTTTGCGATAAATAAGTGGGTTTTGGGCTGCAGTTTGGGCACTCTGTAAAAGGTTCACCATCACTGCCATAGACATTATGTATGTAAATAACATGATAATAATATATTCACAGCCTAGTCTATGAACACAGCATAATGATGGTATATCTACAGCCTAGTCAATATCATAGGCCTGATATGGATACTGTGTATGGCAGTGTCTTAATAGACACACCTAACCGGGGATGTACCTGAAGACATGATCTATCCCAGGAGAGATGCGAAAGCCCTAAGCGCAAGACCTCGACACGTGTTTCACTTCAGCGGCTTCGTCAAATCTTGCCAAGTCAAAATGTGGCATGCTGATAGACTCATACCCAAAAAGACTGAGTGATGTAATAAAATCAAAAGGTGATTCAACAAAATATTAGTTTAAGGGTGAGCACACTTATGCCACCATATTTTTTTATTTTTTCTTCTCTCTACCTAAAAGATTTACGGTTGGTTTTTCAATTGAGTTGTACAGTTTATAGGTCACATTAAAGGTGGAAAAAGTTCTGAAATGATTTATCTTTGTCTAATTTTTTTTACATCACAGAAACCTGATATTTTAACAGGGGTGTGTAGACTTTTTATATCCACTGTATGTATATATATATATATATATATATATATATATATATCAAATATACACACACACACACACAATCACATATATACAAACATTTACACCCATGTTTGCACTTACATTTCCTCCTGGCAGATGAAGTAGGAAGGTAGACCAGACAGCCTTCCTGTTGGAACCAGTATCAGTTGCCCATCTCCGAAATTCAGAACAATATATCTCTGCGGACTGTTTACCCTGGCATAAAAGACGCAGTTTAGATTCAGCCAGAGCAATACGATCCGGGTCATCATATATCTGCCCCAGGGCTACAAAAAATTCATCCACCGATCGGAGGGGCGTGCCCCTACCGGCAGCAAAAAGGCCTAAGACTGAGCGTTATCCATGAGCAGCGAGATGATGATCCCCACCCACTGCTCCTCATCACCAGAGGAATGGGCAAGTAGGCAAAAATGGAGTTTGCAAGCCTCTCTAAAGCGAACAAATTCTCACTACCCCGGAGAATGTATCCGTAAGCGAGAACTTAGGCTTGGAACAAACTCCATGAACGCCAGCAGAACTGGTCACCTGAAACTGAGACACGGTTTTACAGAGATCTGCTACCTCCAGCGAAAGATCTTGCATGCGGTCAATCAAAGCTGAAACGGATCCATGCTTTAGACGGTTATGGCGGTTTATAATGTCACAGATGATGTTGCAGATAGCTGGAACTTATGAATAAATGTCCGACTGGCTTGATCCCAAACTAAGGAGTATAAAGGTGAGCCCTATAAAACCCTAAGAGCTCTCCCTGACTGCTATGCCCATGCAAGGGTCTCAATTGTAGACGATTGCATGCCCACGTACCTAAGACTGTGTGACACCTGAAAACCCTATAATAGTGAGGGGACACAACCACCGGCTACCTGCACTTAATACGGACGGAGTCTGGGTCACCTAGAACCAAGCCAGCAAGAAAACACAATACATGAAAATACTTATCTGAGTATACAGCAGCAGCAGCCTCCAGCAGTGAACACTTCATCCAGAAAATAGTATAAACCGCAAAGTGAGGTAGTATGGGAGGGAATATAAAGGAAGACAATTAGTCTAAATAGGTGACACCTGGGCAAAGGAAAGGAGATGACAAAGTGAAACCAAAACAAAGAACGTCATGCAAGAGGTAGAGAAGGAAGTCTGCCAGACCTTCTCACAGAACTGGCGGTGACAATTCCCCTGCTATGAAGGGGCACAACAGCACATGGGCAGCTGCTGGGTTCACAGCCTGCAAAGGGTGGCTCTGCAGTACTCACACAGGCCTGTCCTTACCCTTCCCGTCGGGGACGTCTCTCCTCTGTGTCAGCCAAGTCTTCTGTTCTACCTCCTTCGGCTTTAGTCGGGAGCGGGGCTACATTCTCTTAGAAGCCCATACAGTTGTAGGCAGAAACCTGCAAGTTGTAAAAAAATGTTAGGGACGGCTCACCTTTTCTTGGTAATGAAATGGTGCTCCAAACTGATTATGCACCCTGATCACATGGGATTAATTATGTAATAAATATATGAATGGGCACTCATATATTGGGAATCACATAGGGTAAATAAAAGACAATTTATTTAAACATAATAAAAACAATCAAAAGTCAATAAATAAGATAGTAAATTGCGCTGTTGGTATTGCGCTAGTGGATCTATGCGCAGAATCAATAAGTTGGTATGAGCACTCTGGTACACAATAAGTGTTGGTATACCTTGAGAACAATGTCGTTATCATAACTTATTATTGCCAGTTAGTCATTCCATATCCATCAATCCTTGTAGTCAATATATAAAGAATATAACAATCCATAAATTGTGCTCCAAAAGATTTATACACCGGTATATGTTCTTCAATGGTCTCCAGGTGTTTCTCTAGTCCTTTTAAGTCAGATAAAATACATTAGTCAGGTTAGAATCTCATGTTCTGTTTGGTAATATCTGATATACTCACTGTTGTGAGGTCTGCATCTATTCATGGCGTCCCAAGTGGTAGTCAAGTTTGTAAGCTTTCCTTCAATTGATGCGATGTTTCGTGCTGGGACGAAGGGTGGTAAGTACCTTGTTTGGGTTGTTTGTGAGGAGGGTACAATCCACAGTAAATATTACCAGTAGTGATGAGCGGCAGGGGTCATATTCAAATTTGCGATATTTCGCGAATATTTTTTAGAATATTCGTTGAATATTCGAAAATTCACGTTTTTTTTTTACTCTAAAAATCGACAAGGTAATGATTGTGTAATATGCGAATTTTCGGATTCGATTTTTTTATTGCGAATTTTTCAACTATTAGACAAATAAGATTATAGCACTATATTAGCTAAATTGCTCTATATTCGATTTTTTTTTTAATATTCACTATATTGCTATAACAGTTTTTTCGAAATTCGTCATATTCTAAAACAAGAATATATAGCAATATAGCGAATATTTGAAAAAAATGAATATAGAGCAATTTATCTAATATAGTGCTATAATCTTTTTTTTAAAGTTGTAATTTTTTTCCAATCTGAACTTAAGATGAGAAAAAAATGACAACTATTAGAGAAAGAAGATTATAGCACTATATTAGCTAAATTGCTCTATATCTGTTTTTTTCGAATATTCGCTATATTGCTATAACTTAGTTTTTTCGAATATTCTTAATATTCTAATACAAGAATATATAGCAATATAGCGAATATTCGAAAAAACAAATATAGAGCAAAATTTGCAAACACTACTACTCCTAAAGTCAAGTATATTGCAGCCTTCTTATTGGCCCACAAGCTAGAAGCAGGACGGGATCATGTGTACTGATTTAAAAAAAAAAAGCGAAAAAAAAGCGGGAAACAAAAATCGAATATATATAACTTCGAAATATTCAAGAATTTTCGAAGTACCTATATTCGCGATAAAAATTCGAAATTCGAATATTCGTGATCAACACTAATTACCAGTGAGATTCTGTGCCAAACTGTTTCTCTGCGGCGGCTCCAATATCTCCACTGGCTGGGCTGTGGGTTGCGTGCCCTCGGCATCCTAAGTGTCCCAGATATCGCATGTGCTTGTAGTGAGAGACGGCTGGCTAATTGATTCTTGTTGTGTCGTTCATATTGCGGACTCCAAACTTCTCTAGATCTTCAAGTGAAGTGCTTCACTTATTTTCATAGCTGAGTCATGGATCACATCAATGAATATTCTCCATGATATTCCCGGCTTTAATAACACATTGTCAAGTGTATAATGAGACTCTACTTGCTCCTTTATCAGTGGCTACACAGATTTTATATGTGTGCAGTCCGGGATGTCTGGAAAAGATGGTCTGGATTTTGGGATAAGGATTGTAGCTACCGTTATGTTGCGGTAACCATGTTATAAGGGAAAATAATACAATCTACACAACACCGATCCCAAACCCGAACTTCTTCACAGAAGTTGGGTACCAAACATGCCGATTTTTCTCACATGCGTGCAAAACGCATTTAAATGTTTTGCACTCGTGCGGAAAATCACACATTTTCCTGCGACGCACCCGCATCTTATCCGGGCCAAAAACATGACGCCCGTGTGAAAGAGGTCTAAGGAGTTTTTATATTGCGGCCTGGATACCTGTCAGGCTGTATTTTATCATTTCTGGTAGAATCCCATCTGTGCTGCTGACTTTTTTTTACCCTTTATCAATGAGACCCTCTCTGTTATAGTCTACAGTGTGACTGGTATATCCAAAGGGTTTTGAAAATGTTTGATTTTTATCTCCATATTCGTCAGTTTCTACCTGATCACCTTTTTGTTCTAGGCTTTGGTCCTTCTTCAGGAAGTCTTTGTAAATGTCCTTGAAGTACAGTACTGGAGCCAGATGTTGCCGTTCTGGATGTGAAGGTTGTTATTCTTAAATGTGATCCCAAAGTTCCCAAAAGGAGTTGTCCTGGAGGGCTCTGTATGGTGTAGTACAGGGGTGGCCAACCCGCGACTTTTTGCCACTTCAAGTGCGGCTCTTGAGGTGGAGATGGGAAGCAGCTGCGCAGCCTAATAGAGAACACGACATGTACCGCTCTTAGTGCCTACCATGTTCTCTTCACTAGTACAGTGGAGAAGGTGTGAGTCCCTCCCTCTCCACTGTGACGCGGCTGCTGCTGCCACCAATAGAGAGATAGCAGGGAGGAGAAGGGGAGAACGGCTGTGGCGCACACTGCACCACCAATGAATGTAATTAATTCAAGTATAGGAGGCAGCAGGTGCCAGCAGCGGTATCACATACCGGCCTCAATAACAGGGCTTGCGATCCGCCGAACCGCGGAAATTAACCCCCAAGGTGCTGCACCTGAGGGATTAATTTCCGCGGATCGCATACCCTGTTATTGAGGCCGGGCATGTGATACCGCCGCCGGCACCCGCTGCCTGCTATACTTGAATTAATGCGTTAATTACATTCATTGGTGGCGCAGTGCGCGCCCCCACCCCCCCCAGTATTATAAATTCTAACCATTGGTGGAGCAGAGCCCCCCCAATTATTAGTCATGGGTGGCAGTGGCCACAGGGTCCCCTCTCCCCTCATCATTGGTGGTGCAGTGGCAGCTTCTGATCGGAGCCCTAGCAGTGTAAGCCTGGGGCTCCGATCGGTTACCATGGCAGCCAGGACGTTACTGAAGCCCTGGCTGCCATGGTAAGCTCCCTGCTGCTGTGTGCACAGAGCACAGGGCAGCAGGGAGAGTGTGAAGTCCTATTCACCCTAATAGAGCTCTATTAGGGTTAATAGGACAAGGATTCTAGCCACTAAGGGGGCTAATAGTAAATACAATTTTTAAAAAGTTAAAAAAAAAAACACTGAAATACTGAAAGTTTAAATCGCTCCCTTTCCCAATTTTACATATAAAATTTACAAACAATAAAAAATAAACATATTACATATCGCCATGCCCGAAAAAGTGTAAACTATTAAAAGATTAAAAAATATTTCCTATGCGGTGAATGCCGTAACAGAAAAAAAAAGAAATCGCAACCGCGTGATGTATAGCTTATGGCTCCTTATAGTCATATGTTTTTTTGTGTCCGTAAGGTTGGCCACCCCTGGTGTAGTAGGCTTCCCTCAGACCAGGGTTATTTGGGTCCCGTTCTTAGGGCTTTCCTTGCAGTTTTACATTGTCCTTGTCAAATAAACTGTTGGGATGTTGTTTTTTTTGGACTCTTGTTATTGTATGCAATGTGCATCTACCTATGCATTGATCTTTGATTATTGTTTTTCCCACCACAGATAATGGATACCAGCACTGAAGCCTTTTATGTTTAAATATTTTTTTTTTTTTTAGAGAGGTGTTATTACATTCAAGAGATAATGCTGTAATATATACATTAATGCCCTTAATGGGTCTTAATTACCAGATGTAAACTAATCACTTAGATCTTACATGCAGTTTTACTATAAATGATGCGTGTCACTGTTTGTCACACTGTTTGCAGTGACACGTGACACAGAAAGCTCAATAATGATTTAGTCGCATTATCAGCAATTACAAGGATAATTATATGCTCCGATTTTTTGCTTCAGCATCAATTATCACAAAATATAAAGACACAAGCAATCTCACATTGTGTCGAGCATTTTCATTATCTTTGTCTCTGATACATGTAATCTTCTTCCAAGGAAATCCAAGATGATGGCAGATTCTGTAATTCATCTCTAGCAGTCCCTGAAAGAGTACGGTGAATGTATTCCCAGGTACTCAGCTGGCCTTAGGTTTTATACACATAGCCATGTGATGGAGGGCCGGGCACAATTGGAATAATGGGCCTGCCAGCATGCAGGTAAAGACACCTGGGGCATTCCTATCTGATAAAGTGGAGGTATATTTCTAGGGTGCAGGGTCACGGTGGGTCCCAAAGGTTGGACCAAAATCAATCAGAAAATGATAACATATCCTAGAGATATGCCATTACTTTATGAGATGTGAATTCTGCTTTAAAGGGGTTTTCTTGGATTACAATATTTATGATCTATTCTGAGTTACCCCCGTTGATCAGATGTTTGACGTCACGTTTATTGAGCAGCCTATACAATGAACGGCGCTGTGCTTGGTACGGTCTCAGGTTTGGCCTCTTCAAACAGCTGATCAGTGTAGGTTGATGCGTGTAGGCCCTCCATGATCTGATATTGATGAATAGTGTTGAATTAAGCATTCAAAGTGATATTCGTTCCGAAGTTTAGGAAACTGAATTTCCTCGCGTTCGTAGTAATGCATCAGGTTTTCTAAAATGGTGGCTGCGCGTGTTACAAAGAGAAACTAAGCTTAGAGGAGACAGTCCCAGGAACGCAAGATTACCCATAATGCCGTGCAGCCAGCCAATCTGCAGATAGCCATCCCCTGTGATGTCACAGCCCCATAAAACCCATATCCTGCACAGTCTCCACCATTGTTCTGAGAGCTGAACATAGGGAGAGACGTGGCAAGCGTTCATGTGCCAGGGACAGTGTTGCTGAAAACAATTAATAGAAGAATTAAACACCAGTAAGATGGAAGCTTTTCTTGTTCCAGTGCGCCAACCAATGCTACCTACAGTGATGGCCAGTTCGCAGTGTTCGTCGATGAACACATGCTATCTGCCATCTTTATTCCCAAGTCCGGCGATGCAGAGGTAAGTCCTTACCTGTGCCTGCGCCGCCAGCCGCTCTGAAACACATGCGGTCACCGGGAGCAGGCAGTTCCGAGAACAGCCCGATGAAGGCCCCCGGTGGCAGTTCTCGGAACTGCCTGCTCCCGGTGACCGCATGTATTTCAGAGCGGCTTGCGGTGCAGGCACAGGTAAGGACTTACCTCTGCATTGCCGGACTTGGGAATAAAGATGGCAGATCGCATGTGTTCGTCGGGGAACACTGTGAACTGGCCATCATTAACCACCTAGTCTGCACCCCTTAGGGGGCCATGTTTAATGATGACCATCCTCATCTTTTGATAGCTTAACTTCCAAGAAAAGTAAGCAATATTCAGAGAGAGGAGGAGCTGGATGTTCCTGATGACGTATTCTCATCAATATTAGATGATGTGGAAAAGGAGGAAAAGCAGATGGCAGAAGAAGGGCTTCCCTTCTGTAGGGCAGGAGAGCGCTGGGTTTGGAAAAGTGGGTATGCTAGCATATTGTGTCCCCACCTAACCAGCCAACCCCCATACCAGCAACAGCCCTTGTTTAAAGGAGCCGCGTGGCCTTTAACAAAGAAGACCAACTATACAGTGCCACGTGGTTCTTCACCGCAGCATGGCCACAACCCGCCCACAGCACGGACGCTCCATATCGTTGTACTATAAGGCAGAGTGGCCTGGATATACCTGATTTATAGTGTGTCATGATGAATTATTTTGTAATGAATTGAATTTCTTGGGGAACTTCGGTGAAGCTGCTGAATCGAATTTTTCAAAACTTCCCTATTGATGACCTATCTTGAGATTAGGTCATCAGTAGTGTACCACTGAAAAACCTACCAAAAGTGAAAAGAGCAGTTCCCATAACATAAGTTTGCAATTGTGGGTTCTGTTGTTTGGACCTGACTAAGCTACATGGGCCTCAGATACTGGTCTGAGGAGGAGAAACAATACTCACACACCTTAGACATTTTAGCTTTAGACAGTCACCATATAGAATCCATGGGAAAAATATCACCATGTACCATTGATGTAAGGCTACTTTCACACTAGCGCTTTTGCTGGATCCGGCAGGGCTCAGCGAAAACGCTTCCGTTATTGATAATACAACCATCTGCATTCGTTACGAACGGATCCAGTTGTATTATCTTTAATATCATGGCAAAGACGGATCATGGACTCCATTTAAAGTCAATGGGGAACGAATCAGTTTTCTATTGTGGCAGAGAAAATGGATCCATCCCCATTGACTTGCATTGTGAGTCATGCCAGATCCGTTTTGCTTCGCATCCCATGACCGAAAGAAAACCGCAGATTGCTGCGGTTTGCTCTCTGGTATGGGAACGCAATCAAGAGGAACGGATTGCATTTTGGAGCATTCCATTCTGTTCAGTTACATTTTGCCCCATTGACAATGAATGGGGATAAAACTGAAGCGTTTCCTATGGTGGATCTCAATACCGGAAAAGAGCAATACTAATGTGAAAGTAGCCTTAGGCCCAAGTCACATTATGGAAAAAGAAAGTATTCACATATCCATAAGTTTTTAATGCCTAAAGAATGTTTTCTATTTCACAAGTAAAGTAAATTAAATAGTAGTTAGCAAAAATATGGGGGATTCAGCCCGCACAACCCCTAGCAGGTGCAGATTGCTATGGCGAAATACAGATACAAACGCAAAAACACAAATGCAATCGCACTCTGCAACCAGCACTCTGCCCTGCCTTTATGCTGGATGTTGAATGAGGCATTGGTGTACATTTTGGCCAAAGCGTAATAAGCCACTCACCACGTCAAGGTCGCCTTAATGAGTGGTCCCTAACACTAGTTCCTACCTTTTATGGGCCATGACAGCCACACAAAGTCCAGGGAGCGCAGGTACAGCATGCACGCCAAGCACACTCTGCTTTTAACCCCGTCCGGTGCCATTACAGCTTTCATCGGATCCAGGGATGCAAGTACCAACATGCATGCTGAGCCCACTATATACTTCTCCTGGAGCCTAATGGCTACTGGTAGGTGCTATGTAAGCAGACTCAATTTTATACTGACTTTCGTCATAGCAATCTGCACCTGCTAGGGGTTGTGCGGGCTGAATCCCCCATATTTTTTCTTTGTAGTATATATTGGAGGCGTGGCGATCTCCAAGCAGTCATGCACACCTGACCAGTTAATATGCCCTGGAGGCTGGTCTTAAAGTCAGTATAAAACTGAGTCTGCTTACATAGCACCTACCAGTAGCCATTAGGCTCCAGGAGAAGTATATAGTGGGCTCAGCATGCATGTTGGTACTTGCATCCCTGGATCCGATGATAGCTGTAATGGCACCGGACGGGGTTAAAAGCAGAGTGTGCTTGGCGTGCATGCTGTACCTGCGCTCCCTGGACTTTGTGTGGCTGTCATGGCCCATAAAAGGTAGGAACTAGTGTTAGGGACTAGGGATGAGCGAACTCGAACTGTATAGTTCGGGTTCGTACCGAATTTTGGGGTGTCCGTGACACGGACCCGAACCCGGACATTTTCGTAAAAGTCCGGGTTCGGGTTCGGTGTTCGTCGCTTTCTTCGCGCTTTTGTGACGCTTTCTTGGCGCTTTTTGAAAGGCTGCAAAGCAGCCAATCAACAAGCGTCATACTACTTGCCCCAAGAGGCCATCACAGCCATGCCTACTATTGGCATGGCTGTGATTGGCCAGAGCACCATGTGACCCAGCCTCTATTTAAGCTGGAGTCACATAGCGCCGCCCGTCACTCTGCTCTGATTAGCGTAGGGAGAGGTTGCGGCTGCGACAGTAGGGCGAGATTAGGCAGATTAACTCCTCCAAAGGACTTGATTAACTGATCGATCTGCAGCTGTGGATCATTGAGCTGCTGATCCTCAATTGCTCACTGTTTTTAGGCTGCACAGACCGTTTGTCAGTCACATTTTTCTGGGGTGATCGGCGGCCATTTTGTGTCTTGTGGTGCGCCAGCACAAGCTGCGACCAAGTGCATTTAACCCTCAATGGTGTGGTTGTTTTTTGGCTAAAGCCTACATCAGGGTGAAGCTGTCACACCAAGTGCATTTAACCAGCAATAGTCTGTTCATTTTTTGGCCATATACAAAATCAGGGGCAAGCTGCGCCTGTCACCAAGTGCATTTAACCCTCAATGGTGTGGTTGTTTTTTGGCTAAAGCCTACATCAGGGTGAAGCTGTCACACCAAGTGCATTTAACCAGCAATAGTCTGTTCATTTTTTGGCCATATACTAAATCAGGGGCAAGCTGCGCCTGTCACCAAGTGCATTTAACCCTCAATGGTGTGGTTGTTTTTTGGCTAAAGCCTACATCAGGGTGAAGCTGTCACACCAAGTGCATTTAACCAGCAATAGTCTGTTCATTTTTTGGCCATATACTAAATCAGGGGCAAGCTGCGCCTGTCACCAAGTGCATTTAACCCTCAATGGTGTGGTTGTTTTTTGGCTAAAGCCTACATCAGGGTGAAGCTGTCACACCAAGTGCATTTAACCAGCAATAGTCTGTTTATTTTTTGGCCATATCCCAGTCTAATTCTGTCACTAAATCCATACCGGTCACCCAGCGCCTAAATACTAGGCCTCAAATTTATATCCAGCTAAATCTGTCCCTAGTGCTGTAGCTGGGCGAGTTATTTAGTGTCCGTTCAAGCACATTTCTTGTTCTGGGTTGAAATACAATTCCCAATTTAGCAATTTCATAATTTAGTGGTTTCTGCTATATCAGAGCTATTTGAAATCTATCCCTAAAAGGGTATATAATATTCAAGGTGCACATTGGGTCATTCAGAATAACTTCACACACACCCGCTACTGTGTATTTCCAAGTCTAATTCTGTCACTAAACCCATACCTGTCACGCAGCGCCTAAATACTAGGCCTCAAATTTATATCCAGCTAAATCTGTCCCTAGTGCTGTAGCTGGGCGAGTTATTTAGTGTCCGTTCAAGCACATTTCTTGTTCTGGGTTGAAATACAATTCCCAATTTAGCAATTTCATAATTTAGTGGTTTCTGCTATATCAGAGCTATTTGAAATCTATCCCTAAAAGGGTATATAATATTCAAGGTGCACATTGGGTCATTCAGAATAACTTCACACACACCCGCTACTGTGTATTTCCAAGTCTAATTCTGTCACTAAACCCATACCTGTCACCCAGCGCCTAAATACTAGGCCTCAAATTTATATCCCGCTAAATCTGTCCCTAGTGCTGTAGCTGGGCGAGTTATTTAGTGTCCGTTCAAGCACATTTCTTGTTCTGGGTTGAAATACAATTCCCAATTTAGCAATTTCATAATTTAGTGGTTTCTGCTATATCAGAGCTATTTGAAATCTATCCCTAAAAGGGTATATAATATTCAAGGTGCACATAGGGTCATTCAGAATAACTTCACACACCCGCTACTGTGCATTTCCAAATCTAATTCTGTCACTAAACCCATACCTGTCACCCAGCGCCTAAATACTAGGCCTCAAATTTATATCCCGCTAAATCTCTCGTTACCGCTGTCCTGTTGTGGCTGGGAAAGTTATTTAGTGTCCGTCAAAGCACATTTTTTGTTCTGGGTTGAAATACAATTCCCAATTTAGCAATTTCATAATTTAGTCGTTTCTGCTATATCAGAGCTATTTGAAATCTATCCCTAAAAGGGTAGATCATATTGAAGGTGCACATAGGGTCATTCAGAATAACTTCACACACACGCTTCTGTGCATTTCCAAGTCTAATTCTGTCACTAAATCCATACCGGTCACCCAGCGCCTAAATACTAGGCCTCAAATTTATATCCCGCTGAATTTGAATACAATACATTGGGCCAAATAATATATTTGTTGTTGTGGTGAACCATAACAATGAGAAAAACATCTAGTAAGGGACGCGGACGTGGACATGGTCGTGGTGGTGTTAGTGGACCCTCTGGTGCTGGGAGAGGACGTGGCCGTTCTGCCACATCCACACGTCCTAGTGTACCAACTACCTCAGGTCCCAGTAGCCGCCAGAATTTACAGCGATATATGGTGGGGCCCAATGCCGTTCTAAGGATGGTAAGGCCTGAGCAGGTACAGGCATTAGTCAATTGGGTGGCCGACAGTGGATCCAGCACGTTCACATTATCTCCCACCCAGTCTTCTGCAGAAAGCGCACAGATGGCGCCTGAAAACCAACCCCATCAGTCTGTCACATCACCCCCATGCATACCAGGGAAACTGTCTCAGCCTCAAGTTATGCAGCAGTCTCTTATGCTGTTTGAAGACTCCGCTGGCAGGGTTTCCCAAGGGCATCCACCTAGCCCTTCCCCAGCGGTGAAAGACATAGAATGCACTGACGCACAACCACTTATGTTTCCTGATGATGAGGACATGGGAATACCACCTCAGCATGTCTCTGATGATGACGAAACACAGGTGCCAACTGCTGCGTCTTTCTGCAGTGTGCAGACTGAACAGGAGGTCAGGGATCAAGACTGGGTGGAAGACGATGCAGGGGACGATGAGGTCCTAGACCCCACATGGAATGAAGGTCGTGCCACTGACTTTCACAGTTCGGAGGAAGAGGCAGTGGTGAGACCGAGCCAACAGCGTAGCAAAAGAGGGAGCAGTGGGCAAAAGCAGAACACCCGCCGCCAAGAGACTCCGCCTGCTACTGACCGCCGCCATCTGGGACCGAGCACCCCAAAGGCAGCTTCAAGGAGTTCCCTGGCATGGCACTTCTTCAAACAATGTGCTGACGACAAGACCCGAGTGGTTTGCACGCTGTGCCATCAGAGCCTGAAGCGAGGCATTAACGTTCTGAACCTGAGCACAACCTGCATGACCAGGCACCTGCATGCAAAGCATGAACTGCAGTGGAGTAAACACCTTAAAACCAAGGAAGTCACTCAGGCTCCCCCTGCTACCTCTTCTGCTGCTGCCGCCTCGGCCTATTCTGCTGCTGCCGCCTCGGCCTCTTCCTCCGCCTCTGGAGGAACGTTGGCACCTGCCGCCCAGCAAACAGGGGATGTACCACCAACACCACCACCACCACCTCCGTCACCAAGCGTCTCAACCATGTCACACGCCAGCGTTCAGCTCTCCATCTCACAAACATTTGATAGAAAGCGTAAATTCCCACCTAGCCACCCTCGATCCCTGGCCCTGAATGCCAGCATTTCTAAACTACTGGCCTATGAAATGCTGTCATTTAGGCTGGTGGACACAGACAGCTTCAAACAGCTCATGTCGCTTGCTGTCCCACAGTATGTTGTTCCCAGCCGGCACTACTTCTCCAAGAGAGCCGTGCCTTCCCTGCACAACCAAGTATCCGATAAAATCAAGTGTGCACTGCGCAACGCCATCTGTGGCAAGGTCCACCTAACCACAGATACGTGGACCAGTAAGCACGGCCAGGGACGCTATATCTCCCTAACTGCACACTGGGTAAATGTAGTGGCAGCTGGGCCCCAGGCGGAGAGCTGTTTGGCGCACGTCCTTCCGCCGCCAAGGATCGCAGGGCAACATTCTTTGCCTCCTGTTGCCACCTCCTCCTTCTCGGCTTCCTCCTCCTCTTCTTCCACCTGCTCATCCAGTCAGCCACACACCTTCACCACCAACTTCAGCACAGCCCGGGGTAAACGTCAGCAGGCCATTCTGAAACTCATATGTTTGGGGGACAGGCCCCACACCGCACAGGAGTTGTGGCGGGGTATAGAACAACAGACCGACGAGTGGTTGCTGCCGGTGAGCCTCAAGCCCGGCCTGGTGGTGTGTGATAATGGGCGAAATCTCGTTGCAGCTCTGGGACTAGCCAATTTGACGCACATCCCTTGCTTGGCGCATGTGCTGAATTTGGTGGTGCAGAAGTTCATTCACAACTACCCCGACATGTCAGAGCTGCTGCATAAAGTGCGGGCCGTCTGTTCGCGCTTCCGGCGTTCACATCCTGCTGCTGCTCGCCTGTCTGCGCTACAGCGTAACTTCGGCCTTCCCGCTCACCGCCTCATATGCGACGTGCCCACCAGGTGGAACTCCACCTTGCACATGCTGGACAGACTGTGCGAGCAGCAGCAGGCCATAGTGGAGTTTCAGCTGCAGCACGCACGGGTCAGTCGCACTACAGAACAGCACCACTTCACCACCAATGACTGGGCCTCCATGCGAGACCTGTGTGCCCTGTTGCGCTGTTTCGAGTACTCCACCAACATGGCCAGTGGCGATGACACCGTTATCAGCGTTACAATACCACTTCTATGTCTCCTTGAGAAAACACTTAGGGCGATGATGGAAGAGGAGGTGGCCCAGGAGGAGGAGGAGGAGGAGGAGGAAGAGGGGTCATTTTTAGCACTTTCAGGCCAGTCTCTTCGAAGTGACTCAGAGGGAGGTTTTTGGCAACAGCAGAGGCCAGGTACAAATGTGGCCAGCCAGGGCCCACTACTGGAGGACGAGGAGGACGAGGATGAGGAGGAGGTGGAGGAGGATGAGGATGAAGCATGGTCACAGCGGGGTGGCACCCAACGCAGCTCGGGTCCATCACTGGTGCGTGGCTGGGGGGAAAGGCAGGACGATGACGATACGCCTCCCACAGAGGACAGCTTGTCCTTATCCCTGGGCAGCCTGGCACACATGAGCGACTACATGCTGCAGTGCCTGCGCAACGACAGCAGAGTTGCCCACATTTTAACCTGTGCGGACTACTGGGTTGCCACCCTGCTGGATCCACGCTACAAAGACAATGTGCCCACCTTACTTCCTGCACTGGAGCGTGATAGGAAGATGCGCGAGTACAAGCGCACGTTGGTAGACGCGCTACTGAGAGCATTCCCAAATGTCACAGGGGAACAAGTGGAAGCCCAAGGCCAAGGCAGAGGAGGAGCAAGAGGTCGCCAAGGCAGCTGTGTCACGGCCAGCTCCTCTGAGGGCAGGGTTAGCATGGCAGAGATGTGGAAAACTTTTGTCAACACGCCACAGCTAACTGCACCACCACCTGATACGCAACGTGTTAGCAGGAGGCAACATTTCACTAACATGGTGGAACAGTACGTGTGCACACCCCTCCACGTACTGACTGATGGTTCGGCCCCATTCAACTTCTGGGTCTCTAAATTGTCCACGTGGCCAGAGCTAGCCTTTTATGCCTTGGAGGTGCTGGCCTGCCCGGCAGCCAGCGTTTTGTCTGAACGTGTATTCAGCACGGCAGGGGGCGTCATTACAGACAAACGCAGCCGCCTGTCTACAGCCAATGTGGACAAGCTGACGTTCATAAAAATGAACCAGGCATGGATCCCACAGGACCTGTCCGTCCCTTGTCCAGATTAGACATTAACTACCTCCCCATAACCATATATTATTGGACTCCAGGGCACTTCCTCATTCAATCCTATTTTTATTTTCATTTTACCATTATATTGCGATGCTACCCAAAGTTGAATGAACCTCTCCTCTGCCTGTGTGCTAGGCCTAAATATATGCCAATGGACTGTTGCAGTGGTGGCTGACATGAAGCCTGATTCTCTGCTATGACATGCAGACTAATTCTCTGCTGACATGAAGCCAGATTGTCTGTTACGGGACCTCTCTCCTCTGCCTGGGTGCTGGGCCTAAATTTATGACAATGGACTGTTGCAGTGGTGGCTGACGTGAAGCCTGATTCTCTGCTATGACATGCAGACTGATTCTCTGCTGTCATGAAGCCAGATTGTCTGTTACGGGACCTCTCTGCTCTGCCTGTGTGCTAGGCCTAAATATATGCCAATGGACTGTTGCAGTGGTGGGTGACGTGAAGCCTGATTCTCTGCTATGATATGAAGACTGATTCTCTGCTGACATGAAGCCAGATTGTCTGTTACGGGACCTTTCTCCTCTGCCTGGGTTCTGGGCCTAAATATATGCCAATGGACTGTTGCAGTGGTGGGTGACGTGAAGCCTCATTCTCTGCTATGACATGCAGACTGATTCTCTGCTGACATGAAGCCAGATTGTCTGTTACGGGACCTCTCTGCTCTGCCTGTGTGCTAGGCCTAAATATATGCCAATGGACTGTTGCAGTGGTGGGTGACGTGAAGCCTGATTCTCTGCTATGATATGAAGACTGATTCTCTGCTGACATGAAGCCAGATTGTCTGTTACGGGACCTTTCTCCTCTGCCTGGGTTCTGTGCCTAAATTTATGAAAATTGACTCTTACAGTGGTGGGTGACGTGAAGCCTGATTCTCTGCTATGATATGAAGACTGATTCTCTGCTGACATGAAGCCAGATTGTCTGTTACGGGACCTTTCTCCTCTGCCTGGGTTCTGGGCCTAAATTTATGAAAATTGACTCTTACAGTGGTGGGTGACGTGAAGCCTGATTCTCTGCTATGATATGAAGACTGATTCTCTGCTGACATGAAGCCAGATTGTCTGTTACGGGACCTTTCTCCTCTGCCTGGGTTCTGGGCCTAAATTTATGAAAATTGACTCTTACAGTGGTGGGTGACGTGAAGCCTGATTCTCTGCTATGATATGAAGACTGATTCTCTGCTGACATGAAGCCAGATTGTCTGTTACGGGACCTTTCTCCTCTGCCTGGGTTCTGGGCCTAAATTTATGAAAATTGACTCTTACAGTGGTGGGTGACGTGAAGCCTGATTCTCTGCTATGATATGAAGACTGATTCTCTGCTGACATGAAGCCAGATTCTCTGTTACGGGACCTCTCTCCTCTGCCTGGGTGCTGGGCCTAAATTTATGACAATGGACTGTTGCAGTGGTGGCTGACGTGAAGCCTCATTCTCTGCTATGACATGCAGACTAATTCTCTGCTGACATGAAGACAGATTCTCTGTTACGGGACCTCTCTCCTCTGCCTGGGTGCCGGGGCCTAAATATCTGAGAATGGACTGTTCCAGTGGTGGGTGACGGGAAGCCAGATTCTCTGCTATGGAACCTCTCTCCAATTGATTTTGGTTAATTTTTATTTATTTAATTTTTATTTTAATTCATTTCCCTATCCACATTTGTTTGCAGGGGATTTACCTACATGTTGCTGCCTTTTGCAGCCCTCTAGCTCTTTCCTGGGCTGTTTTACAGCCTTTTTAGTGCCGAAAAGTTCGGGTCCCCATTGACTTCAATGGGGTTCGGGTTCGGGACGAAGTTCGGATCGGGTTCGGATCCCGAACCCGAACATTTCCGGGATGTTCGGCCGAACTTCTCGAACCCGAACATCCAGGTGTTCGCTCAACTCTATTAGGGACCACTCATTAAGGCGACCTTGACGTGGTGAGTGGCTTATTACGCTTTGGCCAAAATGTACACCAATGCCTTATTCAACATCCAGCATAAAGGCAGGGCAGAATGCTGGTTGCAGTGTGCGATTGCATTTTGTTTTTTTACGTTTGTATCTGTATTTCGCCATAGCAATCTGCACCTGCTGGGGGTTGTGCGGGCTGAATCCCCCATATTTTTTCTTTGTAGTATATATTGGAGGCGTGGCGATCTCCAAGCAGTCAAGCACACCTGTCCAGTTAATATGCCCTGGAGGCTGGTCTTAAAGTCAGTATAAAACTGAGTCTGCTTACATAGCACCTACCAGTAGCCATTAGGCTCCAGGAGAAGTATATAGTGGGCTCAGCATGCATGTTGGTACTTGCATCCCTGGATCCGATGAAAGCTGTAATGGCACCGGACGGGGTTAAAAGCAGAGTGTGCTTGGCGTGCATGCTGTACCTGCGCTCCCTGGACTTTGTGTGGCTGTCATGGCAATAGTAGTTAGCGCTGGAGTCTTAAAGGGGTTGTCTGCTTCATACTATTGATGACCTATCCTCAGGATAGGTCATCAATATCAGATCGGTGGGCGCCCGACTACCGACACCCTCGCCAATCAGCTGTTTGAAGAGAAGGTAGTGCTTGTACAAGTGCTGCCTTCTCTGCTCTGCTTACCTGCTTGCCGCAGCAATTGCAGCCATACTTGTAATCACACCTGCTCAGTACTGCAATTGCTGCGGCGAGCAGGTAAACCGAGCAGAGAAATGACAAAACGGATTCTAAATGTGCATAACTGACCATAACGGATGCTTAAAATACAGGATGTTTTTTTTCTTTATTTTCTCTTCTTCTAAACTGTGATGTGAACTTAGCCTAATAAGGAACTCAACTGGGGACTGCAACTAATGACAATGGGCCAGATTTATCACGACTCTGACAGCTCACTCCACTTTCACATATGGCTAAAGTCAGTTTTAGCCAAGTCAGATTTATGATCGCCCCTTTAAGACTGTAATAAATGTGGTTTGACGGTAGCAGTTTATCCGTCAGTAAGCAGCTTTACAAAAGTCGCACGTTTTTATGAAAAAGTCGCATGTTCTATTAAAAAGTCTCATAAGATAAGCATGGTCCTCACTGGAGTGAAGTTGCGACTTTTTTGCGACTTTTTTGCGACTTTTTAAAAAAGTCCCAATAGTAAATCTGTCTTGAGATTCATTTACATACGAAAACACGCCCACTTTCAGAAAACTGGCGAGCATAGTGCAGAGCAGAAAAAAGTCGCAAATTTGTGCGCAGTTTTAGCCTTTGGGACTTTTTTGCGACTTTTCCACTCCACAAAAGTGACTTTGCCTAATGATATATCTGGCCCAATGTGTGCAAAGCACTGCGGAATATGTCAGCCCTATATAAGTGAGTAAAATAAATAAGTAGTGTCTTACTGTAGTCTGCCATGGTATTTATTACATAAAATACAGAGTGACTGACAAAAAAGTAGCCGGCCTCCTGCGATAGTATGAAAAGATGAACGAGCAAGTGGATTGTTTCATTTTTTTAATTCCCAACAAGTTACAAAAGATGCTGAAAGTGGTCAGGGGTTCACCTAGCCTTTCTGCTGCCTGAGGCGAAAACTGAAATGGCGCCCCCCCATGCCAATTTTTTAACCTAACCCCTTTGCCACAATGAAAGCGCTCATTCCCCAGGGCCTTTCAGCTGCCCCCCTTTTGCCCCTACCTGGTGCTGCCTAAGGCGATCACCTCACCTGGCCTCATTGGTGGTTCACCCCTGAAAGTGGTCCCCGTTCACATCTATGCATCTTTTGACAGGTCCGGATTATGTTGGCTGATACCGCTTGCAGCTCTTCAGGCCCTCTGCACTTTGATTGACATGGCCAAGAATTATGATGTTTTCACTGGCCCTGTCAATCAAAGTGCAGAGGGCGCAGCAGTTGCAGAGAGAGCTGAGCCTCTAGGTGTAACGGTAACGCCCCTGTTGCGCCTAGAGGCTCATTTGCATATATTCAAACATCATTCTTCTCAGCAATGTGGACACATATGAACATGGGACCAACACAGATGCCTTCAGCTGCCAAGCGCACATGTAACAGGTCAGCCAGTGTCATAGGTACAAAACTGCTGACAGATATCCTTTACACTTCTTAATTTAACAGACGATTGTCGGGAAGGCAGCATTCCTTCCCAGCAATTGCCTGGTCGTTAGTTAACGAGGGTTCCTACGAACACTTCTCAATGATGATCTGTCCAATGTTCGGGCAGTATAAAGGCCCCTGATGATAATTGCAGTCACAATGATCTGCTCAAGTACCATCAGCCACAAACAAGTCACAGATACATCTATTTGTTCACGGATACTGGAAAAACATGCCCTATTTTCACTAACTGTCCTGTAATTTCTGAAAAGTTGGGAACCCTGATTATTACTTTGCATAATTTTTTCCGCACTAAAACTTTTGCACAGTATTATATATCCCAAATACCATGTGTACTATATCAATTGTCTCAGATGCATTTGTCAATGCTAGTGTTTTTGTCTTATTTCTCATCCCTAGCTATTAATAGAGTACAATGTAAGATAGTGTCATGGGTAGAACACAAACATAAATGGGCAATTAATATCTGACAGCCATATAGTGGATATAAAAAGTCTACACACCCCTGTTAAAATGTCAGGTTCCTGTGCTGTAAAAAATGAGACAAAGATAAATCATTTCAGAACTTGTTCTACCTTTAATGTGACCTATAAACTGTACAACTCAATTGAAAAACAAACTGAAATCTTTTAGGTGGAGGGAAGGAAAAAAAAAAACTAAAATTATGTGGTTGTATAAGTATACACCCCCTTTTATAACTGGGGATGTAGCTGTGTTCAAAATTAAGCAATCACATTTCAAATCATGGTAAATAGTAGTGTTGAGCGCGAATATTCGAATTGCAAATTTTTTTCTCGAATATCGCAATTTCGAGATTTCGCGAATATTTAGAATATCGTTCTATATATTCGCGAATTCGAATATTCGTTTTTTTTTTTTTTATTATTATATTTTTTTCTTTCCCACTTCTCTAAAGTTGTTCTTACCTGTCCTTTGGATTCCTGGCTTCCTGGCTGCTCCAGTCAGTGGCGTTTTCAACTTACTGCTATATTCCATATTAGCTAAATTACAATCTAATCTATATGTGTATTTTACGAAATTTCGCAAATTGCGATGCGAATAATATAACACGAAATAATCGCATGAAGATTTCAATTTAGCACTGCTATATTCCATATTCTAGCCTAATATGGACTATAGCAGGGCTAAGTTAGCACTGCTATATTCCATACTAGGCTAGAATATGGAATATAGCAGTGCTAAGTTGAAATCTTCATGCGATTATTTCGTATTATATAACTCGCATCGCAATTTCGGCTTTTGCAAATGTTCTTAATATTGCTCTAACTTCGTCTTTTAGGATATTACGAATATTCTAAAAGACGAAGTTAGAGCAATATTACGAAATTTCGTAAAATACACATAGATTGTATTTAAGCTAATATACTGCTATAGTAATATTTTTTAATAGTGTACATATTTTACAAAACTTAAGTTCAGAAGAGGCAAAAAAAATTTAGAGGCAAAAAAAGGGATTATAGCACTATATTAGCTAAATTACAATCTATATGTGTATTTTACGAAATTTCGTAATATTGCTCTAACTTCGTCTTTTAGAATATTCGTAATATTCTAAGAGACGAAGTTAGAGCAAATCACGAAATTTCGTAAAATACACATATTAGCCTAGCCATAGTCAATTAGCATAGGAACGTTGCCTTATACTATCAAGATAAATAATCGCAATACGCGAAAAAAAAAAAAAAAAATCGTATATTATTCGCGATAATTGGAATAATTACGAATATTCGATTTCGACGAATATAACACGAATATTCATTCGAATATTCGCGAAATATTGCGAAATCGAATATGGCACCTCCCGCTCATCACTAGTAAATAGGACTCAGCATACACCTGCCATCATTTAAAGGGCCTCTGATTAACCCCAAATAAAGTTCAGCTGCTCTAGTTGGTCTTTCCTGAAGTTGAAGTTGATTAGTTGCATCCCACAGCAAAAGCCATGGTCCACAGAGAGCTTCCAAAGCATCAGAGGGATCTCATTGCAAATTGACATCTATGATACAGCTTTGATGCAAAGATGTTCCTTGATATCTTGAACTGAATCAGCCCAGGTCTGCTTGATATGCAAATGAGGACCATCAAAGGGTTCTTGGGGCAGGACACTGATGAAAGGAAGATCTGCCAGGACTGTCACATTCTGGGGAAAGCCTGACCCCCTGCTGGTATTTACTGCCCACACCTGTGTCAGCAAGGACATACATGCTGAGATGGGGGCAGGGGTATATGATATAACTTTCTTCCTGTGTAATTATCTGCACTAACCTAGCTCACAAGTAAGAGCAATGGGGACTTTGGTGACCTCTGGGACAAGACAAGTCTTTCTGGACTCTACAATCGAGAATGTGATTCGCTGAGACCTGTTGGAGAGGAGTGTTCTGAGTACAGAGTAAAACCCATGGCATGTGTGACAGAGAGAGAATGATGTAGCTAGCTCAAGGATCCTGACCCCCTCCAATCCCCTCTCCCATTCCCTTAATTGTATTTAGAATGTAGATATATCCCTATTTGTAAATAAATCCAACACTGAGTTAAGGTACAGTTGTTCTTCAGTAATTTAAGGCACCCGCAAAGCAGAGCACTTTCTACAGTAATGTTATGTTTTGTTATGTATGTAAACATGGGTGTCCGCAGAAATTTTTCTAGGGGGGGGGGGGGGGGAGGCATAATTTTATTGACATCCATGCTCTGCTTGTTTCTGAGAATGTAATGAAGGGGAGGGGCATATTCATTATCACAAAGTATAATAACGCATGAGCAGAACAGAGCAAGAACTCAGCTCACGAATTCCAGGGGGGGCACTTGCCCCCCCTTGCCCCCCCCTGCGGACGCCCATGTATGTAAACAAACATGACAAGGTTTCGTTGTCAGGGACAGGACACTATTCCTCTCCTCTTGGTAAGAGCGGTCCGGTTCTGCATCCAGCTTGGAGGGGGAGTCTTAGCTTGGACAGTGAGGAGTGTGGGAGCATGTCCAATTGCTCCTGCTTCAACTGTCTTAGTGATCCGAAGGGAGCAACAGCCTAAGGGAGTAATTTGAGACACAATATCTCATCAGGATCACTGTCCCTCTCATCCTCTGCACTTTATCCTCAGGAGCTCACTGCATATGCTTATCTATCTCAGTGCAAGAATGGCTCAAGTGAGTGTGGATGGCCGGATGGGTGCAGTAGTCGTACTCACGATTTCCTAAAACTCACTGGGCAAACCTGCAGTGACGGGAAGGACATGTCGGTTCTTCCCTTCGTGGGAATTTCTGGTTCTGGGGCTCTCCTGCCTGATGGTAGTTGAGGTGCCCTTGATGTTGCCGTTTCACTGTGTGAGGCAGGATCCCCGTTGTCGTGACACCAGCACCTTGCGGTGCAAATGTATTGTGGTATTATGACGAGACCGGTGTTGATATAAAAATTCCACAATACTTTACTGATGGTGTCCACACAAGCACTATTCACATGAAATGCAGTCTCTACAGTCAATTCAAGTAGTTCCCAAAGGTTGTACGTGGAGGCTAGCTTCTCTCGCTCTCTCTCTCTCTCTCTCTCTCTCTCTCAATTAGACTGGTCAATCTCTCCTTTTCCCTGCCTAAAGGGATGCACATTCTCTATCATCAGATATACAGTCAGGTCCATAATTATTGGGACATCAACACAATTCTAACATTTTTGGCTCTATACACCACCACAGTGGATATGAAATGAAACAAGACTGCCAGCTTTAATTTGAGAGTATTTAGATTCAAATAAGGTGAACGGTGTAGGAATTACAACAGTTTGCATATGTGCCTCCCACTTGTTAAGGGACCAAAAGTAATGGGACAATTGACTTCTCAGATGTTCCATGGCCAGGTGTGTGTTATTCCCTCATTATGCCTATTACAATGAGCAGATAATGAGTCCAGAGTTCATTTCAAGTGTGCTATTTGCATTTGGAATCTGTTGCTGTCAACGCTCAAGATGAGATCTAAAGAGCTGTCACTATCAGTGAAGCAAGCCATCATTAGGCTGAAAAAACAAAACAAACCCTTTAAAGACATAGCAAAAACATTAGCCATGGCCAAAACAACTGTTTGGAACATTCTTAAAAAGAAGGAACACACCGGTGAGCTCAGCAACACCAAAAGACCCAGATGACCACGGAAAACAACTGTGGTGGGTGACCAAAGAATTCTTTCCCTGGTGAAGAAAACACCCTTCACAACAGTTGGCCAGATCAAGAACACTCTCCAGGAGGTAGGTGTATGTGTGTCGAAGTCAACAATCAAGAGAAGACTTCACCAGAGTAAATACAGAGGGTTCACCTCAAGATGTAAACCATTGGTGAGCCTCAAAAACAGGAAGGCCAGATTAGAATTTGTCAAACAGTTCTGGAACAACATCCTATTGACAGATGAGACCAAGATCAACTTGTACCAGAGTAATGGGAAGAGAAGAGTATGAAGAAGGAAAGGAACTGCTCATGATCCTAAGCATACCACCTCATCAGTGAAGCATGATGGTGGTAGTGTCATGGCCTGAGCATGTATGGCTGCCAATGGAACTGGTTCTCTTGTATTTATTGATGATGTGACTGCTGACAAAAGCAGCAGGATGAATTCTGAAGTGTTTCAGGCAATATTATCTTCTCATATTCATACAAATGCTTCAGAACTCATTGGATTGCGCTTCACAGTGCAGATGGACAGTGACCCAAAGCATACTGCAAAAGCAACCAAAGAGTTTTTTAAGGGAAAGAAGTGGAATGTTATGCAATGGCCAAGTCAATCACCGGACCTGAATCCGATTGAGCATGCATTTCACTTGCTGAAGACAAAACTGAAGGGAAAATGCCCCAAGAACAAGCAGGAACTGAAGACAGTTGCAGTAGAGGCCTGGCAGAGCATCACCAGGGATGAAACCCAACGTCTGGTAATGTCTATGTGGTCCAGACTTCAGACTGTAATTGAATGCAAAGGATTTGCAACCAAGTATTAAAAAGTGAAAGTTTGATTTATGAATATTATACTGTCCCATTACTTTTGGGAGGCACATATGCAAACTGTTGTAATTCCTACAACGTTCACCTGATTTGGATGTAAATACCATCAAATTAAAGCTGACAGTCTGCAGTTAAAGCACATCTTGTTCATTTCATTTCAAATCCATTGTGGTGCTGTGGAGAGCCAAAAATGTTAGAATTGTCTCGATGTCCCAATATTTATGGACCTGACTGTATATAAGTACAGTATATGATATCCACAGTATCCTCAGAGGAATACAGTCTATGAACAGGGGGCTCTCCTGGCTTTTGGTTACGCTGGGCAGCTTGTAGCTTAGTGTTTTCACCACATGCAGAAGAGGCTGTAACCAGATTAGTAGCAATTGCCTTCTTTGCCAAAGTCCACAATCCATTTCTGTAGGCTATGGCTACTTTCACATATGCAATCTGGCTTGTTCAGTTTTGTAAACTGGACACATACCCGCAGTTTTCAGTGTTTTTTTTTTGTCCAGTCACAGAACACATCAAACCGGAACGGAATGCATTCTGCGACGGGAACCAGGCTCGTTCCCATTGCGGCTTGCTATTGGCTATCCCCCCATTGCCGGATGTTTTGATCCGCGCAATGGGGAGATACAGAGACGACCGTGCTGGCATCAGAAGCGACATGAGGTAAGTACAATCTGTGTGAGGGGTCCGGGCATATGGCGAGGGGGGGTGCATTTTAGGTCTTGGATAGAGTTGAGCGAACACCTGGATGTTCGGGTTCGAGAAGTTCGGCCGAACATCCCGGAAATGTTCGGGTTCGGGATCCGAACCCGATCCGAACTTCGTCCCGAACCCGAACCCCATTGAAGTCAATGGGGACCCGAACTTTTCGGCACTAAAAAGGCTGTAAAACAGCCCAGGAAAGAGCTAGAGGGCTGCAAAAGGCAGCAACATGTAGGTAAATCCCCTGCAAACAAATGTGGATAGGGAAATGAATTAAAATAAAAATTAAATAAATAAAAATTAACCAAAATCAATTGGAGAGAGGTTCCATAGCAGAGAATCTGGCTTCCCGTCACCCACCACTGGAACAGTCCATTCTCAGATATTTAGGCCCCGGCACCCAGGCAGAGGAGAGAGGTCCCGTAACAGAGAATCTGTCTTCATGTCAGCAGAGAATTAGTCTGCATGTCATAGCAGAGAATGAGGCTTCACGTCAGCCACCACTGCAACAGTCCATTGGCATATATTTAGGCCCAGCACCCAGGCAGAGGAGGGAGGTCCCGTAACAGAGAATCTGTCTTCATGTCAGCAGAGAATTAGTCTGCATGTCATAGCAGAGAATGAGGCTTCACGTCAGCCACCACTGCAACAGTCCATTGGCATATATTTAGGCCCAGCACACACACAGGCAGAGGAGAGAGGTCCCGTAACAGAGAATCTGGCTTCATGTCAGCAGAGAATCAGTCTGCATGTCATAGCAGAGAATGAGGCTTCACGTCAGCCACCACTGCAACAGTCCATTGGCATATATTTAGGCCCAGCACACACACAGGCAGAGGAGAGAGGTCCCGTAACAGAGAATCTGGCTTCATGTCAGCAGAGAATCAGTCTGCATGTCATAGCAGAGAATGAGGCTTCACGTCAGCCACCACTGCAACAGTCCATTGGCATATATTTAGGCCCAGCACCCAGGCAGAGGAGGGAGGTCCCGTAACAGAGAATCTGTCTTCATGTCAGCAGAGAATTAGTCTGCATGTCATAGCAGAGAATGAGGCTTCACGTCAGCCACCACTGCAACAGTCCATTGGCATATATTTAGGCCCAGCACACACACAGGCAGAGGAGAGAGGTCCCGTAACAGAGAATCTGGCTTCATGTCAGCAGAGAATCAGTCTGCATGTCATAGCAGAGAATGAGGCTTCACGTCAGCCACCACTGCAACAGTCCATTGGCATATATTTAGGCCCAGCACACACACAGGCAGAGGAGAGAGGTCCCGTAACAGAGAATCTGGCTTCATGTCAGCAGAGAATCAGTCTGCATGTCATAGCAGAGAATGAGGCTTCACGTCAGCCACCACTGCAACAGTCCATTGGCATATATTTAGGCCCAGCACCCAGGCAGAGGAGGGAGGTCCCGTAACAGAGAATCTGTCTTCATGTCAGCAGAGAATTAGTCTGCATGTCATAGCAGAGAATGAGGCTTCACGTCAGCCACCACTGCAACAGTCCATTGGCATATATTTAGGCCCAGCACACACACAGGCAGAGGAGAGAGGTCCCGTAACAGAGAATCTGGCTTCATGTCAGCAGAGAATCAGTCTGCATGTCATAGCAGAGAATGAGGCTTCACGTCAGCCACCACTGCAACAGTCCATTGGCATATATTTAGGCCCAGCACACACACAGGCAGAGGAGAGAGGTCCCGTAACAGAGAATCTGGCTTCATGTCAGCAGAGAATCAGTCTGCATGTCATAGCAGAGAATGAGGCTTCACGTCAGCCACCACTGCAACAGTCCATTGGCATATATTTAGGCCCAGCACCCAGGCAGAGGAGGGAGGTCCCGTAACAGAGAATCTGTCTTCATGTCAGCAGAGAATTAGTCTGCATGTCATAGCAGAGAATGAGGCTTCACGTCAGCCACCACTGCAACAGTCCATTGGCATATATTTAGGCCCAGCACCCAGGCAGAGGAGGGAGGTCCCGTAACAGAGAATCTGTCTTCATGTCAGCAGAGAATTAGTCTGCATGTCATAGCAGAGAATGAGGCTTCACGTCAGCCACCACTGGAACAGTCCATTCTCAGATATTTAGGCCCCGGCACCCAGGCAGAGGAGAGAGGTCCCGTAACAGAGAATCTGTCTTCATGTCAGCAGAGAATTAGTCTGCATGTCATAGCAGAGAATGAGGCTTCACGTCAGCCACCACTGCAACAGTCCATTGGCATATATTTAGGCCCAGCACCCAGGCAGAGGAGAGAGGTCCCGTAACAGACAATCTGGCTTCATGTCAGCAGAGAATCAGTCTGCATGTCATAGCAGAGAATCAGGCTTCACGTCACCCACCACTGCAACAGTCCATTGTCATAAATTTAGGCCCAGCACTAGTGTTGAGCGGCATGTCCCATATTCGAATTCGCGAAATTTTGTGAATATTCGAAAGAATATTCGTAAAATATTCGCGATTATTCAAATTCGTTATTATTTCGCATATGCGATAATTCGAATTATCGCATAATACATATGCTATGCAAAATTCACATGTGCGCTAATGAAATCGCCTTACGAAGATTCGCAACTCAATTCAATCACTAATGTATGAATGCAATGCCCTTTGCCTCTGTTCTGGGACAAGTGTAGATATTCGCATGTGCGCTAATAAAATCGCCTTACGAAGATTCGCACCTCAATCACTTTCTAGGGAATGTGAGACTTTTGGGAATCAATCGAGATACAGTGGGGGGTGATGACAGTAGTTGACAGAGTACAGATCAATGTAATCTGTAAGGTGGAAAGTAAAATAAAAAATACGAATATTCGTAAATCGAATTTTACGAAGTTCTACGTATTCGCGAATATGGTGCTATACTATATGAATGCACAGGCCTTTGCCTCTCTGTTCTGGGGACAAGTGTAGATATTTGCATTTGCGTTAATAAAATCGCCTTACGAAGATTCGCAGCTCAATTCAATCACTAATGTATGAATGCAAAGCCCTTTGCCTCTGTTCTGGGACAAGTGTAGATATTCGCATGTGCGCTAATAAAATCGCCTTACGAAGATTCGCAACTCAATTCACTAATGTATGAATGCAAAGCCCTTTGCCTCTGTTCTGGGACGTGCCGATATTCGCATGTGCGCTAATAAAATCGCCTTACGAAGATTCGCGCCTCAATCACTTTCTAGGCAATGTGAGTAAGATCTGAGCTGTTGGACCTTTGGGAAACAATCAATTATATGTGTACTGTAATTTTGTGGGGGGGGGGGGGGAAACAAAAAACGAATATTCGTTTTTACGAATATATAGCACTATATTCGAAATATTCGCGAAATCGCGAAGTTGCGATATTCGCGAAAAAAATTTGCTTTTCGAATATTCGCGCTCAACACTACCCAGCACCCAGGCAGAGGAGAGAGGTCCCGTAACAGAGAATCTGGCTTCATGTCAGCAGAGAATCAGTCTTCATATCATAGCAGAGAATCAGGCTTCACGTCACCCACCACTGCAACAGTCAATTGTCATAAATTTAGGCCCAGCACCCAGGCAGAGGAGAGAGCTCCCGTAACAGAGGATCTGGCTTCATGTCAGCAGAGAATCAGTCTGCATGTCATAGCAGAGAATGAGGCTTCACGTCACCCACCACTGCAACAGTCCATTGGCATATATTTAGGCCTAGCACACAGGCAGAGCAGAGAGGTCCCGTAACAGACAATCTGGCTTCATGTCAGCAGAGAATCAGTCTGCATGTCATAGCAGAGAATGAGGCTTCACGTCACCCACCACTGCAACAGTCCATTGGCATATATTTAGGCCTAGCACACAGGCAGAGCAGAGAGGTCCCGTAACAGACAATCTGGCTTCATGTCAGCAGAGAATCAGTCTGCATGTCATAGCAGAGAATGAGGCTTCACGTCACCCACCACTGCAACAGTCCATTGGCATATATTTAGGCCTAGCACACAGGCAGAGCAGAGAGGTCCCGTAACAGACAATCTGGCTTCATGTCAGCAGAGAATCAGTCTGCATGTCATAGCAGAGAATGAGGCTTCACGTCAGCCCACCACTGCAACAGTCCATTGGCATATATTTAGGCCTAGCACACAGGCAGAGGCAGAGAGGTCCCGTAACAGACAATCTGGCTTCATGTCAGCAGAGAATCAGTCTGCATGTCATAGCAGAGAATGAGGCTTCACGTCACCCACCACTGCAACAGTCCATTGGCATATATTTAGGCCTAGCACACAGGCAGAGGCAGAGAGGTCCCGTAACAGACAATCTGGCTTCATGTCAGCAGAGAATCAGTCTGCATGTCATAGCAGAGAATGAGGCTTCACGTCAGCCACCACTGCAACAGTCCATTGGCATATATTTAGGCCTAGCACACAGGCAGAGCAGAGAGGTCCCGTAACAGACAATCTGGCTTCATGACAGCAGAGAATCAGTCTGCATGTCATAGCAGAGAATCAGGCTTCACGTCAGCCACCACTGCAACAGTCCATTGTCATAAATTTAGGCCCAGCACCCAGGCAGAGGAGAGAGGTCCCGTAACAGAGAATCTGGCTTCATGTCAGCAGAGAATCAGTCTTCATATCATAGCAGAGAATCAGGCTTCACGTCACCCACCACTGCAACAGTCAATTTTCATAAATTTAGGCCCAGAACCCAGGCAGAGGAGAAAGGTCCCGTAACAGACAATCTGGCTTCATGTCAGCAGAGAATCAGTCTTCATATCATAGCAGAGAATCAGGCTTCACGTCACCCACCACTGCAACAGTCAATTGTCATAAATTTAGGCCCAGCACCCAGGCAGAGGAGAGAGCTCCCGTAACAGAGGATCTGGCTTCATGTCAGCAGAGAATCAGTCTGCATGTCATAGCAGAGAATGAGGCTTCACGTCACCCACCACTGCAACAGTCCATTGGCATATATTTAGGCCTAGCACACAGGCAGAGGAGAGGTTCATTCAACTTTGGGTAGCCTCGCAATATAATGGTAAAATGAAAATAAAAATAGGATTGAATGAGGAAGTGCCCTGGAGTCCAATAATATATGGTTATGGGGAGGTAGTTAATGTCTAATCTGGACAAGGGACGGACAGGTCCTGTGGGATCCATGCCTGGTTCATTTTTATGAACGTCAGCTTGTCCACATTGGCTGTAGACAGGCGGCTGCGTTTGTCTGTAATGACGCCCCCTGCCGTGCTGAATACACGTTCAGACAAAACGCTGGCTGCCGGGCAGGCCAGCACCTCCAAGGCATAAAAGGCTAGCTCTGGCCACGTGGACAATTTAGAGACCCAGAAGTTGAATGGGGCCGAACCATCAGTCAGTACGTGGAGGGGTGTGCACACGTACTGTTCCACCATGTTAGTGAAATGTTGCCTCCTGCTAACACGTTGCGTATCAGGTGGTGGTGCAGTTAGCTGTGGCGTGTTGACAAAAGTTTTCCACATCTCTGCCATGCTAACCCTGCCCTCAGAGGAGCTGGCCGTGACACAGCTGCCTTGGCGACCTCTTGCTCCTCCTCTGCCTTGGCCTTGGGCTTCCACTTGTTCCCCTGTGACATTTGGGAATGCTCTCAGTAGCGTGTCTACCAACGTGCGCTTGTACTCGCGCATCTTCCTATCACGCTCCAGTGCAGGAAGTAAGGTGGGCACATTGTCTTTGTAGCGTGGATCCAGCAGGGTGGCAACCCAGTAGTCCGCACAGGTTAAAATGTGGGCAACTCTGCTGTCGTTGCGCAGGCACTGCAGCATGTAGTCGCTCATGTGTGCCAGGCTGCCCAGGGATAAGGACAAGCTGTCCTCTGTGGGAGGCGTATCGTCATCGTCCTGCCTTTCCCCCCAGCCACGCACCAGTGATGGACCCGAGCTGCGTTGGGTGCCACCCCGCTGTGACCATGCTTCATCCTCATCCTCCTCCACCTCCTCCTCATCCTCGTCCTCCTCGTCCTCCAGTAGTGGGCCCTGGCTGGCCACATTTGTACCTGGCCTCTGCTGTTGCCAAAAACCTCCCTCTGAGTCACTTCGAAGAGACTGGCCTGAAAGTGCTAAAAATGACCCCTCTTCCTCCTCCTCCTCCTCCTCCTCCTGGGCCACCTCCTCTTCCATCATCGCCCTAAGTGTTTTCTCAAGGAGACATAGAAGTGGTATTGTAACGCTGATAACGGTGTCATCGCCACTGGCCATGTTGGTGGAGTACTCGAAACAGCGCAACAGGGCACACAGGTCTCGCATGGAGGCCCAGTCATTGGTGGTGAAGTGGTGCTGTTCTGTAGTGCGACTGACCCGTGCGTGCTGCAGCTGAAACTCCACTATGGCCTGCTGCTGCTCGCACAGTCTGTCCAGCATGTGCAAGGTGGAGTTCCACCTGGTGGGCACGTCGCATATGAGGCGGTGAGCGGGAAGGCCGAAGTTACGCTGTAGCGCAGACAGGCGAGCAGCAGCAGGATGTGAACGCCGGAAGCGCGAACAGACGGCCCGCACTTTATGCAGCAGCTCTGACATGTCGGGGTAGTTGTGAATGAACTTCTGCACCACCAAATTCAGCACATGCGCCAAGCAAGGGATGTGCGTCAAATTGGCTAGTCCCAGAGCTGCAACGAGATTTCGCCCATTATCACACACCACCAGGCCGGGCTTGAGGCTCACCGGCAGCAACCACTCGTCGGTCTGTTGTTCTATACCCCGCCACAACTCCTGTGCGGTGTGGGGCCTGTCCCCCAAACATATGAGTTTCAGAATGGCCTGCTGACGTTTACCCCGGGCTGTGCTGAAGTTGGTGGTGAAGGTGTGTGGCTGACTGGATGAGCAGGTGGAAGAAGAGGAGGAGGAAGCCGAGAAGGAGGAGGTGGCAACAGGAGGCAAAGAATGTTGCCCTGCGATCCTTGGCGGCGGAAGGACGTGCGCCAAACAGCTCTCCGCCTGGGGCCCAGCTGCCACTACATTTACCCAGTGTGCAGTTAGGGAGATATAGCGTCCCTGGCCGTGCTTACTGGTCCACGTATCTGTGGTTAGGTGGACCTTGCTACAGATGGCGTTGCGCAGTGCACACTTGATTTTATCGGATACTTGGTTGTGCAGGGAAGGCACGGCTCTCTTGGAGAAGTAGTGCCGGCTGGGAACAACATACTGTGGGACAGCAAGCGACATGAGCTGTTTGAAGCTGTCTGTGTCCACCAGCCTAAATGACAGCATTTCATAGGCCAGTAGTTTAGAAATGCTGGCATTCAGGGCCAGGGATCGAGGGTGGCTAGGTGGGAATTTACGCTTTCTATCAAATGTTTGTGAGATGGAGAGCTGAACGCTGGCGTGTGACATGGTTGAGACGCTTGGTGACGGAGGTGGTGGTGGTGGTGTTGGTGGTACATCCCCTGTTTGCTGGGCGGCAGGTGCCAACGTTCCTCCAGAGGCGGAGGAAGAGGCCGAGGCGGCAGCAGCAGAATAGGCCGAGGCGGCAGCAGCAGAAGAGGTAGCAGGGGGAGCCTGAGTGACTTCCTTGGTTTTAAGGTGTTTACTCCACTGCAGTTCATGCTTTGCATGCAGGTGCCTGGTCATGCAGGTTGTGCTCAGGTTCAGAACGTTAATGCCTCGCTTCAGGCTCTGATGGCACAGCGTGCAAACCACTCGGGTCTTGTCGTCAGCACATTGTTTGAAGAAGTGCCATGCCAGGGAACTCCTTGAAGCTGCCTTTGGGGTGCTCGGTCCCAGATGGCGGCGGTCAGTAGCAGGCGGAGTCTCTTGGCGGCGGGTGTTCTGCTTTTGCCCACTGCTCCCTCTTTTGCTACGCTGTTGGCTCGGTCTCACCACTGCCTCTTCCTCCGAACTGTGAAAGTCAGTGGCACGACCTTCATTCCATGTGGGGTCTAGGACCTCATCGTCCCCTGCATCGTCTTCCACCCAGTCTTGATCCCTGACCTCCTGTTCAGTCTGCACACTGCAGAAAGACGCAGCAGTTGGCACCTGTGTTTCGTCATCATCAGAGACATGCTGAGGTGGTATTCCCATGTCCTCATCATCAGGAAACATAAGTGGTTGTGCGTCAGTGCATTCTATGTCTTTCACCGCTGGGGAAGGGCTAGGTGGATGCCCTTGGGAAACCCTGCCAGCGGAGTCTTCAAACAGCATAAGAGACTGCTGCATAACTTGAGGCTGAGACAGTTTCCCTGGTATGCATGGGGGTGATGTGACAGACTGATGGGGTTGGTTTTCAGGCGCCATCTGTGCGCTTTCTGCAGAAGACTGGGTGGGAGATAATGTGAACGTGCTGGATCCACTGTCGGCCACCCAATTGACTAATGCCTGTACCTGCTCAGGCCTTACCATCCTTAGAACGGCATTGGGCCCCACCATATATCGCTGTAAATTCTGGCGGCTACTGGGACCTGAGGTAGTTGGTACACTAGGACGTGTGGATGTGGCAGAACGGCCACGTCCTCTCCCAGCACCAGAGGGTCCACTAACACCACCACGACCATGTCCACGTCCGCGTCCCTTACTAGATGTTTTTCTCATTGTTATGGTTCACCACAACAACAAATATATTATTTGGCCCAATGTATTGTATTCAAATTCAGCGGGATATAAATTTGAGGCCTAGTATTTAGGCGCTGGGTGACCGGTATGGATTTAGTGACAGAATTAGACTTGGAAATGCACAGAAGCGTGTGTGTGTGAAGTTATTCTGAATGACCCTATGTGCACCTTGAATATTATATACCCTTTTAGGGATAGATTTCAAATAGCTCTGATATAGCAGAAACCACTAAATTATGAAATTGCTAAATTGGGAATTGTACTTCAACCCAGAACAAAAAATGTGCTTTGACGGACACTAAATATCTTGCCCAGCAACAACAGTACAGCGGTGGGTAACGAGAGATTTAGAGGGAATTAAATTTGAGGCCTAGTATTTAGGCGCTGGGTCACCGGTATGGATTTAGTGACAGAATTAGACTTGGAAATACACAGTAGCGGGTGTGTGTGAAGTTATTCTGAATGACCCTATGTGCACCTTCAATATTATATACCCTTTTGGGATAGATTTCAAATAGCTCTGATATAGCAGGAACCACTAAATTATGAAATTGCTAAATTGGGAATTGTACTTCAACCCAGAACAAAAAATGTGCTTTGACGGACACTAAATAACTTGCCCAGCTACAACAGGACAACGGGGTAACGAGAGATTTAGAGGGATTTAAATTTGAGGCCTAGTATTTAGGCGCTGGGTGACAGGTATGGGTTTAGTGACAGAATTAGACTTGGAAATACACAGTAGCGGGTGTGTGTGAAGTTATTCTGAATGACCCTATGTGCACCTTCAATATTATATACCCTTTTAGGGATAGATTTCAAATAGCTCTGATATAGCAGAAACCACTAAATTATGAAATTGCTAAATTGGGAATTGTACTTCAACCCAGAACAAAAAATGTGCTTTGACGGACACTAAATATCTTGCCCAGCAACAACAGTACAGCGGTGGGTAACGAGAGATTTAGAGGGAATTAAATTTGAGGCCTAGTATTTAGGCGCTGGGTCACCGGTATGGATTTAGTGACAGAATTAGACTTGGAAATACACAGTAGCGGGTGTGTGTGAAGTTATTCTGAATGACCCTATGTGCACCTTCAATATTATATACCCTTTTTGGGATAGATTTCAAATAGCTCTGATATAGCAGGAACCACTAAATTATGAAATTGCTAAATTGGGAATTGTACTTCAACCCAGAACAAAAAATGTGCTTTGACGGGCACTAAATAACTTTCCCAGCTACAACAGGACAACGGTAACGAGAGATTTAGAGGGATTTAAATTTGAGGCCTAGTATTTAGGCGCTGGGTGACAGGTATGGGTTTAGTGACAGAATTAGACTTGGAAATACACAGTAGCGGGTGTGTGTGAAGTTATTCTGAATGACCCTATGTGCACCTTCAATATTATATACCCTTTTTGGGATAGATTTCAAATAGCTCTGATATAGCAGAAACCACTAAATTATGAAATTGCTAAATTGGGAATTGTACTTCAACCCAGAACAAAAAATGTGCTTTGACGGACACTAAATATCTTGCCCAGCAACAACAGTACAGCGGTGGGTAACGAGAGATTTAGAGGGAATTAAATTTGAGGCCTAGTATTTAGGCGCTGGGTCACCGGTATGGATTTAGTGACAGAATTAGACTTGGAAATACACAGTAGCGGGTGTGTGTGAAGTTACTCTGAATGACCCTATGTGCACCTTCAATATTATATACCCTTTTTGGGATAGATTTCAAAGAGCTCTGATATAGCAGGAACCACTAAATTATGAAATTGCTAAATTGGGAATTGTATTTCAACCCAGAACAAGAAATGTGCTTGAACGGACACTAAATAACTCGCCCAGCTACAGCACTAGGGACAGATTTAGCTGGATATAAATTTGAGGCCTAGTATTTAGGCGCTGGGTGACAGGTATGGGTTTAGTGACAGAATTAGACTTGGAAATACACAGTAGCGGGTGTGTGTGAAGTTATTCTGAATGACCCTATGTGCACCTTCAATATTATATACCCTTTTAGGGATAGATTTCAAATAGCTCTGATATAGCAGAAACCACTAAATTATGAAATTGCTAAATTGGGAATTGTACTTCAACCCAGAACAAAAAATGTGCTTTGACGGACACTAAATATCTTGCCCAGCAACAACAGTACAGCGGTGGGTAACGAGAGATTTAGAGGGAATTAAATTTGAGGCCTAGTATTTAGGCGCTGGGTCACCGGTATGGATTTAGTGACAGAATTAGACTTGGAAATACACAGTAGCGGGTGTGTGTGAAGTTATTCTGAATGACCCTATGTGCACCTTCAATATTATATACCCTTTTTGGGATAGATTTCAAATAGCTCTGATATAGCAGGAACCACTAAATTATGAAATTGCTAAATTGGGAATTGTACTTCAACCCAGAACAAAAAATGTGCTTTGACGGGCACTAAATAACTTTCCCAGCTACAACAGGACAACGGTAACGAGAGATTTAGAGGGATTTAAATTTGAGGCCTAGTATTTAGGCGCTGGGTGACAGGTATGGGTTTAGTGACAGAATTAGACTTGGAAATACACAGTAGCGGGTGTGTGTGAAGTTATTCTGAATGACCCTATGTGCACCTTCAATATTATATACCCTTTTTGGGATAGATTTCAAATAGCTCTGATATAGCAGAAACCACTAAATTATGAAATTGCTAAATTGGGAATTGTACTTCAACCCAGAACAAAAAATGTGCTTTGACGGACACTAAATATCTTGCCCAGCAACAACAGTACAGCGGTGGGTAACGAGAGATTTAGAGGGAATTAAATTTGAGGCCTAGTATTTAGGCGCTGGGTCACCGGTATGGATTTAGTGACAGAATTAGACTTGGAAATACACAGTAGCGGGTGTGTGTGAAGTTACTCTGAATGACCCTATGTGCACCTTCAATATTATATACCCTTTTTGGGATAGATTTCAAAGAGCTCTGATATAGCAGGAACCACTAAATTATGAAATTGCTAAATTGGGAATTGTATTTCAACCCAGAACAAGAAATGTGCTTGAACGGACACTAAATAACTCGCCCAGCTACAGCACTAGGGACAGATTTAGCTGGATATAAATTTGAGGCCTAGTATTTAGGCGCTGGGTGACCGGTATGGATTTAGTGACAGAATTAGACTGGGATATGGCCAAAAAATGAACAGACTATTGCTGGTTAAATGCACTTGGTGTGACAGCTTCACCCTGATGTAGGCTTTAGCCAAAAAACAACCACACCATTGAGGGTTAAATGCACTTGGTGACAGGCGCAGCTTGCCCCTGATTTTGTATATGGCCAAAAAATGAACAGACTATTGCTGGTTAAATGCACTTGGTGTGACAGCTTCACCCTGATGTAGGCTTTAGCCAAAAAACAACCACACCATTGAGGGTTAAATGCACTTGGTGACAGGCGCAGCTTGCCCCTGATTTTGTATATGGCCAAAAAATGAACAGACTATTGCTGGTTAAATGCACTTGGTGTGACAGCTTCACCCTGATGTAGGCTTTAGCCAAAAAACAACCACACCATTGAGGGTTAAATGCACTTGGTGACAGGCGCAGCTTGCCCCTGATTTTGTATATGGCCAAAAAATGAACAGACTATTGCTGGTTAAATGCACTTGGTGTGACAGCTTCACCCTGATGTAGGCTTTAGCCAAAAAACAACCACACCATTGAGGGTTAAATGCACTTGGTCGCAGCTTGTGCTGGCGCACCACAAGACACAAAATGGCCGCCGATCACCCCAGAAAAATGAGACTGACAAACGGTCTGTGCAGCCTAAAAACAGTGAGCAATTGAGGATCAGCAGCTCAATGATCCACAGCTGCAGATCGATCAGTTAATCAAGTCCTTTGGAGGAGTTAATCTGCCTAATCTCGCCCTACTGTCGCAGCCGCAACCTCTCCCTACGCTAATCAGAGCAGAGTGACGGGCGGCGCTATGTGACTCCAGCTTAAATAGAGGCTGGGTCACATGGTGCTCTGGCCAATCACAGCCATGCCAATAGTAGGCATGGCTGTGATGGCCTCTTGGGGCAAGTAGTATGACGCTTGTTGATTGGCTGCTTTGCAGCCTTTCAAAAAGCGCCAAGAAAGCGTCACAAAAGCGCGAAGAAAGCGACGAACACCGAACCCGAACCCGGACTTTTACGAAAATGTCCGGGTTCGGGTCCGTGTCACGGACACCCCAAAATTCGGTACGAACCCGAACTATACAGTTCGAGTTCGCTCATCCCTAGTCTTGGATAACCCCTTTAACTTCAGAATCTTCCTCCTGGAGAGGAAGGGTGGTGCCAGCCCTGACTAGCCTTATGGAACCTCCCACTCGCTATACAACCTAGTGAGATTTGTAGTACATGCACATAATAAATGAAATACAATGATATTGACACTTCCAATGATTTGCGGTGTATTTCTGGACACTGCAAAAACACAGGCCCTGGATTCATTTATACAATACTGACAAACTTGTTGAAAATAAAGAAAAAAAAGGGAAGAGAGTACAACAAGCCCCTGAGGAACCGGTACAGAGGATGGAAGTGGTAGTGGCCCTGATGAGATGTTGTTGTCTCATGGTGTCCTATCTCAGGCTGTCGCTCCCTGGGGTTCGCTGCGGTGAATAAGTAATGATAAAGGAACCAGGCAGAGATTGGAGAACAAAGAGCATCTTTCTTTACTGAGTGCAAAAACAAATAGCAACACATTCAGCAGCAGTTCATACATAGTGCAATTCCTTCCTCCCAGATAATGGGTTATGGTGGCTTGCAATTTGGCAGAAGAAGACAGTTTGCTAGCTGACAATGTGTCTCTCTCTCTCCTGATTCTCTTCCCTACGGCTGTACTCTGGCACCTGTTCGTGTAGGTGTCCACTGTATGATGAAAGCTTTAAGCTATGCCTGTCTGAACTGTGGTGATGGTGTCTTGATGTGTTACTCAGCACCTTGCACCGGAGTCTTGATAGCTTGATTGCTTAATCACTCTGCTGACACAAATATGCCATAGTTTACAAATCTTCTGTGACCTTGGACACTGCAGTCTCTCTGTGTAAAGATGTCCTCCTAGATAAGCCACCTCTGTTTTTAATGCAAAATAAAGCTGAAATAACAACCCCCTCCCCCGAACACCCAAAAGAATCACATGGAGAAGAAATTTACAGAAATAAATAAATACATTAAATAATTGTGTAGCTCTTCTGCGGCCTGGTACACTGAAAATAAAATTCTATTTCTGTTTCGCCATGAAATGCAATATGTTTGAAAAGCAATACTGGATCATGTCACATTTCTTTTACAAATTACGCCATGAAGACATTTAAATGAAGTCCTTGTGGCCTGGCGCCAGTAAGGTGGTAGATGTGTTATACAGCCTGCAGTATACAAAAATGAATGCAAAACGTAAACTACTTGTTTCATTTTCCACAAGGTCCAAATGACCCGAATATTCCAGTTCTTGCAGTCAAGCAGCATGTTATATCCAGCTCCTCTAATATAAAAATTTCCCGTTAACCTAGTATTAATACACGGTGGCAACACAGACTGAGCTGAACACACTCGACATAGATAAATGGATTAAAATAATGAGCCGCACAGTCCTTCGATGTCTCACGAGGCACCAGTAATCATGCCTCAAATCTTGTAACTATGGATTATGATACAGCGAGCCGCAGTGGCAGTATGGAGGATGGCAGTAGTTGCGCTCACAGTCTAGACCAGGGTTGCCAACCAGAATTTTTCTGTTTTCTATGCAAATTATCCCAAAATCACGGACAGCCAAAAAAATTTATGGACAAATTGGAAAAACATAATGAATAATAAAAGATTATAAGTAATACTTGTCTATAGCTCAATATACTGGTAAGAACTCATTACCATAATTTACTCTGGCAATGATCTTCAGATAATGTCTCAGATCTTTGTCCAACTTAACAACTATGATGTTCATTTTGTATATACAGTGACACCACATTTGAGAAGAAAATCCCTTTCCAGATGATTTTTCTGATGGATCTTTCTCCCCAAATATACTCTAAGAAATGTGCTTCTTTATGGTAAACCACTCCCCATTTTGACCGAAATGCTGTATTTTAAGCAAATGTTTCAGTAGGAACATATGATTGTTGAGCAAAGGAACCTGCTGAGTGCCACTGAGATGTCAAGGTTATCAGTGAGGGGGAAAATGGAGAGGGAAAGCCATGTTAGGCTTAGGAATAGAGATGAGCGAAGTGGAATTCGATCTGAATTTCAGGAAAAATTTGATTCGCACCGAATCTGAATTTCCTCACACTTTGTGGTAACAAATCGCATTTTTTCCTAAAATGGCTGCTGCCCGTGTTAGGACATGGAGCAAGGAACTCTGGGAACGAGGGATCACCCACAATGCCATGCATGCAGCCAATCAGCAGCCAGCCAGCCCTGTGATGTCACAGCCCTATAAATAGCCTCAGACATCTTGGATTCAGGTATTTTCCAGTGTACTTAGTGCAGGCAGAGACGTCAGCAGGCTCTAGGGACAGTGCTAGGAAAGACTTAAAAACTTTTATTTAGCTGTATAGAAGTTCAGGGAAAGGATAGGGAGGAATCATTCCACAGTATTAAAGCATAACAGGGTTCAGTTGGGGAGGTTACAGCCTGGGTAATATGAACATAACTATTACACCTTGCTGCACTGACTAGGGATCCAAATTGCCATTATACAGCTCTGTAATTCCAGCAAACCGTTCTTGTTATTGGGGTGCAAGTGCTGTTTGATACAGCCATTAACAGGGTTTATTACAAGGAAATATTTATACGTCTTATTTGCCCTTGTGCGGAGCAGTTATATGTTCTAAAGCCCTTTTTGGCGTGTATTAGTGGCACAAAAAAAAGTATTTGCCGTTGTGTGGTGAAGTGAGAAAATTACAGCCCTTTTTGGAGTGTATTAGTGGCAAAAAAATATATATTTGCCGTTCAGCGGTGCAGTTATATGTTCTAAAGCCCTTTTTGGCGTGTGTTAGTGGCACAAAAAAAGTATTTGCTGTTGTGTGGTGAAGTGAGAAAATTAGAGCCCTTTTTGGCGTGTATTAGTGGCAAAAAAATATATATTATTTTCCGTTCAGCGGTGCAGTTATATGTTCTAAAGCCTTTTGTGGCATGTGTAAGTGGAAAAAAGTAAGGGCCTATTTGCCGTTCAGCGGTGCAGTTATATGTTCTAAAGCCCATTTTGGCATGTATTAGTGGAAAAAAGGGCTTATTAGCCGTTGTGTGGTGAAGTGAGAAAATTACTGACTTTTTTGGGGTGTTTTAATTTCCTATTTATTTATTTATTTGATCTAACAGTATGTCAGACAGAGAAGTGCCAGGCCCTGCACAGGGGAGTGGCAGAGGCCTAAATGTTTCTGGCGCAGGCACAGGTCGCAGCAGAGTAAGGGGGCATGGCAGCAGGAGTCGCAGCAAGAGGCCTGAGCTGAGCCTGACCGGTGTCATCTAGCGATCGTGTCTTGACCACCAACCCAGCAGTTCTTGAATGGTTGACTCGGTCATCCACTTCATTCCAAGTGACATCAGAGATCCCCAGCCAACATATTTTGGTGGGTTCGTCAGACACAACCCTTAGTTGGCATGGCCCGGGAGCAGGTCCTGTGCCCTCACCTGTCCTCAACCTGCCTCTGTCCTTTTCTGTTACCTCAGCCAGACAAGTATTATATGCTGTGGGCTCAGCTCCACTATACAGCTAGGACGAGCTACTAGAGGACAGTCAGCAGCTACTGGCCAGCCAAGATGTGGAGGAGACATAAACTTCGATGTAGCAGCTCATGCGTGACATCTGTCGTTTGCTCAGGCCCTTTGAGGAGGCCATATTATTTGTCAGTCGCCAGGACTACAGGATGAACGTCATTCCACTGCTTCATGTCCTGGAGCAGATGCTGGTAAATCTGTCTGGTCAGGGGACTGGAGACGTGGTGCCTAGATCTCACGGCCACATGAGCCCTGTGGGGGCTGAACTGGAGGAGGAGGAGGAGGACATTGGAGGACAAGCAATATGTAGCGAAATGGGTGGTTTTTATACACAGATGACAGGAAAGAGGGAGCAGGAGCAGCCAGGGGAGCTACAGAGTAATGAGGAAGACGAGGCAGAGGACCCAGACACACCGTGGCAGTATGCAGTAGAGATGGAGGCAGGGAGTCCCTCTGAGTCACTTGCACAAATGGCCTGATGCATGCTCACTTGCTTGTGTAGTGACATCCGAATGGTCAACATTCGGCTGAGGGATGACTTCTGGCTCTCCCCCTTGTCGAACCCATGCTACCGGTCCAAACTGGGGGTCTTTTTTACAAACTGAACTACTATAGAGACATCCTATGTAGTCAGTTAGCCTCTGCCTATGTGTGCCATAGTCCATCCTCTCGCAGGTCTGACCGGGGGGCCCCTCTGCACTCACGTTCCTCTGCCATGGCTGCTGTGGCAGGGTGGGTGGTAGGAGCAGTTCCAGCTCCATCAGCTGCAACTTGAGTCTAGAGTCGCAGCAGCTAGACCTGGAGCAGGACCTGAACCAGCAGGTGGTGGCATACTTGGACAGCACCCTGCCCCCCCACATTAAAGATACGCTGGACTACTGGGCAGCCAAACTGGATTTGTGGTCACAACTGGCAGAGTTTGGCCTGGAAAAGCTGTCCTGCCTGGCTAGTAGTGTGGCATCAGAACAGGTATTTAGTGCAGCAGGGGCCATTGTTACCCCAAGAAGAACTCGCCTGTCCACCCAAAATGTGGAGAGACTGACCTTTGTCAAGATGAATCAGGCGTGAATCAGCCAGGATTTTCACCCACCAATGCCTGATGCATTAGACTTGATCATCCATGCTGCCACACAAACACTTTTACAAAAGAGACCAATTTCTTCTGGCTACCTGCCTCAACTACTATTCTGATGCTGCCACCCACCTGATGCCACACATCTGATGCCAAGTGCTCCTTCTTTCACCCACCATCTTCAGCTGGTACTGGTATTGTGGTCTCCTGATGTTGCTGCCACCTCACCACTCAGGTCTCCCGATGGTGCTGCTGCCACCTCCACACTGTCATTGTGCCACCCTTTGGTCTCCTCCTGATGCTACTGCTGCCACCTCCACACTCTGTCATTGTGCCACTCTGTGGCCGCCTAATTCTGCTGCCACCTCCACACTGTCATTGTGCCACCCTGTGTCCTCCTCCTGATGCTGCTGCCGCCATCTCCACACTCTGTCATTGTGCCACTCTGTGGCCTCCGCCTGATGCTGCCGCTGCCACCTCCACACTGTCTTTTTGCCACTCTGTGGCCTCCTCCTGATGCGGCTGCTGCTGCCACAACCAGACTTTGTCATTGTGCTACTTTTTGGCCTCCTGATGCTGCTGCTGCCACCTCCACACTGTCATTGTGCCACTCTGTGGCCACCTGATGCTGCTGCCACCTCCACACTCTCATTGTGCCACTCTGTGGCCTCCTCCTGATGCTGCCGCCACCTCCAGGCTCTGTCATTGGGCCACTCTGTGGTATCCCCTTTCTGCTTCTACCTAACCACTATGTCATAGGGCCACTCTGTGAACTTCTCATGCTATTTCCACCTTCCCCACTTCATGACTCGGCCACTATTTTTTCTTTCGGCCTGGCTGACATCATCATTTATTTGATCCTTTCTCTGATCTGTCAGAAGGAAGGAAAAATGTACGACGGATCCTGTTTATGTAACAGCTGTAAGGCCTGCATGACATGGTCCCTATTTTGCATCAGAATTGACTTATGATTTGGTAGCCAAAAGCAGGAGTGGGTACAAAACACAGAAGACATGCAAATATTCCATTCATGTGTCATTTCTGTTTTGGATCCACTCCTGTTTTTTTTTGTTTTAGCAATACCGATTGATTACTGACCAAATGCTGACCGAGTGAAGGCGGATGCTCCACAGACAGAATACGTTTTTTGGGGGTTATTGTTCTGACGGATCAGAAAAAGGGCAAAATAATCAGTGACGTCAACACAAACTTACTGCTGACACCCTCTCCACTCTGTCACCGGGGCTCTACTTGTATAAGTGTTTAATAGAACAGGTTCTATAGAAATCTATGTGGAATCAGTGAATTGGTGTAAAAGGAGTGCGCTCTTTCACGCTATAGTAGGATCTTGGGCCTCTGCACGGTTCTTTATACCTGGCGTTATTTGGGCAGTTTTGGCCCCGTAACTGCCCAAATAAGTAAAGTGTCCAGTGATTCTAAGAGCGACGCCTGTCATCTACATGTCATACGGACTCACAGTATTGTTTCACTACCTATGCGTATTACTGCAAGGCACAGTGTTCTACACCACTATAAAGGCTCTCTGCAGCCAGGAAATAGCCGTTTTAACGCGATTTACCACGAAAAAATTCGGATCAAACCGAAAATTGGCGAACCAGCCAAATCAAATTTTTTTGAAATTCACTCATCTCTACCTAGGAATAAGATGGCAGCTATGCTGAGAACCAAGAATCAGAGGAGGGGTTTTGGCAAGCTGGGGTTTTGGCAAGCGAGAGAAGCCATGCTTGGGACCAGTAATGAGAGGGGAGCCATGCTGGGGTCTTGGCATGAGAGGGGAGCAAAGCTGGTGTCTTGACATAAAAGGGGAGCCATGCTGGGGACCAGTAATGAGAGGGGAGCCATGCTGGGGTCTTGGCATGAGAGGGGAGCAAAGCTGGTGTCTTGACATAAAAGGGGAGCCATGCTGGGGACCAGTAAAGAGAGGGGAGCCATGCTGAGAACCAAGAGGTGAATCATGCTGAGAACCAAGATTTAGAGGGGTGCCACACTGTGGACCAAGAATGATGAAGCTATCTTGAACCGGGTAAGGGAGAGGCCACCAAGGGGAATAAGAAGAGGAGGGTCATGTGTGCCAGCTCTTGCAATCTCAGTACCATGTTTTAGTAGTCCTAGTCTGGGTCTGGATCAGTTTTAGATGTTGATACAAGCATAACATACATGATTAATGTGGTCTCTCTAATTATTATTGTAATGTTTTGGAGGGAGGGGGTCAGCCAAAAGAGGTTTCACTGTATATACTGTATACACTATATACTGTGATAGCCACTGTGTCTCTCCAGGACTGATTGCAGCAATTACTATATCAGGGACCAATGAGATTGATCCCTAATTTGCTCCACGTGCAAGTAAGTGTTAATAACAGTTTGGGCATGAAGACATCAATGTGGATGTTGCCGCCATTTTAGGGCTCATGTACGTGACCGTATTCTACATGTGCATTTTTTTAGGATAGCACACGGACCCTTTCATTTGCAATGTCTAATTTTTGGGACGCCTATTGATCATTAAAATTAGGACCTGTGTTCCCCTGTTTTAATGGAGCAGCGAACATGCATGTGTGCTGCCGCTACCCTCAGCTCTATGAGACTGCTGGAGAGGAGATAGCCAGCGCTTGTATCTGCTCTATGAGACTGCTGGAGAGGAGATAGCCAGCGCTTGTATCTGCTCTATGAGACTGCTGGAGAGGAGATAGCCAGCGCTTGTATCTGCTCTATGAGACTGCTGGAGAGGAGATAGCCAGCGCTTGTATCTGCTCTATGAGACTGCTGGAGAGGAGATAGCCAGCGCTTGTATCTGCTCTATGAGACTGCTGGAGAGGAGATAGCCAGCGCTTGTATCTGCTCTATGAGACTGCTGGAGAGGAGATAGCCAGCGCTTGTATCTGCTCTATGAGACTGCTGGAGAGGAGATAGCCAGCGCTTGTATCTGCTCTATGAGACTGCTGGAGAGGAGATAGCCAGCGCTTGTATCTGCTCTATGAGACTGCTGGAGAGGAGATAGCCAGCGCTTGTATCTGCTCTATGAGACTGCTGGAGAGGAGATAGCCAGCGCTTGTATCTGCTCTATGAGACTGCTGGAGAGGAGATAGCCAGCGCTTGTATCTGCTCTATGAGACTGCTGGAGAGGAGATAGCCAGCGCTTGTATCTGCTCTATGAGACTGCTGGAGAGGAGATAGCCAGCGCTTGTATCTGCTCTATGAGACTGCTGGAGAGGAGATAGCCAGCGCTTGTATCTGCTCTATGAGACTGCTGGAGAGGAGATAGCCAGCGCTTGTATCTGCTCTATGAGACTGCTGGAGAGGAGATAGCCAGCGCTTGTATCTGCTCTATGAGACTGCTGGAGAGGAGATAGCCAGCGCTTGTATCTGCTCTATGAGACTGCTGGAGAGGAGATAGCCAGCGCTTGTATCTGCTCTATTTGCTATCTCCGGCATTCCCATAGAGATTAATGTAGTTGAGGACATGCATGAGGTCCCGGTCGAGGTCCCAGTGTTGAGATCGCAGTCGATATAAGTTCTTGCAATGGCACAACCCCTATAAGGGGTTAAATATATGTTTTTCCATTTTGTACTGCAGACTAGGATCATCCACCAGCCTGGCAGACAATTGTTTCTGTCAGTCTTGTGTGAAGATTGCACAGGGGATTAGATTAGAATGTACTTCACATCAAACTCTGGAGATTGCACCCTGTGATGTTGGAGAATATGGATAGCTAGAAGAATATGCTGATGGCTGCATCTCTATCGAGTACAAAGGATTTTCTCAGGCTCAGCACATCCCCGTTAGCCATCTGTATACTCAGATATTGTGTTCACTCAGGCCTTCAAGATCTAATAATTGCAGAACTTTAATATTAGGGTTTAAATAGGTGGAAGGAAATATGTTAAAAACTGCAGATCTTTGGGGTTTGTGCTGTTCAGAGGTGTAGCTATAGGGGGCAGAAGTAGCAGTTGCACCTAGACCCTGGCTCCTAAGGGGGTTCAAAGTCTCCTCTGCCACAGGACACCAGTATTATAAATGGCTAACTCTTCCCCTTAGGTCTCATACACACCACCGTATTATGGCTCCATGCTATCTCATAGTCAGACAGAGTTACAACATGAAACACATGGGGGGGACTTTATCATTCCCTCACACCAGTTTTCTGGTGCAAAAAGTTGGAAACACACGTATGCAACTTTTTAATGCTACTTGTGGAAAAATGTTCGTGCACGTGGCGTTTCTTCGCCCCACCCCCACCTTCGCCAAAACAGGGTGTGCAGGACACCCAGACTGAGTGCCCGAACTGTAACCCACATATTTATCGGAAAGTGCCAACACAGGAATTTAACTTGAATAACTACAGTCCAATGTGGTATATCTTCTATGTAATAGCCTGCCTACATTCAATGCGCTGCCTGTGCGGTTCATAGTGCCCCCTGCACTGATGAATGGCAGGAAAAGTCTAAGGCCTCTTACACACGACCGTTTTTTTTCCCATTTATATGCCGTTTTTTGCGTATACGGAACCATTCATTTCAATGGTTCCGCAAAGAAAACGGAATGTACTCCGTATGCATTCCGTTTCCGTATTTTCGTTTTCCCGTTCCGTTGAAAGATAGAACACGTCCTATTATTGCCCGCAAATCATGTTCCGTGGCTCCTGTCAAGTCAATAGGTCCGCAAAAAAAACAGAACACATACAGAAATGCATCCGTATGTCTTCTGTATCTGTTCCGTTTTTGCGGAACCGTCTATTGAAAATGTTATACCCAGCCCAATTTTTTCTATGTAATTACTGTATACTGTATATGTCATACGGAAAAACGGAATGGAAAAACAGTACAGAAACGGAAACACAACGCAAACATAAAACGGAACAAAGGATCCATGAAAAACGGACCGCAAAACACTGAAAAAGACATAGGCGTCCTGCTCACGACCGTTTGGCTTTTTCAGTGTTTTGCGGTCCGTTTTTCATGGATCCTTTGTTCCGTTTTTTGTTTCTGTTGTGTTTCTGTTTCCGTTCTGTTTTTCCGTATGGCATATACAGTATACAGTAATTACATAGAAAAAATTGGTCTGGGCATAAAATTTCCAATAGATGGTTCATCAAAAACTGAATGGATACGGAAGACATACGGAGTACATTCCGTATGTGTTCTCTTTTTTTGCGGACCCATTGATTTTGAATGGAGCCACGGAACGTTATTTGCGGGCAATAATAGGAGATGTTCTATCTTCTAATGGAATGGAAAAACGGAAATACGGAAACGGAATGCATACTGAGTACATTCCGATTTTTTTGCTGAACCATTGAAATGAATGGTTCTGTATACGGACTGTATACGGAACGCAAAAAATGGCCCATAAACGAAAAAAAACAAAAACGTGTGCAGGAGGCCATACGGTCGTGTGAAAGAGGCCTAAGTCATATTGGTACACCATAGACTTTTTCCAGGGTGCTGGTGCCCACAGAGAGGGCTCTGAGTGCCGCCTCTGGCAACCGTGCCATAGGTTCGCCACCACTGTCCTAGGGGATGTAACACGGGGAGAGTTTTTTTTTTATAGAGAAGGATTTAGGTGTTCTTGTAGATCATAGACTAAGTTACAGCATACAATGTCAATCAGCTGCTTCTAAGGCCACCAAGATATTATCATGCATTAAACGAGGCATGGACTCGCGGGGCAGGGATGTAATATTACCACTTTACAAAGCGTTGGTGCGGCCTCATCTGGAATATGTAGCTCAGTTCAGCAGCTGGAAAAAGTACAAAGGAGAGCGACTAAACTGATAAGAGGCATGGAGGGTCTTAGTTATGAAGAAAGATTTAAAGAATTTCATTTATTTAGTCTTGAGAAGAAACGTCTAAGGCCCCTTTCGCACGGGTGAGTTTTCCGCGCGGGTGCAATGCGTGAATTCAACGCATTGCACCCGCACCGCATTGCACTCTGGACCCATTCATTTCTATAGGGCTGTGCACATGAGCGGTGATTTTCACACATCACTTGTGCGTTGAGTGAAAATCGCAGAATGCTCTATTTTGTGCGTTTTTCACGCAACGCAGACCCCATAGAAGTGAATGGGGCTGCGTGAAAATCGCAAGCATCCGCAAGCAAGTGCGGATGCGGTGCGATTTTCATGCACGGTTGCTAGGAGACGATCGGGACCCGATTTTTATTATTTTCCCTTATAACATGGTTATAAGGGAAAATAATAGCATTCTGAATACAGAATGCAAAGTACAATAGGGCTGTAGGGGTTAAAAATAAATAAATAATTAAACTCACCTTAATCCACTTGTTCGCGCAGCCGGCATCTCTTCTGTCTTGTTGTGTGAGGAATAGGACCTTTGATGACGTCACTACAGTCATCACATGGTCCATCACATGATCTTTTACCATGGTGATGGTCATGTGACGGACCATGTGATGAGCGTAGTGACGTCATCAAAGGTCCTATTCCTCACACAACAAGACAGAAGAGATGCCGGCTGCGCGAACAAGTGGATTAAGGTGAGTTAATTTTTTTTAAAATTTTTTTTAACCCCTCCAGCCCTATTGTACTATGCATTCTGTATTCAGAATGCTTTTATTTCCCCTTATAACCATGTTATAAGGGAAAATAATACAATCTACACAACCTTGAACCCAAACCTGAACTTCTGTGAAGAAGTTCGGGTCTGGGTACCACATTCAGTTTTGCACCCGCGCATTGCACCCGCGCAATAAAAACTGAACAACGGAACGCAATGGCAGTCAAAACTGTCTGCAATTGCGTACCTACTCGCGCGGGTTTGCCGCAATGCACCGGGACGCATCCGGACCTAATCCGGACACGCTTGTGTGAAAGAGGCCTAAGGGGGGCCATGATTAATCTATACATATATATATAGGGGCCATACAAAAAATACGGTGAAAAACTGTTCCATGTAAAATGCCCTAAAAAAACAAGGGGCACTGCCTCCGACTGGAGAGGAAAAAGTTCAGTCTCCAGAAGCGTCAAAGCTTCTTTAATGTAAGAACCATCAATCTGTGGAATAGACTTCCTCAGGACGTGGTCACAGCAGGAACAGTTTTAAAAAGGGCTTAGATGAATTCTTAAAAGAAAACGACATTAATGCTTATGAAAATGTGTAGAAATCTTAGTTTCATTTCCTTCTGGGATTCGCGTCCCCACACATCCCTTGGTTGAACATGAAGGACTTATGTTTTTTTTAAACCGTATTAACTATGTAACTATCATCATCCCCAGATAAAGCCACTCACACTGAAATGTGCGTTGTGGTGGACATCGTTTGCAGCGGTCCTGTCCCTATGGTTTAGTATTTGTTTTATTGAGATGCCCTAGTAATTGACCATTATGATTCGCACTTTATTATGTGTCCTGAACTGGTTCACATGCTTTGGGCCATGTCTTATATTTTTCACTCTGGATTTGTGGAACATGTTACATACTGTGACCATGCAGAGACATCATAATCTGTGTGGCTCATTTTTAGGCCTCCTGCACACGGCCATATTTGTTATCCTTGTGCTAGCCGCATTTTCTTGCGGATAGCGCACTGATACATTAATTTCTATGCGGTCGTGCACTAATCCATGTTTTTTTGCAGATCTGTGTGGTCATTGGAAAAATTATAGAATATGCCGTATACTGGTGCGTATTGCACATGAGAATAGTCCTCTCTATTGATATTTTTGCAAGGTATTAATTATAGTACCTGGTAAATTTCTAATTACAACCTAACAATCCACCTTACATTTGAATTACGCTGTATTTATTTAACAGGTTTTCTAGCACTTTTTAACTGATGACCTATCCTCTGGATAGGAGGATCTTCCACCAGTATATGATCGGTGGGGCTCTGACACCCGGGACCCCCGCTTATCAGCTGTTTGAGAAGGCACCAGCACTTCTGTGAGCGCCTGGCCTTCTTGCATCTTACCCTACACAAGTGCTGTCATGTTCATAGGAACATGTGAAGTGAATAGGGCTGAGCTGTGATACCAAACACAACCACTATACAAAGTATGCTGCTGTGCTTCAAAAGCGCAAAGCACATAGTAGCGCCGGTGCCTTCTCAAACAGCTGATTGTCGGGAGTCCCAAGTATTGGATCCCCACCAATCAGATGCCGATGACCTATCCAGAGGAATCCACTGTTCAGCGTGGTGTCCTGGCAGCAGACTCAGCGAATGAGGCGCATGCGCCAGCTGTCTGCGCACTTCGCTCGCGGGCACTGACCAGTGGATCCAGGGTGCATGCGCGAGATTACGGCACACCATCGGCAATGAGAGGAGTGAATAATCAACAGTGGGGCAGTGCTGGGCTCCTAGAGAATGGGTGCGGCTGGGCACCAACTGCCAGAGGGACAGCCCCTTGGGCACATTACTGAGGTAATTAGCATATTAATAAAAAGCGATTTAAAAAACAAAAAAAAATGACAAGACAGATGACAGTAATACTGGTATATTTTAAAACAAATCGAGGAGACTGATGTGGTGATGTCAAAAGCTCTGTTACTAAAATCCATCTGACAGAATCCCTTTAAAGCTCCGTTCTAGAGATAGGTCCAGGTCCCAGAGTTGGGACCCACATCTATCTGACATTGGTAGCATATCCTAGCAATATGCCACCAATGTCTCAGTTGGGACAACCCCTTTTAGACCTTGCTCCATTTTTATTCAAGTAAACTGGAATTGGCATAAAATATTGGAATAAAATGGATATTAATGTTACATATTTTATTTTTGTAGTCCTTATGTCCAAAGTTCCCCCATAAAAACAAGCAAACACAGCATTGCAAAATCAGCACATTGTGTCATGTGTATGTTGTTTTTTCCCATTTCTAAGTTTCCCCACGCCGTTGGCATCTATCTCAGTAAGGCATCACGGAGAAGCTTTCCAGAGTTCCTGGCAGCGAGACATTAGTGCCATTCCAGCAAAAGCAGATGCCAAAATGTCGTAAGTGACTTCATTTGACATGCTCATTTAGTGGTACATTTCAGTTTCCAGGACAACTATGCAGATCTACCGCACACGGCTCTGTATTCTTGTCTATGGAACACTTTTGTCATCTCGGGATTTGCTATCATGGCCATTTCTCCCGTGTCTTGGCTCACCTTTTCTAATGGGTTTGCATAACCTTTTAATAATGCATGCAAATAATGGTCTGAAGAAACACTTTGCTACTAAATTTGGCCCAGATAACGTGTTGTGTACATAAGTGACACGGGGAAAGAGGAAGTGAGTGTGGCAAGTACATTTGGCATGAGCCAGTGCACGGAGCCCACAGGAGCCGAAATACATATATAGACACATTTCTCTAGTACCTTGACTAAAACGGGCATAGTTATAGTTATAAAAAGTAAAATCTGAATATAAAATTACTCCCATAGCATTAAATTCAAAGGTTATATTTAAACTAATACCCAATTTTGATACGATTAATAACTCTGAGGTTCTTAGCAAATATATATTAATCAAAACACATCTGTGCCCACCTACCACGGCAAAGTGATCTAAATCCATGCAGGAACTTACTTACTTTAATACCTTTACTTATCATCCTTCAGGCAGCACACAAAAAGGGTTAATGTCCCGCACCGCCAATTAAGTGAGGTGAGGCGATCGCCTCAGGCAGCACAGCCCTGGGGATAACAGGAGGGCGGAGGCAGGGCTGTGGGAAATGAGCACTTCCATTGTGGAAACTCTCATCTCTCTATATCCAACTGTATCTCTGTCCTCAGGACATCAATACAGTTGGATGCTGCTGCAGGGTAGGAGAGAAGCGTCTCCCTTCCATGTTCCTCTGATAGGATGCAGGCACTAGGCCTGAATCCTCTCAGAGACCGGCGCAGGCGGCGTGATGACATCATTATCATTATGCCGCCTGAGCCGTGCACACAAGCCGGATGAGGCTTGCATCGGATCGCTGACAGCCGCATGGAGGTAAGTATTAGTGTTTATTAATATTTTATTTGGCACAATGCAGGAGAGTAACACTATGCAGCTTCTAGGGGCACTAAGAAGGGTCATTTCTTACTGGCACATTATGGGGGGCAAGAGGGGAAAGGAGCACTATGGGGGCATCAACTGAGGGCACAAAGAAGGGGTATTTTGTGCTGACACATTATGGGGGGCACTATGGGGAAGAGGGGAGGGGAGCACTATGGGGGCATTAACTGAGGGCACTAAGAGGGAATCTACTGCGGGCTCTGTATAGGGGCATTTTATCATGAGGCATTATGGGGGCACTATGGGGAAGAGAGAGAAGCACTATGGGGGCATTTACTTGGGGGCATTTTTTACTGGTTCATTATGGGGGCACTCTGGAGAAATAAGCGAGGAGCACTATGTGGACATCTACTGGGGAAACTATATAGGGATATTTTATACTGGCACATTATGGGAGCATTATGGAGAAGTGGGTGAGAGAGGCACTATGGGGGCATTATAAAGGGGGATTTTATACTGGCACATTATGAGGGCACTATGGAGAAGTGGGGGAGAGGAGCACTATGGGGGCATCTACTGGGGGCATTATATAGGGGCATCTTATATTGGTACATTATGGGGGCACTATGAAGAAGGGGGATAGGAGCACTATAGGGGCATTGACTTGGAGGCATTATATAGGGGTATTTTATACTGTCACACAATATGGGGGCATTATGGGGACATTAGCTCAACTGGGGGCACTAAGAGGTGGTATTTTTTGTCCTGGCACACAGAACAGGGGCATTTTTTGTACTGGTGCACATACAGGGGCATTTTCTACTGTCACAATATAAGGAGAATTATTTCTACTTGGGGGGGGGGGGGGGGGGCATTATGGTTGGCTTTATTACTACTGGGGACTATGGGGTGCATGATTACCAGTATGGGCACTATGGTAGCATTATTACTTCAGGGGCACAGTGGGGACATGTGTGAAATGCTTGGTATTACAGAATTAGTTTTTCCCCCATCGGGTGTTCCATGGGATGATTGATCTGAGGTTTATCCTGGAGTGTTCCTGGAGAGTTATCTCATATGCAGGGAGTGTTCGCAGCAGTGTGTGTTACAGGACATGTCCCTTTTGAAAAGTGCTGGTTTGGCTGTTACAAGCAGAGTTATTACCTTCAGGCCTGTAGGCAGTGTCTCCATCTCAGGAGGCAGCCATTTTGATGCAGATCTCAATGCAGAAGTGTAGTTCTGCATATGTGCAAGATCTTGCTGGAGTGTTGGCTTTCAGCTTGTGTTTTGTGCACAGCGGAATCACAGCAGCTTTACTGTATCCTGTGTCCTGAAATGGGTCATATGTAGCTTGTGGTGTATGTGTGAGAAAATTAAGTTGTTGGGGACATACAGAACTCTTCAAAGAATCCTATAAAGCTAATTATAGAATGTGCACCAACCGTGGACAGCCTGTTCCTGAAAACAATGTAGAAGATATCTCTACCGTTTGTCTCCCAGCTGAAGCTCCTCCAGTGCAGACACGGGGCACAGAGGTTTTTGAATGGTTGAGGGGCCGTTTACACGGGTTGACAATTGAACAGATCATCGCTAACCAGCGTCACTAGTAGTGCTCGTTAGCAATAATCTAGCGACTGGCAGTGTAAGCGCTCGTTCATCGGGTAATTGTATATTTTGTGCCGCACAAAAGATTTTGTTTCCCAGTGGCAGATTGTGGTGTGTAAACAGGATCTGCTGCCAGAAAACGAAGAGACAGTAAGGGGAAGAGCGATGGCATTAGCGATCGCTCCTCCCTATACTCTGGAGGAGCTGGAGGATATGTAAATGCACCGGTCTTCTCCACTAGTGATCAGCAGATTGTCGGGAAGGAACAGAACCTTCTCGACAATCTGCTAGATCGTCATCCCGTGTAAAGGTACTATTAGATCTCAGTGGTCAGAAGCTTTTGCTCTGCTCATTTCTGCTCATACATCTGAAAGACCATTGTTAACTACAACTCCTTTTATCTTCTCTCCTGCTTCATCTTGTCTCTCTGGATGTGGACTCTGAGGGAGAATTGATATCTGATCAGGGAGATTCTGAAGATGTTTGTTTCATAACGATAGCATACCTTCATTATTAAAAGCTTTGGAAGCTGAATTGGAAACATACGTTTCTAAAGAATAAGCCCAAAAGGGATAGATTAAAAAATTAACTACGGTGTTGCCTGAAAGGGATGTATGGAAGGAAGGTTGACCCAGCCAGATCAGGAACATGAAGTGGGAGCTAGATTAAAGCAGGGTTTGTTACAGATCTTGCAGTCTCTGCTCAGTGGAACCCCCCTAAGGTAAATATCCCATTGGCCAGTTTGGCAACGAAGACTTTTTTCTGGCAGTAGATTATTCCCTGTTTAGGGACCCTGAGGACAGGAAGAATAATTCCTTTTTCAGGAGTCTTTTCAAGAGTGTATGTAGTGCCAAAGCCATAGTTGAGACGGAGGCTGTATCTAGACAAATACCTTCTCAAGAAGAAATTGAAGATGGAGAATATCTGCTTGGATGACTGATTCAAATACACTCCCACAGAGGAATAATTTGCAACTCAGTAATCAGTTACCAAAAGTCAATACTATTAGTGTCTCGCGCAGACGCAGTACCCACTGAGGGCTGCGCCAGTGCGATTTGCTGGAGACTGAGGGCAGGGCGAGCATCGGACGTCACTGGGCTCGGCGCATGCCCAGTGACGACGATGAAGCTCTTGCCCTCAGTCTCCAGCAAATCGCACTGGCGCAGCCCTCAGTGGGTACTGCGTCTGCGCGAGACTTCGCTCGGCCGTCAGGAAGGGAGAGGAGAGGGATGAGACGCTGTGGGCGGTTAGGGATTAAGGAGGAAGGCGTTTTGGGCACTGCAGGGGGGCGTTACTGGGCACACAAAGGGGAACATAACGCCCCTCTGGGCACCTTCAGGATTAATTAGCATAATTATAAAAGCAAAACTACTGGACGGGTTACAGTATAGAACAGCAAAGCCGATTCAAGGTAATCTGTGGAGCATGACTGGTTTAAAATCTGAATTTGTGTTATGAGAGGTGACAGAATCCCTTTAAGCTCTCACAGGAGTGGATCTCTGAAATCAAGGTGGATTTGACTTCTAAGGTCCCAAAACCAAGTGCCAGTCAGGACTGCTATAAGAGTTTGAGGAAGTTTGACCTCATCTAAAGAAGCCGTACCATGAACATTAGTGCACATTTGCATATTGCAAACCAGCATTCGTACAGGATGAAACTGGTATCTATCAACTCTTGTTCGTCTAGTAAAGATCAAGCTATAAACTCGGGAAGACCTGTCTTGATGGCTATGTCTGAGAAACATGGCACAGGGCAGATTATGTCTGGCTTTTCCAGTAAGGGTCCATTCACACGTCCGCAATTTCGTTCCACATTTTGCGGAACGGAATTGCGGACCCATTCATTTCTATGGGGCAGCACGGTGTGCTGCCCGGATACAGGATTGCGGACCCGCACTTCCGGGTCTGCAATTCCGTTCCTGAAAAAAATAGAACATGTCCTATTCTTGTCCGCAATTGCGGACAAGAATAGGCATATTCTATTAGTCCCGGCAATGTGCGGTCTGCAAAATGCGAAACGCACATTGCCGCTGTCCGTGGTTTGCGGATCCGCGGATCTGTGGATCTTCAAAACACACACAGTTGTGTGAATGGACCCTAACTCTGACAATGAATGTCTCAAACACAGGTTGGAGGGCACACTTACGCATTCTATGGGTTCAGGGGAGGTGGTCTCCAGTCTCCACAAGAGAAGTACCTGTGGCCCAATATCAGAGAGCTGGAATATCTAACACTTAATTAGAGCATACACAAGAACCAGTCAGTGGTGGTGCGAACAGATGATATTGCCGCCATATGCTACATCAACAAACAGGACAGGACTCGCTCTGCCCCAGGGAACAGTCAATACAAATTATGGATTGGACAGCAGAATGTCAAACAGTAGACAGCCATCCGCATTCAAGGTGCTCTGAATCTTCAGACAGATCAGTTAAGAAAGTCACAGTTGAACTAGGGAGAATGGTGGGACCCTGGACATTAGGGAAGGATCCACATGGGATTAAGGTCATCCCTAGGTGGTTTATGCTATTTGTTTTGGCGGGAATTTTTCCCGCCTTTTTTACTGTTGCCATGTCCAGGCAGATTGCCTGGGATGGCAACGTGGTTTCGATTGGGTCACCACCATTTGGGTAATTCTGCCCTGTAGTGGCAACCCTTATTTTATTGGCTGATATTTTAGCCAATGGATATCTTTGTTTATGTTGTCAAGGCTGTGATTGGCTGGTCAGGTTGAGCTGGTGCAGGCTGTCGTTTTTATTTTTATTTTAGGCTGGGGTATGAGTTGTTTGATAAGCTGCAATTTTTGAGCTTGAGCTTATGGCTGAGCTCGTGCTTTGTTGTATATAAGTTCAAATGAATGTTTAAATTGAGTTGGTAATGTTAAATTATTAATTTATAATGAGCTTGAGCTTATGGCTAAGCTCGTGTTTTGAGTTCAATTGAATTTTTTAATAGAGTTGTTAATGTTAAATTATTAATTTAGTAAAAAATATTTTCCAATCAAATTGGCTGGTTTCAGTGTTTTTATTAATATTATTAGGAATATGTTAAGTGGGGTATGACCTTTCATCCCAAGGGCTCTCAACAACTGCATTTTCGAAACAGATTGTACTCAGATGGGGTGCCCATCACTTACATGTAGTGGTGACAGCCTCCAATACCAAGCTCAAGAGGGTGTGTTTTCTGAATCCAGCAAATCACTCAGAGAATAGATGGCCTGTCTTCAGTTGAAAAGTAATTTTCACATAAGTTTTCCTCCACTTTCCCTCATATCCCAAGTCCTCACTAATAAAGCGTATAGTAGAATTTGGAAAAAAAATTCCATCACAAAATACACTGCTCATTTCCATGGTAATGATCACCCTGCAATCCAGTAGTGGAGCACCAGCCTATGTGAGCTCCCACAGTCCACAGAGCTGGACACTTTTTCCTATAGTGCGCAAGCACGGCCACTGCTGATGGATTGCAGGGTGGTCGTGCAATGAGCCGGACCGTGGTACGGTTAGGCGGACGCCAAATTATGCAGTGGGTCCGGATATGGGTATAGAAGTCTATAGTTTTCGTTTGTGATGCCAATTGCAGCGTGCGCAGGGTACTAACACAGGGCCCTTTAAGGTGTTGTAACTCACGTACCAGGTTAGGAATGCCAGAGTGGTATAATGTCTCTGTGTGATAGTAGTAATGGTGTCAACGGTGTCTCCTACCTAGGTACGGCTGGACTCCTGGATCCTGGCTCACTTGCGATGAAATGAGTGTGTTGCTAGTAGGAGTAATTGAGGGATTTGCAGCAATAATTGAGATCCAGACTTGGAATAAAGTTCAAACTTGTCTTTACTGGTTGCAGCTTTAATCCATGCGAGATACAGCAATAGTCTTGGGTCCCAGCAGGTATTGGCAATGTGTGGCAGGAATCTGTCTTCTGCTCAATCATGTGCCTGGAGCTCTTTGCAGGATAAGTCGTCTGCTTGTGGCTCTGTAATGTGGCAGGAATTAATATCTTCTGCGCTTACTATCTTCTGCTGTATGGGGACTGACTAGCTAAGGAGGAATTTGGCTTCTCCTGGTCTCTGGACGGTACTCACAGTTGTGCTCACAGGGTATGCTTCTTCCTGGAATACTGGAGGTGGCTGCTTGCTTTCACCGGCTGAGGCTACAAGGTTTAGACTGGGAATGATGATCAATTGTCTCAACCGAGACAAGATCCTGGATTTGGATCCCTATAACTGGGAGCTCCTACTCGCACAGCCTTCCCCTAGCCGGGGTGGCTGGCACACTGACTTAACTTGCTTCTCCACCCATAAGGCAGGATGTGGGAACATTCCACACCTCCTCACAGGGGGGAAAGCTAAACTGGAATGTACTATTCCAGCTCAGAAATACTAAACTGAACTAAGTCTCTACTAAATATTGCTGCCATCTGTTTGTGAACATAGAAATTATATCAATTTACATTTAACAGGGCTTATATTGCACATTTGTGAGAATATTAGATAAAATCACACTAGATCAGTGTTTCCCAACCAGTGTGCCTCCAGCCGTTGCAAAACTACAACTCCCAGCATGCCCACACAGCCAAAGGCTGTCCAGGCATGCTGGGAGTTGTAGTTTTGCAACAGCTGGAGGCACACTGGTTGGGAAACACTGCACTAGATGACAGTATAAATATACTTAGGGTCCATTCACACGTCCGTTGTTTCTTTCCTGATCTGTTCCGTTTTTTGCGGAACAGATCTGGACCAGTTCTGTACCCATTCATTTTCAATGAGTCCTGCAAAAAATCAGCACAATGTCAGATTTTTTTTCAGGACCCATTGAAAATGAATGGGTACAGATCTGGTCCAGATCTGTTCCGCAAAAAACGGAACAGATCAGGAAAGAAACAACGGACGTGTGAATGGACCCTAAAAGAGTTTTGTTACATAACTCTGGGATGTTACAGTCGTAACTATGGAAACAAGTAGTGTATAATGTGATGGGAAAATCAGTCCATCCAGGAATGGAAGCAATATGGACAATCACAATATATTAGTAAGTGCCTTGTATTAACTTTCTCTACATAATAAATGTCGCTTGCTGAAGTTACACAACCTCTTTAATGTAAATCAAGAATTCCTTCTTTCTATCAGAATCTTCAATCATCTGAACAAGAGAAGTTTCATTTATTGGACTTTAAAAGGAAGGAATGCCTGTACTTACAAAGGACTGTTTCCTTCAGGTTGGCTGACCAGCTGTTTATTACTAGGTCTGCTTTTCAATCTGAAGTACTCCAGTTATCAGGTGGAGTTATACTCAACTCAGTCCAGTGCAGTCACTTGGGCAAGTAAAAAAAATACAAAAAGGGGCAGTGGATCAAATTTGCAGGGCCGCTACATGATCTTCTCCATGCACCTTTATAAAATACTGCAAACTGGTTGTATCTGCAGCTTACGATTAAGCCTTTGACAGACAAGTGCATATTAAAGGGGTTATCCAATTTCACAAACAGCCCCCCCATGTGCCAGGCCCCTCTGAGGGAATATACTTACCCCGCTCCCTGCGCCAATCCTGGTCCCCGCACCGCCGCCGCTGCTTCTCCCTGTACACGGATAAAAGCATCTGCTGTCGGGGAGAGCATCCAATGGCAGGCGGGTATGGCGACGAGCCTCCTTAGCATCGTGGGTAGGCGGTGCGTGGAGCAGGGTAAGTATATTCCCTCTGAGGGGCCCGGCACATGGGGGGGGGGCTGTTTGTGTAATTGGATAACCCCTTTAAGGCTGCGACTTCTACTCCCTTCTTGTTTAATACTGCCTTTTATATCCCTTTGTGTGTGCTGCCTGAAGGATGATAAGGAAAAAGGAAATCTGCTTATGTAGTACTCCAGAGTGGGCACTACACACTGCTACTGTCTCCAATGGCTAACAAATAATATCATCTGTGTATTTGATTCCAGGTCCTTTGATATTGTGCCTTAATAACATTGCTATGTAACTTATGTATTGTATTGCATGCATTGCTCCTGGTTCACCAGGAGATGGCAGTGTATCTGTCAGAGAGATCTTTAGATAGAATAGAACTTATCATTCCATTCTCCCATTTTTTTGCAGAAGTGGGCTAGTCCTACCAAAGGAAGGGTTGCAAGAAGCTATGGGAGTCCTGAGAAGAATGGTAAAGAGACAAGATATGGTGCAGTTAGGAGATCATTCCCCCTCCTGCAGCAGGGGTCTTCCAGGTAAAGCAGCTCATAGAGTACCAAGATTCCTTGCAGTTTATAGACTATTACGAGGGGGTCAACTGCCAAAGGCACCCCACTCAAAGGTACCAAAAAAAAAGTCCTGTAACCAGATTAAAGCCAGAGATTACCTCAGTAGAGAGAGAAAGAAAGGTATCCAAGTTTGCCTGCCAGTTTACACTAAAACCTGCTGGAGCCAAGAGAAAGATCAAGTATTGTCTGGATGCAAGTTTATTCAAGTAAAACAGTTGAACTTTACCAAGTCTGGGCTCGACTTATTCTCCACCTACAACTTTTCCCTTCAAATGCTGCAGAGCGTAAGCCTAGGGAGCGACGGTATCCAGGTAGGAGCACCATGGCACGTAGACTATTGAGGCCACATCACCCACTCTGCATTTCCCACACACTTGGACCCTGTTCATGCCCTGGAGGATATGTATCTTTCCTTGAATCCAAAGAACGCACATATATGCTTTCCTTAAAAAGGAATTACTTGCTTGAAAAAACATGTCAGCCTAGTGGGTGTGCACTCCGTTATAGGGGTAGTTAATTATGTTGATTTACTAATTAACCTTTGTGTGTACTACCTTTGGACTCAAGAAAAGTGTGAAACTACATTCAGGAGAGCAGAACCTGCACATATTATTACACTATTTGTTGCCTCTTTGTGCATTTAAGCATTCAATGAGAGGAAGAGTAAACTCAGCTATACACTGATAAGCAAAAAGGTAACAATTTTTTGAACTTTTGACTTTTAGGTTCCATATCTCACCATCCAGTACAGCTTCGAACGTGAGACAACCATCATTTTATAGACAATCATCTTGGCTATCTCATACATAAATTGGACTTGCAACTCTTTAGCATATGATTAGTTCTGCAGATTATTGTCATGTAACTGCATTGTTACTGCTTTGCTCCTGGTGGTGGAACAATCTTTTTCTTCTTGTATACTACAAATTACAACCTGTTCTCACTTTCTCTAATAGCTCAGTCTGTTATTAGGTTGAAAACCGCATCATCCAGCTCATCGATAGTGGTGTCTCGGCCAAGAAAATTGCCAAATTGCCTTATGTAAGAGCCATGACAGTTGGACGGATAGGAAATTAAGTCTGTCCATCCATTCCAAAACCAAGAGGTAGACGTCCAGGCAAAATATTGGAGTCAAGAAGTCGGCTCATCACGAGGTCTATCAGTTGTGGTGTGACAAATGCAGCGCATGAGACGATGATGCTAGGGGTCCCTTTAAGAGCGAAAAAGTTACTTGTTTTGTTGTGATGCCAGTTGCAGTGAAGAAACAAGGGCACAGGGCCCCTTTTAGTGATATGGTGGTGCCCAGGTGTAGGAATGCCAGAGTGGTGTAGGGTGGCCAAAATGTCCCTTAACCCCTTAGGGACTCATTTTCACCTTAAAGAGCTTCTGTCACCCCACTAAAGTGATTTTTTTTTTTTGGGCTGGTGAAATTAGTTATATTGCGATATATCACAATATAATTGTGTCACTTACTTTGATCCAGCAGTTTCTTCAAAAAACGAAGTTTTATCATATGTAAATTCGGTCTCTAGCAGCAAGTAGGGCGGCTACTTGCTGCTAGCTACTGCAGAAATCCGCCCTCTCGTCGTGTTGATTGACAGGGCCAGCCGGGATCTCCTCCTCCGGCCAGCCCTGTCGGCATTTCAAAAATCGCGCGCCTCTGTTGATTCGGCGCAGGCGCTCTGAGATGAGGAGGCTCGTCTCCTCAGAACTCCCTCAGTGCGCCTGCGCCGATGACATCACCGAAATAGACAGCCCAAAAAAAAAAAAGCACTTTAGTGGGGTGACAGAAGCCCTTTAAAGGAAACCTGTCACCATGATTTAGCGCATAGAGCTGGGGACATGGGCTGCTAGATGGCCACTAGCACATCTGCAGTACCCAGGTCCCATAGCTCTCTGCGCTTTTATGGTGTTAAAATACCGTTTTTAGTGATATGCAAATTACCTCCTATGTGTCCTGTAGCCGGAGATGAGTCCAGCGGAAGGGAGCCCAGCACCGCCCCGCGTCCGCCGAATCTCCTCCTTGCCTGCTGACGTCATAGAGCTGCAGTGCCGAAATCTCGCGATGCGCGAGCTAGCGCATGCGTAGTTCGTTCCCTGTGCTGATTCCAGTACAGGGAATGAACATGATGCCGAGACTGCGCATGCGCTAGCTCGCGCATCGCGAGATTTCGGCAATGCAGCTCTATGACGTCAGCAGGCAAGGAGGAGATTCGGCGGACGCGGGGCGGTGCTGGGCTCCCTTCCGCTGGACTCATCTCCGGCTACAGGACACATAGGAGGTAATTTGCATATCACTAAAAACGGTATTTTAACACCATAAAAGCGCAGAGAGCTATGGGACCTGGGTACTGCAGATGTGCTAGTGGCCATCTAGCAGCCCATGTCCCCAGCTCTATGCGCTAAATCATGGTGACAGGTTCCCTTTAAGGACAATATTTTGCTAATCTGACCAGTGTCACTTTATGTGGTGATAACTTTAAAACGCTTTGACTTTTCCAAGCCATTCTGAGATTGTTTTTTTCGTCACATATTGTACCTCATGACACTGAAAAAATGGAGTAAAAAAAAATCATTTTTATTTATAAAAAATAAATAAAAAATGTACCCAAAATTTTTAAACATTTGCAAATTTCCAAGTTAAAATTTCTCTACGTCTATAATACATAGTAATACTTACAAAAATAGTTATTACTTTACATTCCCCATATGTAAAGCAAATCTTGAAATTTTTCAGAAATTTTCAAAAACACACTTTTTGAGGACCAGTTCTGGTCTGAAGTCACTTTTTATGCTTACATAATAGAAACCACCCCAAAATGACCCCATTCTAAAAACTACACCCCTCAAGGTAAACCTTTAGGTGTTCCACAAGAATAAATGGCAAATGGAGATACAATTTTATAATTTAGATTTTTGGGCACATTTTCCATTTTAATCCATTTTTTCCAGTAACAAAGAAAGGGTTAACAGCCAAACAAAACTCAATACTTATTGCCCTGATTCTGTAGTTTATAGAAACACCCCATATGTGGTCGTAAACTGCTGTACGGGCACACGGCAGGGCGCAGAAGGAAAGGAACGCCATTTGGTTTTTGGAAGGCAGATTTTGCTGGATTGGTTTTTTGACACCATGTCCCATTTGAAGCCCCCTGATGTACCCCTAGAGTAGAAACTCCAAAAAAAGTGACCCCATTTTGGAAACTACGGGATAAGGTGGCAGTTTTGTTGGTACTATTTTAGGGTACATATGATTTTTGAGGCAAAGTAACAAAAAATAGAAATTCTGAAATTTCATCTCCATTTGCCATTAACTCTTGTGGAACACTTAAAGGGTTAACAAAGTTTGTAAAATCTGTTTTGAATACCTTGAGGGGTGTAGTTTATCAAATTGGGTCACTTTTTGGAGTTTCTACTCTAGGGGTGCATCAGGGGGCTTCAAATGGGACATGATGTCAAAAAACCAGTCCAGCAAAAATTGCCTTCTAAAAACCACATGGCGTTCCTTTCCTTCTGTGCCCTGCCGTGTAGCCTTCCAGCAGTTTACGACCACATATGGGGCATTTCTGTAAACCACAGAATCAGGGCAATAAACATTGAGTTTTGTTTGGCTGTTAACCCTTGCTTTGTTACGGGAAAAAAAGGATTAAAATGGAAAATTTGTCAAAAAATAGCTGTTTTGGCACCGTTTTTATTTTTTTATTATTTACAACGTTCATCTGACAGTTTTTTTTTATAGAGCAGGTTCTTACAAACGCGGTGATACCTAATATGTATACTTTTTTACACAATAATAATAATGTTTTAGTGTCACTATAGTCTCTATAGTCTGAGCGCCATAGTTTTTTCAGTTTTTAGGCGATTGTCTTAGGTTGGGTATCATTTTTTGCAGGATGAGATGACTGTTAGAAAGGCACTATTTTGGGGTGCATATGACTTTTTGATCGCTTGCTATTACACTTTTTGTGATGTAAGGTGACAAAAAATAGCTTTTTTTACACCGTTTTTATTTTTATTTTTTTAGTGACGTAAGGTGACAAAACAAATGTTTTTTTAGCACAGTTTTTATTTTATTTTTTTGACAGTGTTCACCTGAGGGGTTATGTCATATGATATTTTTATAGAGCCGGTCGTTACGGACGTGGCGATACCTAATATGTATACTTTTTTTTGTTTAAGTTTTATACAATAATATCATTTTTTAAACAAAAAAAATCATGTTTTAGTGTCTCCTTAGAGAGTCATAGTTTTTTTAGTTTTTGGGCGATTGTCTTAGGTAGGATATCATTTTTGTGGGATGAGATGATGGTTAGATTGGAACTATTTTGGGGGCACACGGCTTTTTGATCGCTTGCGATTACACTTTTTGTGATGTAAGGTGCCAAAAAATTGCTTATTTGACACCTTTTTCTTTTTTTTTTTTTTTACGGTGTTCACCTCAGGGTTTAGGTAATGTGGTATTTTTATATAGCAGATTCTTTCGGACGCGGTAATACCTAATATGTCTATTTTTAAAAAATTTTTACGTTTAACATAAAAAAGCATTTTTGAAACAAAAAAAATCATGTTTTAGTCTGAGAGCCATAGTTTTTTTATTTGATGGGCCATTGTCTCATATAGGGGCTCATTTTTTGCAGGGGATGAGGTGACAGTTTGATTGGTACTATTTTGGCATACATACAACTTTTATTGATCACTTTTATTACCTTTTTTGGGAAGCAAGGTGGGCAAAATTTCTATTTAGTCATAGTTTTTATTTTTTATTTTTATGGTGTTCACTGTGCGGGGAAAGTAACATGACTGTTTTATAGATCAGGTCCTTACAGACGTGATGATATCAAACATGTGTAGGGAATTTAATTTTTTTAATTTTTAATCAGTGATAATTTTTTTTTTTTTTTTTACTTTTTTTTTCACATTTTTTTTTTGACCCAGACCCACTTGGTTCTTGAAGATCCAGTGGGTCTCATGTCTGTATAATACAATACTATATAGTGTACTGTACTGTATTTTCACTTTACAAAGTCTGATCTGCCTTTAGCAGAAGTCAGATCAGCACCATGGACAGCAGGAAGCCTGTGAAGGCGTCCGGTTGCCATGGTAACCATCACTCGCTGCCACAACAGAGCAGGGGTGGGGGCTGAAAAGGCACAGCAGCCCCCGATGGGAGAGGGAGGGAGCTCCCTCCCTGTTAACCTCTTCTATACAGCGGTCCCTACAGACCGCGGCATGGAAGGGTTTAAGCGGATGACATCTGTGCCAGCACAGATTTCAGCCATTTCAAGTGCTGACACTGCTAAAACCGCTCGGCCATCCTAAGAGAGGGGGCGGGCATATAATCGCGTGCCTGCCCGCCCCCAGCACCACCTGCACTGCTGCACGCCGGCACCCCCCCCCCCCCCTGCTGCGCACGGCGGCACATCACAGAGAGGGCAGCAAGGGGGGGGGGGTTAAATATAAAAGAAAGGTATTTTAAAGTTTCTGATCCCCACGGTCACAGATCGCGGGGATCAGAATCTTCCGAAAGCGCTGCAAACCGCAGGTCTGAATTGACCCGCGGTTTGCAGCAATCGCCAATACGGGGGGATCACAGGACCCCCTTGGCATTGACCCAGGGTGCCTGCTGATTGATTTCAGCAGCCACCCAGTTCCGATCACTGGCCCGCATACAGGTACGCCCTGTGTCCTTAAGAGGTTAAGGTGTTGTGCACGTGTCAAGGTGCTCCTACCTGGATACGCTGGAACCCCAGGCGTTGTCGTGCGAAGCAGAAAAATAGATAGTTGATGAAGGGGATGATGAAATAAATGGAGTCCAGACCTTGTGATGAAGTTGATAACAGCTTTACTTTGGTAAATGTTCATCAGAAACAATCTTCCAACTTTGTCTTGGTTACCAGCAGGCGTTGGCATGAAACTGTGGCAGGCAAACTCTTCTATGCTATATCAGTTGCTCTCTGGCTCTGTTGTGCTAACAGGATTAAATAGGAATATTATCCTTTCTGTTGTACTTAATTTTCTGTGGTCTGATCTGTCTCTAGCTTTGTCCAGGGAACTTTACCCCTGGCTTCAGAGGCTTCAGGTTTTCGCCTCTAGATGCAGCTGAGCTGAAGGTGCTCTAGCTGGCCTAAGCAGGGCTCATCCAGCAGGGACAGGCTCCTGCTGCCTTCCCCTAGCAGGGGGTACTCTATTCCCACTTCTCACTAGCTAAACTACTCCATCTCTTAGAGAGAGCTAAAATGGAAAGAAGGGTTCCATTCTATGTGAGGTAGCTCTTCTATGCTCAATGCCACCTGCTGGTGAACCAGGCACATTGCACTTAAACAGTTACATAACATCATTACAGATACACATTTTGCAGACCCTGGAAATTAAGACAAAGAGTGACATTAGGTTAACCATAGCAGATAGTAGAGGGGTGCAAAAAGTGGTATTGCACCTCTGGGACATTACACAAACATGGCAGTAGAGGTGGCTTATATGCTTCATAATAGTGAGATCACAAACATCCAAGCAGGCACTGTGCGATGCACATTACACAAGTCTGGAATGGTGGCCTGAAAAAAGGTGAAGAAGCCTTGCCTTTAATATCATCATAAGAATAGTTGGATCGAGTTTCCAAAAAAGAACGAACAATGAATATTAGAACATTGGAAATGGATGATGTGGAGCGATGAGATGAAAGTCAATTTACTGAGCTCTGATGGGTGCAAATAGGTCTGGAAGAAACAAGGGGAAAGGGGGCCAATGGATTGAGAGGAAGCCTGATGATATGGGGTTGTTTCACAGCCAAAGGCACGGAATACTTGACCAGGATTGAAGGTGGTCTCAACGCTGAGCTATATGTGAATATCCTACAAGACGAGTTACTTTGTGCACTTGAGTACTATGGGTATGAAAAGGATGACATAGTGTTCCAGCAGGACAATGACCAGAAGCATACATCGAGATTGGCGAAGAAATGGTTCAATGTTGAAAGCCAGAGGTGGATTAACAAAATTCTAACAAAATAATAAAAATGAAAATTTCGAATTTTAGGAGCAAAACAGTAACAATGCAGTCACACAACAATAATCTGCATAAGTAATCATATGCCAAATAGTTGCAAGTCCAATTGTATGAGATAGCCAAGATGATTGTCTATAAAATGATCGTAGTCTCACGTTCAAAGCTGTAGTGGATGGTGAGATATGGAGCCTGAAAGTCAAAAGTTCAAAACATTGTTACCCTAATTGAAAGCAGCCTGTAGGATGGGTGGATACATTCAGACTTCTATGCACCAATCTCACAGCTGAGTTTGCTCTTCCTCTCATTAGATGCTTAAAGGGAGTCTGTCACCACATTTGACCATATTAGACAGATCCTATAGCGTTATATGTGCCACCCAGCAGTTAAAAACGGTACCTTTGTTGCATATAACCGAGTCTTCTTTCTGCCAAAAATGAACTTTGAAGATTATGTAAATGAGCCCTCTCAAGTGCCCAGGGCGGTGTCTCAATCTTCTGAGCCCAAGACCGGACCTCCCCAACGGCTCATAACCCTGCCCTCCGTGTGCCTGTGCCCGCCCGTTTACTCCCCTCCCCTCGCCTTTTCCATTGCGGCTGCGCGGACAAATTCGTAGCCGGCGCATGCGCAGTAGGTATTGCGATGCCCTGCCAGGACCGTTGGGGAGGTCCGGTCTTGGGCTCGGAAGATTGAGACACCGCCCTGGGCACTTGAGAGGGCTCATTTACATAATCTTCAAAGTTCATTTTTGGCAGAAAGAAGACTCGGTTATATGCAACAAAGGTACCGTTTTTAACTGCTGGGTGGCACATATAACGCTATAGGATCTGTCTAATATGGTCAAATGTGGTGACAGACTCCCTTTAAATCCACACAGAAGTAAGAAGTATCAACACAGTATATGTGCAGGTCTTGCTCTCCTGAACGTACAGAAGATGCCCACTTGCATAGAGATAAGTATTAAATAGAGTAGGTTCCTGCCATTGCTGTGGGTTCTTCTTTCCTGTACGTTGGCACTTGGTTGTGATATAGTCAGGCTTCCACTGGTGATCTTTTGGGTATGTTGGCAGTGCCTGCACCATCATCATGAATAATTGTTTAAAGGGGTTATCGGAGATTTTGATATTGACAGCCTATCCTCAGGATAGGTCATTAATATCTGATCTGTGGGGGTCAGAATCTTACCCCCCCTCCCCCCCCCCCCCCCCCCCCATACCAGTCAGCTGTTTCAAGAGTCCTCGGCACTCCGGTGAGCACTGCTGCCTCTTCTTGGTGCATTCATTGCTTACATGGCCACGGCACAGCTCAGTCACATTCAAGAGAATAGCGCTAAGCTACAATAACAAGCACAGCCGCTATACGATGGGTGGAGCTGTGCTTGGTAAGTTGCGAGGAGACTGTGTTTCTCACGGGAGTGCTGGGACCTCCTCAAACCCTGAGAATAGGTCATTAAAATCAGAATCTCGGAAAACCCATCAGCTCTCAGATGTATCATAATTGTGTGAGAAGGTGTTACATGAAGAAGAAAAGACAAACTGCTGGGTAGCAATATTAAAATTCATGATGTAGCGAGTCGCCATTTATTTTCAATGTCTACCATCTGCTTCAAGGAAGGGTAGCTCATCTCAGACTCAGTTACTGATTTACACTTATTAAATGTATCTACTAAAACCATACCGTATTGCCACAGCTCACTTAAGCAGATGTTTGCATTCATAAATTTCTTCATATCCCAATTAAGACATTTCCTAATCTAAATGGTGTTTTCCTTATGATCCCAGTGCTACTGGCAGCCCTGTGCTACAGCTTATATCATTTGAAAATACTGCAACAATTCATTTTGTCCATAATTCTCATTAAAATGTCTAATTATAATAGAGTGGAGAATATGATCACCAATGTGTGGGGAATCAATATATTCTTTCATGCTTAAAATCCTCTCCTAAGTTGTATCCTATATTCTTGCAGCAAGTTTGGCAGTGCCTTGGTACAGTAACTTTCTTTAATCATGTATCTTATGAATTTAATGCAGAAATATTCATAGACTCATTTAAATACAATAAATGTGAACTACGGCTCTGTGTGTAATTCTGCTTTAACATTTCACTGTTGGAATCTGCGTAAAAAGTTTGAAAACTTTGCAAATACTTTGCTTTATTTATGTGGAATACATCTTGGGCTACATTATGTAGTTTCAAAATTCATAACTGCTATCAAAATTCTTCTGGTTGTCTTTGGAAACAGACTACAATTTAGCTCTGCTATGTTGTCAGACATGAGACTAAGGGGCGCTTTTACACCAACCAAGGATGGGGCAATTATTGGTAACAAACCCTCTTATGCATTACAAATGTTTGTTCCTGATACTTTGCTTGTGTAAATTCAAAAGCAGTTTTTTGGGTGATCGCAGCTGCATGTGGCACCCAAAACCATCATTTTTCAACAGCACATTGTCCTGTGTAAACAGGGTATGTACTGCTACAGCGAGCCACTAAAGAGCCTGTGCAGAGGATGGGAGTGGTAGTATCCTTGATGAGGTGTTGTGTCATGGTGTCATGCCACAGGCCATCGCTCCCTGACGATCGGTGCAGTGGAAAGTGTAAAATAAACACATAAAAGTCTCACTTTACTTAGTGCAAAATATAAATTGGTGTACATCCAGCAGTAGTAGGTATAAAGTGCAATTTATGTCACCAGATAGTGAGGTATAATGGCTGGATAAATATCAGTTTCATGCCATCAAAGACGAGCTGTCTGGCTGATGTCTCTCTCTCTTAATTCTGGTTAACAGCAGTATGCTGGCACTTGTGAATATAGGTGTCCACTATGTAATGCAGTCTTGGAGTTAGTCTGGTCTGGAAGTTATTTAGGTGATGGGTGCCTGCACTGTAATCCCTCACCTGCAGCAGGGTCTGTTAAGCTGAGATTGCTGGTCCCTCTGCTGACTAAGCACACTGTAGCTTCTAAGACGGAAGTAGTCACAAGAAAACTGGATAAGGTCCCTTGTAGTGGGAGCTCTAGCATATGTTTCCTTCCTCCACACTCACTATAATAGCACTTCCCCTCCTGGAAGAAAGCAGGACCAGCCTACTCCAACCAAGAATGGAGGAGCAGGGTGGTTAAACCTGCCCTGCCGCTGCCAACCATACCTCTCATGCTGGTGTACAGGGAATAACAGCATACAAAACAATTACAGATACAACTACGTCTGGGTTACTGCACTGCCAACAATGAGCAAAGTAAATGGGGGATGAAGGATCATAATAATGATAATTTTTCCTCTCTTCACGTTGCATCGAACTCTACGAAAGGCCCTTTTAACAAGTGTCAATTGAAAAAAGTGTCAATTAGTGCTCGTTTATTGCCTGACATCAGCCAGTGTAACTGTCACCTGAGCTCCCACTCTGTACAGCTCTCTACTAACAGAAAACCAGAAGAAATCTTAACGGAGCTTTAGATATTGGTTTTTTTTTTTTAGGTTTTTTTTTAACAGGAATATGGACATTGTCATCTGTGCTGCTGCAGCCAATGACTGGCTTCAGCACTGACATGCTGCTTGTGGAAATGCAGGAAATGCAGGCTGGGGGACCTTCAGTTAATAGTTCAATATTCCTGGAATACCCCTTTAAAGGCTGGAAATACGCCCGGGCCCCTCACACTGATTCTACTCACCTCTGGCTCTCCACTCCCTGTGCCGCTCCTGGTCCCCGCACTGCCGCAGCTGCTTTTCCCCATGCGTGGATGAAAACATCCGGTGTCGGGGGGAAAGCAGCCAATGGCAGGCGATGACAGGGACGAGCCTCCCTAGTGTCACCCATGAAGCTAGGGAGGGTCATCCCCATCACTGCCTGCCATTGGCTGAACCCCCACCCACCCCGACACCGGATGTTTTCATCCAAGCAAAGGGGGAGAAGCAGCTTCGGCAGTGCCGGGACCAGGAGCGGCACAGGGAGCAGGGAGCCAGGTAAGTAGAATCAGTGTGAGGGACTGGGCATATGGGAGGCCATTTCCAGCCTCGGATAACCCCTTTAAATCTAATAAATGATACATTGTACAATACTCACCTATGCTAAGTATTTCCAGATCCGTCCATAAAATATTGTAATTTTTTTTTACAAATAATGGTAAAGAGGCCCCATAGAAGGTGGGAGCTCTTAAGTTTAACCCTTTATTCCCTTTGCATACCCTTAAAGGGGTTGTCCCATGAAAAATAGTCTACATTTTTTTAAACCAGCACCTGGATCTGAATATTTTTGTAATTGTATGTAATTAAAAGTTTATAGCCACAGAGTTATTAAAAAAAAAATATATATATATATATATATATATATATATATCTGTATAACGCCACCTGCTGTTTGTTCTTTTCCTTATTTCTCCATCCTCCTTATTGAGGTGTTCGCAGATGCTCAGTTTAAATCTTCAACCGTCACATGCCATATGCTCTGTTAGAAGCTGAGGCAGTTAGAGGGAGAGAGCTGCAGCAGGAAGGACACACCTTCTGGAAAAGGACATACTTCCCTGAGCTGGCAGCCTCAAATAAATCTGGCAAAACAATTGGAGCAATAAATGGTGAGATCTCTGGACCCATGTGAGGTACAGGGCTGGTTCTAGCTTTGTTAGAAATAGATTGTCATGTACTATATGATGTCTAATTTAAAATTTTTAAGGCATAGCCTCTTTAAATGTGATTTATCCATATACTAGAAATGGTTTGCTGCAGACTTTTGCATATCAATGCACAGACGGCCTCGTTGTCTCTGTTATTAGTATACTTCATGTATTTGAAGTGTGACTTTCCTCCATCAGTTTTGGTGACTGTGGCATAAAACACAACAGCAGCCTAGGAGAGAGCGTTCATTGCTGCGAGGCGGGTGACAAACTGCTGCTGCCAGTCGTGCAGCTTTTGCTCATAGAATTTATTTCCTTTGAAACTTAATTCTTCATATTTAATGAAAACACACTGAGCTTCTATTTCTGCTCAACGAGCATAAGAATTGTTGTTCCTCTAAGCCCCAGAGCTGCTCCCCGAAAACAAAATGTGTCATCCAGTTGACATTTCTGTCCCACAGATGAAAATACATTTATTAAAGGGGTTGGAGCATCTCAGACTCTGATGGCATATCGCTAGGATATGCCATCAATGTCATATAGGTGACAGTGGACAGTATTTAATGCCGGAGATTTTGTGTACAAGTCATTCTAATTGAGAAAGCCAGTTGGATAACCAGTGGGGATTCTTGGGACTGCCAGAGGAAATTATTCTTGGGGCCCAACCCCCACCTCATCAATAAAGCCTAATTGGCTTTGAGTCAAAGAAATTGACCCTAGTGACAAGCTATTGATTCCAAAGGTAGCTCCAAATATTTAAATTTCTACTGGACCTTTGGGGCCCACTATGGTATGAAAGCCTGGGCCCACTGGAGGATCCTCTTGTACTTTGGTTGTCCAGTCTGAGGCTGTGGATGACTAGCAAAATGCCTTAAAGAAAAAAGTACAAGTCTAATTGCTCTGAATTATTACTACTAATATACCATGAACTTGATTAATGAGAACCTCCAGACATTCTCTTAATTGCTTTTACAAAACAGGTAGTGCATTGAGCATGCTAGATAAATAACCACTGTCTCATTTGAGGACAAAAGTCACTAAAATGTCTCTTTAAACATAATATGAGTTAGAACAGAAATCCATCATATATCCTGTTAACAACAAGCAACTTAAAGCATACCTGAATTTAAAAAATTATATTTTTTTTTTTGTTGCATAATGGCTGTGCTTCTTTGTACAATCATAACTGTGAAGGAACAGTTATATTTGAGCTTTCATAATGTTCTTTTTTTTTAAGTCATATTAATGCCTGTTTTAGCTGCACAACTAGATGCATTTCACTCAGAAGCACTCCCTTCTGCCAGCACTATACTGCTATGACATCCTTACCCTTACTTCCTACTATGCTTGTTTTCAGCTCTGAAGCTCACAGAACAAATAAGGAGGGATAAATCACACTGGCACACCGGAGGCTCTTGTGATGTTTAAAAGCAGTGTAGAAGCAGTGGTTTTATCAGGCTCAGGATCTCAACTAGTTCTGACATACATATTTCTTCTCTGCCGTCTTCTGTGTCTCTGTTACTAGAAATGGATCTGGTTTGAGAGCAGGCAGTGGACTACAATTTAGGTGGAAGTGAGACCCCCAGTGGTCATGACTTTACAGCTTTTTTTCAGGTGGACGAAGGCAGATTTTTTTTAATGAAGTGATTTAGAAATGTGCTAGTTATACCAGGCTCTATTAAATACAATAAAATTGTGTGAAAGTACAGTGATTTTTTTTTAAGCCAATGAAGAGTGTTGAGCGAATCGAAGTCTACGAAGTAGACTTTGATCCGAATTTCACCATAAATTAAATTCGCCACGAAGCCGAATCTACTCGTGCTTCGTGGTAGCGAATCGATTTAACCTGAAATAGTCACAAAGCGAATTTGTGAGTGAAATTCTACAAAACAGCCGAATCGAAATTTTCAATTATTCGCTCATCACTAATGTAGACCAGTGAGCTTCAATTTGGCTCATTTCTGTTCGGGGCGGGTCCTATACTTTGAAGTTAGATACCAGACGATTATATTGAAAGAGAACTTATCTGCTCTCTGGACATGTCTTGTTGTAGTAAATGACTATATTCCCCAGGAAATAGCTATTCTAGAACATCTTTCCGTCATATCCTTCCTAGAAATTTGCAAATAAATTGGCAACTGGGTGTTAACATTACACCTATGAAAGGTGACGTGTCCCCAAACATTCTGATACTGGCAGCTCTGATTGGATAGTGTCACGCTGCATAGAGACACACCCCTAACTGCTAATACCTGGTTGTAAATGTATTCATAAATTCCTAGAAGGAATAACAAAGGAACAATACAAAATGAGTAATAAGACATGTTGTTCCTGAATTATGGGAAAATGTTTTTTTGTTTTTTTTTATAAAAAAGACACATCAGGCAAGATGACAGCTCCTCTTTAAAGGGTCAGGAAACAGTGATAAGCAGGTTTATGGGATCAAAAATCTGTAGCTATGAAAGGAAATTGTACCACTTAAAAGGGTTTTCCAAGATTTTCTCACTGATGACCTATGCTCTGGATAGGTCATCAGTGCCTGATCAGTGGGGGTACGATCAGCTCTTTAAAAAAGGCAGTGGCGCTCCCGTGAGCGCCGTGGCCATTCCCGTGCTCTCCGAGCACAGCACCGTAGATTGTATAGTGGCTGTGTTTGGTATTGCAGCTTAACAACATTCACTACTATGGGGCTGAGCTGCTCCTAGGCCATGTGATCGATGAAGGTGTCATCACAGGAGCGCCAGTTCCTTCTCAGACAGCTGATCGTGGTAGCGGTCCCGCCAAACAAGTACTGATGACCTATCGAGAGGATAGGCCATTAGTTATAAAGTCTAGGAAAACCCTTTTAATGCCTTTTTTGTTTTTTAAAACTTGATTACGTCTCAAGTGCAGCAGTAAAATGTGACAAATGACAAGTAATGCTGTTACTTAGAAATGTTGTTAAATATATTTAATTGGTTTGTAGAGGAGTAGAAAAAGGTTGTTCATGTCCCAAAACAGCTCCACACTGGTCCACAGGCTGTGTCTGGAATTGCAGCTCATGTCTATTTCATATTCAATCCATAGACAATCTCCCTAACACAGCTCAGGGGATGTGTCCTTCCTACAAAAGCAGCTAGTCTTTCATGTTGGATTATATATATAAAAAAAAAGCAGCTAGCAGCGGCACAACCCCTTTAATTCCATGGTTGTATGAGGGGAAGCAGACACAGAAAAAAATGCACAGTGTGAACAAAGCTTAGATGCAGTTTGGCCATCCACAGCTAAAAAATAATAAAGGGGTCTCCAAAGTGTTCTGTTTGTTCCTCATTTTATGTGAATGTTATTTCTTGTACTGGAAGGTCACTTTAAGCCCCTAGATTAAACACACTCTTCTGCGCTGCCCCAAGTAACTTAAAAGGGTTGTGCCATCTCATACATTGGGGACATGTCGCTAGGATATTCCCCTAATACCTGGTAGGTGAGGGTCACAACTCTGGGACCCACACCTGTCTCTAGAACAAAGCCCACAATGTGAAGGAGAGCGGACCGCGCATGTGCGGCCGCCCTCCATTAATTTCTGTTGGAGCGGCAAAAACAGCCGAGCGGGAGTCTATGGAGTCCCATAGAAATGAATGGGAAGTGCACTGCGTATGCGCACCGCTCCATTCACTTCAATGGGGCTGACAGAAATAACTGAGACAGCGCTCACCTATTTTGGTACTCCAATAGAAATGAATGGAGGGTGGCCGCACATGGCCATGGTAATTGGCTACACAATTTTACTGGTAATGCCACATTTTTTTTCCAGCAAAATCATGGCCATGCAGTTAAATTATGGGGGCACCCACAAGATTTTTCACCTAGGGGCCTCCACCAACCTTAATCCAGCCCTGCAGGTGGCATAGATGATGTCATCACATTGCCTGTATTGAGCCACTGAGGTCTTGTGCTCTCAGCAGCCCAGCACAGGAGGTATGATGTCATCACACTATTATATTGCTAACTATAGAAGATGGCGGATGAAGATGATGCCCTATGAAAGCAGCTGGGTCCAGGCTGTCAGGGGGCGTGGTAAAGGTACACCGTTCACCCTTAGCCCTGCTTACAGCCTTCTCATCCTAACCTTGCAACCTGCTTTGGATTAGGATCTAGGGTAAATTATATGAAATATTTGGTGTTAACCCAGCCATCACCCTAGAAGACCAGTTATATTACAATTAACCTCTTTACTACTCTAGACCACCAGCATTATTATATATTAACCCTTTAAGGCTTAACCTCTCTAGACCACTAGAATACTAACCCCCTGAACCAACCTATGTAAAAACAGATGAATCTGAGCCCCCCCCCCCCTCACCCTTTAATCACCTTGTTCGCCCTTGAATGTCATTCCATTGATAGGGTAAATACATTGGTGACTTTCTGTCATCTGGCTCCACTCTGTAGGCTATGCTTTGTGCAGAAGATCTGATATATGAGGCTACTATCGATCCTTTGGATGCTGCTCAAGTAAAAGTAATTATGTTTGCATTACTACAGTTCCGTTTAGTGACAGCACGCTGGGGGCCTATTGTGATCTTTGGCATGTAGACCCCCGAGAAGACAAACTCCATCCCCAGCTTTAAGACTTGAAATTTAAATAAGGAAGACCGATCAGTGTCCTCAAGAACAGATGAAGAAGGGTGGGCATACAGTGCCCATACTTCATGTATTGTCTCTTGCCTTGACAGAAAGAGTAGCTGAGGGGTCACGAGGCTTCCATTACGTTAGTAAATGATTTTGCGGATAGCAATTTGGAAGATGAAGCAGCTTCTTCTCCATTTTTTAAAAAAAAATAATCATTAGTCCTGTTGCTGAGTCATTTACTTGTAAGAGAAAGGACGAGGAAGCCCAGACGTGGAGCCAAGATACATGTAACCTCTGCTCTTCCACAGTGCAACAGGACATGAATACATTTATTAGAACACACATAGAGAATTCCCTGGTAGCATCTCTAAGATATCCAGAATATAGCACAGTCCATGAATGATTGATGTTTTCACCGTCGCAGTGGTTTTACTTGTGCACTGCGGTATTCCTGCCTCACTACCTAGTTGTGTGTTTGTTACTGTGAATATCTGACCTTTTGCCCATTTTTCTGACATTGCCTCTGATTACAGGACCTCCTGGTATTTGATTCTGTCAGTTATTAAACCTTGCTTGAGATTGGACACTCTTTGGTATTGGTAGTTTGTGACCTTGCCTTTGCCTGATGACTTGGCTCTGATGTTATCTCCTGGTTTCACTTTGTTGTGTATTTTTATCAGATTTTGGATTCTGATCTGGTCCTGGTTTTGTCTTTACCCATTTTGGTTTAGGTCCTTGCACTAAGCTAAGAAGGGATTGTTGCGGGCCATCATATAGGACAGATTGTGCAAGTAGGTAGGAACAGTGGAGTACAGGGCTGCACTCTTCCCTACCGTTTCATGACAATTGGACTGGCTTGGCTTTTTTCAGAAAGTCCCATACTGGTGAATCTAGAGTTGGCCACACTTACATGGCTTGCTTTACATTCACTGCTATAGAACTTCCAAAAATAACTGAGCGTACTTGCTTGGCTATTTTCAGAAGTCCCATAGCAGTGAATAGAAAGGATATCACACTGTGCGGCTTGCTGTGTGTTTCCTTTGGGGCTCCATTCTGGAAATAGGCGCAGGTTACACTTCTGGGAACTACTTCTATCTGACATTTATGGCATCTCTTGCAACATGCCATAGATGTCCCAGATGGGCCAACCCTTTAGACCTCATCCTCAAGCACATTATGCCAAACAGAGCTGTACTGTGCTGTGACTTGGGTTTGCCATATGTCAGAGTGAATTTTCTCTGGAACTTTACTTTGATGGCATATCTCAAGGGTAGGCCCTAGGTGTTCAATTTCTGGGGGTCTGACATGTCTCCTTTATTGTTTACACAAACACAATGCTCATCCATGCTGCTTTTTGCCCTTTTTTTAGTGGCCACACCCCTATTCCATGACACTGCAACACCTCCCTCAGGGTGCGTTTGAGCACCAGGACGGCATCTTATTATGAAGTATCCCAGCGCCACACACAGGTAAAGTTTATAGAGGGTTGCTCTTAGGAAGGTGTCAGGAGTCTGAGGCTGCACGCAAGATTTGCTATCTCCTCTAGGTGGTCTCTTCTTTTTCTAGGAGCTTAACAGGTGTTCCAGGAGAGTTGTCAAGTATGCCATACAGGGAGCTGTGCTTGGTACTGAAGCTCAGTCTTATTCAATCAAATTTGACTGGTACAAAGCATGGTGGCAGCTTTGAATCTGATTGCATGGTTGAGGGCATGGGTGATGAGTAGCATTGAATTAGATTGGTTGAAATCATGCATCCATTCTATATGTTCCCTCCGCCAATCTATTTCAGTCCTGCTTGGCATCAATTGCACACCCTGCCCTACAAACAGATTCAGTACTACTGGGTGTTGGATATTGCCACCAATGAATGGGCAGTGTCAAACTATGTAGGAACACACCATATAGATAGTAGAAGTGGTAACACCCAGTTATAGATCGATTCATACTATCCCGGGAGGAATAACAGAGGTATGTCACAATGGAGAGTTGTAAGAAAAAATTATCCAGAATTGCTTTTTCATGGTGACTATAAGTACTTGCTAAAACAGGCATGTCAATATGGGCTCAAATAACAAACTTCATATTTTCCTCATCTTCCAATTACATTGCTGCTAGAGCAGTGAGCTGGATCTCAGATTGGATGGCCAGTCTGTCTCAAAAGTGTGTGGGTGCCGAAGAAATATACCCTTTCCACAAGCAGTAAAGTCTTTTGCCATAAACGAGCGAATACCTTATTGACTTTCCATTACTGTCTTGAAATGGTTCTAAACCTTCTGTAGATGCCTGCTCAATTTCTGTCAGGGGTAATCTTTTTGTTCAGATATTCCTCTGGCAGTTTTCAGTCTCAGGGATGAAGGATCCCTGGACCAGGACTAGTTTTTTCAGGAGCTCACAAACATACATCCTTCCGCTAGGCTTGCTCAGCATAGACTCACTCTACACTACATGCCAACCTAAGACTGCCAGATTGAACTATTTTCTGCCTGTAGACAACTATTTGGGACACAGTGCAAGAAAAGAGCACTTTAGCAGTAAATCACAACATTAACTATTAAAAGTAACTCTTAGCAGTAATCTGCTGGGTCACTGCACCAGCTGGTCTTGCGCATCTTTTGCTGCTCCTTACAGATGGCTTGTGCCAAAGTGGCCAGATGTGGTCACTATGAGCAGAGAGAAAAGTAGGAATATATCAGGGCTGATATAAAAAAAAACACAACAATCTGTGCCAGATTTCAGTGAGGGTGGCACTTTGACATGTTCATAACTGTTTTACAGATTTTATAATCCAAGCCTGCCCATTTTGGTGGGACCAGCCATCTCTATTATCTGTATGAAGGTGTGCCTACTCTACCCAGATAGATTATGTTATGAATTTCAGCATGACCAATCCTTTGTTCTCATGCGTGATAAACCACTGACAGAGTTGTCTTACAGCAACAGATAACCTATTAGACCTCATTAATGGTCCTATATGTCCAGTAATAACAGAAAAGTTTACGATGCAATTAAAATTGGAGATGCAGACATTCTGTATAAATAGATGGTGATCCATCAGAGGCTTTTTCTTCCACTGGTCAAAGATACCCCAACCGATACTGCAATTTTACAGTCCACTAGTCGGGCCACATAAATTTCTGCTTCAGTATACAGTATTAAGAAAAAGTTTATTTTTCCACCACAACTGAAATCACATAAAAACTTGACCTGGACTAGTGGCAAAAATTGTCATGAACTGAAAAGTCATTATCA